>NC_064920.1:786769498-787394498 GCF_023897955.1 Schistocerca gregaria | reverse complement strand
TTGCAAGACAACAACCGTCTGCACGAACAGTTCGACTAAGTTTGCAGCAGCATGGACTACCAGCTCGGAGACCATGGCTGCGGTTACCTTTGACGCTGCATCACAGAGAGGAGCGCATGCGATGGTGTACTCAACGACGAACCTGGGTGCACGAATGGCAAAACGTCTTTTTTTTCGGATGAATCCATATTCTGTTTACAATATTATGATGATGGTAAACGTGATGGCACGCATTTCTCCTCCTTACACGAGGCATCACAACAACGTTTGACCAGGCAACACAGGTCTACTGCTGTTTGTGTATGAGAAACCAGTTGGTAACTTTCCTCATGTCGGCAAGTTGTAGGTGCCGCCACCGGCGCCAACCTTGTGTGAATGTTTGAAAAGCTAATCATTTTCATATCACAGCATCCTCTTCTGGTCGGTTAAATTTCGCGTCTGTAGCACGTCATCTTCGTGGTGTGTCAATTTTAATGGTCATCAGTGTGCATTTGTCCAATGGATACCCGTTTATCATCTGCAGTTCGTCTTGATGTAGCAATTTTAATGGCCATTAGTGTAAAATACGACAATTTAAGCAGCAAATAAAAGAGAGACATTGCTTGTAAGTAATTATGTTCCTATACCAGATTCAATGGGACATTTGATGTCGATACCAATACATCAAATTGTGTAGAGACGTCGTTAACATCAGCTGAAAGATACCGATATCGACGTTGCCCTAGAGTACGAAAGCGGTAAGCAACAAACGTCAAATTGACATGAGGTGTACTACGGACTTAAACATGCAAACGATAAACACTTCAGTGCAACCACACCAATCAGGTAGGAGTAACGCAATATCTGACCGCATACGGTTTAGAGTTCGAATAGGCCTAGACACGACTGCATCTACGAAACATATAACTGCTGAAGCACTCGCTGTAGAGGGGCAGCTATTTTAAGTCCTCTAGCCGCATCTTGGACAACGTGACTCGTATATGTGAAAGACTTCTGCAACATTTTAACCGGTATTAGCAAGATGAACATCAACAAAATCGCAACGAGGATAACGTAATGTAGTCGCATTAAATCGAGTGATGATGCGGGAATTGGATTAGGAAATTAGACACTTAAAGTAGTAGATGAGTTTTGCTATTTGGGGAGCAAAATAACTGATGATGGACGAAGTAGAGAGGATATAAAATGCAGACTGGCAAAGGCATGGAAAGCGTTTATGAAGAAGAGAAATTTGTTAACGGCGAGTATAGATTTAAGTGTCGGGAAGTCATTTCTGAAAGTATTTGTATAGAGTGTAGCCATGTATGGAAGTGAAACGTGGGCGATAAATAGTTTAGATAAGAAGAGAATAGAAGCTTTCGAAATGTGGTGCTAAAGAAGAATGCTGAAGATTAGATGGGTAGATCACATAACTAATGAGGAGGTATTGAATAGGATTGGGGAGAAGAGAAATTTGTGGCACAACTTGACAAGAAGAAGGGATCGGTTGGTAGAACATGTTCTGAGGCATCAAGGGATCACCCATTTAGTATTGGAGGGCAGCGTGGAGAGTAAAAATCTTAGAGGGAGACCAAGAGATGAATACACTAAATAGATTCAGAAGGATGTAGGTTGCAGTAGGTACTGGGAGATGAAGAAGCTTGCACAGGATAGAGTGGCATGGAGAGCTGCATCAAACCAGTCTCTGGACCGAAGACCACAAAAACAACAACAACAACATAGCACACATAAAATTGTAAGTACCTGTAGACCGTTGATCTCTGGACGTTAATATTTGTTAAAATCATGATAAGACGAAGCGTACTTATGAGTTAAAACAAATATTGACGGGCCTTGTAGGCGATGTGTTACAAGTGGCAGGATTATGGTCTGTCTAGTCTGTAGTTTACCGTTCCACCATATTTTTACTCGCATTGGTCAAGATCTCGCGTCTGTTACGCGAGTATGGAATCAATGAGTTCAGAAGGACCATATTCGACGCCAAGCGGGATCACGACAGCCCGCGACTAGCCCCCGAGTGGACAGACGTATTGTTCGTTCGGCCAAACAGGATAGTGTAGCCAGGTCACGTACCTCGAGTCAGGAAAATGGCTTGTTTGCTGCAAGAAAAGTAGCCACATCGAGAGTGAGACGACGTCTGGGACACTATTGTCTGCCAACAAGGAGACCATTGTTGTGGCTTCCGTTGATGCGGAGGCAGAGAGGTGAGCCGACGGTGGTGCGCCCAGCGACAACCGTGGACAGCTGAGTGGCATCACATCCTGTTTTGAGACCAGTCCCGGATCTGTGTACTGCGTCACGATGGACGCACCTTCGGTGGAGACTTCGAGAAGAACGAACGTTGCCAAATTGTACACCTTACCTGATGGTACGGGTTGCCTACGGGAACCCAACACGATCGCCTCTGTTTCGCATATCCTAATTTTTTTTTTGATGGGAGTCGTTAATTTTCTGACGCTTTAAGGCCTGTCTTCGAGATCTCCTGCGACGTTAGATTAAAAAAATTATGCAAGACTGCATGTTGCCCGTACTGTCATGGTCCAACTCGATACTGAAGGTGTTCTGCTGTTACCCTGGCGAGAATGTCCAGATCTTCTATCCTTTGAGAATATCTGGTTATTGCTTGTTGAAAGATTGGCACCACATCATTCGTCAGTCACTGCGATTGCTGAACTCTAGTATTGACGTATCCATATGTGTCATTCCAGATCAGTTATATTGTATGCCCAGCCAGTTTAGAGCCTCTACCGATTCCAGAGGTGTCAGCTCTGTGTACTAAATTTCGCGCCCTGTAGCCTGTACATACCCAAATCACCTACATATGTTATCATACAGTCTTCCAGCTACACTGTATACGCACATTAAATAGAAATCCGCTACTTGCCAAACTTCGTGGTGTTGCATTTATAATGGCCAATAGTGCTTATTAAGCTGTTCTTCGCCATTAAAGGCTCGTAAAATGACTCTGAGCACGATGGGACTTAAGATCTATGGTCATTAGTCTCCTAGAACTTAGAACTACTTAAACCTAACTAACCTAAGGACATCACACAACACCCAGTCATCACGAGGCAGAGAAAATCCCTGACCCCGCCGGGAATTGAACCCGGGAACCCGGGCGCGGGAAGCGAGAACGCTACCGCACGACCACGAGCTTCGGACAAGGCTCGTTAAATATCAGGGCAAAAATGGTACTCGTGCTATATTTTCGTGAACCGACTTCCGCACAAAATTCAAATATAAAAATGAGGAGTTTAGGATAAATACTCCATCTGCGAAAAAAACTGGGGCATGATATAAATAATATGCTAGGCATACCTGCCATTATTATAGTGCATCGTTATTAGGTTTTATGTAGAAAAAAGCACTCATTTACAATAGACTTTATCTTGAGACAAAAAGCACTCATTTTGAGCATAACGCAAAACTTGGGAACCATGTTACGTTTGTATGAACCAACTAGATACAAAAATAAATACTAGAACCACTTTTACAAGGTAGTGGGTGTATATAGCTAATGTTACTGGCATACGTTGTTGCAATGTGATACGTTAATTACAGATTTCGTGTAGTATGTACATTTTTGCTACTGCACTTGCGCTTCACCGACACTACACGCATACTACATACATTTGAACTCTCGTTTAATTAGCTTTTATTTTCATCTCTTGTCACATGATATTTCCAATACCGATATTGCGATATTTTATACGCTGCTATGAAGTCGTTGATTACTTGGCACCGATACCAAATCTGTTGGCATCGCAATAGTTGATACTCATATCAATAATATCGTATCGTCTGTGGCGCTAGACGCTGAAGGTGACATAAGAAATATGTATGAGGGGGAGGGAGTGACATGGCTAGGCAGGAGGCACGTAGGGGACGAGAGTTTGAGATAGAGGGGGGGGGAGGGGGGGAGAGGCGAAAGAGTGGTCGGCAGCGGGAGAGAGGGAGAGGGAGAAAGGGAGGTTGAGTGAGAGAGATATCCACTGTCGTGAAATACAGGGTGTTTCTAAATGAATATACGGGTTTTAAGGCTTCGTAGCACATATTACATTCAGCTTACGATTATAAATAAAACACCTAATGAAAGAGAAACACAAACAGTTTTTCTTACACTTAATCAGTGTGAACACCGATCACACATCGAGTCGATAGGCGAGTTGTTCCGAAACCTTGATCAAAGTGTCAGGAGTAACTGTTGCAATAACACTGTTTCTGAATTAGGGTGGATCAGCTGATATCGGAGGCACATACGCATGATCGCGTCAGATCGTGTGTGAACATGGAGGTCATGCATAAAATGCTCTGTCAAGCGGCCCCTCTTGCCCTGTCCACCGGTCGGATACAACGTCGTTTAACCAGTCGCGTACTGGGCTATACCAGCGAGGAGGCGCACTATCTTGCTCCCAAATACAGCTTCTTCCCATTGAGGTACGGGCCATAGCTGTAGCACATCAAGATAAGAAACATCAGTTA
The DNA here is from genome assembly GCF_023897955.1 of Schistocerca gregaria. Classification (NCBI taxonomy): domain Eukaryota; kingdom Metazoa; phylum Arthropoda; class Insecta; order Orthoptera; family Acrididae; genus Schistocerca; species Schistocerca gregaria. The sequence continues at coordinate 787,390,016 of NC_064920.1, read as the reverse complement.
CACTTGAGTCACCGAAAAAGACAGGCCCATAAACTTTCCGCGAGGATATTTCTTGGGGCTAAGCGTGAAAGACTCGCACTCGTTGAGCAAGTTGTTCAGTCACTCTGTCACTCCATACTCTTCCCATTGCGCACAGATATACAAACAAAACTGTTTGAGTTGCTCTTTCATTTGGTGTATTATTTACAATTGTAAGTTGAATGTAATAAATGTTACAGCGCCTTAAAACTGGTATGTTTATTTTGAAACACCCAGTACTGACCTCCGACATGCCGTTCGGTGTGGATTAAGGACTGGAAAAACAGTTAGTGAACTTATATTTTTGCATCACAGACAACTGTAGGAATGGCTGAAAGGTATTACGTCACACGGAAACTGAAGAGTAGCAGAATATACTCTGAGTCGAGTCAAGAGGCTTTCTAGGATTCGTTCGTAACGCGTCGCTCGTGAAAGGCAATGGTCTGGTCTTTATCATGGTGTGGCACACTGTTTTAACTGATAGTATTAAGTTTCCTTACAGAAAAGAAACAAAGAGAAAGAAAGATATGGGGAGAAATTGGGATTTAACGTCCTGTGACAACCCTTTCGTAACAGCCCGAGCAGAAGTTGGGGATGGATAACGAGAGAGAGAGAGAGAGAGAGAGAGAGAGAGAGAGAGAGAGAGAGAAGGAAATCAGCTATATCCGTATCAATAGAATTACCTCGCCATTTACCTTAAGCGACTTGAGGAAGCTATGGGGAATCTAAATCTAGATGAGCGGATGGGGATTGGAATCCTGGCCATCTCAAATAGTGGTTCAGTATTTTCATTAAGCTTACACTTTACTGCAGAATGAAAAAAAAAGGTTGTTGTCGATGAGTAAAAACAGCTATGCAGAATGCTTGGAAAAAGTGCGATGTAGCATGTCATATGACATACCAGACTAGAAATTTAGCAGTTTAAAACCAGTGCAAGAAGGAAAAATGAAAGACAAATGTTGAAATTTGTAGCAGCAATTCTTAAGTATTGCCTTTCAAAGATGGAGAGGTAATCACAATAGCAACACAAATGTGTGTGAATTCCAAAGAGACCAAACTGCTGAGGTCAGCGGTTCCTAGACTTATACACTACTTAAACTAACTTATGCTAAGAACAACATACACATCCATGCCCGAGGAAAGGCTCTAACCTCTGGCGGGAAAGGCAGCGCAATCCGTGGCATGGCGTCTCAAACAGCGCGGCCACTCCGTGCGGCAATATAGGTACACATCATCATCATCATCATCATCATCAACATCATCATCATCATTTAAGACTGATTTTGCCTTTCAGCGTTCAGTCTGGAGCATAGCCCCCCTTATAAAATTCCTCCATGATCCCCTATTCAGTGCTAACATTGGTGCCTCTTCTGATGTTAAACCTATAACTTCAAAATCATTCTTGACCGAATCCAGGTACCTTATCCGTGGTCTGCCCCGACTCCTCCTACCCTCTACTGCTGAACCCATGAGTCTCTTGGGTAACCTTGCTTCTCCCATGCGTGTAACATGACCCCACCATCTAAGCCTCTTCGCCCTCACTGCTACATTTATAGAGTTCATTCCCAGTTTTTCTTTGATTTCCTCATTGTGGACACCCTCCTGCCATTGTTCCCATCTACTAGTACCTGCAATCATCCTAGCTACTTTCATATCCGTAACCTCAACCTTGTTGATAAGGTAACCAGAATCCACCCGGCTTTTTGCTCCCATACAACAATGTTGGTCGAAAGATTGAACGGTGCACAGATAACTTAGTCTTGGTACTGACTTTCTTCTTCCTATTTGGCACTCAATCCGTTTATATTTCTTTCCCACTGACATTACTTTCGTTTTGGAGGTGCTAATCTTCGTACCACAGTCCTTACATTTCTGATCTACCTCTGAAATATTACTCTGCAAACTTTCAATCGAATCTGCCATCACAACTAAGTCATCCGCATATTCAAGACTGCTTATTTTGTGTTCACGTACCTTAATCTCACCCAGCCAGTCTATTGTTTTCAACATATGATTCATAACTAATATGAACAACAGTGGAGACAGGTTGCAGCCTTCTCTTACCCCTGAAATTACTCTGAACCATGAACTCAATTTACCGTCAACTCTAACTGCTGCCTGACTATCCATGTAAAGACCTTTAATTGCTTGCAACAGTTTGCCTCCTATTCCATAATCTCATAGAACAGACAATAACTTCCTCCTAGGAACCCGGTCATATACCTTTTCTAGATCTATAAAGCATAGATATAGTTCCCTGTTCCACTCATAACACTTCTCCATTATTTGCCGTAAGCTAAAGATCTGGTCCTGACAACCTCTAAGAGGCCTAAACCCACATTGATTTTCATCCAATTGGTCCTCAACTAACACTCGCACTTTCCTTTCAACAATACCTGAGAAGATTTTACCCACAACGCTGATTAAAGAGATACCTCTGTAGTTGTTACAATCTTTTCTGTTTCCATGTTTAAAGATTAGTGTGATTACTGCTTTTGTCCAGTCTGATGGAACCTGTCCCGACTCCCAGGCCATTTCAATTATGCTGTATAGCCATTTAAGACCTGACATTCCACTGTATTTGATGAGTTCCGACTTAATTTCATCCACCCCAGCTGCTTTATTGCACTGCAGTCTATTGACCATTTTCTCCACTTCCTTAACTGTGATCCTATTTCCATCATCATTCCTATCCCATTCTACCTCGAAATCTGAAACATTACTGATCGCATTTTCACCTACATTGAGCAACTCTTCAAAATATTCCCTCCATCTACCCAAAGCATCCACAGGACTCACCAGCAGTTTCCCTGACGTGTCCAAAATACTTGTCATTTCCTTCTTACCTCCCTTTCGAAGACTGCTAATTATACTCCAGAATGGTTTTCCAGCAGCTTGAACCCTAGTCTACAACCTGTTTCCAAAGTCTTCCCAAGATTTCTTCTTGGATGCTGCAATTATCTGTTTGGCTTTGTTTCTTTCTTCAACATAACTTTCTCTGTCTACCTGAGTTCTAGTATGTAGCCATTTTTGATACGCCTTCTTTTTCCTTTTACAGGCTGCCTTGACTGTGTCATTCCACCAAGCTGTTTGCTTCATCCTCCTTTTACACACTACTGTTCCCAGACATTCTTTAGCCACTTCTAGTACTATGTCCCTGTACCTTGTCCATTCCTTTTCCAATTACTGTAATTGACTAACTGGTACCTTTCTGAGATCGCTGTTATGTACTTGTGCCTGATTTCCTTATCGTGAAGTTTCTCCACTCTTCTCCTCCTACATATGGACCTGACCTCCTGCACTTTCGGCCTCACAATCCCAATTTCACTGCAGATTAAATAATGATCAGTGTCATCAAAGAATCCCCTGAATACAGGTGTGTCCCTCACACCCTTCCTGAGTTCCTGATCTGTTATTATATAGTCAATGACAGATGTGGTTCCCCTGCCTTCCCAAGTATACCGGTGAATGTTCTTATGCTTAAAAAAGGAGTTTGTGATTACTAAGCCCATACTGGCACAGGAATCCAAGAGTTGTTGCCCATTCCTGTTGGCCTCCATATCCTCTCCAAATTTACCCATAACATTTTCATACCCTTCAGTTCGATTTCCAGTCCTGGCGTTAAAATCACCCATGAGCAGAACACTGTCCTTGTCCTTTACTCTGACAACTACATCACTGAGTGCCTCATAAAAACTATCCATCTTATCTTAATCTGTCCCTTCACAATGCGAATATACTGACACAATCGTAATTTTCTTGCTAGACACTGTCAAATCTATCCACATCAGTCGTTCGTTTACATACCTTATTGTAACTACGCTGGGTTCCATTTCTCTCCTGATGTACAGACCTACAGCCCATTGTGCTATTCCTGCTTTGACTCCTGACAGGTAGACCTTGAATTCTCCCACTTCCTCTTCTTTCTCACCCCTTACCCGAATGTCACTAACAGCTAAAACGTCCAGCCCCATCTTACTTGCAGCCTCTGCCAGCTCTACCTTCTTCCCAGAGTAGCCCCCATTGATATTAGTAGCTCCCCATCTCATTGCCATTTGTTTGCCAAGTCGTATCTTAGAAGTCCCTGGTTTGTCAGTTAGAGGTGGGACTCCGTCACCTCCAAAGGTCCGAGGCATTTTGCTCTGATTGTTGCCAGCAACATATTTAAAGTATCAGGGGAGCAGGTTGCTAGCCTTACTTGCCCCGAGTCCCATTGGGTATTACCCCTAACGGTTGAGGGATTAACCGGTGGATTTGCTAGTTTTTGCCGTATGAGCACAAAGGTGACCACGTCTCAGAATATGTCCGAGATGCCCAGCCTTATTCCAAGGTAACTGGTATTCCGACTGTCGGGACCACTTACTTGGCCACTCATACGTTGCCCGTGATTCATGAACTAGGACATGACTACAGGAACCCACACCATGAACCACACATTTAAACATCAAATGAAAGCTGTACAGTGAAGGGGAAATTCATTTTGGTATGTTAGGAAACAGCAGTATCCAATTTATATTCTGACATCATGCAGGAAACAAATCAACCTTAATTCATCTCTTACCTAACTTGTTCTTTGCCTCAAATGAGGGTATCAGGAACGTGAGAAAATGAGAGTAATTCGTTGGAGATACTTTCAACGAATACAAGATACAGTGTTCGATTTCACGATCGCCAGGAGAGTTCTTATCGCCGTACATGTCTTCCAAATTTCAATACTTGTTATTGACCCCAGGAAGATCTTTTTGCGACGGAGGCATGATATTAGCTTCTCTACACTCAAACTTGTGGTGGAAGCACAGGACACCAAAGGCATAAACGCCTAAAGACGGGGATGCACGAGCATTGATGCTTGTTCGAAGGGTTACTACACCTTACTTGAAACATGTGTGACAAGTGTCACAAGATGCTACGTCGATAACGCTCGTCCGTTGTACTGTAGCTCCTACCTTTCGTTACCTTTAACTCGTAACTGGTCCGACTGCTACTAGAGATGATTTCATTTAGCACTTTCACCTCAGCTAAATATCTGAGTGTTTGTTGGCATCCCTTATTCGATTTACCAGTTAATCTAGGACAGACGTTAGTAGATTAGGGTTGTTTGTCAGACCCGAACAGGCCTAACGGTACAAACACAATCGTTGCCAACGTGGAAGTTTTCATTTATCGTATGGATAAAATACGCTTTGTGGCTTAAAATGGTTACATAATCATTGGTTATAAGTCATCCTTGAACAAAATTACCAAGTCAGTTACTGGGTTAACGACTCCCATTATTGCTGAGCAATGTTCAAACGCATCTGAAGGAAGAAGAAACATACGCTTACAAGGATCTCTGCTACGCTTTATGAGACCGCTCAGTACCTGAAGAAACTGTGAATACCCACTCTTCGAATCACATCACGTTCTAATGTTCATCGCTGGTTTTTTCTGCACGGCATGTGTCCCATTAGTGGATGTTAGTTTTTACATCTCGTCTCGAGCTGTAGTCATAGAAACCGGTTTTTTGAGATTTTTGATGAGCTGTGACATCAATTGTGTCTCATTAGATGTACTATACTTTGTCGGTATCGTAATAATTGGACTTGCTTTCCTTTAATATGTTGTGTCAATAATCGTGGTCGTCTTCATTTTTGGCGTTTTACTGACTGTCTTTAATACATTTACTTCAAAAACTCCGCTCTAACAATCTGTCCTCGTCCTAAGTGAGAGGTGTCCAGTTTAGTCTCATCTACTTCTGACCAATGGACTAACGAATTGATACACGCCGCCTAGAGTACTGTCGACTATGTTTCGCCGCTTCAGGAATAAACCATTTACATAACCATGTGGATCTTGTTAGAATCGTGTCAGTAACTCACAGGCAAGAATCGTTTTCGATCATATTAAAAAAATGAGTTTCATCACCATCGCCAATGGAATATATTTCTAGCTGTCTGAATTTTCACGTTAGCTTAAAGCTGACATACACTACATCAGATCAGTAACTGCTCACCAGTAACGCAATGTGCCAAATTCCATTTGCCTTTTCTTTCGGCAGGCTAAACTTACGAGCGCGTGCTCTTATCTGACGGGTAACCGGGGTACGCTGGCATTGAACGTGTCCTCTCTACAGCAGGCTTGGTTTATCAAGAGTGAATGAAAGTGAGAATAAGTGAGTCTGTTCTCGTTGCCAGACGCCGTTAGGCAGAAGTTAATTGCTCTCAGGAAGCCAAACCTGTACACTTTTACGGCCTAGGTGATTCATAAGAGTACGTCGCTCGTCAATTTGAAACGCTTTTTGCCACGCCTACCTTCGTTCCGTGCATCGTGGTTAGCGCTGAAGTCGCCGGGAAGCACGTTTGCAAGTACCGGCGAACTGTTGTATGCATAATATGTTTTTGTGTTGTCGTCACTTCTTGTTCAGTGTCGGAATTGTAATTTGCGGTGTATTCGATACTTGTAACAGCTAAGAAATTTTTAACAGAATTAGTACCTTTCGTCTTTCATTCAATAGGAATTTAGATCGCAGTGGTTGCTTGCCCATGAGAAATGAAATGTTGATCCGTCTCTATTCATACACCGCACATATACAAGTAACATTGCCGGAAAAGTCAATCGCGACAGAGAACCGCGAAGTGGTGGACGCAAGCTTGAGGGCGAAACAGTTCTGTTTTCAACAGCAACAGCAATGGGAGTGGGACAAGTTCTTCTCTAAACAAATCACACAGCGCATACAGTCGACAACTGCGCTGTTGAGCAGATATTTTCAGTACAGAAAAATAAATGGGGCAAGAAATCGAACAAAATTGTATTACTCTGTAATGAATCGCCAGAGGCCCCGGGTCGTTGATACCAAAACACCCAAAAATTATTGCTGAACAACTCAGAAATTTTGCCGATGTATCTTTCAAAAAGATAGCTATTCTGAAAAATAGCTGCACATGCAGTTTTTTCTGTCTTTAGTAAAACATTTAAATATGTCTCCCAATAGAAATAAATGATTTACGTTTCTGAGCGTCCCTATAGGTTAAGTTGATGTTCTCGTGCCATTGTCGCGAGAAGCACATACCAGTCTGAAACAGTATTTGTTAGCTAAGTCATTCTGGCTATTAAGTACAGAGAGATTGAAAAACAAAGAACGGATTTAACAGGTTTATTACAGACTAACTATGAAAAATAGAAACACAATGCGCATATCACTCGATGGACGGAAGTTTCAGAATTTATGTTCGCACTCAACATGAGCACCATGAACTGCTCGAGAAACTTCGAAACGGCTGTTCATTTCATTTCACACATAAATCAACGGGTCTCTGTTAACTGACTCGATAGCTGCAATAATTTATTTTCTCAACTTATGATGAGTAACTGCCATAGTTGGGACGAAAGACTGTTTTTTATGGAGCTACCCACAGAAAAAAATCATAAGGTGTTCTATCAGAGAGTTAACGTGCTACATTTTCACATACAATTCTCACGTCAACATTCATTACGAAATACAGCCGACTGACGTCGACAACCGCTTACATTACGACAGATGCATACCCCTTCATTTTCAAGGCAAAAGCAATGAACAAGATCTTGTTGTCCATATCATCCAATCCGACGTTGTGGGGATGGTGTTGTTCAGATAACGTCGCACCCCAAGGTGAAAGTGAGGCCGGGTGGCGTCACGCATAAAAATGAAATCACTGGAATCTTCGTGCAGTTGAGAAAACAACCAATTTTGAACCATGTCCAGGTATGACATCCCTGTCACAGTTTATTCCGCAAAAAGGAAAGGTCCATAAACTTTGTGAACAGAAGCAACACAAAATATTCATTTTCGGTGAGTCTCTTTCATGTTAGACGACGACGACAGGATTTTGTGATCCCAAATTCTAAATCATGGCAGTTCACTTTAACAGATACCTGAAACGTCGATTCGTCCGAAAATATGAGCCGTTCGAAATAGGTGTATTCTGCCATATCCTGGAGATCTGAAAGGCAAAATTCATATCGTTTGTTGCGGTCGTTGGGATACAACTGCTGCAGTAACTGCAACTTGCGTTTCCGAACACGCCACACTCTTATTCGATGAAGTTGAAGATCATGGCGTGCCCGTCTTGTAGACTTCCGAGGGCTCCCTGTGAACTCATCTCGGATAGTTCGACGTTTACATTCAGACGTGCGCGGCCAACTGGCGCTCGTTCCTTTGAATATGCAACCAGCTTCCAAGAATTTTGTATGACACTCATATATCTGCTTGTGCAGAGGCGGCTTCTTGCTAAATCGAAGTTGGAATGCACGTTGCTGTTGAACAATGGACTAATTTCGCTTGTAATTCCAACACACAAAATGATTTCTCTTGTGGTGTAGTCACCTTGTTGCTACAAATAAATAACAGCGCACCAGTGCCAAAACATTGAGCCTTCTTCTATCCAGTAACATGCGCAGTTGTGTTCCTATCTTTTACACAGGGTTATTCTAAAGGATGGACCCATTTAAAAAAAATTAAAGTATTCAAGTACGAACAATCTTTGTACCAATAAAAAGAGGTAGTTTCAAAGTTTTTGGCGGATTGTAGCGGACGGGCGGTGATGGTTTCAGAAGCAGCCGTTAGAGTTCGCGCGACAATAACGGCTGTCATTCCGTTTCACTATCAGTTGTGAGTGAGATGGCGACTGTGGTGTACTAGGTTTTCTGAGTTCTTGAGGTCGCGAAAGCGAGTCGCAAATTGCAGTGCAACGGGCATTTCGTATCAAATTCGGTATTCAACCACCAACTCGCAAAAGCATTAGCCGTTGGTTTAAGCAATTAAACAGACGAGGAGTGTATGCAAAGGAAAAAGCACAGGACGACCACATGTGTCAGAGGATGATGTCCGACGGATTCGAGAAAGTTTTGTACGCAGTCCCAGTAAGTCTACCAATCGAGCCAGTCGAGAACTTGAAATACCCCAGCCAACTGTATGGAAAGTTCTGAGACGGCGTTTGCTGTACAAGCCCTACCGATTACAACTTGTGAAGGTTCTCAACCCCAATCACAAAGAGAAGCGTCTCGCATTTTGTGGTTATGTGCTAGCAAAGATGGAGGATGACGCATTTCTACAGGGTATAATTTTTAGCTATAACAGAATGTTCGCATATGGCGTTTGGAAAATCCACATTCACCATTGCAACACGAAAGGAACTCACTGAAGATCGTGTTCTGTGCCATATCCCATACAAAGGTTTATGGACCATTTTTCTTTGCGGAAAGAAATGTAACAGGAATCATGTACTTGGAGATGTTGGAACAATGGCTGCTCCCTCAAGTCTCCCAGAACTTCATTTTCAAACAGGATGGAGCTCCGCCCCACTGCCAGCGTAATGTATGAGGCTTTTCGAATGACTCCCTTACTCAGCGCCGAATCGGTCGCAGAGGATTTGAGGACCTGGCTCTGCACTTCTGTCCACCGAGATCTCCTGATCCCACAGCCTGCAACTATTTCTTAAGGGGTTATGAGAAGGAAGCGTTTTACGTCCCGCCTCTGCCAACCACTCTGAACGATCTGCGGAGCCACATCGCTGCTCCCGTGCACTCAGAAACAGCAGATACTCTTTCGCATGTGCGGGACGAGTTTGGCTACTGTGTTGATGTTCGCCGTGCAGCCAACGGTGGCCACATTGAACATTTATGACATTTATCACACTTATAATTATGAAAAACTAATTAATCACAAATTATTAAATTTATGAAACTGATACCAAACATTATGAAAAAAAGCTTGAAACTTCCTCTTTTCATTAACATTAAGCTTTTTCATTTAGGATTTGTACTTGAATAAATACGAAGTATTGAAAATGGGTCCATCATTTAGAATAATGTACTTTGTAATAAATGAAACCCGTTCTTTCTTTTTGACTCCTCTTGTACTAATGATTCACTTTGCACACGATTAAAATATCATATGACTCAGTTACTGTCTGTATTAAACTCATTTTCGCCATTAAATGATTGTATTCTTCATCCAGAGCTTTAAACGGAGTGAGGAGGTGCAGTGGTTCGCACAATGGAGGTGCGGTATTTCCGCGGTTTTCATGAACTAGGTAAGGTGATTCCATGCATGGTTTCTTTGAAATGCGCATTACCAGTGCCTTCCCTGTACCTGTCAAATTCGAGATTGTGCTCTGTCTGACATGACATTAAATGCGTATGAAGAACAAAAGCTTTGACAGCATGAGTAAAGGAGGACTACTGGCCAGGTATCTGCCTACATGAAATACACGATGAAAAAATTGTACATGATAAGTGACACGTCAAACTGGAATTAAGTGATTAAAATAAATTAATTTATATGCGCTAAACAGATTTCTGTCAAGATGCTTATCCTGGTTCGCAGCCCATGACTTGAATTCTGTGGTGGTAACCGTCCGTCGAAATACTATGCTAAGAAACTTGAATATAAAAAATGATTGGGTAACTGAATAAAAACATGAGAAATGAGGTGCACCCAAGTTGATTAAAGGGTCTATAAACGGAAACTAGCAAATTAGAAGGAATTTAGAAGCTAAAAATGCAGAGGAAACGGGAACTGAGCGAACCAAGGTCCCAGAAAAAGTGCTCTCACCTTGTTTACCACATCAGTAAAGGCGCACGGTTTCGGGTGTGACGATTGTCACAATCAGAAATGAAGGCTGGTTGTCTCTGACCGACATTTACCCAGGGACAACACGGGTACGGGCCCATGGCGCTCAATTCTATGTAGCATTAATATTCGAATAAGATGTATGCTAAGAAGAACATTTCCTTTGAAGAATGTATACATTATTATTTTATTACTTTAATAAAATCACAATTCATGTTATTGGACTTCTCGGTCCTAACATCTGGTAAGACATTTTTCTCTTTATACAGGATGGTCAAAAACAGTCCGGTTTGAGGAAACCAAACGAAAACCACGTTTGATGTCACTGTCCCTGGCAGGCTACTTGAATTTGAGCGTGCTGCGACCTGATTGACTAGCATCAATGCTTAATGGCTCGGAAATGGCGCAAAAAGCATCGATTTTTTGTTCTCAAAAATTATTTCTCAGCACAGCCTCCCCTGTAGACGACAAAATTGTTGCTGTGAAAGACATGGAAAGTAATCCAAGTGATATAGTCAACAGGTTAGTAAGTAATATCAACATGTAACTTTAAGAGAACAGATTACCTCTTAATTGGAGTAAAACACAACACATACAGTTCCTGACATGAAAGTCCTAGCCGGCCGGAGTGGCCGTGCGGTTCTAGGCGCTAAAGTCTGGAACCGAGCGACCGCTACGGTCGCAGGTTCGAATCCTGGCTCGGACATGGATGTGTGTGATGTCCTTAGGTTAGTTAGGTTTAATTAGTTCTAAGTTTTAGGCGACTTAAGACCTCAGAAGTTAAGTCGCATAGTGCTCAGAGCCATTTGAACCATTTTTTTTGAAAGTCCTATAAAAGATAAATATTACTGTGTCAACGTGATCAGTCAGTCATCGAAGTCCACCATTTTAAATTCTTAGGACTGAGGGTAGATGGAAAGCTTTCTTGGAAGCTTCATATTCGTGATATTGTGCAGAAGCTAAATGCAGCTACCTCTAGCATATGCACGTTCTCCACAAGTTGAGAAGTTAACCTACGGCACACTCCTACTCTGTACAGTAATTCCTCGCGGTAGTTGACACCCTTTCTCTGTCATTCGTTATTTATTCATAGACTGTCTCACTAGTTTTTCGTTCTTTATTACTTCTCTTGTTCTTTTGTTTATACATTTTCTAAATAGTATTGTAAAAGCTATGTGCTGTATCATCCCATGACCAAGTCGCTTTGGTTCTTATGGTCACACGGAACTTGATAAATAAATAAAATAAAATAAATGATCCTCGTTGTCACCTGTGACTTGGCCTGAACGAAGACGTGGATGTATAAAGCTCCAACGACCAGCCACCTTGCCCCGACAACCCGAACATGTCGGCCAATGCACCTGGACGCCTTCTTTCATACTCGAGCGTCGTTCAAGGAGATGCTACGGTTTCTCATAGAGATTCAAACTTGGAAACTTACAGGCCATTCCAGAACTTTTACTGCTCCTAAATGTTCACTGCTAAAGGCAGTCACAGTTTCAGCCTAGTGCATGTGCAGTCTGCCATGCAGAGAGATAGCTGGTAATGTCTCTGCACGGAAAAAAAATTTGAAACTTGTATGTCCAATAGTTCGAAGTGCCGTTGACTCTTCCAAATTACTTATTTTCAAGTGTAAACAGAGCTGCTTCCAGGCTCTGCTTTTGTTGCTCTGCCGGCCGCGGCGGCCGAGCGGTTCTAGGCGCTTCAGTCCGGAACCGCGCGACTGCTACGGTCGCAGGTTCGATTCCTGCCTCAGGCATGGATGTGTGTGATGTCTTTAGGTTAGTTAGGTTTAAGTAGTTCTAAGTCCTAGGGGACTCATGATCTCAGATGTTAAGTCCCATAGTGCTCAGAGCCATTTGAACTACTTTTTTGTTGCTCTGCGGTATTTCTGGAAGGTGTATTGGGTATGCAATTAGCATGACAAGACGCGTCATTGATATGTATAGGCAACAAAGCGAGTTCTTTCTCACTCTATAGTAACCGGGAAAATAAGTAAGTTCTTTCCTAAGTGTAGGTGTGTTCTACGTGTACATGTGATTCGATTCCACCCGCGGGGGGGGGGGGGGGGGGGGGGACCTTTTGAGATTGATGGAGGAGGAGAACATTAATGTATTGCAGCTATACCTGCCTCCTAGAGGAGCGAGTTGTGGCCACGATTTGGGATACGTATTACCCGTCCCTGTCTATGAATTCGTTGCTGGCTACAGTATCTGTCACTGTCTTTGTATAAGTAACAGCACACGTAGCTAAACCTACGATATCTGTAACTTCCTTCGCGAAATGGTTTTCGGTATGCCACAGACAAATACATCTCCGTTGCACGGGTCTTGCGATCAGTGTTAGAAGCGGCGAAAAAAGTTACGCTCTGCGATTCGCTCTGCGATTCACTTCTTCTATAAATATTGTAAACCGTTTTTTTACTTTTCCTACTCCCCAAGCAGAAGCCCTTAGCTTGATCTCGTTCCAACCCAACACACATCAGGTGACTAGTTTCTTACATTATTAAAAGAAGGTAAAGTCTGTGTAGCAGAGCTCGTGACCGAACTATTAGTCTGACTTAAGACAGAGCACAGTCGTGCTTTGTTACCGTTTTAAGAGAGAGAGAGAGGGTGGCGGGCCCATCGCCTTGACCACGTTTTTGCCCCTTGGGAGAGATCACAGGTAGTCATTTGATAGCAGTCTGAGTGGACTTGTGGTCGCGCTGGAGGGACCTAAACGAGAAAAAATCCGCCCCCCCCCCCTTTATCTTGGATGGAATCCGGGGACGGCATCTAGTGCTCTACCTATACCACTTCTTACGTCGTTAGTGGTAGAAAATGATCTTAGTGTGCAGTTCGGTTTTAAAGAGGTGCTAATTCCTTTTATTAACAGAATTCCCTTTGAGAGCACTTTATTGTTTTCGTTTTTGTGAGATTAGCGTGTTATTATTGACGAATATTGTACAAACAATAGAAGTAAGAAAAAATTTGGAGCCAATGGACACAAAAGATTCCTAAATGTGGGTGTTAATCTTCGTGATAAACCAGTTCAACTTCCATGAAGACTGATTTTTAGATATATTGGATACATCATCTGCAACTTTTGTAAACTTTATTACGAACATTGTTGCTGCAGGTTGCGAACAGAATGCACTACTAATCACTGTAGTGTTCGGAAGACTAACAGTTACACCAACCTGAAACGTAAACAGACAGAGAATAAAAGTAGCAGTGAGACTGTACTAATAACGAGACAGGAGGGTGGGGAAGACGGTCAAACACGTGATCTAGTGTTAAAAGATTAGTTTCACTATGCGATTCCGTGAGTTGACACGGCTATTATTACGCACATTTTATAGAAGGTCTCTGAATTGACAAGGACAGAAGAAGTGGACAGGACACTGAATTCACCTTCTGCGGTATGACGGACCAAATTGTCTCCCAGTCATACTGGTTTAGATTTCCTCCAGTTTCGTTGAAGCACATATTCTGGCACGGTTGTTTCAGAAATGCTGCATCAAACTTCCTGTTCCGTCTTTATCCAACGTCGTTAATGTCTTGTCTCAAATGTTCTCGATGTCGATGACATCTCGCATTTAAACCTTCCTGAAACAGCAGATTAACGAGCGGATTTCGTCGTTAACATTGGAGTTTACTCGACCACCCTTTTCGTATATAAAAAAACCTTTATCTCCCATCACGAGAAAGAACTTTCCGCTGCATGGTAACATGTGTTGTAACGAAACTTCGCGATAGACATTGGGTGAACATCAGTCGGATACTAGAAGCCAGAGCTTCGCCTGCCCTGGGCAGACTAAGCATTCCATTCTGTACACAGCGTTCAGGCCGCTGTTGCTTCGCCTCTGATGACTTCGTTCGTCGATGTTGACGGGCGGGTGAACTTCTTTAGAGACTTAAATAGAGAAAATAATTAAAGTTTATGACAAACTCGGTTGCTAGGATAGCTGAAGTCATCGACATTACAGATTTACACAGTTCGCACGACGGTATCGTTTTCATACTGAAGGAGACCTGAGTCGCTTGGCGGACAGTACTTACCGACAGAGCGCGCGTCAGAATGCCGACTCCTCGAGCTGTGTGTGCCTCGCGTACCAAACGCCGTGCCCTACGTCGAAGCCAACAGCGGGAGCCGTGCCGCGCTGAACACTTTCTCCGGTCGATCGCTGGCGTCGGGACGCGAGAGTCCGTGGCGGCGAACGAGAGCGTACTGGCCGGCGCAGCTGGGGAGGTCCTCCGAGGGCGGCGGCTGACCCACTTGCGGCCTACGGAAAGTGAAAAGCGACTCTCTCCCCCCTCCCCCACGCCATACGCGGCGAGCGCCCAGGGCACGGGGAGCGAGCCACACGGCGCATCTCTCCCCGACCTGCCGCAAGATCACACCCCTCCCGCAACCGCAGTTGGACCACTCACTTCTGGGGAAATCCGTCGGTCCGGAGAGGGCCGTGCCACCTGAAGCGTACAAGTCGCAAGCTGCTCCAGGAACTAGTGGCATAATCCAGTGTTTACTGACTATTTAAGCGTCAAACACCCATCTTGAAGAAGAAACTTTCACTGCAAGCGTTGAAGGCAAGGCTGTCACAAGCCCGAAGGTTGATTTGAACACCACGGAGCTGTACCATGCATAGTGCTGTTAGACGTATCGCGGCCTTGCCTTTCTCTAGTCTTTGAAATGACTTACCAAGCCACTTACAGGGGGCCATACGGTTGAACTTTTACTCCGACCCACGGTTCAACTCGGCATTTTTCACACAAACAAGTATTTTCTGAAGGGATGGAAATTACTAGTGACAAAGGTCGTAATGTTGACCAAGGATCGAACCGGAGACCTTTAGATACACAGTCTTCTTTTACCACTAAGCCACCGAGTGTGCGTTATACAAATTAAAAATATTCGTGAATGTGAATTTCTACAACACATTTCGAAGATTATGCCTCCAGAGTCAGAGAGATTTGTTTAAATTAATAATACACGAACCATTTGTACATACAACTTTTGTGGACGACTTGTAGTTCTATGAGGCAGCAGAAGCCCAGAAACCGTTGTGCTATATGACTCAAAGTTTCTTACATGCTTCTATTGCATAGTGAACAGTGATGTAAATAAAATATGCATAGCTTTCAGTGGTAATAAAACACCTTTGTCTTGTGTCAACACGTCTGCTCTCTCTCTCTCTCTCTCTCTATCTATCTATCTATCTCTACCACACACACACACACACACACACACACACACACACACACACACACACACACACACACCCTGAGAGAGAGAGAGAGAGAGAGAGAGAGAGAGAGAGAGAATCAACATAATAAAAAGAAAACAGTGATATGGAATATATATTATTACTGTTTGCCCCCTGCAATCAAAGCGTCTACGTGACATTCTAACATATGCAAATATTTTTTTTTTCTGCTGTCCAAACCCGCGTCCGGCCATCCTGATTTAGGTTTCCCGTGATTTCCCTAAATCTCTTCAGGCAAATGGCAGGATGGTTCCTTTGAAAGGGCACGTCCGGCTTACTTCAAAATCCTTCCATAATCCGATGGGACTGATAAGTCGCTGTTTGGTCCCCTCCCACCTCAAATCAACCCAACCTATCTCCTTCTGCTGTCAGATAGCGCCACAGGTTGCCAAAAAAAGCCATATGTACAACTCGTCTAAGTCATTACTTTAAATAAATCCACCGAAAGATGGAGGTATAATCCTACGAAACGCGTTGTGGGAAGATCTAAAGTGTGACTTGATTACACTAATTTATATTTTTAGTTGATGTTCATAACAATCACTATTAGGCCTAACCTAAAATGTTCGCACTTCAATAAAATATTCGTTATACTTAATTTTCCTGACAGATTCAAACTAAATACCTGACCGACACTCGAACGCAGACGCTTGCCTTTCTGGGGCAACGCGCTTATCATCCAGGCACGCTATTACGACGACCCATAGCTCAATCGGTATCAGTCTCGAAACTATACATTGAGACCTAGGTTCCGCACGATAATACGACTGGTACGCGTTCAAGCCCTGATCCAACAGATAGTATTAACTTGATAGAGAGTTTGATTGTAGAGTACACTTCGCCGTAGACTGGAAGTTTCATTCTAGATACAGCCAACAGACTGCGACCAAGCGACTATTCTTGTCTTAGAAATTTCTTTGTCTAGATATTTCAGTTGGTCGGTTGGTTGATTTGGAGGAAGGGGACCAAACAGCGAGGTCACCGGCCCCATCGGATTCGGGAAGTACAGAAAGGAAGTCGGCCGTGCCCTTTCAAAGAAACCGTCCCAACTGAAGCGATTTAGGGAACTCACGAGAAACCTAAATCAGGACAGCCGGACGCGGGTTCAGACCGTCGTTCTATCGAATGTGACTCCAGTGTGCTAAGTACTGTGTCACCGCGCTCGGAGATATTCAAGTCCCTCCAAGTTGTAACGAATTGCACAGAATTTAAAAAGTGTGTTGCCGTCGGTGGCCGAGCGGTTCTAGGCGCTACAGTTTGGAACCGTGCGATCGCTACGTTCGCAGGTTCCAATCCTACCTCGGGCGTGGATGTATGTGACGTCCTTAGGTTAGTTAGGTTTAAGTAGTTCTAAGTTATAGGGGACTGATGACCTCAGAAGTCAAGTCCTATAGTGCTCAGATCCATTTGAACCCATTTTGAAAAGTTTGTTGTTATACTTCTGTTCTACATCAAGAATGTGTGATCACGGGGGTCTCCTCGTTACTCATCACTCTGGTCTCCATCACTCAAGGATAACTTGGAGACAAATACATATATTTATTGCTAGAACAGTTTCCAAACATTGCGCTTTAGTACTTAGTTCTGCAGTGACATATAAAGTTTAGTGCACTGCTTATACATATCTCAGTTCGGTGTGACTCGGAGTAATCTGCTCCCTGGCGCCGTGCTGAAGTCGTCGTCCCTGTCCATTTCATCTGAAAACTGGATCTAGTTACGTGAATTCCATGAAAAAATCCAGGTACCAAGTCGTTTTATAGTGGTTTATTTATGATAAGCTCCATAACTTGTTCTTGGTGGGAGCCCACTCCACGTAACAGTCTGCATAGTTACAAAACCAATGTAGTACAACAATTATATTATTACACTGACGTGCGACACAGCGGTCACGTCTGTGAACTGCCTCCAACTGAGCCTCCTCTGAGCCTCTGCTCCCCCTATTTATATGTTTTTAACAATGAAGTTAACAAAATTATAGTCCCAATTTATAATATTAGCAATTACAAGTTCAAAGTTATTATGAACGACAAAATACAAAACCATTCGCATTTTACGCCCAATCGTGCGTAAACAATATAAAAGATTATTACATAAGATATATATCACATTATATGAGATAGTGAAAAACAACAATGCCAGCCTATGAAACTTCCTGGCAGATTAAAACTGTGTGCCCGACCGAGACTCGAACTCGAGACCTGGCAGAAGTAAAGCTGTGAGTACCGATCGTGAGTCGTGCTTCGGTAGCTCAGATGGTCAGCGTGTTCGGTCAGAGGGTTACGCGCCCTCTGTAATAAAAAAAACTGAGTGAATTGATCAAAAAAACGAACATAAATGGATGTCTTACGACGTTCGCCCCGAGCAGATGCAACGAACAAAAGCGAACAAAATGAGATTTTTTAAAAAAAAGAGATGGTAGAGCACTTGCCCGCGAAAGGCAAAGGTCCCGAGTTCGAGACTCGGTCGGGCACACAGTTTTAATCTGCCAGGAAGTTTCATATCAGCGCACACTCCGCTGCAGAGTGAAAATCTCATTCTGAATGCCAGCCTATTGTTTCTTAATTATGGCTTAATTAGTGAATGCAAAATAATGCTAGCATATACTGGACGAACATGACACACAAGTAAACAAATGAAATAATACATTACTGGCCATTAAAATTGCTACACCACGAAGATGACGTGCTACAGACGCGAAATTTAACCGACAGGCGACACCTACAACATGCTGACACCAGGAAAGTTTCCAACCGATTTCTCGTACACAAACAGCAGTTGACCGGCGTTGCCTGGTGAAACGTTGTTGTGATGCCTCGTGTAAGTAGGAGAAATGCGTACCATCACGTGTCCGACTTTGATAAAGGTCGGATTGTAGCCTATCGCAACTGCGATTTATCGTACCGCGACATGGCTGCTGGCGATGGTCGAGATCCAATGACTGTTAGCAGAATATGGAATCGGTGGGTTCAGGAGGGTAACACGGAACCCCGTGCTGGATCCCAACGGCCTCGTATCACTAGCAGTCGAGATGACAGGCATCTTATCTCCATGGCTGTAACGGATCGTGCAGCCACGTCTCGGTCCCTCAGTCAACAGATGGGGACTTGCAAGACAACCACCATCTGCACGAACAGTTCGACAACATTTGCAGCAGCATGGACTATCAGCTCGGAGAAAATGGCTGCGGTTACCCTTGACGCTCCATCACAGACAGGAGCGCCTGCGAAGGTGTACTCAACGACGAACCTGGGTGCACGAATGGCAAAACGTCATTTTTTCGGATGAATCCAGGTTCTGTTTATAGCATCATGATGGTCGCATCCGTGTTTGGCGAAATGGCGGTGAACGCACATTGGAAGCGTGTATTAGTCATCGCCATACTGGCGTATCACCCGGCGTGATGGTATGGGGTGCCATTGGTTACACGTCTCGGTCACCTCTTGTTCGCATTGACGGCACTTTGAACAGTGGACGTTACATTTCAGATGTGTTACGACCCGTGTCTCTACCCTTCATCCCTGCAAAACCCTACATTTCAGCAGGATAATGCACGACCGTATGTTGCAGGTCCTGTACGGGCCTTTCTGGATACAGAAAACGTTCGACTGCTGCCCTGGCCAGCACATTCTCCAGATCTCTCACCAATTGAAAATGTCTGGTCAATGGTGGCAACTGGCTCGTCAGAATACGCCAGTCACTACTCTTGATGAACTGTGGTATCGTTGAAGCTGCATAGACAGCTGTACCTGTACACGTCATCCGAGCTCTGTTTGACTCAATGCCAAGGCGTATAAAAGCCGTTATTGCGGCTAGAGGTGGTTGTTCTGGGTACTGATTTCTCAGGATCTATGCACCCAAATTGCTTGAGAATGTATTCACATGTCAGTTCTAGTACACTGTATTTGTTCAATGAATACCTGTTTATCATCTGCATTTCTTCTTGATGTAGCAATTTTAATGGCCAGTAGTGTAAATTTTATGAAATTTAATGTATTACACGAGATCACTTATTTTGTTCATTTATACTAGATTCAGTTGGAATTGCGAAACTTTCAACAAATTACCTGGTCGTAGAGTATTTTATTAGGGTGTCGAAAAAGGAATGTAGAACAAGAGGTTGTTTTATTTCAAAGTACACAGAGGAACTTCTGTGGTCTTAGGAAGGTTAGGAGCGAGACACTCGCACAGTGAAGCTTTCACTCGATCGGTTGTGAGAAGAAAGGTCAGAATTTGAGTGCCGATCCGACTCACGCCGACAGAAAAGTTTCAGTGTCGCGTGTTGTTTGTCTTTTGTATACATTATGTACTCTAATCTTTATAAATTTCAAACTCTATTCTAATATTGCTGATATTTAGCAAATATGTCGTCATGACCTCTATGATCGGTTTCGGCTATATTGTGCTCGCTGTTGTTGGAGGTAATATTCCTTGTCTTCCTGCGACAAGGCATTCGGGGGCAAAGCAATAATAGAGAGACGCCAAATTTAACGTGAAATCGGCACCACAGTGGAACTTAATTTTTTAGCATACACGACACATTGCTAAAAACGGAATTCAAATGAATTGTAAGAAAAAGTTTTGTTACCAACTGAAGTCCTAACGGTGGACTTCTGAACTGCTGATATCGCAGGGTTAAAAAGTCTAGCAAATGAAACCTCTTCCCCTACAGTTTTCTCTCCATAATGACACTTTGACGCCGAGGAAGCGATGACCTCCAACTTTCTTTCTTCCTTTTACTGCACTTTCAGATTTTTAAGTCAGTCATAAGTCTTTTATCTGTGTTGGCGTCGAGCTACTGTATTTCACTCTCATGAACATTTCATGTTCATTGGCCTCATCATCTTGCTGTCTGAAGTCACGTATCATACATCGCTTATAGAATGAGTTTTTAATATGGAGATGTCACATTGAAATCCTGATCAACATTCTTTTCCTACGTCACATGTCTCAGTATTTATGTTTGCGTGCTGTAGCAGATTGTTCCATTTTAATGACAAGCTGTTGACCACGTAAGTAATACGCATTATAGCAAAATGGCTAACGGCGACATGTCCTTTCGTCAGTGCGCAATGTTTGAAATACTACTGAAAGATTTCAAGACGTATCGGTACATTGTGACAGGTTCATGACTGGAGGTATGTAATGATGTTGACAAGACCTACGGTCCGGATCGCCAGTCTACCATATACAGGTATTTCTAATGACTGAATCGACTAATTAGGTAGAACACATTTTTCTGAACCAGAGCTACTGCGTTCTCCTCACTTACGAGATGATTATAAAATTGGGACTTCATAAAGCGTGCTGCGCTCTCCTTGGCACCGCAACTGTCGTCGCTAGCCGTACGTGGTCAATGCTGTTAGGACATGATTCTGTGCCTTCCTTGAAGTGCAAACATAGCTGATGCTCGTTACCGCTGGTTTCTCTTTGTGAGAGCTTGAGGCTCGTCGCGTTCTCTGGGTAGTTCTGCAGTGGGTGTATTTTCAAACCTCCAGAACTGTGTACTAATTGAATCTAAATGAACTGTTATTCTACTGAAAGAAAACTCTCTGATTTTTCTTGTTGTGCGAAAAGAAAGGTTTTGACTGTTCATGTTGCGAAGTTTCTGAAACAACAACTAATGGTATTTATGGACATTAACACACTAAATTTCAGGTACTCGAATGACATGCCTGTGGCCAAAAAGTCGTGAAGTTACTCCTAGTTGCTTGTCGACTGGAAGTGCTTATCTCGTTGCCGTTTATCTGTTCTTTCTCGTTTTAATATTAGCAAATAATTCTTGATCGTTGTGTACATGTTAGAACCCCGCAACCGTTGAAACAGAAGGTATTGTAATGAATTAACTGCTACCCGTTGCTTTTATAGGGTTTTATTTTTCCTGGATGACATTACAAGAAGCCTGGCATCTCATATTCAGACGTTTGCATTTATTTGTTATGAACATTCTCTTTACTAACGGCGCTGCAGAATTTTGAAACGGAAGTTTGTAAGGTAGCTGTTGGAAAACATCGCTCACGACGCATGCTCACGACGCGTAAGCAAATGTGAACATTTTAAGATGGGGTGAATGTAAAACGAATGTATTCTCAAAAACCCATGCTGTGAGCATAATTTGTTGGCGCGCAGTGTCGTTGCTTTACCCTGTGAAAATTAACGTCTCGGACGGCACAGAACTGACTTTATGCGGCAGGAGCGCTGATGTCGCGTCACTTGACGAGGTGACGAGTTAGCTTAAATACATATGTGAATCAGGCCCGCAGTTGCCTATGCCTGGCTTAAACCAGATAGAGGGTTGGTTCCTTTGGAAAGAATGGGGGCTTCTTCCCCTCTTCCCTAAGCCTTTAAAGCCTAATATTCCTTCCTTTCAAGATTTGTTCGAACGATGGTGTTGTAAGATACCTCAATGGTGTGTGTACTGCACTTCCAGAGGTTTTTTTTCCAATGACTCTGTCTGGCTTCTCTCTTTCCTGCGGTTAGTTATATGTGATGGTTCCATTTTAAATCTCTCTATACGCATACTCTCAGATATTTAATAGATGTAATTGTTTTGGCAATCATGAGCTCAACCAATAATAGGGCTTTCCACCTATTTGTGAGCGTGACAATAACTACTGGACAAGACTATTCCTTCATGGGTTAGTTATATTTTCTCACCTCTGATCAGGTGTGGGCCATACCTAGTGAAAATGCATCCATGAGCAGTCCGTACTGGCACCAGAACAACGTCACTTGAAATGCACGGTTCTTAAGATCTTTGCTTTGAGTGTGACGTGCCACGGTTCGGCAGTGGAAAGTGCTATCTGCCTGCCACACTTAAATGCTCGAAACACAAACGATATGCAAACTGATGTACGCTTTATGTTGTTAACCCAGAAAATTGCTAATGGCAGTAACTGAAAATGCTCTGTGGTCTCCAGACTGTGACTGCAAATAGGAGCAATAGTCATCAATCGAGTATCATGTAAATTGATTAAGTATGCTACCACGCATATTTTGTTCCATGTAGGGGCACGTGATTTACAAAGGAACGCCGGCACAAAGAGTGCACAATTTAGTTGTGTAGAAGAAATTGGTCATATTTATAAACTACTGGCCATTAAAATTGCCACACCAAGAAGAAATGCAAATGATAAACGGGTATTCATTGGACAAATATGTTATACTAGAACTGACATGTGATTACATTTTCACGCAATTTGGGTCCATAGATCCTGAGAAATCAGTACCCAGAACAACGACCTCTGACCATAATAACGGCCGTGATACGCCTGGGCATTGAGTCAAACAGAGCTTGGGTGGCGTGTACAGGTACAGTTGCCCATGCAGCTTCAACAAGATACCACAGTTCATGAAAAGTAATGACAGGCGGATTGTGACGAGCCAGTTGCTCGGCCACCATTGGCCAGACGTTTTCAATTGGTGAGAGATCTGGAGAATGTGCTGGCCAGGGCAGCAGACGATTATTTTCTGTATCCAGAAAGGCCCGTACAGGACCTGCAACTTGCGGTCGTGCATTATCCTGCTGAAATGTAGGGTTTTGCCTTTCGTGCACCCAGGTTCGTCGTTGAGTACCGCAATTGGGATAGGCTACAATCCGACCTTTATCAAAGACGGACACGTGATGGTACGCATTTCTCCTACTTACACGAGGCATCACAACAACGTTTCACCAGGCAACGCCGGTCAACTGTTGTTCGTGTATGAGAAATCGGTTGGAAACTTTCCTTATGTCAGGACGTTGTAGGTGTCGCCACCGGCGCCAACCTTGTGTAAATGCTCTGAAAAGCTAATCATTAGCATATCAGAGCATCTTCTTCCTGTCGGTTAAATTTCGCGTCTGTAGCACGTCATCTTCGTGGTGTAGCCATTTTAATGGCCAGTAGTGTATTTATGGATCGCCTAACCCAATTTGTTGTAGGACTAAAGAAAAAGGGGAACACAAATCAATTTTTGAAACACTGGATTTACTTTCTCTAAAGTGCTTCACTACTAAAATTAATATTTCATCGAAATGAATATACGAGAAATTATTCATTTGATAGTCAAATTAAAGATAAACTGTTTCTGCAAAAATCTAACTCACCAATTTCCACAATGGAAAGCACATTTATGTGTCCAAAGTACAATAAATGATCGTTTTGCGAAGCGCACTTGGGGCAGATTATTCTAGCAACAAGTGGTGAATACTTTTAACTGAACAGAAGATTGATATGGAACCACGATTGGCTTTTCCAAAATGTGTGCAGCTCACAAACCCAAGTTAAAAACCAGATCTAAACTCCATCTAAAGACACTGATGAGCAAGACACGCTACGGAATTGGTCTCGCAGTTCGTGAGGTGAGATGCTTCGAGCGAATGCAGTGCTAGCACTAAAAAGACGACACTTACTCGATCGATTCAGCGTAAACTTCACCAGGCTGCGACCTGGCGCCTCTTGCTCTCTCTCTCTCTCTCTCTCTCTCTCTCTCTCTCTCTCTCTCAATGTGACCTATTGGCCACGCGGCGGCGCACCGACTCCTCAGCTCCTTCTGATTCCTCTCTGCTTCCAGAAGAAAAAAGAACGCTTGACGGAGAAGATTCCTAAATTGTGACGACCAAGAATTACTCTCTACACACTCAAACGCAAGGGGAAGCCTGCCAAAACTTCTCCACCATCGCTTATAGTATGCCCATTAACTGCCCACAAGTTGATACAATGTACACTCCTGGAAATTGAAATAAGAACACCGTGAATTCATTGTCCCAGGAAGGGGAAACTTTATTGACACATTCCTGGGGTCAGATACATCACATGATCGCACTGACAGAACCACAGGCACATAGACACAGGCAACAGAGCATGCACAATGTCGGCACTAGTACAGTGTATATCTACCTTTCGCAGCAATGCAGGCTGCTATTCTCCCATGGAGACGATCGTAGAGATGCTGGATGTAGTCCTGTGGAACGGCTTGCCATGCCATTTCCACCTGGCGCCTCAGTTGGACCAGCGTTCGTGCTGGACATGCAGACCGCGTGAGACGACGCTTCATCCAGTCCCAAACATGCTCAATGGGGGACAGATCCGGAGATATTGCTGACCAGGGTAGTTGACTTACACCTTCTAGAGCACGTTGGGTGGCACGGGATACATGCGGACGTGCATTGTCCTGTTGGAACAGCAAGTTCCCTTGCCGGTCTAGGAATGGTAGAACGGTGGGTTCGATGACGGTTTGGATGTACCGTGCACTATTCAGTGTCCCCTCGACGATCACCAGAGGTGTACGGCCAGTGTAGGAGATCGCTCCCCACACCATGATGCCGGGTGTTGGCCCTGTGTGCCTCGGTCGTATGCAGTCCTGATTGTGGCGCTCACCTGCACGGCGACAAACACGCATACGACCATCATTGGCACCAAGGCAGAAGCGACTCTCATCACTGAAGACGACACGTCTCCATTCATCCCTCCATTCACGCCTGTCGCGACACCACTGGAGGCGGGCTGCACGATGTTGGGGCGTGAGCAGAAGACGGCCTAACGGTGTGCGGGACCGTAGCCCAGCTTCATGGAGACGGTTGCGAATGGTCCTCGCCGATACCCCAGGAGCAACAGTGTCCCTAATTTGCTGGGAAGTGGCGGTGCGGTCCCCTACGGCACTGCGTAGGATCCTACGGTCTTGGCGTGCATCCGTGCGTCGCTGCGGTCCGGTCCCAGGTCGACGGGCACGTGCACCTTCCGCCGACCACTGGCGACAACATCGATGTACTGTGGAGACCTCACGCCCCACGTATTGAGCAATTCGGCGGTACGTCCACCCGGCCTCCCGCATGCCCACTATACGCCCTCGCTCAAAGTCCGTCAACTACACATACGGTTCACGTCCACGCTGTCGCGGCATGCTACCAGTGTTAAAGACTGCGATGGAGCTCCGTATGCCACGGCAAACTGGCTGACACTGACGGCGGCGGTGCACAAATGCTGCGCAGCTAGCGCCATTCGACGGCCAACACCGCGGTTCCTGGTGTGTCCGCTGTGCCGTGCGTGTGATCATTGCTTGTACAGCCCTCTCGCAGTGTCCGGAGCAAGTATGGTGGGTCTGACACACCGGTGTCAATGTGTTCTTTTTTCCATTTCCAGAAGTGTATATGCTGTGTCGTCGGTCATTGGTTCAGATATTTACGCTATAGCGCCTATGCTGATGACCTTTCTGATTAGCTGACAGTTAGATTCTGGAATTTTCCCACACTCAACGCGGAACAATGTCCGCGTCGTGCAAGTGCAGCTGCCAATAGGAAATACAGATTCGTCACACCAGAAATGGTCAGGTAACTTATGGTTCAAATGGCTCTGAGCACTATGGGACTTTACTTCTGAGGTCATCAGTCCCCTAGAACTTAAAACTACTTAAACCTAACTAACCTAAGGACATCACACACATCCATGCCCGAGGCAGGATTCGAACCTGCGACCGTAGCGGTCGCGCGGTTCCAGACTGTAGCGCCTAGAACCGCTCGGCCACCGCGGCCGGCGGGAACTCGTGGTCACCCTGCTATCGTCCAAGACAGTGCCACCTCGTGGAAACGGGAAATTGGCCAGTGCGTGGCCACAAAATTTCTGCAAACCTACAGCCCAGCAGGGGAGAGCTTGAGCCGTTCCGTATTCATAGCGTTGCGACCTCCCAGGTCCGCCACTGTACCCTCTCAGGCTTGCCTCAGCGAGGGGATATTCACGAATATCACACCATAAGCCATTAACGATGTACTTTCCTCCAACACTGGTAAGAACGTGAAGCTGCCAGTTTTACTTATTATCGTTGTCAAGCACTAACTTAGCGCTCACAAGTGCTACCTCCAGTCCCGAGTTAGGAAAAAATGTTCAAATGTGTGTGAAATCTTATGGGACTTAACTGCTAAGGTCATCAGTCCCTAAGCTTACACACTACTTAACCTGAATTATTCTAAGGACAAACACACACACCCATGCCCGAGGGAGGACTCGAACCTCCGCCGGGACCACGCGTTACACCTTGCATTTGTTCCACAATATACCATCTTTTTGTGGGCGCCATTTGTGTTACCTGCCTCGTTTTTCTTTCGTATTTAACTGTCTGTGTGTGATGCTTAAGGGGCAGAGATCATCGAGCAAAGAGGTATCACTTAAACTGTCTTGAGAACCTGTTTAAAAGCCATGCCCTCTCGGGGTTACAGGGCTAGAAACCTATGGCTGCCACTTTCGAAAAGAAATGTCCGATACCGTGCCCTGTACGTCATTTAGTTGCGCAGAAATATGCAATAAAAATTCAATCGTTGCAGAAAACCATTTCTAAATGATTTCTCTACAAGTACAATGTCAGTGAAAAGTTGTTTTCAGCATAATGTCGTAAACAGCATAGTGTCCCAGTTGTCATTCCGCATCATGAAAATGGCACAATGTGCATTTGAAGGAGAAACGTTACATTTTACCACCCCGTCGATAACAATGGCACTCGAGATAGAATACGAGCTTAGATTAGAAAATGATGGTGAAGCAAATCGACGTTAAGTTTTTCACTGACGCAGTCTCGGTCTCGACATTTGTCATAAGCGATTTTGGAAATGGCGGAAAATCGAAATCTGAGCTATCGGACAGGGATCAGACTCCAGGTTTCACCTGAATGTGAGTTCAGCGATTCAGCGACTGCGTCTCCTAGTTCGATCATTCGATCTGTGGAGCACAGGAACAACAGCAACAGCGGTATCAATTGAGAGTCATCGCATCTCAACGTCGATTTGGAAAGACATGAATGACGGTCAGCTTCCCATTCTGAGTAGCACCAAGATATCTCGAAGAAGACCGGTACTTTCTCCCGAGAATGTAAAGTGCGTTGTATGATGATACACGAAGATATGCAAACGTGTGTATAACAGTAGCCACAAAGTGAATTTTAAGATTACTAAGCGCCGCTTAAAACTCTAACAGGCACCACGAGTAAACGGTAGTTAAAAATTTGCATTAAATTGAAAGGTAGAGATGTACTGAGTAAGGATATAGGTTCATTGAGGAGAAAACTATATGATATGCGAGTAAAGAAATTTTTAGTGCTCAGTAACAAGATGACGAGATGATAATTTGAACTGTGTGACAAATATAGCTTTAAATAATCAGAAAATTTAGAATATAAGTAGAAAGTAATTAATAGTATTTTTGTGTTAATTATAAAATGGTTCTTACAAAAATAAAGGGTTATTCGTAAGTACTTCAGCGGTTTCAGAAGAAGACTTCATGAAAACTGCAAAATATACCGAAAACTGACACATGTCGGAGAATAGAGCATCTCTCTATATGTAGTCTCGATTAGTAACACGCGCCGATGCGTAGTTGAACTACGGGGCAGGCATATGAGAACATGCGGTCAAGTCATTCGCTATGAATTGCCGCACTGAGTTATTTCGTGTCTGCAGATAGGCAACGGAATGAGCAGATTACCAAAGCGGGCTGATCTCGCTCCTTCTCATAAAAAATCGTATCGGCGACTTACTGCACGCACGTATTACGATACAAAAGGTGTCCCTATTGAGCCACTGTAATGTGAGTCAAAACTATTTTCTACATGTAATTTTTTCAGTCATCTTTTGAAAGGGCAAAGGCCTTGCCGCAATGGATACACCGGTTCCCGTGAGATCATCGAAATTAAGCAACGTTTGGCGTAGCCGGCACTTGGATGGGTGACCATCCAGCCGCCATGCGCTGTTGCCATTTTTCGGGGTGCACTCAGCCTCGTCATGCCAATTGAGGAGCTACTCAACCGATTAGCAGCGGCTTCGGTCAAGAATACCATCATAATGACCGGGAGAGCAGTGTGATGACCCCACGCCCCTCCTATCCGCATCCTCCTCTGAGGATGAAGCGGCGGTCGGATGGTCCTGGTAGTCCACTCGTGGCCTGAAGACGGAGTGCATACATCTTTTGAAAGCATGGAATCAGCCTACTTATGGAAAACCTGTAGCGTCAGAATATTTAGTAACTATCAAAAAATAAAACTTGACATGCCTCTCGTACAATGTGGTCATATTATCTGTAA
This sequence comes from Schistocerca gregaria, assembly GCF_023897955.1. NCBI lineage: Eukaryota > Metazoa > Arthropoda > Insecta > Orthoptera > Acrididae > Schistocerca > Schistocerca gregaria. Next base: position 787,361,124 of record NC_064920.1, on the reverse strand, counting down.
AATGTATGAGACGAATAAAATACAAAGTTCTTAGTACACTGATTGGCCAAAACACTATGAACATTGTCCCCTGTTATACGCCTGGCAGCGTTGCGGGCAAGTGATGAGGTAAGGAAAGTACCGGTATGTGTGCTGTAGTTGGAGAACCAACGATAGCGGACGAATTTATGTTTGTTTCGCGCATCTACGTCACACATCCTCCGACAGCCGAGCATTCAGTGATGGAGCTTACGGGCGCCCAAAGGCGAGGTTATCAGCGGCGTTCAGTAGTGTTCCTAGCGCTCTGGTGTGAACGTCCTAGCCGGTGCGACCATTAAACGTGATCGTAGCGATTTGTTTAATGAATTTTTATTCCATTGCTTTTGAGTTGTCACCGGTGACGGTGGTGATACGAGACAAATTCTACATAAGCAAGCGAGAGGTGTAATTTGCAGGGTACACACTTTCTTCAAGAGCATAGCACTTGTATGCGCGTACTGCAGCTGTCGCTTGGAACCGGTGACTATGTGAACCCTGTCCGTGCCTCGACCTGAGCGAGTCGTCATCATTCATGAAACTGACCATAACAAAGGACGACAAACAAGCCGTAAATGTGGAAATCAACTGATCTAAGCTACTTTGACAAGGGACAAATTGTTAAACCAGTCGTCTGGCACTGAGCATCTCAGAAACGTTGAAGCTAGTCGGCTGTTTGTTTGCTACTGTCGCATCTGTGGAAAGTGGTTGAAGATCGATGAAACCACCAGCAGCTTCCAGACTTTGGACGATCACGCCTCTCATAAGGCAGAGATTGGTGGTTTGCCCTACTGTAAAGCAGGATAGACGTCGATCTGTAGCAGATATAGCGATAGAACATAATGCAGGTGCAGCTCACGGTTCCGCATTCTTTGCTGATATGGAGTTCCGCAACGGACGATACCTACATGTTCCCATGTTGATTAGTGAAATCGTCAATTACGACTGCAGTGCCCAAAGGATCATCGAGACTGGACCGAGGACCAATGGAAACTTTTCACCTGCTGGAATGAATTCAAATTTCTTGTTACATCAGGTCGGTGGTCGTGTCCGGATATACCGTCACACAGGCGTAAGGTGACAGGTACTATCCACCGCACCAGGGACACTGGCCAGCGTGGGTCATTCACCTGGACTTCTGTGGCAGTAACCGAAGGTACAGTGACTGCTGTAGACTACACTAACATTACTGCGGACTATCTGCATCCTTTCATGCTTGACGCCTTTCCGATGGCTTCCTCCAGCAGGGTAACTGTCAGTGTCACAAGGCAGTCATGCTACTGTAGTCTGAGGAGAATGACGGTTAACTGACGTTGATATCTTGGCCACCAAATTCGACTGATCAGAACCCAATAGAGGACCCCTGGAAAGCTATCGGGCGCCGTCTCCACGCCCTCAAACCATCAGCTGTAATTTACGGGATTTTCGTGACCAGCGCGGAGATATCTGGTGCCACATACCTGTGGAAACCTGCCAAGGCATTGTCGAATGCTTGAAACGTAGAATAGCTGCAGTACTCCGTTCCAAACGTGAATCAACATGCTGTTAAGCAGGTAGTCGTGATATTTTGACTCATCAGTATATGTAAAAGTTGAGAGCATAGTTTACATTTAAGTACACGTATGTAAAAGTAGAAAAATTGACTGTGGAGAAATCACAAAGGGAGTCCCACAGGATTCACTTTTGAGTCCACTCTTATTCCTTATACAGGGTGTTACAAAAAGGTAAGGCCAAACATTCAGGAAACATTCCTCACACGCAAATAAAGAAAACATGTTATGTGGACATGTGTCCGGAAACGCTTAGTTTCCATGTTAGAGCTCATTTTAGTTTCGTTCAATGGAGCACGTTATCATGATTTCATACGGTATACTCTACCTGTGCTGCTAGAAAATGTGCCTTTACAAGTACGACACAACATGTGGTTCATGCACGATGGAGCTCCTGCACATTTCAGTCGAAGAGTTCGTACGCTTCTCAACAACAGATTCGGTGACGGATGGATTGGTAGAGGCGGACCGATTCCATGGCCTCCACGCTCTCCTGACCTCAGCCCTCTTGACTTTCATTTATGGGGGCATTTGAAAGCTCTTGTCTACGCAACCCCGGTACCAAATGTAGAGACTCTTCGTGCTCGTATTGTGGACGGCTGTGATACAATACGCCACTCTCCAGGGCTGCATCAGCGCATCAGGGATTCCATGCGACGGAGGGTGGATGCATGTATCCTCGCTAACGGAGAACATTTTGAACATTTCTTGTAACAAAGTGTTTGAAGTCACGCTGGTACGCTCTGTTGCAGTGTGTTTCCATTCCATGATTAATGTGATTTGAAGAGAAGTAATAAAATGAGCTCTAACATGGAAAGTAAGCGTTTCCGGACACATGTCCACATAACATATTTTCTTTCTTTGTGTGTGAGGAATGTTTCCTGAAAGTTTGGCCGTACCTTTTTGTAACACCCTATATAGGGTTGTTATAATTCAACTTTCGCTACTACTCGAAAGGGCCCTCATGAAAAACGAGTAATCGGAGGGCAAGGATAGTTAGTGAAAACATTTGGAAGGACGTGCGAAAGAGAAATAACGAATAAACCACTGAAAGAAACACATTTTAATTTCCACATGAGAGTGCAACATTTGGTAATTCCTTACGTTGTTCTTACGTTCCTGGAAGTTTGTACGGTTGCCGTTTCACAATAAATTTTTCGCAGCATTTTCGAACGGTGGACCACAAAATGTTGAGCTGTCGTGACACAGCTCGTGCACTCCTTGAAGTCACACATTGCGCCCATCATTCTCAGCCATGACAATAGTAACTTCTTCAACAATTTGTGGCGCAATTGGCCGTCGGCATCTCCCAGGAGCAATTTCCAAACCGCCAGTTTATTCGAACTTCCAAATCATTTTCTTCTTCCTAGGTGCGGAAAGAGGACCTCTCCGCATTGCTTTAATTCCTCGGTACTCGCGAAGAGTGTGGCAGCACTGTTGCTGTTGTTATGGTAAAACATCTTTACGAGTAAAGCCCTGCTCAGCTTGTCCAGATCTTTGTTGGCTGTCTGCGGTTTTAAAACATACTTGTGCTTGTGTTTCAATACAACGTCGTCGTACCAGTGTCAGCGCCTAATGGCAAGTCATGTACTAACAACGCAAATCCTGCAGCGCGGAGTCTGAACACCATTCCTACAACGTTTGGTACCCAAACGGTAGATAGCTTTGCGTCTACACTGGCGCGAGTAGCGAAAGTTTAATCATAAACACCCTGTATACGTGAGTGACCTACCACTTGACATTCAACAAGCAGAACTGGTACTTTCTGCAGACGATATTAGTGTTATAATATCTCCCATTGGAAAGAGAACGACAGCAAATGTTATAAAAGAGGTTCTACAGACAATTATAAAGTGGTTCTCAGAAAATGGATTCTCTCAAAATTCTGGAAAAAAACACGCTATAATCGGTTCTGTACAGCAAATACACTGACTCCAACAACTGATGTAGCAGATGAGCATGAGTCAGTTTAAAATGGTTCAAATGGCTCTGAGCACTATGGGACTTAACATCTGAGGTCATCAGTCCCCTAGAACTTAGAACTACTTAAACCTAACTAACCTACGAGCATCACACACATCCACGCCCGAGGCAGCATTCGAACATGCGACCGTAGCGGTCTCGCGGTTCCAGACTGTAGCGCCTAGAACCGTTCGGCCACTCTGGCCGGCTGAGCAGGAGTCAGTAATTAGGGCAGAATGCTCCAAAGTTTAGGGTGTACATACTGATAAAAACTTGACCTAGAAGCACCATATTACTAAGCTTCTCGAACAATTAAGTTCGGCTTCTTTTGATCTTTGCATAATTGCTAATCTTAGAAACAAACAAATTAACCAACTCAAATTTTTCGCGTATTTCCACTGAATAATGCCTGGTGCAGTAATTTTCTGATGTAACTCATTACTTAGAATGATATCGTGAAGTAAGAAAAATATAGTATCTGGTGTTCACCCCGACATCATGTTGGTACCTCTTCAAGGAACTAGGCATTCCAACTCCATTGTCACAATACACAAATTCGCAACTGAAATTCGTCATAAATAATATATCACAATTTAAGAACAACAGTGGGGTCCATAGAGGGAAAAACGATGTTTATTACTCATTATTAATGCTGTCAGTTGTTGAGATATGAGTTCAATATGCAGCAAAAATTTTTTTTTCGTTTGCCCAATAATATAAAATGTTTGACAGTTAGCAAAATAAATTTTGAATCTAAGCTGAAATAATTTCCCCTGAGCAACTCTTTCTATTCCATGGACGAATTTGTATTTGAAAATTGGTAGCCTGAAGGGAAAAAGTTTTTAATTGTAACTGCGTAAGTAGTACTAAAAATAATTTGTTTATTAACACTAATGATGTATACATAACCTGTAAACGGACTAGTTCCATATCATTTCGATAAATAAATCGTTGGTCAGATAACTCCGATTTCGTTTTTGCGATGTGTAGCTGGAGTCAGCCTAAAGAAATAATGTTCGTCAGATTTGTCTTGCGATGCCCAGCGTCGAGAGAAAGCGTCGGTTTGTTTTCCTTTACAAACAAAATGACTTTTGATGCTGAACTTTACGTGCTCATTCGGTAGAGCGATCCCAAATTAGTTTAGTGCGTTATTTGTTTTATCGATAGGTATTATCAGGAACAGAACAACAGGAAGAGTAAGCAGAACGCGCGCAGCGACTGAGCATCGTTGGTGCATTGCAGTAGTAGTCTCCGCGGTCCCGCACGGTGCTGTCGCTCCTGGGCTACTAGCTATTTATTATTCGTGTTTTACTCTCCTTGTTAATACATATCCGCAAAACAAATATCGCACTAGACTACGCTGGGGCCGCTCTGTAAAACTCCGCTTTAAAAATCACTTTGTTTGTAAGGAATAACAAATCGACACTTTCAGTCGACTCTGGGTTAGCCTGAAAGACGTTGACGAGCTGTATTTGTCCGGTGCAACTTCAACTACACCTTACAGAAAATAAATGGCAAATATCTGCCGAAGCACCAGAGAAAATGTGCCTGACAATCTTAGCAGAGACGGCAGTCTTTGTATACATGTAAGCTGCGCAGTAGAGATTACTTTTACTCATGTTGATGATCATCTTATTATGTGACAGTTTTATTCAGCATATTAAATTTGGAAAAATATTTAGGACAGTTTCATTTCTGGAGGTATCAAGGACATTTTGGTGGAACAGAAAATTTCAATATTTGACGAAACATCTTGGCATTATTTCGAACGAATAGAGCAACGTAATACACTAAAATGCATCTAAAATTACACCCATGTTCTTATAAAGATTTTGTGCTGAAATACATTCCTTTGTGTGGAGATTCCGTTAACACGAACGATACAATTAAGAAACTAAATTATGTAATCCACAAAGTAAGCTACTTAATCAGCATCTTTGAATGTTAAACAAAATGGTTCAAATGGCTCTAAGCCCTATGGGACTTAACGTCTGAGGTCATCAGTCCCTTAGACATAGAACTACTTAAACCTGTTGTATTGCATTGTATGTTAACCGGGAGCATAGAAACAACGGAGAGGCTCCGTCCCCGCCCCAGCCGCAGTGCTCCACAACCCATACGACGACTACCGCAGTCCACTTCACTTCACCCCACCGCCGCCCCACACCAGGGTTATTGTACGGTTCGGCCTCCGGTGGAACCCCCCCCTCCCGCCAGGAAACGTCTCACACCAGACGAGTGTAACCCCTGTGTTTGCGTGGTGGTGTACGCGTACGTGGAAAACTTGTTTGCGCAGCAATCGCCGACATAGTGTAGCTGAGGCAGAATAAGGGGAACCAGCCCGCATAGATGGAAAACCGCCAAAAAACCATCCACAGACTGGCCGACTCACCGGACCTCAACACAAGTCCGTTGGGCGGATTCGTGCCGGGGACCAGGCGCTACTTCCCAATCCGGAAAGCTGTGCGTTAGTCCGCAGGGCTAACCGGGCGTGCATACTTAAACCTAACTAACCTAAGGATATCACACACAGCCATGCCGCCCGAGGCAGGATTCGAAGCTCCGACCGTAGCAGCAGCGCAGTTCCGGACTGAAGCGCCTAGAACCGCTCGGTCACAGCGGCCGGCCCAACGTTAAACACATTGCCACTGAAAAGTACATGCATCCAAAATATGCTGATTAAAATTGTCATATAATTAGATAAATATATGACTATAATTGACAAATATATCTGGCATGTGCTCAGAAACCACTATACAGTATAAGACACGCTAGATTATAGGGAGAAACAGCAGTCACATTAAATAATACGAAACTTTTAGAGATAAATGTCTTTTGAAAGATATTTTGTCTCCTGTAATGCAGATGCCGCTGATGGACAAGCGCCCGATACTACGTACTAGTTTGGCAATACATGGATAAATAAAAGTACATCACAATGTTTTTTTATATATAAAACGTTTTTCCAAAGCTCTGCAATGTAGATTATTGACATCTTATCCCCTTTCTGAGCACGACATACCACTCGTTAAGAAGCGATGGTGACTCAGTTTTTCGGGCAAGAAAACAGAATGCTGCGGTGCTCAAAACGGAAAACCAAATGTCGTCAGCTGATAGTGTGTGTAGTGTTACAGTGATCCTCCAGTGTGTGTGTGTGTGTGTGTGTGTGTGTGTGTGTGTGTGTGTGTGTGTGTGTGTGTGTGTGCGGGCGCTGTGGAGGAAGGGGGTCATCGATAATGAAAAATGAATGAAAAGTGTTATACTAGTTTTTAAACACTTCTCTGCAAGACATTGTTGTACACTATGCACAAATGGAATGCGGAAACGCTGTTTTCAACTTGGTAGATACGCTAATGCGTTAACTGTACACAGCGCCAGATTGGCACCTGGTAGCCAAAACTGGAACTATCTTCTCCATCATAAATAGATTCCGCATTAACATATCTATCAAGTTTTGCTGTCATACAATAATTATAATGCACACCGGACCTTCGTGAGTAGCTGTAATTTTAATTATAATCACCCAGTATGTAAATATTTGTATATATGAACTACATTTTCGTTCTTCAACTGTAAAACCTAGCCTTGAAAGAAGAAAACTGCACCTACTACTACTGCTATAGTATTATATGTTTCTTACACAGGATTTAACCAAATCCGCTTTACAGACTTCACAGACCTTCCACCAAAAAACAAGGAAAAAGTCTAGAAAATATGGACTCTAAAATGCATACATTCTTCGATACTGATACATCTCTTGCAAGCTCTTTGCTTTACATATTTTGGAAGAAGGTAGTATGGACCAAAACAAGGGAAAAAATGTCTAGGTAATATTGGCTCTAAACTGCATACCTTAAGAGCTATGAACACTTGTTCGATAGAAGAGACGTGTCACAATTTCGAAGATGAGAAAGTGCTCATAGCTCTTAAGGCATGCCCCTTAGAGCCCATATTTACTAGACTTTTTTTCTTATTGTGATGTAAGAAGTCTATGCTCAAAGTCTGTAAAGGGAATTCAGTTACAACCTACATATCTAGCTGTGAAGCCCACATGTTTTGTCGACGCTCCGACATCATGTAAACGACAGGAGCACGCTTCTGTTAATGTCACGAGTCGGCTGTGTGTAAGCAGCCGTACTGCACTGTAGCTCACTGTGTGAAGTGAGGTGGGGTGAGATTAGGTGAGCAGGCGCTCTCGCCTGGGTCTCCTGCGAAATTGGCTTTCTACGTTTCACCTCTGCTGGGAAATGTAAAAGTTCGGCTCAACGGCCCTCAAGGGAACTTCTCAGGCAATACTCGCAGATTCTCCGCACTGATACTGCGATAACCGTTAATATCTTGATACTTTGCTGTACGAGTTCCTGTGTCTACTACACTCATTCTCTCTCTCTCTCTGTCTCTCTCTCTCCGTCCTTCTCTCTGAATCGAAAAGGGATAGCCAATTACATGGCCACATGGCTCCCCCGATCTGACGCCTCTTGATTTTAATCGTGTGTATGTGTGTGTGTGTGTGTGTGTGCGTGCTTGGGTGTTGGGGGAAGGGGGGGGGGGGGAAGGGAGGGGGTGTTGCAGTTTCTTATGAGGCTCGTGCGTTGCTTGGTGTAGCTGGTTGTGTGTATAAAGGTACAGATATCGATCCTGTAGTTGAAGGATCGAATCTACTCTTTCGCTTCTTTGCTACAGCACAGCGGCGTCCCTGACGGGGGTTCTCCATAGTTCTATAAGGGAAGAGATTGGCGCCTGGAGGGGTTTGGCGCGAATGTGTGTGTCAGTGACGCCAAAGCACTCCTCGCGTTCGCGTATAAAAGTGATGTATTTTGCGCAAATATTATATTGAAAGTCGCGCTAGAGCCATCATGCGATTAGGACGCGCATATGTGTGGGCAAAGTGAGAATTTTGAAGCTTAGGATTAATTCCGTATCGGATGAGTTGCTATACAATAAAAAAGCAATCGTACAGTAAAGAATCGGCAATGATGAACTGTTACATGCTCGTGATCGATGAATGACAGTAATTGTAGTAGAGTGTGATCATAACGAGTAGGGACAAGCTACTTGAATTTGAGGTGGAATGAATTAACTGTGCCGTACAAAAGTGTTCACATAATACATCATCTACATTGTTATTAGAGTATTTTGGAAGGGAATGAATTATAGAACAGTGTGGGAGAATAGATAGGGTATGTGCTGTAGGCTCATGGTGAGAGCTATCGGAGCATCTATATCGAGAGCAAGTTCGCCCTCAAAACTGACTTCTTATGACTGTCCGATGCCTAATTTTCCAGTCAGTAGTAACAATAAACTATAAATCAATAAACAGTACGGAGACGGTTTAAAGGTGTGCCAGAATGTTGTTCGAAGATGCTGTGTCTTTACTGAATGCGAAGACTGCTATTTCGAACACATTCTGTTGTGCACAAAATTGCTGGATAAAGAGTATATCATCTTTACTGATCTTAGGCGCGTAAGCATTCATTGTCCTTAATGTTTCCGGCATTCCAAAGCTTTCACTGGCCCAGGATTACTGACAGAGTTCCTATTCCAAAGATGTTTTGTATAGACTTCTGTATAACCTTCAATTTGTGTACCATCACATGCATTTTCTCGGATGCTTAGATATTTGCAATTTCGTTTTTGCCAAGCACATGTGGAGTCAGACCAAAGCGACAGCTACTCTTCATACGTTATAATGCGACGCTCGTTACGAACAAAATGTTTCTTAAGTGGACTTCTATGGCCAGTTCTTCAGATCGGCCTCAGATTAGTCTAGTGCAATACTGTGTTAACAGATATGGTAAAATACAAACGATAATTAGTTCTTCAGCAGCAACTCATTGACGCTACTGCATCTGCAGTAGTAGGTAGCGTGGCATTGCACGGCGTACGCGACGGGCAAATCGGAAAACAAAGACCGTGCGGAAGAAATATCTACTGGTCTTCTGGCGTATGTTGTTGCTACCGAGTGACAGAGAGCAAGCCACTTGACCCCGCTAATAATACAGCCCAGTACAGTTTTCACTTGGAAGTCGTTCTGTGAAAATGTGATGAACGTGAGAGCTTTCCCCACGTCGAGTGCCGGACCTATCTGTCTTCTACATACCTCCTTGCAGCAGCGCTGCTCATCGTTCACGGAGTACTGCCTATTCTTTTTGTTTTGTTGTCCCCGTTCAAATAAATCGTTAAGCTGAATATTATACTACACTAATTTGGGACCGCCTGCGCACATAAAAGTCCACCTGCTAACTTTTAGACAAGAAGCTTGGTGTATAATTGTCCCATTTTCGCTTCATTGATCAACGCGATGTGACCAGTTTGTAATTCGGGCGTGTAACGTTATCTCCCGAGTCCTGCAGCTCGGCTCAAGATTTGAAAATCACCACGTACAAGTGACCGAACGACGCTTTTATTCAAGAAAACTGATGTTTTTTTGCTGATCTTTGCCAAACAAAAGTAAATAATTCTTTCGTAGTAACTTCGCTGTCGATCAAGAAGACACAAGATAAAACACAATTTGGTTCCAGATTTCGAAACCCCTCGCTGAGAACTGCCTCCAGAATTGCACCGTATGGGCAATATCTGCCTTTTTCGTTGGTGTCTATACTTGCTGTATTTGCAATTCGTTGTATTTGAATTATTTCCAGTCCGCCAGCGAGCTCGAGAGAGCTAATATGCTTCCCCTACCTGTCCACTCGCACTCATCCACTCGCGACTTGCGGATACGCTCACGTTCCCATCTCTTGCGGGTTTCCTGCTAGAAGGAACTATTTACACTTCCTCCGTTTTTCGCGAGAGTGTTGATCACTTTCGTGGTTTCTTATTCCTTGAAACGTTATCTGCGCTTCTGGCAGCTGGCAGTGAACGCCAGACGACACTACAGGAAAACTGAAGACGTCAACAGACAGAGGGAGAGAGGCAAGGAGGAGCAGAGAGAGAGAGAGAGAGAGAGAGAGAGAGAGAGAGTACAGTCATCTCCACGCACTGTCCATGCGACACTTAACTTTTTTTATTGCTGTGGCGGGGGGGCGGGGGGGGGGGGGAAGAGATCTCTCCCAAAACCGGTGGTCGTTAATGAAAAATTCACTGTATTTCTATGATACAAGGTGTCCAAAACGAAATTAAAGAAAGAAACACCATCTCAGTGCTCCTCTGGGCTTGTTCCTATCGCCATTAGCGAGAAGGGTGGGGCAGAGGGGTGTGGAAAGAATTGATGTGTACTTTGAAAAAAGAAAATCATAAAAACTTGATCCGTACCCTGTGATAATAATAAAATATTAATATATTTCTTGTGTTTGCTCCGTGCTTACGCCAGCTAAGCTTAACCCAATACAAGCCCGGCCAAAAAGATTCCGTTTGAGGACGTTGCTGCACCATATAAGCAAGGTAGCACTAGTGCACTGCAATGCGGGTAAATAAGCACGGACATCTAGGCGGGGGATTAATGAGGCATTCGCGTATTTCCGATGTGCCTACAGTAAATTCGGAAACATGAAGTATAACGACGTTATTACTAAATACGTCAGAATAGGACCAAAGTGCTGTATTCTTTTATTGGCTGCTGGGCGACACACACAAACATCCATCGGAGAAGAAAGAATGTGTATGCAGCAGCATGTCTTTGGAAAACAACCGTTATGGAATGGTGCGCAACGAGGAGAGCTGCTGCTTCATGATAACGCAGGGTCCCATATCGCGAACGTCGTAACGCAGAAGTAACACCAGCTTTAGTGGGGGACATTCGAGCTGTATGGTCCTGATCTCTCCTCACACGATCATCGCGTCTTCGGTCTCTTAAGACCTTGAAGAGCTGCCGATTCCTGTCGGACGAGGGTGAGTAGCAGGCAGTTGTAGAAAGAAAACCACTGTTTTAAAAAGAAAGCTGTTGCTTGGTTACTTATAGTGAAACACAGGATTTGTGCTTCGGATCCCCGTTTTGTCTCATCCTTGCTGATTTATGTTTACCACAGTGTCTCTAAGCAGCTTCACACGATGCAAGGATTCGCAGGGAACTGAAAGCTGCTTTTGTTGTCTTTTTTGTGACTGTTTTTCCACTGAATGAGATTTTCACTCTGTAGTGGAGTGTGCGCTAATATGAAGCTTTCTGGAAGATTAAAACTGTGTGCCGGACCGAGACTCAAACTGGAGACCTTTGCCTTTTCCGGGCAAATGCTCTACCAACTGAGCTGCCCAAGCATGACTCACGACCCGTCCTCACAGCTTCAGTTCTTCCACTACCTCGTCTCCTACCTTCCAAACTTCACAGAAGTTCTTCTGCGAACCTTGCAGCACTAGCACTCCTGGATAAGGGTATTGCGGAGACTGGAATCTGCCAGGAAGTTTCATATCAGCGCACACTCCGCTGCAGAGTGAAAATCTCATTCTGGAAAGATCCCCCAGGTTGTGGCTAAGCAATGTCCCCGCAATATCATTTCTTCCGGGAGTGCTAGTTCTACAAGATTCGCAGGAGAGCTTCTGTGAAGTTTGGGAGGCAGGAGACGAGGTACTGGCAGAATTGAAGCTTTGAGGGTCGGTCGAGATTCGAGCTTGGGTAGCTCAGTTGGTAGCGCATTTGCCCGCAAAAGGCACAGGTCCATCGTTTGAGCCTCGGCCCGGCACATAGTTTTAATCTGCCAGGAAGTTTCATATTTCTCCACTGTTAAGTCAATACTCCATCGCCAATTACCTTGACATCTACAACAAGTTAAGCCCTATCCCTACTTCCATTGCTATCCCACTATCCGATTGTGACTGTTCTTCACTATTAGCTCATTGTAAAGTGTGTGGCAAGGAATAACTACTTAGGAACACCATAGTTGTTTCAAGGTTCATGAGTACATACAATGAGGTATGATAATGCACTGGGGAGAAACTATTCAAATCTACGTACATATTGAAAAACCTACTTTACAGTGCATATCGGGAAGTACTTTGCACGTACTATCTATATGCGTGTAAGGTTGGAGGATTATATTGTTGCTGTGTGCATGCTAGTGTATCTTTTCTCATTCTCATGATGGAGGCATTAGTTTGGTTGTAATGCCAAACACACATTCTTGGTCCTTAAATTTATGCTACAGATTTTCGTGGGAACGCCGTTGCTTATCTCCAATCAGAATGAATTTACATTCTCTCAACATCTTTGTTACACTCTTGCACGGAGTAACGCACCTGTCCTGTAGAAACTTCGCGTGGCAGACTTGACAAAGACTCCGGACATTGGAACTATAACTTTAATAAGTCATAGTTGCAGAATACTGCGATGCATTATTTGCAGAAGGACAGATAGAGACCTCGAGCAAGGAGATCATGCGATTGTACAGGAACCTTGTACACAAGGTTCTTCATATAACAACAATGGATCTGGCTACTGTGTTGGCCAAGAAGTTGGTAGTCCTCAACCCTTGCGCTTTTCATCGTATGTTTGGTTCAGATGTTCGCGGACGCCACGTAAAAAATGCACGGGCGCGCCTTTATGGTGAAACCACATTTGCTGACGGAGTGACAGTGTCAAATCTTCCTAGAACTCCAGCAGCATCTCTTGATTTAATGTGAAGTACCAGGGACCCGTAAGGCGGTAGAGAAGAACGTACGGCCCAAAAGACAACTGTCAATAATAACAACCCATAGTTATTACTGAAATGTTATTGAAATACACATGAATGTCTGGAATGACGATTTTCTTCATTCCAAATGTGACTCTTCCGTCAAACAGCCTGCCAGGTGAAGGGAGCTTCAACCATAATGAGAATGCAGTGTCAAAGTTCGGGCATGTCGACACAGTGATGTAGAAAGCTCGTTCAGAAATTGACACGTAGCGGAAAATCCGCCGGAGTTAGTGCAAGCCCATTCTGTTAGGAGCAAGAGTAAAGTTGCTGGTCATGTAGAATACGCCAGACATTCGCGTGGGGCACATCCACGGCATAAGTAATGTTTCAAGTACTCGTTGTCAGGTCCTCTTCGACGAGATGAAGGATGTCCTCTTCAAAGTAGAGAGTGCGAAGCATCCGTGGAGCACTAACTCAACCTTCCTAGTTGCTGGCGTACCAATTTGTCGCACCAGTCTCGTTGCAGTCGGACGATAAGGTTATTTTATGGACTGAGGCGATATAGAAAAACAGCCGGCGCACTACGTCAAGGCACTGACAACGGCGCCCTCTTCTTTGAGTGCATATCGTAAAACGAGATATTTGAAAGTGGCCCCATCTCCAAACTTAATAATCGGTAGCAGATATTCATGTCCTGATGCAGACTGATCTATGTTCTAGATAAAGGAGATAAATGACTCGCATATCTTCAGCTCTAAAATATTTCAAAACAATGGTTCATTATTTTAACGTAATTGGTCGATCTTACTAATTTTTCCCACTTTTCCTTCGCATTTTAATTTTTCGTAATATTTTCCATTCTTACTTTCTGGGCCATGGGCGCCTAATCTGGGGTCATTGCTTCAGTGGCACGAGTCTGTTTATGCCATGGAGGTAAAAGAAGAAGGGAGGTGGCACTACAGACCATTGACAATGATCTGTGCTACAGACTTAACGCTCTACGTTGTTCCGAAGGCAGAGTTTGCGGGACCTGCCACCATTTTAAATAGCTCAAAACATTAGCAGACTGTGTTTATGGTTGCTTATTGTTCACTGTTTCTGCCGTGTGCGCAACAGCTGTTTTAAGTACTAAAATTATAGAGCTTACAGGACTGACAAAGTGTCAGGATGGCAATTCCGAAAGTTTTTCTGTTCTTGAATGTATATTTGCTCTAGTAATACGAAACATTTGGCCGTGTTAACGTAACTTGTTTTTTGCTACTATATTTCGGATAACCAGAAATAGAACGAAGTGATATGAAAAGCATGCTTTCGTAATCCATTTAATTCCGATTTTACTGTATTTGTGTCGATAGCAAACGAAACTAGATCTCTGAAACCATTGCCCGTTTGCTTACTAGTACCGGCACTGGTTCTTGTTCGTTAAATTTTCAGCTTTCAACTCATATGCACAGCATTTTTTGTGTTCACTTGTGCAAAATACTTACCTGCGTTTTCCTTGCTAGCCCATAAATGTGTGGATGAGGGAATAAGCAAGGCATGATATCTTGTGCATGACAACAGAGCGAACGATTATTGAAATGTCAAAGAAACATAACTGCGTAGAGGCATACCTACATGCAAAATAGAGTTCTTGTTTTATTCCAGTTCATTAGTTTCACAGTAGTTCACATATCTTCTCACTTTGAAATCTTTGCTATGATATGTCATTTAGTGTGTGGCCAATAATAACAATTTACAGAGTAAAAAAAAAACATATATTTTTTTAAACATCTTCCAGCATTGTGGAATGCTACAAATGTGATTAGGGGAATGATCTCAAACGCTTAAGACCCCTTCAAATGGATATTTTGCTTTGACATGTATGGGATAACTTTTTAGTAATGATAGCCCTTGCACGAAAAATCGTAATGATACGGAACGAGTCATTATATAGTGACACCATTCTTTTTTATGTAAATATGCTTCCATGCTGATCATTTATTAGTCATTACGTTTTTTGATTACAGGCAGCCTGATGTTCGTAATTCCTACGCATCACCATTTACACATTATAGTAATACACAATCTTCTGCAGAATAGGAGAAGTTATCGAAGACAAACTTTTTCAGTATAGTATCCAATTGTCCTTTGCAGTGTGTCAGGAATTTTATATCAATGGGTAAACCATCAAAACTTTTAGTTGCAGAACTGTGAACCCTTGTTTGTGCTACAGACAACCTTAATGTGACATAATGAATGTACTTTTTTCTTGTGGTATTGTAATTATGTACATAATCGTTCCTGTTGGAGTGCAGCGGAATATTCACAACAAACTTCATTGGGAAATAACTGTACTGTAAAACACACGTAAATGTTTATACAATCATACGCATAAAACTTGCACACACATGACAGCTGTCTCCGGCTGTTCTAGCTCGAATCTTTTTGAAAGAGGGAGGAAACGTAAACAATGAATCATTATGGGCGAGAGGAATTTAGGCCCCAACAATCAGCGCATTTGCGTAGCCATGTGTTGTGCGGGGACGAGACCGGAAAGCAGAGAGAGAATGGACACTGACTAAAGTAAGGCAAATCTAAAGTCAAATCACAGAAATAAAATCAGAACGATAAAAGAAACAGTGAAACCATAATTGACGTGTAAAAAAGAAAATATTGCTTCGATGGCTCCACTTACGAATGTAATGTGATTCCTTTAAACTTTAGACCAAGTACGTATTGATTAGTACACATGAAAACAATGCAAACTGACATTTTTGATGGAACAACTACGCCTCTACACAATCAAAAACACCCGACACCGTCGATACTAGGCACGGTTACAACAGGCTGACGTCATGGAGAAGTATCACAACGGTGAGCTATTGAGGTATAAATGCAGTGAATGTTTTGGGCTAGTTAATATGGCGAACATCGGATTCAAGTTTGTGACGTAATAACACTTCCCTTCTTTTATTACCTGCATGGTTTATGGCTCAAAAATGGTTCAAATGGCTCTGAGCACTATGAGACTTAACAGCTGTGGTCATCAGTCCCCTAGAACTTAGAACTACTTAAACCTAACTAACCTAAGGACATCACACACATCCATGCCCGAAGCAGGATTCGAACCGGCGACCGTAGCAGTCGCACGGTTCCGGACTGCGCGCCTAGAACCGCGAGACCACCGCGGCAGGCCTGCATGGTTTATGCTCTTATTATTATCGTTGATAGTAGCATTTAAAAGTATGGTAATTATTTCCGCTTATATTCTTTGAATAAACAACGAATCGCGACGTGACCGTGACGTAGCGCTGGTTTCAACAATACCGGGATCTTCACAGCGCCGCAGGCCGTTGCTTGGCATCATTTTGAGGTGAATCGAGCGTGAATGAATGTCGCCGTCTCCATTCAGCAAACTCTTTAAGAAAAACCGTGAAATGAAGCAAGAGCACAGAGCAGCGATACTAGTCAGGCGGTAAACCTTCTGCAAATAGTCTATCAGAGTTCTACCAATCCGAGATAAGCTACATTTAAGGTCATTTCCGGCAATTAACTCAGAAAAATATGAATATATATTATCTTAATTACAGGAAAACCGGATTACTGCAAATTATAAGTTCTTCTGCAAAATTGATGTGCCAAGTCCAATTTATATTTGCTCATATAGATAAGGTGAGTCTTGAAACACACATTTTCTATGCACATATCATAAAAAATAATAAGTTTTTAAAATGATTTCTAACGTATTGTAGGCAGATTTCTCGCTTTAAGCTGCATTTCTGCAAGAAAACCAATTTTCCTATTTAAATAATTGGCAAAATAAATCGGCAGTGGTGGTCACTGGACTTCGAACTGCTTTAATAATAATGCTGAATTGTGAGCAGTTTTCTTTATGTAAGGGGAACACAAGTCATCCTTAGCAGATGGATTGCAGTCCCCAATTATAAAAAAAAAAAGTTCCAAGCCACTTTTAATACGTTTGTGTGTGTCTTAAACGTTTAATTGTATGAACATTTATGCCCGTTCTGAAGGCTTTGGCTGAAAGCTTACGTGAGCATTCTCTTCGTCGCTGCTTGTTGCTCGGCGTTTGGGTAATAGTGTATCCGTTTCGTTTTAATTACAGGAAAATCGGAGTAGTGCAAATTATACATTTTCCTGCGTAGTTGATGTGCCGAGTCCAACTTGTAGCTCGTAAAGATAGCGTGTATCTTGAAATACACATTTTTCATGCACATATCACAAATAATCAATGAATAATTTATGACAATATCTTTTGTACAGGACCTCTTAAGCCATTATGAATCCACTGACCTGACGAAAGTTGTTCCGTCGACGAGTTAATTATGAGCGGCACACACACGACTGATGTATCGCTGGCAGTCTCGGAGGCAATATTGCTGGCAGCCGGTTACTCAAAAACGATTTAGCAAGCCATTAGAACTAGTACTACGAACGCTTTATTGGAACGTTCCATTCCAGATAATTATGTATTATAGGCCTATTTAGTAAAACTGAGTATTTCGATGAACACTAGTAAAAAAGAGTTCAAGCGCATTAAGAGTGCCTTGCAACGATTTCTGTTGGAAACTGCAATTCATCCGCTAAGGAAGTATTCACTCTTAAATTATGTTCTCCTTACATAAAAAACTGCCTACAATTTTAGAACTATGGTTGTTTAGTTCATAAGTAGCATCTAACAATTTCCATGATCCCTTTTTTTTTTGCCCCACTTTTTACTGCTGTTCCCAATTCAGCAAAAGCCATAACTGTATCAGCAAGGCAAAGAGGTGTCAAGTACATTAGATAGAGCACTGCTGCCAAATGTATGTATGTTGATAACCGGTCCTGCATCAGTGGAGCCAGTTATCAACACAGACACATCTGCTATGTCTAATGTATTTGACATCTCTGTGCGTTGCTGATACACTTATGGCTTTTGCTTTAGTCCACTTACTGTTGAATGGGAGTATCTTTTCTGTGAGTTTTCCCACATGCCAGTATCTAGTACTGCCCCGGTTCGGAAATATTGTAGATCCGGTGCAGATCTACAGAGCAGTCTTAAGTTGTAATGGGGAAGTGGGTAGTCTCACGTGACCCGTGTTTACGTTTGGTGATTTTGCTGATTTCGTTTACTGCTCTTACGTCAAATGAAAACAAAACTGATTTCTGTGACCGGGAGCTATCAAGTGAATTACATAATTACGGAAGGCTAAAATATGTTATTAGTTTCAGATTTTATTTTATTTCCCCTTTCTGACAGTGAAGCATTAATGCATTGCAGAACAGTGAAGTTATTTCTGTCGATTTGCTAAAGAAATTTGGTTTTTATTAATCTTTTCCGCTGAACCAGCCAATTTATTTGAAACGGAGTGTTTAATTCCATACTATTGGCTAGTTTCAACTGTTCGCTGCATTTCAGGCGCATATTTTCATCTTCTAGAACGTATGGCATTATGCCATAATACAGAACCAAACATGAGATAATACAGTAGTAGTACTCCAAGAATATTTACATCCGAATCTGTACGTACAAATGTGCACTTTAAGCCGAATTATGCATTTTAGTATGGTTCACGAAATACCCGTACTCTTCGAGTGTACTTTAATGTCTTGTTTCATTTATGACATTATCTAAGATCTTGTTATCAGGCGCCCTCTGGCAAGTGCTGAAACGAACCTGTTTCTAACAGGTCGCTGGAAAATATTGCGAATGGTGGTTTGAAAAGCGTTACTTTCAAAGTTAATTTCCTTCTACGCAAGATGAACTATGTGCGAGAATGTACGATGAATTTCATAAATCCCAGAGCTTTTGACTCGTCATTTAAAAATCAACACTTTGAGTACGATGATTTAGAATAATTTCAAGTCCAGAAGATCTAACATTTATGTCTTTCTTAGACATTTTACTGTTACATTTGTGTGATGTATCTTAAAGTGTAACACGCGCAAAAAAAGGGGCAACATTATATGTGGAAGTTTTCTTTTCTTGTTAGGTGTATTAAGTTAAACCATTAACTTTTCCTATTGTGTGTTCGCGTTACCTAACAGTGATGTTGCTTTTGGCCAACTACATCATGTGTCCTATGTTCTGAATATCCGCTGTCATCGGCTGGCGAGATCACGTGACGTGAGCTATGACTCACTCACAAAGTCCCATCGTAATAACGATTTCAATGCTTCGGAAAGTAACATGCGATGTTTGGTGGAATTCGAATTTATACTTTCGTAATATGAAAATGTGCAGTGTACATGTTGCTGCATGTCAGACATCTTCCCAAAACGTGTTTGGTTCCCTGAGTATCGTTTTCTAAAGTGCTGGGAAATTCTACGCCCGTGTATAAAACCATAACCATTCAAAAGACTGATAAGTTTTACAGTTCCGAGGAAACACAGGAAAAGTGTATTTTCACCCGGGAGGAAATGAACTTTTAACTGGGAATTCCAGGAAAAATCCGGAAATTTTTTTCCTCGTCCACATATACACACTGGTTATGTCTTACCAGCTTTTATACAGTCATGGTGTCAGAAGAGAGCAATTAACAATAATATTCTCTGTTCAGTAAGGCACTCATAGAGAGGTTGATGGTGGTGGTTCAGTGGCATCCAAAGACTCCCATGCAGCAGCTCCTAACTCAGTGTAGCACATGGTGATGTACTTGGCTGTGGCAGCAAGAGGACTAAGGGCACGAGTGCTTCATCAGAGAAGTGGAAGCAGCTGGTGTGACACGGCAGATGTGAAACTGAGGTCAGCTGTTTGGCAGGCAGCAGCATGTGAGGTGGACAGTGAGCATATCCAGCAGTAGGTCAGGCATGTGCCAAATTGGTGCACAGGCTCCCTTGGAGACGCCCAGAGACTGGACATAGTCAATCTTGCGGCACGACCTCAAGCCTTGGAAATATCATGTTTAATAGGAGCTCTTAGACCAGTAGTTAGTGGATGAGAACAGGTAGATGTAGAAAAAGCTGGTTGCCCCACATGGCAGTAATGGCTGCTGGGGATTATACCTCAACATTGGCAGTTGTGTAGACAAGGGACGTTAAGGATCTGAGCATGGGTATTAAAGTGGCTCTGCCCAGCTTCGTTGTGACAAGGCTGCATCTTTGGTCATGTACATGACAAAAGCACTGCATTTGTAGGCCCATGGCACGGGGACATTTAGCATGTCCCTGCAGCAGATTGGGGTCATGTAACATGATGCTTCAGCAATACTGCAGCCTCAGCAGCAGTATTTCATAGCTAGTTTGCCCACCACACCACAGGTTGTGAAGTCTGCACAGAGGTGTGTTGCCGCAACTATAGATTGCCTTTATATTACAGAGCGTATAATATTTTTCGTCCGTGTTAAGTGTGTTGTGCAGATTTTTTCAGTCTGTGATTCGCAAATAAATCTCATGGTCCTCATTCCATCATAGCCTTGGCCACAACATTTGATCATATCTAGCCCTTTTGTTCAAATTAATTGATGTTGGAGTCCTAATCACAGTAAAAAGTGGTAAAAGAAGATGTATGTAGATTTATCTTTGATGTGGATAAAGGACGTAAGTGATTTGTGTGAATTTCTAGCACCAACACTGACTGTTTTAACACAGACAAAATTTCACTTGATTAATTGATTTTACTACTTCTTCCATTTTCTCCAGTACAGTTTTCCCCATTTTTCCCATGTCTTTCTTTTGGGTGCCATTGCCTATTATCGTAAGGGACTATGTTTTCAGCTGTAGGTTCATCTGATCTATCTTTTCCCTACTGTATCACTGTGTCTCAGTAGCAGCAACTGAGACAACACAGATGTGAGACCTACCCAAAGTGGGCTCCTGGTTAACTTGCCTGTCAGATTTGATTGTCAAGGATTGATTGTGTCATTCCAGAAACTCAACAGAGCTCACATTTGTGTGTGAGGTTGCTGCTGTCAAATAATCTAGTCATTCGCAGTACTCTAATCTCTATTGTTGGTTATGCCTATGTCTCATCCCTAAAGTATCAATACCTGGTTCTTTTTACTCATAACCTTTGTCAGTGCCTTAATATCATCTATTAACTGTATGGTGCTAGCATTAGATTTAACAAACTTGTCATATGATACCCTAGTCCTAGTTCGTCCTGTAACTGTTGTCTAACACCGATTCCACTAACACTACCTAGCAGCAAGATCTTTCTTTTCCTGCTATGCTCAGTTTTTGCACTGTTTATTAAGACCCTGTTAATGGCCTGCTGTGTCAAGATATAGTGACATTCTGTTTAATTGTATGGATTAAGTGTCTAAAATGGGTATTAAGTATTTTTTGGAAAGAACTTTCAAACAAGCATTACAGGAAGCAGTTAATTGAGCAAATGTCTTACTTTGTAACAGAGTGAAGTGGGGGGTATACCTTACTTTTTCTTTTACCACTTCTGATGTCAATATTATTTTCTTCCTTTCCTGATCTCTTATTGTTAATAGTATATATATATGACAGTTAGTACATGAAATAACTGGTATCTTATTCAACCAATAATTCATTAAATTTAATTATCCATTATGTAGTTTGCCAGTTGCTGATAACAAAAGTTATTTACTTCTTATGTCCGTCCTGATAGCTGAGTAGTCAGCGTGGCGGATTGCTGTCCTACTGGTCCGGGCTCAATTCCTGGCAGGGTCGTGGATTTTCTCCTCTCAGGGACTGGCTGTTGTGTTGTGTTCATCATTTCATCCCCATCTGGCACAGGTCGCCCAATGTGGCATCGAATGTAATAAGAACGGCACCAAGGCGCCTGGACATGCCCCGTAAGGAGCCTCCTGGCCAATGATGCCAAATGCTCATTTCCATTTACTTCTTATGAAAACATTGTTTTAAAAGAAATGTTCAGAATGTTTTACATTCACAGTTGATGTGAAATTCAAAATTCCATATTTCTGAAAGTTGTCATCTTAAGGTCCACATAGCTCATTCTCCACGTTCCCATGAATGTTTTATTTTTCCCGAAAGCTCTATTTTTCGTAATATATTCATAATTTATTCAAAATTTTCATGCTCCAGAATATTACAGTCTTAAAATGTAATTATTTCTAAGATCCAGTGCCATGTTTCTGCAGCCCTGATTTTTCTATTTCCAATGATATATGCATTTACATAAATAACTTGTTAGTTTGTGAATAATTCCAGTATGGACACTTCACTTCCAGAAACTTTTTGGTGAAGTCTGAGATTTCCTGTGCAAATGGAAACGTCCCTGTCATAAAACAGTACTTATACTTTTGCATTTTCTAATTACACAGCAATTAGGTATACACTTACTTAACTGCCTATGGTATATTTACCTCTTGTGATTTCCCTTTTACATTAATATTCAAAATGTAATAGCCTAATATTTTACCAAATTGCTGGTATGTAAATAGGTGTCCGGCACAAAACCATACTGAGTTGGTGACTACTACTCAAACAGTGCAGTTACTGTGTCAATCAGTCTGCAATTGGTATTCAGTTAGTACAGTCACTATGTAAGTCAATGTTTAGTAATCATAAACTAAATTAACGTGTCATTTGGTCTGTGTCCATTATTCAAAAGATGAAGATCATATTGAAAGTGTGTAGTTACTATGTGTCAATCTGGAGAAGTACATAGTGAATCTGCAACACACACAGTCAGTTTGTTAATCATTTCCACTTGTAAAGTATTTGAAAATTCTTGTAATAGATTGTACTTACTAACCTGTGATAACATATAGACATCCCATAGTTTACAAAGCCGATCTTTGAACTGAGCCGGGTGTTGATAAATGTGAAGAGAAATGAAAACTAAATTGTACATTGTTGTGTACATTGTTTAATAATAGTTCACCTCCTTAAACAGCCACAGGTAGGAGATTAAAGTACACATTCCATTAATCTTCATGAGGCAACAGCATATGGACCAGGTTGGTAAGTAACTACTTGACAAAAAGTAGAGCTAAACTGTTAAGAACTTGTTTGTGTTCGAGGTTGAAATGAATAAGTAGTATGACTTAACCCTTAACTACTATGGTCATTCACAGGAACACAATTACAATGGGTTGGTCTCACAGACCGCATTCTTATATTTTATATATCAAACCAGAATTTTGCTGAATATATATAGTTTCTTGACTTCCTGTCATTTATAACACTTCTTAGAGGTGGTCTTTGTAGAAATTTGATTTTTTTAAAGAATGCAGCATTTTAAACACTTTGACAACTAAAACAAAGTGAAATGTGGAGTATATTTTTATTTTATGACTTATGAAAATAACAGCAAATAGTTAGCTCTTTACTCACACCCAGATTTTCATCAGAGGGTTTATATAACTAGGAAGAAAAATCTAATTTGACTTATGATAAATTGTGTGCAAAGTCAACTTTCAGTTTACAACTCATCTTTGCAATGTAGAGCGAATATTTCAGTCCATAAGTCTATGAATGGAGAAACTTTGCCACATTTTACTTCTAAAATTACAAGTAAAAACTAAATACCTGTTTGGTGCCACTGAATCATACTTTAGTCAATTTCCACCTGTAAACACTTCACGCAGACCTTCCTCCTCTTCAGACGAGGAGGGCAAAAGGCACACGTTTTTTGATTTTCGAATTCTTATTACCGTGTCTGAGGCACATCTTGTAAGTGAAGTATTCTTTTGATGGTGTCGCTCAGCTTTCCTGGCAAGCGTCCAATAGAAATTCTATGCTTCATATGAAGTTCAACTAGGTCTCTTGCTAGAGTCTTCATGAAGCCCAATCTTGACATTACCTCTGCCTTTGGATAAACTTGATGTACCACATAACAATTTACACTGCAAGCTACACCCACTAATTTGAAGAAAATGGCCAAAGGCCATCTTCTTGCCCGGGGACTTGACGAATAAGCTGCACGCCTTGGGTTGAGACAGTCCACACCACCTTTTGTTGTGTTATAAAACAGGATGATCTGAGGTTTTCCTGATTCAGGATCATTGTTTTCTGAATGTTGTGTAGAAGAGGTCAGTATTGCAGCTTTGGACTTCTTGGGCACAAAGGAAACCAGAGTCATGTCTTCTGTAAAACCATAAATAGATGTCTTGACACCACATTTATTATTTGGTAAGACGTTCTGTGGGATCTCCTTTTTGTTCTCTTCAGCGTACCAACGTATGTGAGACCTTTTTTTTTTAAATTTTATTGACTAGTTCTACTGATGGGTACCTGTTGTTACATGTAACATTTCTTCTTGTGTTTTCAATGGGTTTCACCAATTGAAGACCAGCCTGTGTAGGAACACTCTGACCTTTCTCATGGCTGGGAAGGGTGTGACTGTTGCTGCCTTTTCCAGAATAAATATATGCATTGTGCAAGTAACTTATACGAGCGTCAGTCAAACACTGAACTTTCAGGTCATACTTTGCCAGTTTGTTTGACATGTACATTCTAAACTCACACCTTCCACAAAAAGGAACAAGCATTTCATTGACAAACAATGTTGCACCTACAGAGTAGCAAAGTTGACTGTTTTCTATGACACGCAAAAAGATTTGTGAAATTGCTGCTGATTTGTCTATATTTTTTCTTTCCACCCGATCATCTGGATTGTCAGTTCATAATGCAGACAATAAAAACAGAAATCTTTCTTTGCTGACAGTGCATCTGAAAACATCTCTGCCTGTTCCGTCAGTTACAAACAAGCTGTAAACAGACTTATTCCCCGACTTGAAAATGGCTGAATACACTAATTGACCAATTAGAGCCTTCAATTCAATGATATTAATGTCTTGTAGATGGGATAAGCAATCGTTAGCATACTTTGCTCTAAGCTTAGATATTTTCAGTTTTGTCCATTGAACGATTTCGTCTAGAATGTCTGGTGTAAAGAACAGTTTCCATACTTCCAAAACAGCAGTGTTTTCTCCAAGACTTTTCACCATCTGTCGTAGTCCAGGAAACTGCAAGATGATGTTGTGTTGCCTTGTTCTTATGTTAGCTGGTGGCTGATTTTTTTCTCCATCGAAAACATCTATTCTTACCGAAGAAGTAAGCTCCATCATCATCAGCTGTCACATCTTCATCACTTCCTGCAGTTTCCTGCTCTGAATTAGTGTCATGATCACTAAATATCTCAAAATCAGGGTCATTATCACTGTCATCAGTCTTCATCTGAAGATTCAACGAGGAGATCTTGAACATCCATATCTGACTCACATAACACACGTTGCATAGAAGGCCCAGATTTCCCCACCATGGAGAAACAGTAACATGCAACAAAAACATGACATGCAAACACTATGGTGTGTCTGTGAGACCTCTCAAGGCTAATAATTACGAAACAAAGAGCAGCAACAATGCTGCCACGCCTAGCTTGACAGTCAATGGGAAGGTACACAGAAGAGTCCATGTGGCTTTGTCGGGGTGTGAGAAATATCTCGACGCAAAAATTAGTAGCAGTGTGAGAGACGGTCATAGTAGTTAAGGGCTAACAGTAATCGTTTTACCAGCTAAAAAACATTGAGGAATTAATTTAATTTTTTGTGTGGTTGGTTGAATGCGGACACCCATACAATCCGTGACCTTTGATAATGCCATGAAACTGTTCTATTATAAGCTGAGTGTTCTGTATGTATTTGTTGGCTGGCTTATGTTACTGAATGACAGACCACCCCCTGCAACCTCTGTTACTTTCCCCCTTTTCTAAGTTGAAGTAAGTGCCCTATTTCCAGTTCTAAAATAAACTATTCATTCCCTTAAAATGTTCATGTTTTTATAGGTTCTTCATTTTTAGTGCCTGGTAAGAGTGATCATTATAAATTACTCAGCTAGCTGTAAGCCATTTCAAGTAGGAGTTGATTAATTAAGGCAGCGCAAGTAAGAAACTTAGTTGTACCCAAACATGGACTGCTGTTCTAATTCTATTTAGTTCCATATCATCACTGCTGTCCAATAAAGTTTATCCCTGCAGACATTTCAGTCCAGAGGGAGAGATTCATTCCAAATGTTACAATATTATGGTTATAACAAGCAAAGTGGGAACCATATTTTTCATTGTCTTCATGTTTCATCGTGTGAATAACAGTTTCCACAAAATTAATGTGAAATATGCAGCAGCAAATACTGAAACTGAATAAGTAGTCATTTTTTACAATTTTCCTGTCTTATTGGTTTGATATTTGTGATTAATAGGGGTAAGAAGAGTTCGGGAATTCCGTAACACTAATACAATTGGTTATGCAGATAACATTAAGTTATTGTTTTATTGTACATCTTTTAGCACCACAACATGTTTGGTCACAATATTAATCACAGAGAGTACAGTAGTAATCATTTTTATCAGCAATAATATGAATAACAGAAATATTTACAAAATACAGTGGAATGGAAATAGTATCACAGAAATAGCAATAACATTACAGCATCCAAAATACACATCAAGTGTTTTGTAGTATCCACATTGCATATGGAGTTACTGCAACAAAGTGGACATCTTCCCCTTCAGAGTGCACTGCAATTCCAGATAGAATACCTTCACATATTAAAGGACTGCCTGCTAGAACCTGTGGATCAAAATATTACCTTGTAACTTGTTCTGCTTCAGTTCAAATTTTAGGATTCTGCAAACAGTGTATCAATGCAATTACACTATTTTTAGTTAGTAATCATTGTACACATCTCCTGCACATGTTTTGATGCTTATTTATTGTAAGTAAATTATGGTTTGTTTTCAACACAACAGTTCATTCCCATTTAACATAACAAATTATGGCCTTGACTAGTCCTTAAGATAATATGTTTAATATGAATAATTTGAATAAAGTTCATCACTGGCATTGTTTTTTTTATAGGATCTGACACTGTAAAGTGTTAAAGCTGATTGCCTTGCTTCACAGGGTAATATAAACTGAAATAGTTAAGATCCATTAAAATATATGATTCTATTTGTAAGTGGAGAAAACTGTCTGGAATTATCTGATTGAATGGGAGTGTGCTGTTCTTCTGCTTTAACACTTCTACTTTTGTGGCATTTGAGATTGTTATGAACTGTGCAACTATTTCTAACACAGTACAAGTGACAGGAGCTAAATTTCAGAATGAATTAATCAATTGCAAGTATTTTGGCATACAATGTGTGGATACATGAGGTGAAATGTAGGCCCAATTTCAGATAAAGCAAAAGG
This sequence comes from Schistocerca gregaria, assembly GCF_023897955.1. Taxonomy (NCBI): domain Eukaryota; kingdom Metazoa; phylum Arthropoda; class Insecta; order Orthoptera; family Acrididae; genus Schistocerca; species Schistocerca gregaria. The sequence goes on along the minus strand of NC_064920.1, from coordinate 787,333,944 downwards.
CAATTTGTTGGTAGGAAACAGGAATCTGCAGTTTGTTTAAAGAAGATATTCAATGTAAAATTCTTATACAGTTCATACTTGAATATTGACAATGTGTATGGGATCCACTGTGGTCAATCGAACAAGAGACATCAATTGCACAAAAAGAAAGAAATGGACACTCTTGCGTGACTGTCAAGAAAGTGTAATCATTTTATGACTTATATTGTAATTTGACAGATAAAAAACTACTCACCAAGTGGCAACAGGAGAACACACACATTAAAGAAGGTAAAAAACTACTCACCAAGTGGCAACAGGAGAACACACACATAAAACATGGTTATACTCATGCAGGCTTTCAGAGCCAATGGCTCCTTCCAGCAGTAGGACTGAGGGGAAGGAAGAGGGGAGAAGGAAAAGGGCTGCAGAGGTTTAGGAAAAGGTGGTAGATTTCAGAAAACCAGAACTGCGGATCAGGGTAGTGTTACCGGACACGATGAGAAGGAAAGACTCCTTTTTCACATTCAAGACGAGTACAATACTGAGTGACAAGTAGTGTGCTCTGAAGTTGTTTTTTGGAGAGATCAGCAGTACTAGTACTGGATATGATGGCCAAGGAAATCTGGTTTTGAACTAGGCTGGTGTGGTAATTATGTGGTAATTATCAAGACTGAGGTGAGAATGGTGGTGTACTGCTGAACAAATACAATTGTCTTGAATGAGAAAACTGTATGGAAGGGAACATTTGACATGGAAAGGAAGGCAACTGTCAAAATGTAAGTACTGATGAATATTAGTAGGTTTAATGTGGACAGAAATGTGTTGCTGGCTTTCAGTGAGGACGAGATTAACATCAAGGAAAGTGACATGGGATTCAGAATAGAACCATGTGAAACTTAATTGAGCGAAGGTATTTAAAGATTCAGGGAATTTAAACAGGTCAGCTTCACCATGAATCCATATGGAAAGGATGTCATCAATATATCTAAACCAAACCAGGTGCTGAAGGCTTATGGATGCTAGGAAAGCCCCTCAAGTGACCCATGAAAAGGTTGGCACAGGAAAGAGTCTTTCCTTCTCATCCTTTCTGGTAAGTCTCCTCTGACCCACAGGTCTGGGTGACTGACCGAAATCTGTCCAGTTTCCTAAACGTCTCCAGTTCTTTTCCTTCACTCGCCTTCCTTCCCCTTCAACCCTTCTGCTGGAAGAAGGAGCCACTGGCTCCAAAACTTGCATACCTATAGCCTTCTTTTATGTGTGTGTTCCATCACCGCTTGGCAAATAGCTTTTTTTTTTTATTTGTCCAGTTACATTATATTGGCTACAGAGTGCAATGGAAATGTGTAAAACTCCTACCTAGCACATAATCAAAGAAAGATGTGTTACATTTCACATTATCTTGCTTAGAAAATCTCAAGAACTTGTTTCCAGAGCAGATCCATCCACAGCAAATTCAGGTGAAATACCTTCTTTAAAGATGATAGATGCAGTGAGTATTGAGATTTGTCTTGTGTTTGAAATGGGAATGAAGTCCAATGCTTCTTGACAGAGCATAGGGGAATGATGCGGTCGACCCACACAGCCGTACTAGGCAAGGTACTAATGGAGATGGTTTGCTGTTGCCTTCCTCCAGCAATGGGGATGAATGATGATGATGGAGATGACACAACAACACCCAGTCCTCTTGGGGCAGCTGAAAATCCCTGACCCTGCCAGGAATCGAACCAGGGACCCCATGCTTGAGACGCGGTAATGCTACTGCGAGTCCACAAGCTGTGGACCTCATGTTGGAAGATTAGAAAAGTATTGTAAGTCTGATTCAGATTTAGAAAGGATCTATTCTGGGATTTGCTAACTACCAGTCATTTAATTTACAGTATTAGGGAGCTTTAGTGATACAGCAAAGAAGAGATCTAAAATTTCCTGGCAGATTAAAACTGTGTGGAGGACCAGGACACAGATTTGTGACCTTTAATTTCATGTGCAGTGCTCTTATTAATCAAAAAAATGCACTCTCTACAGCAGAGAGAGATTCATTCAGGAATAGTTTCTAGCCTATGAATTACTATATGCAACATGACAAGCACCAAAATAAATATATCAGTATTTTATCAACAGCCCTATTAACTACATTCTATACACCCTTAGGAAGTTTATTTACGCCACAGAGGAATGTCTGTGTATTTCTCATTTTAAAAGAAAAAAAGGAATCAATTTCCATGATCACTAGATTGAGATTTATTTTAAACATCTTAGCATGAGCCTACAGAAAGGTGAATAATGTCTTTGGGAGGGTGGGGGGCAAATGATAAGCTGCTTGTGTGAAAAAATGTATTCTTACAAGCACTACTAATAATAATAATAATGCAAGTAGTAATAGTATGCACAGTAATGCAGATAAGCTCCAAGATGAATGGCAGAGGTTTTAATGAGGCCAAGCCAAATGAAGTGATAAGAACTTTCATTATCACCTCCAAATGTCAATAGTTTTTTTGATAAAGTGGTGGGGTAATATAAAGTAAGGCACCCTTTCCGTTGTGGATGAAAACTACACTCCTGGAAATTGAAATAAGAACACCGTGAATTCATTGTCCCAGGAAGGGGAAACTTTATTGACACATTCCTGGGGTCAGATACATCACATGATCACACTGACAGAACCACAGGCACATAGACACAGGCAACAGAGCATGCACAATGTCGGCACTAGTACAGTGTATATCCACCTTTCGCAGCAATGCAGGCTGCTATTCTCCCATGGAGACGATCGTAGAGATGCTGGATGTAGTCCTGTGGAACGGCTTGCCATGCCATTTCCACCTGGCGCCTCAGTAGGACCAGCATTCATGCTGGGCGTGCAGACCACGTGAGACGACGCTTCATCCAGTCCCAAACATGCTCAATGGGGGACAGATCCGGAGATCTTGCTGGCCAGGGTAGTTGACTTACACCTTCTAGAGCACGTTGGGTGGCACGGGATACATGCGGACGTGTATTGTCCTGTTGGAACAGCAAGTTCCCTTGCCGGTCTAGGAATGGTAGAACGATGGGTTCGATGACGGTTTGGATGTACCGTGCACTATTCAGTGTCCCCTCGACGATCACCAGAGGTGTACGGCCAGTGTAGGAGATCGCTCCCCACACCATGATGCCGGGTGTTGGCCCTGTGTGCCTCGGTCGTATGCAGTCCTGATTGTGGCGCTCACCTGCACGGCGCCAAACACGCATACGACCATCATTGGCACCAAGGCAGAAGCGACTCTCATCGCTGAAGACGACACATCTCCATTCGTCCCTCCATTCACGCCTGTCGCGACACCACTGGAGGCGGGCTGCACGATGTTGGGGCGTGAGCGGAAGACGGCCTAACGGTGTGCGGGACCGTAGCCCAGCTTCATGGAGACGGTTGCGAATGGTCCTCGCCGATACCCCAGGAGCAACAGTGTCCCTAATTTGCTGGGAAGTGGCAGTACGGTCCCCTACGGCACTGCGTAGGATCCTACGGTCTTGGCGTGCATCCGTGCGTCGCTGCGGTCCGGTCCCAGGTCGACGGGCACGTGCACCTTCCGCCGACCACTGGCGACAACATCGATGTACTGTGGAGACCTCACGCCCCACGTGTTGAGCAATTCGGCGGTACGTCCACCCAGCCTCCCGCATGCCCACTATACGCCCTCGCTCAAAGTCCGTCAACTGCACATACGGTTCACGTCCACACTGTCGCGGCATGCTACCAGTGTTAAAGACTGCGATGGAGCTCCGTATGCCACGGCAAACTGACTGACGCTGACGGCGGTGGTGCACAAATGCTGCACAGCTAGCGCCATTCGACGGCCAACACCACGGTTCCTGGTGTGTCCGCTGTGCCGTGCATGTGATCATTGCTTGTACAGCCCTCTCGCAGTGTCCGGAGCAAGTATGGTGGGTCTGACACACCGGTGTCAATGTGTTCTTTTTTCCATTTCCAGGAGTGTCTTTCTGAATGATTAGCCAGTGAAGTCCAATAATACACTCCCAACCTGTAAATATTATTAGAACCATGGGAAGGCAGAAGCAGAGTTAAATTACTACCAAAATCAATTTTTTAACTAGGAGTATGCTGGAAAGCTGAAAAAGAAAATACTTTAGGTGTTAATGAATTAGTCATTGCTAACAGCAACACAGAAAATAACAGCAACACAGAAAAGTTATCGGACTCTACAGGAATTAAACTAAAATTCTGTATGGTCCAGAACTATGTGTGTGCTAGTCAACAAAGACTGGACATCGGTTTATTTATTTCAATAATGAAGATAAAATCTCTTTTGTAAGTGATGACATTCAAATGACTGACCATAATCCTACTACATACAATAGTTTCATGGCAGACTTCATATGAGTCTATCTTTGAATCAGATCAATCAAAAAATTTTAAATTAAAAGTGAAGAAAAGAATATCGAAAGTGTTCCATCTCTAGGAAAAGTTGGTACAGTCACACATCTACATTTAATACATACTCCACAAGCCAAGTATCGTGTCTGATGGAGGGTAGCTTGTACCACTACAAGTTATTTCCTTTCCTGTTCCATTCACAAACAGAGTGAGTGGAACAAGACTGTATGTATACCTTCTACAGGCCCTAATTTTTCTTATCTTATCTTCATGGTTCTTATGCAAATTGTATGTTGGCAGCAGTAGAATGATTTTGCAGTCAGCTTTAAATGCTGGATCTCTCAATGTTTTCAATAGTGTTTCATGAAAAGAACATGGTCTTCCCACCAGAGATTTCCATCTGAGTTAACAAACCATCTATGTGATACTCACATGTTGATGAAACCTTCTGGTAACAAATCTAGTAGCGTGCCTCTGAATTCTTTTGATGTCTTACTGCAATCCAGTCTGGTTGGGATCCAAAACACTTGAACAGTGCTCAAGAATGGCTCCCCCTATGGTGGTCTACATTATAGATGAGCTACACTTTCCTAAAGTTCTCCCAATAAACCAAAGTTGACCATTTGCCTTCCTACTAAGATCCTTAAGTGACTATTCCATTTCATATTGCTTTGCAATGTTATTTTGATATTTAATAACTACTAATGCCGTATTCAAACATTACAGGTTTGTTTTTCCTACTCATCTGCATTAACTAACATTTTTTGATATTCAGAGCTAGCTGCCATTCATAACACCAACTAGAAATTTTGTGTAAGTTGTCTTGTATCCTCATACAGTCACCCAATAATAAACCTTCCCATACACCACAGTGTCATCAGCAGACAGTTGCAGATTGCTGCTCAACATGTCTAGCAGCTCATTTATGTATATAAAGAATAGAATGGTAATATCACACTTCTCTGATGAACATTCACAACACATACAACAGTGCTAGACAATTTCAGTGAGTAGTTGGTCATAGAGAGACAAAATACAGTCATTACCAACTGCTACATAAAACATGTAGTTAGTAAGAGGAATTATGCAAGATTAATACATTGTATGCAGCAGTCTGCCTAATACTGAAGCAAACTTTCTTTTGGATAAAATCTAAGAAATTAGAAATCATGGACCTCTCCAAATTTAAATAGAACATTATACAGTATAACAGAAATCCTCAAAGTAAAAAGAACAGGTATCAAAACTTGTTCTACCTTTTTTCTAAAAGCAAAGTTTAATTTCAACTATAGGGAAAAAACAATATAATTGACTTCAAGAAATTAAATATGGCATGAAGGTGCACCAAACAGGTGTAGAAGCTATTTTCACCTATATTACACTGAATTCTTAGCAGCAAAACTTCAAAAGATTCTTTTGAATAATTACTTACAGAAAAGCTGACTCAAGTGTACTGAGGAATGAAGAAAGGAATGTGAAAGTTAAAAAAAAGACATAAAATAGGACACTACTAGAAAAGGTTTAAAAGAAGTTAAACATGATGATAACAATAAGAGCATAAATCCTCTTGAATAAAAGTTCTCGCAATATATGGAGCTTTTAGGAGGCTTCATAAAAATTTATCAGACTTGTTATTATTATTATTATTATTATTATTATTATTATTATTATTATTATTATATTGGTTATATTTAAAGTAAAAGTTTTTACAGTAAAATGTTTATGTACACAGATACTGGTAGATAACACTTCCAGAAGCTCACTCTAGAGCTTACCTGTTCATCACTGTCAGGTGATCTATCACATTTAATGTGAAAGGTGTGGTTGATCCCTCGTTCTATCTCCACTGTCCTGCTACACATTTCAGTGTGAACTGCACCTGTTATAAAAAGAAATCTAGTTATATTTGTCAGCACCTTTTAAATGCCATATAAAAAAAATACTTGTTAGCAGTTGTACCTGCTGATATAAAGAGGCAAAGTATAACTCTTTTAGATATTGACTTCCAGTAAGATCAGTGACAGAAAATGATATTTTTGTGTGATGCACCTGTCTTGGTGCTCAAAATAAAAATGCCTTATTAACATATACAGATAAATTAAGCTCTAATATAATTGATGGAATCACTTGAGCTGTGGCAGCACACCCAATAGTTTAAGTATAACAAATTTATAACTGTAGTAGTATTAAGATATTCGTGCTAAAGATGACTGAAAAGTGAGGAAATATATTTCACAGCAGGACTCCACAAAGATGAAGTTTTAGTGTGATTACAGGCTTTCTTGGCCTGTTCCAATGATGAAATCTTCTCAGATGATCAGCTGAGTGGTCACTACCAATTGGCTGATCACCCAAAAGATTTCATCAAAGTTTTAGCCACAAAAAATAATGGAGAGCTTTTTTGATTACTGGTTTTGTAACTGCATTATTTACAAAATTATTTATATTAATTTTATATAAATCAAACTACAGAAAATTCCAGGATGGAATGTAACAATATTATGAATAGGAAAGTTGCTGCTCACCATATAACGGAGATGTTGGTGGCTTTAGTTGCCAGAGACTGCAGTCGTGTGTGTGAGTTGCATTTGTGTGAGTGTGTGTTTGTGTGCCTGTCATCTATTTTTGATGAAGGCCTTGCTGGCTGAAAGCTTTATTTGTGACAATTTTATATAAATTTATTTTGTGTTTGTGAACTAACATAATCTCCATTTTTGCAGGGATAAAATGGATAATGTGTCAACTAAGTCTCCTTAATCACACATGTCCCTGAAAATAATTGTAACATCATCTTTTGTAAATAATTTCCATTAATTTCACTATTTATTATTGTATACCATTACCATTGGTAAATGATATTTAATTTATGAACTATTCTGGCAAAACATTATAATTTACTAGTGAAGTACGTCTAGTAACAGTCAATGGAATTTCTTTTTGTATAAATGGGCAAGCATAGAAAGAGCAACAGATTTTTAAAAAATGTAAATCAAAGAGAGTAATATGAAGCTTGTTCACACATGTGATTTTGTACTATAATTTACATGAGAGCGAGACTGGTCATTTTTGACCAAACCACGGTACTGTAATCAAAAGAGCAGCTCATTTTAAAGCTTCCAGCTGATATGGCAGTTGCACAAGAAGAGTATGCACAACTGTAAACTACAGTCTCTGACATCAGTGTTGGTACTAGATCAGAAGACAGTATTACAGTCTGCATTTCAAATCAGTGAAAGGTCCATGAGATATTACAAGTCAGCTGATTTAAGTCTAGTTGGAAATGTTGGCAATAGTTTGAACCAAAATTTTCAATGCACATGTGAGGATGATTTAGAGCACAATTATGAGAATACTTCTCCTACTAACACGAAGACACACTTGAGCAATGCGAAATTTGTGAGTTGTCACATGTGTGTGCGATTATCCATCATCACCACTTATTTGGTTTGTCATATGCAGCATATTTCTGTTGTTATGAGGCTTTTGGCACAGCCATTGCTCAGAAGTATTAATCAGACCAACGTAGCATTTTTACTTCATCAGAATCTTCAATGCTTTTGCCAAGTCCATTTTAGATACTATTAAGTCACATTGTTATAAGACTATGCATTCGTATCTCCCATATTAAAGAGGTGTACTTATAAAAGTATTAAAGAAAAATTCAATTGAGGAAACTAGTAAATATGGGACAGAATTTCTGGCCATTACGTATGATCAGAAGGCGAAAAGTTTAGTACTATTGATAGACACTTAAAAGTAGAAGTGATGATATTATCCTAGCTTTCCAAACTGTTAGTTGGTTCCTTGGTGAGAAAGCAGGACAGACAGGGGAAGGTTAAAAATGAAAGGCAGCTCACCCAGTCCCCAACATGAGGAAGACGCACCCCCCTGTTAGTTTCTGAAGACATAATAAACATTTTGCCTCCAAAAGATAAGCATTGGCTAGCCATTCAGTCTCACATTTATTTACAAAAGTATGCAGACTCAACCAGAATACTTTATCTGTGGAGACTTTAGTGTTAATTTCTATCTGGTAGTACTGCTGGAAGACAACTGGAGTTCTTGCTTGCAAAGTGTTGAATTATTTCATACAGAATCATTCCCTGTGAGGACTGAAGGTCACATCACAATTTTCTTTAGTCATCAATCTTCTGACTCTCTTTAATAGATGTTGCCTAATTTAGAGTTGGCTGATATCGGTCATTTGGAGGTAAAAGCAACAGTAAATGGCTTAGCTGGCAGTGCTTATTAATCTTAAGGCTAAACCTTCTATGACATTCACTTTGAATACAGAAAGAAAAGTATTACAGTATTTATAAATCTTAACTTGGCAGTGAGCAAGATACATTCACTTGCAGACAGGCACAATTAAAACACACTTGCATAAAGCTTTCGGCCACAGCCTTCATCAGCAAGAAAGAAACACAACATTCTTACAAACAAGCAAGCACACCTCATTCACACATAACTGCCAGCTCCAGCCTCTTGAGCTGAATTGCAACTATCACATGGCATGCAAGTATCAATTTGGAGGGGATGAGAAAGGGGAAGGGGTAGTAGTGTACATGCAGTGAGAGATACGAACACTGTCTGGCAGTGTGTGCAGGGGCTAGAAGGCCAATACGTGGCATGTCAGGCGGTTGTGGGGCAGGGAGGTGGGGAAAAAACAGAGCAAAAAGGACAGGAGTGGTGAAAAATGGGCAGGTTTATTGCCAGAGGGCGGGAAACAAAGAGTGTGGGAGGTGAGAATGGGGAGGAGGTGACTTTACTTTTAAGTAACAATAGAAAAGAATTCTGTGAATGCTGATAGTGGAAATGCTATGAATATTGATGTGTTTATGTTCCACTCTTTTAGCATGGTGACTCTGTTAGTATTTGAGTGCTGATTTTCGGTCAACAAGATACTAAGCAGAGCTATTGCTCATTAGCACTCACTCTGTGGTGCAACGAATAGCTTCTGTGACTATGATTAGGAAGATTGCAAGTTTGAGTCCTGGAAGGGTAATAAATTTCTAAAAGTTTTATATGAAATATGAAAATAATGTTATTAAGAACTGATTGTTGCAGTTGTTTCAATGATAGGATGTATTGTGTATAGCTTTGATTTAATGTTAGTTTGGGAAATGAACTACTGAGGATAAATGTTTCAATTTTGCTTACAAACGGTTCACTTTATTGGAAGGCATTGGTAATAGTGAAAATATCACAATACTCCCACAGTACACCAAAGTGTCGGAGATTGAGGTTTTGTATGTGGAGAGATATAAAGCATGTACAATATGCAGGTACCACAAATGTAAGGGCTGTGATGTTTGTGACTTTAATCTAATGTTAGCGATAATCTAATGTTAGTGATAAGCTAATGTTAGTGATGATGAAATGAAATGTCGTTTGGCTAGGGTCTCCCATAAAGTAGACCGGTCACCTGGTACAAGTCTTTCTAGGTGAGGCCACTTCGTTGACTTGTGTGTCAATGGGGATTAGATGATGATGAAGACAACACAACACCCAGTCCCTGAGCAGAGAAAATCTCCGACCCAGCTGTGAATTGAACCCAGGCCCTGTTGCATGGCATTCTGTCAAGCTGACCAACCAGCTATCAAGGTGGATGCTAGTGATGATGAATTATGGCAGAGGGCACTAAAAAGCAAGGTCTTCAACACCCTTGCATTAATGATTTACTGATGAATATCATGAAAATATATGGAAAAAGGTCTATGAAACTGAAAATCAAGTTTCGTCCCCCCACAAGAATCGTAAGGCAACCCCACTAAGATGAGCTTCAGGAAAGCCCGCAATCAAATCACAAGGAGATGCAGCAGAATAACTAGATAAAATCGTAGATAAAACACCTGTAAAAACATGGTTAAAAAAAGGGACAGATAACGTTACAAGGCGACTACTTATAAATAATAAGTGACCCACCCAATCTGTGATACATTAAGATTCACACCCGATATTTTGGGAAGAATTGTGGATATCACACAAAATCTTAAAACACGAACAATACTCACCTCATTATCAGTTAGAATAGCAAGCAGATCCCGTGAGAGACATAGTTCAACTCTCAGATTGTCATATAAAACACACACAGTTAAAATATGTTGTATTGACAGCTTTGTCCCGCATCTGACATACTGGAAGCTCCACAGGCCAGTGGACAATGTCCCACTGTAAGCCATAGAAGAACCACTTTTTCAGACCGTTGTGAATGGTTGCACTGAAGTTTTTAGGTAATGTAATTTATTATTCCTCACTTCCAGCCACTGAGCCTCCTATGTACACATGGCCTTCCAGGTCACAAATGAATGTGACAGCCTGCAGGGGGACTGAACAGTGAGGAGGAGGAGAAGGGGAGCAATCCTCTGTGGCAGTCACGTCAGTGAGTTCATTTCCTAAAAAAAAAGGAAAGTGTCCTGCACTTGCACCATCTGATCTGTTGGGCACATTGTCCAATAACAATAAGAACCTTTTGAGAATCTAAGCAGATGAGGAATATCTTGTTATGACGCCATCTCATCTGCTCTGTTGTCCTCAGGATAGCAAGCAATTCTGTGTAATAAACTGAAAACTGCTCTGGGAGCCCTAGCCTGAGAACATTGTTGGTGAACATGACAGAACAGCTGAGAAAATCACCCTGTTTAGAACTGTCCGTGTAAACATTAATAAAATCTGGATGACTGTGTAAAATCTCATTAAATTTAATTTTAAATGTATACTCTGGGGTACAATGCTTCCTGTAATAAGTCAGTTCTAAAAGCAATTTGGGCCTTACTAGAAGCCAGGAGGATGCCCTACTTCACACCCTGGCTTTAGACATAGATGCCCCCCGCCTCCCCCCCTTCTAACAACACAAGGCTCTCCCTTGCATGGGTCCCAAATGGCCTTGTTGGTTGGGGCTGATGATCAAACAGCCATTCTAGTGGCAGCTGTACAATATAGCTGGATGCTGGCTATGTAGGAACAGATAATGCCCTATATGCTTGGCGTACCACGAGAAGATGACATTGAATAGACAGTGCAGGCTCACCAGCCTCTGCACACAAGCTAACAACAGGGCTCATGCGATAGGCCCCTGTTGATAGCCTGATGCCCTCGTGGTGAACTGTATCCAGCATTTCGAGGTATGAAGGCTCATAAATCTGGCATCCATATTCAAGCAGGAGTCGCACCGAGGCCTTAGAAAGTTGGAACAGACATGCCCCAAGACCTATGACTGACACATTTAAAGATGTTTAAGGCCTTGAGAAAATTTCAGTTCTTTAAGGGGTGGCAGCTATGTTAACATGTCATCAAAAGTAAAATCCAGATACTTCACCTTTTCCTTGAAAGTGAGAATGGTGCCCCCCAGTTTTAAAATGTGTAAATTAAACAGGCAGCAGGAACAATTAAAATCAACACAAACTGTTTTCTCCAAAGAGAATTTAAAACCTGTTGTGTAAGACCATTCCTCCAACTGCTTGATTATCAGCTGCAATTGTTGAGTTGCCATTACGAGGCTGGTAGATGCACAGAAGATGGGGAAGTAGTCCACATACAAGGAACGTTGCACTGTGGACATAATACTGTTTATTGCAGTGGCGAATGACTTGATGCTTGAAACACTCTCTTGAGGGACACCACTCTCCTGCATAATGGCCAGACAGGACGTTCCCAACCTTGTGTGTAAAATATCAGTAAGAGAGAAAGGACCATATGAAGGTGGGTAGATGTCCGTGGAATCCCCACTGATAGAGTCGCGACAAAATATTGTGCCTCCAGGTAGTATCATAGACCTTTTCCAAATACAAGAAAAAACCGATAAGGTGTTAGTTGCAAAGGAAAGCTTGTTGAATTGCTGCTTCGAGCAGTGTCACGTTATTGAGTGTGAAGTGATACCTTTTGAACCTACACTGGGAGCAACTGTGTAGGGACCTGGTCTGGAGAACCCACACTTGGCGCCAGTTGACCATATGCTCCAGTGTCTTTCCCATGCAGCTTGTCAGACTGATACTATGATAACTACCGAGGCCTGTCCAATCATTCCATGGTTTTAAAATTGGGATTAAAATAGACTTTTTCCACGAGTTGTGAAAGTCACCTGTCATCCAAATTTCATTAAAGAGCTGAAGGAGGACTTCCTTTGACCAATGGTCTAACTGTTTCAGTATGCTGTAGATTATCAAGTTGTTTCCAGGGATCGTATCACAACCTACTGACAATTAAGGATGCAGCTCCTTCAGAAAGGAAGGCCAGTTGTATACTTAACTTTAATCCATTAATGACAAATGTCGCTCTTGACATTACATGATTCACAGTATCAATAATAACAGATAATGGCGCCTTGCTAGATCATAGCAAATAACGTAGCTGAAGGCTATGCTAACTATCGTCTCGGCAAATGAGAATGTAGAAGTCAGTGAACCATCACTAGCTGTACAACTGGTCGAGTGCTAGGAAGTCTCTCTCCAGACCTGCCGTGTGGCGGCGCTCGGTCTGCAATCACTGATAGTGGCGACACGCGGGTCTGACGTATACTACCAGACCGCGGCCAATTTAAAAGCTACCACCTAGCAAGTGTGGTGTCTGTCAGTGACATCACAATTTCAAAGGAAAGTGGGATCCTGGCTAGACTCGGCCATAGTGACCTTGTGTGATTCAGCCATTGTCTGAGCTATGTCCCTCAGCCATGTTACGAGAGACGCCTATATTTGTATAGCTGCTATTGGCAGTCAAGAATTGCACCTTGAGATCCTCCTGATGGCTTCCCACACTTTACCTGGAGTTGTGGACACGTTTATGGAGTTCAGAAACTCTTGCCAAGACCTCTGCTTACTCTCCTGTGCTATTCGCCTCACCTTTGCACACGCATTAGAAAGTTTGCAAGATTCTCATCTGTAGGCCATCAATTGAGTGTGTGCATAGCCTCTCTCCTGTGCCTGATTCCAGAATGACACTCATCATTTCGCCAAGGGACAAGTCACCTCCCAGGCATTTCCATTGACTTTGGGATGGATGCATCAGTGGCATGGTGAATCACAGATGTAATGTGAGCCATCCAGTTCTGGACACCATCACACTGCTCAAAAACGACTAACTGCCTGTAGAGCATCCAGTTAGCCTTTTTGAACAACCATCTCAGTGGCTTCCTTTCAAGATCTGACCCATCAGGCAGATGGATCCAGATAGGGTAGTGGTTGCTGTTGTGAAGGACATCACCTACTGCCTTCTGAGCAGAATCAGCAAGGGATGGCGAGCTGTAGACGAGCCCTTAGTGGTGCTAAAATGTGTAGCTTGACTCAGGTTCATCAGTATGATGTGTGTGTATCAGATCCTCAAGTACCTCACCTTTGGGGCATGTGGTCTTAGAATCCCATAGTGCACTTTATGCATTGAAGTCTCCTTGTAGGGGTATGGGGTAGTTCATCAAGAAGGTGAGTGAGGATCACTCTGTTATGAGGCTCATGGAGTAGTAGGTATACAGAACACACTGTGACTAGTAGGTACACAGAGCACACTGTGACGGCAACATGAGCTACTGTCTGAACAGCAACTGCTTGTAGTGTTGTGGTTAAGGGAAGAGGCGAGGAATGAAGTGTCCTTGACAAACACTACAACCTCACATTTCACCCTGTCACCAGTGAGGTCATCTTTTCTGTAAAGGTGATAGCCTCCAAGTACAGTTGTATCAGTCTCTTTAAAATGAGTTGCTTGAAGACAGAGACAGAAGGGTCAGTCCTGTACAAGTCATCACAGTTACTCCATATGAGTCCTCTATGCATTTGTATTCCATTGCAGTATGCAAGCCATTTCATCAGTTGGGTCTTGATTTACCCCTCCACTTGCGCCGGGATGGTAAGGCGCTTGTGGAGCAAGATGAGGCATCAGTCAGACATGCCAGAATGACATCCGATGATGCCCAGGATAGCTTTCAACCCAAATGCTGAGATCCTTTCCCAGAAAGGATGAGGGGGAAAGTGGGCATTGAGAGGCACTTTGCGTTTGGGGTGCCTTTGGGATCTTACTGTGAATGCATTACTGGTCTCTTCCATCGTAGCTGCCTGGATTGCTATGTCTTTAACTGTGCTTTGGTACATGCAAGTGCAAGTACAGGTGCTGGTGGTTTATAATAGTATGCTGGATGTTGTCTGTGTTGAAGCATCAACCTTAGGAACTGGTTTCTGCACCAAGGAAGCATAAGACGAGGCAAAGACAGGGGGTTTCATTGCCTTGTATTCCTGTTTGGCTTCCATGTAGGGTATCCACTTGGTTACTTTCATTTCCTGAATTTTGCGTTTCTCTGCAAAAACAGGGCAGTCTCTGTTCCAGACTGAGTGGTCCCCAGAACAGTTAATACAGTCTGCTAGAGATGGAGAGTCAGTCCCAGTGTCATGGGCTGCCTTTCCACACTTCCCACTGGTCACTTTGCCTCTGCAACTCAATGTTGTACGGCCAAAAGGCTGGCATTTAAAGCAGTGCATAGGGTTAGGTACATAGGCCATAACCCTAAGTCAGAGGAAACTTGCCATGATGTGTTAGGTAGTGTCACAATGAAGGTGGCAGTCTTCTCAATTTCTCTGCTATTCTTATGTGTCCTTTGTTCAACATCTATTATCTCCTGTGATGCCCATTCTTGTTTGAGTTCAGCAATGTCGATGTCCATAATATCACAGCAGTTGACCACACCTTTACTGGAGTTAAGGGAGTTATGCAATTCAGCTATAACGTCATACTTCCACAATTTTTGTGGCTTCCTAAGTAGTTCCACCTGCTTTGCAAAGTTAGTCGTGACCATCAAAGAACCATTTTGCAACCGCTTAATAGACTTTAGTGTATCAGAAAGCCCTTCAAATCCTTTATGGACACTTTTTCAAATGTTCCCTCCTTCCTCTTGATGACTACAGTGACATTCTGGTTCATGACTCCTTGAACCCCGTTACTAACAAGGAGCACTAGCCTCCATCATTCTATTTGGTGAATGGGTGTGAGTATTCCCGGGCAGTACACCCTTCCTGCTGGAAGGAGAAGAAGAAGATTTCGAGGTTTCTATCTCGTTCTCACCGAGTAGCTAGGCAAATAAGGCTACACTCAGACAGAGCCCAGAGTCCTCCAGGATGACACTAAGAGACGTATCTTGCAAATAGGCTACATTGAGCATCCAGGGAGGACAAAACAATTTCACCAGTTGCTGCTCGTAACTAAACGTGATGGCTATGGTGCAACGATCAGTAAAACAGGCTGGTATCACCTCAGCATCCAGAAATTGCCCACACAAGGAATTGGAAAGGTAAAAGCAATCGAAGTGACTGCTAGACATGGGAGTAAAGTATGTATGTTGCACAAGTGTGGGATAGCGAGATATCCACAAGTTACACAGGCGCAAGGAGTGCACCAGGTCGTTGAGTTCTTTACTAAAATTAAAATTAGGAGACTGATCCACCGGCTGTAGAACACAATTGAAGTCCACATCTAAGATATTTTTTGGGGGGGATTTATGAAGCAGGTAAATGATTTCTTCTTTATAGAAACTCGGACGTGCGGTAGTACGACCTGTGCCAGAAGGGGCATAAAGAAGGAGTAAACTGAGATCACAAAACATGCACCCGATCCCCCTTCCACTGTTGAGTACTTTGAAATCTATCAACGGAATGCCTTCCCTATAAAACAAGGCAGTGCCCTTAGAAAGTTCGGAAGCTACATTGAAAAAGGTGGAGAACCGAGGAATGGAAAACTGGTCAAATAAGACTTCCTGTAAAACAACAACATCTGCCCCAGATTGATATATAAATTGTCGCAAAGCGATGAGCCGGAGCTCAGAACATATTCTGTTAATATTCAGAGTATGAAGTGTGAATGATTTCATATAACTTCAACCCATAAAAAAGAACAAAGAACAATAGAGATCGGTCAGTTGACAGAGCAACATACAAGTAACCATACCAGAATCAGTCTCTGAACCAGAGAGAGAAGAACTACGAAACACATCACTCATCTTCCCACTACTTTTCCTTCAACCGTGATGCGTCTCTCTGTGGCAGTTTACAGAGTCTACTGCGACTACGCGGTGCCGACGCTGCCACATTAGGTCACGTGGGAGCATCATGTAGGTATTCCGTTTCAGATTGCATGGGATGGCCTCTACATCCCACTTGCTTACAGACATGGGTTCACGGAGTGATGGTTGGGGAATAACAACAGGATGGGAAAGAGCCACCGTGGTACAACAACCGAGTTAGAAAACTGCTGCGGAAGCAAAGGGAACTTCACAGCAAACATAAACATAGCCAAAGCCTTGCAGACAAACAAAAATTACGCGAAGCGAAATGCAGTATGAGGAGGGCTATGCGAGAGGCTGTCAACGAATTCGAAAGTAAAGTTCTATGTACTGACTTGGCAGAAAATCCTAAGAAATTTTGGTCCTACGTCAAAGCGGTAGGTGGATCAAAACACAATGTCCAGACACTCTGTGACCAAAATGGTACTGAAACAGAGGATGACAGACTAAAGGCCGAATTACTAAATGTCTTCTTCCAAAGCTGTTTCACAGAGGAAGACTGCACTGTGCTTCCTTCTCTAGATTGTCGCACAGTTGAGAAAATGGTAGATATCGAAGTAGACGACAGAGGGATAGAGAAACAATTAAAATCGCTCAAAAGAGGAAAGGCCGCTGGTCCTGATGGAATACCAGTTCGATTTTACACAGAGTACGCGAAGGAACTTGCCCCCCTTCTTGCAGCGGTGTACTGTAGGTCTCTAGAAGAGTGAAGCGTTCCAAAGAATTGGAAAAGGGCACAGGTCATCCCCGTTTTCAAGAAGGGACGTCGAACAGACGTGCAGAACTATAGACCTATATCTCTAACGTCAATCAGTTGTAGAATTTTGGAACACGTATTATGTTCGAGTATGATGTCTTTAGCGGAGACTAGAAATCTACTCTGTAGGAATCAGCATGGGTTTCGAAAAAGACGGTCATGTGAAACCCAGCTCGTGCTATTCGTCCACGAGACTCAGAGGGCCTTAGACACGGGTTCACAGGTAGATGCCGTGTTTCTTGACTTCCGCAAGACGTTTGACACAGTTCCCCACAGTCGTTTAATGAACAAAGTAAGAGCATACGGACTATCAGATCAATTGTGTGATTGGATTGAGGAGTTCCTAGATAACAGAACGCAGCATGTCTTTCTCAATGGAGAGAAGTCTTCCGAAGTAAGAGTGATTTCAGGTGTGCCGCAGGGGAGTGTCATAGGACCGTTGCTATTCACAATATACATAAATGACCTGGTGGATGACATCGGAAGTTCACTGAGGCTTTTTGCAGATGATGCTGTGGTGTATCGAGAGGTTGCAACAATGGAAAATTGTACTGAAATGCAGGAGGATCTGCAGCGAATTGACGCATGGTGCACGGAATGGCAATTGAATCTCAATGTAGACAAGTGTAATGTGATGCGAATACATAGAAAGATAGGTCCCTTATCATTTAGCTACAAAATAGCAGGTCAGCAACTGGAAGCAGTTAATTCCATAAATTATCTGGGAGTACTCATTAGGAGTGATTTAAAATGGAATGATAATATAAAGTTGATCATCGGTAAAGCAGATGCCAGACTGAGATTCATTGGAAGAATCCTAAGGAAATGCAATCCGACAACAGAGGAAGTAGGTTACAGTACGCTTGTTCGCCCAATGCTTGAATACTGCTCAGCAGTGTGGGATCCACACCATGTAGGGTTGATAGAAGAGACAGAGAAGATCCAACGGAGAGCAGCACGCTTCGTTACAGGATCATTTAGTAATTGCGAAAGCGTTACGGATGTGATAGATGGACTCCAGTGGAAGACTCTGCAGGAGAGACGCTCAGTAGCTCGGTACGGGCTTTTGTTAAAGTTTCGAGAACATACCTTCACTGAAGAGTCAAGCAGTGTATTGATCCCTCCTACGTATATCTCTCGAAGAGACCATGAGGATAAAATCAGAGAGATTAGAGCCCACACAGAAGCATACTGACAATCTTTCTTTCCACGTACAATACGAGACTGGAATAGAAGGGAGAACCGATAGAGGTACTCAGGGTACCCTCCGCCACACACCGTCAGGTGGCTTGCGGAGTATGGATGTAGATGTAGATGTAGATGTAGATCCACTGGCTCTTGAGAATCAATCAGTTGTTTCAGGTGGAAAGACGGTGACCTAGAGGGGGTGACAGAAGTCGCAGAAGTCCTTGCTACCTTCCCTGTTTTCCTTTCCCTGTTGCTTCATAACCTGGGTTGTGAGTAACTAAATCCACTTTCCCTTCTTCCCTTTCTTTCCCCACTCTCCCCCCTGATGAAGGAACATTTATTCTGAAAGCTAGGAACTTAAATTTTCGGTTGTTTTTTGTGTTTCTATCGGCTGTACTGAGCTGAGGTAAGTACTGGCCAGCCCCTCTATCTCTTTGTTAGTAATTGTTCTGGTACTTTATTAGACCTCCTGAAATCCTGTAGTCCTGTGTACCATAAATTTCTATTTGTATAATTAAGATCTTATGGTATTAAAAACTTGCCTGTTTTATGAATCATGTATTTTAATAAAAGAAACTATAGTTTCAAATTGAGTTACTACACCACAGGAATAAAACTGAATTCAAAATGGTTTCAATGAAACATGATGTACTGTAAGGTTCTGCACTGGGTCCACACACTTCTGCCAGCTTTATCCAAAATTCTTGAAAAGGTAATGTACTCAAGAGTAGTATCACATATTTGTAAAAATGAAATACTAAAAAAATGCCAATTTGGTTTTCAGAAAGGCTTCTCAACAGAAAATGCTTTAATTGATCAAATATTAAACACTTTGAACACATCACCCACTGGGATATTTTGTGATCTCTCAAAGGCTTTTTGACTCTGTGAATCATGAAATTCTTCTAGATAAGCCTAAGTATTGTGGTATGAGTGGGCAGTGCACAAATGGTTTAGTGCATACTTAACTGAAAGAATTCAGAATGTTGAAATTAACAGTATAGGTAGTCTGCAAAAATTAGCAGAGTCCTCTAACTTGGGAGGTGTTGAGAATGCTGTCCCACAGGGCTGTCTTGAGTTCCTTATTGTTCTTAATATATATTAATAATTTGCCACTCTATATTCATGATGATGGCCAGCTAGTTCTTTATGCTGATCATACAAGTGATCACACCCAACAAACAAGAACCAGCTGAGTAAATTGTAAATAATGTCTTTCAGAAAATTATTAAGTGTTTCTCTGCAAATGGACTCTCACTAAATTTTGAGAAAACACATTATACACAATTCTATACAGTAAATGGCATAACACCATTAATAGATATAGTCTTTTAACATAAGTCTATTGCTAAGGCAGAATATTCAAAAATTTCTGGGTGTGTAGTGATGAGAAATTTAACTGGAAGAAACACATTTATGATCTGAAATGGTTAGGTTCAGGTACTTATGCTGTTAGGGTTATCACAAATTTTGGTGATAAATATAGAGTAAATTGGGCTACTATGCCTATTTTCATTCATTGCAGTCATATAGCATCATATTTCGATATAATTCATCATTAAGAAAAAAGAATTCATTGCACAAAAGCAAATAATCAGAATGATTGCTTGAGCCCACCCCAGATCACCTTCCAGACATTTGTTTAAGGAACATTCGCAATACGTGTATTCACTTATGAAATTTATCCCAATTCAAAAATAAGAGTGAAGTGCATAGCTGCAACACTGGGTTAAATCTGATTGGCACAGAAAGGGATGAATTATGCTGCCACAAAAATTTTTGATCATTTGCCAAATAGCAATAAAAATTGGACAGATAGCCAACCAACATTTAAAAATAAGTTTAAAAAATTATTGAATGACCTCTCCTTCTACTCAGCAGATGAATTTTTAGATATGAAATAGTAACTGTATTTTTAAAAAAAATTAATTGGATTGTGTAATTCACAAATTTGAAAATGGAGGCTAGCTCAGATGGTACCTGAACAAATCACTCAACTGGTTCACAGAAATCAAAATGCCTATTTCACAAAAATACTAATTATACCATTTCAGATGAACAAAACTGACCTGCTGTTACCAGAAATAGGCGTTAATGATTATACACTAAATGGATCACTATGTCCAAATTTATTGAGGTTTAGCGGGATACCATGTTAAACAATAATCAGTTAACAGGTAAACATATGAAGAACCTCAGTTTGTTGAGAGATGTCTCTGTATCTATGTTTAAAAATAGGGGTGTTAGTTTGTTTTACGTGCTTCCACCACCAATTGTCTTATGAAAATACCTTCCAGGGTATTGCAAGTAAAAGTGAATTAGTTACTTACTCAGCACTTGTGAGGAGTAGGAACACTGTGTGAAATAGAAAACTGAACATCTTACCAAGGCTTCTTTAAAGAATGTTGAATTCTTACACTTAATTCCCTGAACACCTGCTCAGAAACTGTACTTTTTCAAATAATAATTATTTTTAGATGAACTAGTATTACACAAAAACAATGCAATACAAGACAAACAATTTCATTGGAGACTTTCCCCCTATGGCTAAGATTCAGAGCTAGGGTCTGTATGGCTATACAGAGGTCCTCAAAAGTTCCTGTTAGTCATAAAACAAGAAATTATGAATTGAAAGTCTCTTCGGGTTTGCTGCCAGATGTTAAACTCAATTTGATTTAATATTTTGGTGATGCAGCTGTTTGCCATCTTCAGGAGAACACTGCTTCTGCTACTGAGTACTGTGATGGGTGCCACATGCACCATGTATAGTACGTATGCCTATATAGGATGTTGATTTGCAGCCTTGGCATCAGTTCTTAGCAGGACTCAGCAGCAGAAGCAGCATTCTCCATGAGATGGCGAGCAGTCGGATTGACAAAATATTGGATCAAGTTGATTTTAATATCCGGCAGTAAACTCAAAGAGACTCTCAAGACTTAATATGCTGGGAAAGCCTACAGAGTCATAAGAAATTAGGAATGCTTACAAATTTAAAAACATGCCTTATTAGACACTTTATCAAATTTATGTGATCATTTAGCTTCAAGTATTGACAATTGTTGTTGGTTGGTTAAGAAGTAATGATGTTGACTCTGCACTGACCTGTCTTCTTAGGTATGGCATATAGTTACCTGTTATTCTTTGATGAATGTTTCTATTGTTAGTTAAATATTAACCTGACAATAGGAAGTAAAAGTCAGTAGTTCATATACGATAATCAAAGAAAGAGCAGCTTTCTTGGTGTAGTGTATTGCTTTTTAATTTTATTGTTAAATTTAGCCTGCATATGTAAAAATATTATATAGCAGTATAACAGTACTTAATTATAAATACAAGGTGCCAAATTAGCTTCTAACAGCTGTTGCTTTTGATGCTTTCAATGTCCTTGAAGTTTCTCCCTCATGACGAGATCTACATAACATGATGGATATGTGAATGATCATTGTATGTAATATGTTTCTCTGTCTCTGTTTGATGTAATTGATGGATATATTTTAAATGAAAATAGAATGCACTTTTTGTTGCTGTTTGAAAGTGTAAGAGTAATGTAATCATACATTTTGACGAGTATTGTTAATAAGTGTTAAAACACTTAAATAATTACAGAGCAACATATGTAGTTCAGTATTCCATAAACATTACTGCAATTGGCTGTACATTAAGGATTTTTCCTGCCTGCACTGACAAGCAAGAGACACAGTGGTATATAGTATTGAACTCTCACAATTTCTCATTTACAGTTTATACTGTGCAGATAGATGTAATAATGGAGACATTTAAAGCCTGAATGAAAAACTTGTTTTAGCCAATACAGGTAATTCACAAAGGTCGCTATATTATTTGCATGTTGAGAAATTACAATGGCCATTCCACAGTGTTTAGTCCTGAATCATTTGCTGCTATTGGTCTGTAAAAAGAATTTAAATCAAAAGTCATAATCGTTTTTCCAGAGAGTATCTTTGTTCTTTACATTGTGTATTTTCCCCTCTGTTTATGTATTTTAATAGTCATTTCCATTTTTGATATTAAAACTTCCACTGACTTACTGTGCTTGTTCCCCACAGATAAGTAGGATTCTCAGCCACGTATGTAATAGCTTTTTGGAGCAGGGTGTTTTCCCCGATAGACTGAAATATGCCATTGTAAAACCATTGCATAAAAAGGGGGATGTGACGGATGTCAGCAACTATCACCCAATCTCTGTTCTGACAGCTCTATTAAAAATTTTTGAGAAAGTAATGTATTCAAGAGTAGCCTCCCACATTTGTGAAAATAAAGTACTAACAAAATGTCAGTTTGGTTTTCAGAAAGGCTTTTCAACAGAAAATGCTATATACGCTTTCACTGATCAAATATTAAATGCTCTGAATAACCGGACATCACCCATTGGTATTTTTTGTGATCTCTCAAAGGCCTTTGATTGTGTAAATCATGGAATTCTTTTAGATAAGCTAAATCATTATGGTTTGAGGGGGCCAGTGCACAAATGGTTTAACTCATACTTAACTGGAAGAATGCAGAAAGTTGAAAAAAAGTGATTCATGTAATGTTATAACAACAGCTGATTCCTCAAACTGGGGGGGGGGGCTATCAAGTACTCGGTTCCACATGGCTCGATCTTAGGTCCTTTACTGTTCTTGCTATACATTAATGACTTACCATTCCACATTGATGAAGATGCAAAGTTAGTTCTTTTTTCTGATGATACAAGTATAGTAATAACATCCAAAAACCAAGCACTAAGTGATGTAATTGTAAATGACGTCTTTCACAAAATTATTAAGTGGTTCTCAGCAAATGGACTCTCTTTAAATTTTGATAAAACATAGTATATACAGTTCCGTACAGTAAATGGCACAACTCTAGTAATAAATATGGACTTTGAACAGAAGTCTGTAGCTAAGGTAGAATTTTCAAAATTTTTTGGTGTGGCCATTGATGAGAGGTTAAACTGGAAGCAACACATTGATGGTCTGCTGAAGCGTCTTGAGTTCAGCTACGTATGCTATTAGGGTTATTGCAAATTTTGGTGACAAGAATCTCAGTAAATTAGCTTACTATGCCTACTTTCATTCACTGCTTTTGTATGGCATCATATTCTGGGGTAATTCATCGTTGAGTAGAAAAGTATTCATTGCTCAAAAACATGTAATCAGAATAATCGCTGGAGCCCACCCACGATCATCCTGCAGACGTCTATTTAACGATCTAGGGATCCTCACAGTAACCTCACAGTATATATATTCACTAATGAAATTTGTTGTTAATAATCCTACCCAGTTCAAAAGTAATAGCAGTGTGCATAGCTATAACACCAGGAGAAAGGATGATGTTCACTATGCAGGGTCAACTCTGACTTTGGCACAGAAAGGGGTAAATTATGCTGCCACAAAAGTCTTTGGTCACTTACCAAACAGCATCAAAAGCCTGACAGATAGTCAATCAACATTTAAAAATAAATTAAAAGAATTTCTAGATGACAACTCCTTCTACTCACTGGCTGAATTTTTAGATATAAATTAAGGGAGGAAAAAAAACTAGCTTAAACATTAGTGTCATGCAGTATTTTGTGTAATGCAATATCTTGTACAGACATCTTTTATTAACCTGACACGTTCCACATCATTACGAAGTGTAGTATTCATGATCTATGGAACAAGTATTAATCTAATCTACTGCAAAATTTACATTTCAATTACTATTTCTGGGTTCCTTACAGCATCTCCCCAAGCACGGGTTTTGCAGTAAGTTTTCATTCTTTCAGCAGCTGCACCTGCACATCTCGCACATTCTCTCTTCCTATCTTTCCATCATTTCAGATAAACAAATTGTTCAAATGTCCAAAAATTTGAGTTCCAGGCAAGTTTTTAATTCTTTGTACACCATCTTTAGTGGCTTCTTTTTCGGCCATCTGCTGTGGAAATGAGCACAGAATCAACGTATAGTGACACCAGTGGCACATCCACAGTGCAAGAAGATGTAATCATCCGTGAAGATGGCTCCAGTAATTGTCCCACAAATCAAAGATGACTTGTGACAGTTCTTGCAGCTGCTTAAAAATTGTATGACAGAAGAATTAACTGTGAAAGCTGTGGGGAAAGATCTTTTTGTCTGGATCATCATCTGCAACATTATGGACTACAGACATGTCATAAGTGAGGCAGCTTTATGTCAGTTGACACTTTATACTTGAGCCATCCACACAAAGTTGTTAGGCCTGTCATTCATGGTTTCCACTAACATATCCACACCACGTAAAGGAGGAACTGGAAGACCTAGGATTTGAAGTCTGCATACTGATGTGCATGCTGTCCCTGACGACTAGGCTGGATAAGCCTCTTCTTCCGATTGTAGCCACAGGCAAACCAGGAAAAGGAAAATGTTCGCAGTCACCCTCATTACCAGCAGTGCAGAGAAAAGAAAATGTTCATTCACCCTCATTGCCAGTACTATAGTCACTGTGGAAAGCCTGAAGATGAAGTGGGGTTCAGCCCAATGCTACTGATGTTAGGACATTGGACATGTGGCATGCCAACTATAACTGGCCAATGTTTGTCTGAGAAGTACACTGGTGAACATCCTAGTCAGCATTGTCTGTTTGCCAGGAATGATGCACCAAAGTGTGCAGACTGTGTAGAACCACACATGGTTAGGCTATTGTGGCTAAGATATTTTCAAAGCAACCATAGCTCATCGGTGCTCAGGCCAATGAAGCAACAGAAGTGAGAGCTCTCCAATTGCTGTCCACACTCAGCTGCACAGACTTGCCCAAACCAGGTATGCACTGTTTTAAGAAATAAAGCGTGATCTAAGACACAAAAATGTTGTGTACGTTTTGGACTCTGGTGGGTTATGTTAGCGTCTAGGAGTTGTCATTGCCGACTGCCACAGAGACAGAACCTGCCAAAAACACACTTCGCGCAAGCTCACATGAAGCTTACATCTGATCTGCAGCCAGACATCCCACCAACATAGAAGTCCTAATGCTATCCAGTTCACAGTTCAGAGAGCACTGTTAGCATCACAGAAAGCAGTGACAGTGGCCATGCTGAAGCTAACAACCACATTAACACAATGTCCAGCCATTCTTCTGTTGCTATTGAGCCAAGTGGTGACACCACCAGCCTGATACCTCTACTACAAGTGAAAATTTCTTTCTTCAACATGGCTCAGTGACCTGGTGCATGTCATTCACTTTGGTGAATTGTGTGTCCCTAACCTACCCAATAATCCAAACAGATAAAGAGGGTCTGGAGTTTCACATGGAAAATGAACCATGTGGTGTTCCTGCTGACTCTTCAGATCTCTCAGAGGTGAAGGCTAGATTAAAGGCAGAATGAACATTTCATGGTCTGCCAAGGATGTGATCCATAACCTCTGTTTCCAGTCACATGCAGTATTACTAGGCTACCAGTCCTGACAATACAATTGTTGTTTCACTGTTTCATGAACAGTGTTGAAAATCTCGTGCAGAAAATCTGTGCTGCCATTAAGATAACTATGGATGCAGCCAAATTACTGACTGCCCAGCAGCCGGTGCCTTAATTTGCTCCTCAATATGACACTGGACCAAGCATGCTGACTGTTCAACCTTGCTGGTCATCTTCATGCTGTTAACTCTGTTGCCAGCACCAGATGATAAGAAACCACAAAAAGGGTGCCAAGAGGACAATTTCATGAGAAGATCGCAACCACAGTAAAGAAAGCTGGGAGGCAAAACATCAAGGTGTTAATGCTGCAAGAGGGAAACCTATGAAAAAATGTGAAGCTGATCAATTGCACAGGCCTCTCAAGTTACAAGCAGTTTCATATATATAGTAAGTAGCATTGTATCATAGGTAAATAAACAAACAAATTAAATTTACCATAATTATAGCTTGTAAGGAAGGTCCCACAAATGCTTGAATTGACATCAGTTCTCAGATCACTTATGGGTAAGATGCACTCTTTCATTTGTGCCTTGCCTGTTGAGAGTTTCAGTAAACCTGGAAAATAAATTTTATGACAATAATAGTAGCAGCTGCAATACAATATTGGCATAAATACAGTTTTCATATTAGCCTGAATAACGGAGGTTTTGTTGCAACTGAAATGAAATAGAGGACATTACTGTAGTATAATAAATCTTGATAAGAAACACAGCCATGACTCTTAAAGTTGTTTTGGTGGATGGCATAGACTTTTTACGTTTCATATCCAGGAAATGTTCTTGATACAAGCCCAAAAACTGCTGAAGTATATGCAGTCGTGCTGAAAAATCTTGGCCCATGTTTCTCCTCAAATATGTGCAAATTTTAAACGTGGTAAGCCATTACTTGTATTTTAGAAACTAAATCATAATCTTAATTCACTTGTATTAAATCAATGTTGATATAGTGTTACATATCCAAGTAATTTATTCAGTTGCTTAAAAATGACCTTTTCTTTGGCAAAGTATTCCTTAGGTGCAACAACATTTAATGTTAGTGAAAAATCCTTGAGTGCTACAGATACTTACTCTGTGTATTGTGTATGGAGGTAAAATAATTCTGACTGGTTTATCAGTTTTATGCCCCGTAAATTACTTGGTTATCATTCTAGTAACATTTACTTACCAATATTATTTTTGAGTTGTTGATTTCTGGAAGTAATGAAATCTTCATGAATGGACACACTTCTTATTTGCTTATTGATTCCTATTAGCCCCACATAGCTGATGCCTGTTGCAAGCAACCTGAGAAGGTAATAAACTTATCTTTAAAACAGCAGCAACAACCTGTCATTATTGTCAGAAGAGTATAAATGGACAACACACACACACACACACACACACACACACACACACACACACACACAGACACACACACACACACAAGCAGTTATGAAACTCAATCACATCACTTGGTATAGGGGGCAACCACAACTGTAATAATCCATTTAAACTAATAAAACTCAACAGCTGCCAGAAACTGATCCATTAATCACTCAGTCACAGCTAGTTTCATGGTCATGAAACTTGTGATGGAGTGATGAATAAACCAATTTCTGGCAGCTGTTGTGGTTTTATCAGTTAAATTAAAAAAAAAAAAAACAGTCAGTTTGGAATCACTGTATATCTTTAAGATATGCCACCATTTTTCAAATTCAAATAAGTTTGCACACTCCACACAGGTGGGCATTTAGAGCAGTAGTTGTTGCTGCAGATGAAAGTTCTCACATGCTTAGTGGAATTTTAATTCTAGATCTAACACTCAAAAATGAACTTCTTCACTTAAATTTTCTTTTGAATTGGTAGCAATTGCCAATTGCTTCCTTTATTTGATGATGATGATGTTGGTTTGTGGGACACTCAACACCAAAGTCATCAGTACCTGTAGAAGTTCCCAATCTTGCCAGTTCCAATCTTGCCACTTCCGAAATGATGATTAGATGATGAGGACAGCACAAACACCCAGTCCCCAGGCAGAGTAAATCACCGACCCGGCTGGGGATCGAACCCGGAACCCCGTGATCCAGACATAGCAACATTAGCCACTAGACCACAAGTTGCGGAGTGACTTATTTGAGGTGGAGTCTTGTTGGATATCATCTCACCAGAGTAAATAACTCCAATCTGTACCATAACCAAGAATCCAATATGTATATGAAAATTATTTTTGTGTATTATATTGTGAGTGTGCAAATCACAGTTTATCCAAAACTAATTTTTGCTATCAACAGTGAACACTGTTTTAACATAAGTATATGTGTAAGAATTCAGAGATCCTTCTTAAAGCTTCTGCTGTATGCATGGTTATTAATTTACACAATATTCTCACCTCTGCTGGATGAATGCTTCATTTACTTAAGTTGCACTGCCCCTGATGATGATAATTCCATAATATGAGAGATAGCAAATGTATGCAAAACAAGCCAGTACTCTTGTCTTTATGTCAACAGAGTGACAGACACTTCTAAGGGCAGGACACAATGAACTGAGCTTGTTGATTAGTTCATTTATGTGCTGACTCGATTTTAAATTGTTATCCAACTGGACTCCAATGAGTTTAATGCTGCATGTTTCATGTTATGTATGAGCATTAATATCTTCTTCTGGTGGTGTTAAAAGGTTATTACTACTCATTTGAAATCACATAATGTGTCTCTCTGAGATGAAGACTTAAATGGATAACTGTGAACCACCTGAAGATGTCTTCAGCTATCTTGTGAACTGTGTGTGCTGAGGCTGAGTTTGGACCCATGACTAGTATGCTTGTATCATCAGTAAATATTACAGCTTTTGAACCATTCTGTGAAGTAATCAGAAGATACTTTATGTAGGTTAGAAGCAAGAGTGGGGCCAAGTATAAATCCTTGTGGCACTCCACATGTGTTACATCTTTCGGTGGTTAGTGTCATACCTGAAATACAATTTGTAAATGAGACTGACTACTTTCTGTTATGGACATAAGATTCTATCCATGCAAAGGAGGTGCTATAAATGCCATAACACCTAACTGTAGTTTCGCAAGTAAATTTTGTGATATCCACCATGGAAGGCTTGGGAAATGTTACAAAATATACCAACAGGATCATTTTTCTTGTGTAGTACTTCCAGGAGTGCATTTGTGAGGTCTTTTATTGCTTTCTCTGTAGAGAATACTTTTCAGAAGCCAAACTGAGATGCAGTTGATAAGTTCTGCTCATCTAAATGAGTCCATATTATCACAGGCCATTTTTTGAAACATTTTTGAAGTAATTGGAAGCAGTGAAATAAGTCTGTCATGAGAGATGGTTTGCTTATCTCCAGGTTTGCATATGGATTTTTCTACAGTCTATTTAAGTCTGTAATGAAATATGCCCAGCGTCATTGATTGATTACAAAGATAGCTTAACAGTAATTATATTGGCAGGTCAAGATTTTAATAGTTTATTAGAAACAGCATCATAACCAGCAGAATTATTACTTCTTAGTGACCTCTTAAATTGTACAATCTCCTTAGGGGTTGCATTTTTGTAACTAATGTCTGTTGGTGGTGCATGGAGCGTCTGCGCAAGTAAATGGACTGCTTTTATATTTGGTTGTTTATTACTGGGCACAATGTTTACCGCCACTGTGAGGAAATAATCAATGAGTTCAGTTGCCAGTCATTTGAAATCATCATAATTTCTGCCAAAACTGCTTTCTAAAATTTGGGGGTGGGATGGGGGGGGGGGCGGTGATTCATTGTTTCTTGTTTGATAATTTTCCAAATAGTTAATTAGTTACATGTTCCATAGGTCATTTGAAGGTTTCTTTTTGTTGAAATGACGTAGAATGTGTCTGTTCACAGTAATATATATGTATAAAATAGAAAGAAACTTCCACATGGGAAAAATATATTAAAAACAAAGATTCCAAGACTTACCAAGAGGGAAAGCGCGGGTAGATAGGCAAAATGAATAAAACACACAAACACACACACAGAATTTCGAGCTTTCGCAACCGACGGCTGCTTCGTCAGGAAAGAAGGAAGGAAAAGGAAATATGAAAGGATGTGAGTTTTAAGGGAGAGGGTAAGGAGTCATTCCAATCCCAGGAGCGGAAAGACTTACCTTAGGGGGAAAAAAGGATAGGTATATACTAGCGCACACACACATATCCATCCATACATACACAGACACAAGCAGACATATTGTATGAAATATGTCTGCTTGTGTCTCTGTACGTATGGATGGATATGGGTGTGTGCGCGAGTATATACCTATCTTTTTTTCCCCCTAAGGTAAGTCTTTCCGCTCCCGGGATTGGAATGACTCCTTACCCTCTCCCTTAAAACTCACATCCTTTCATCTTTCCTTGTCCTTCCCTCTTTCCTGACGAAGCAGCCGTCAGTTGTGAAAGCTCGAAATTCTGTGTGTGTGTTTGTGTGTTTTATTCATTGTGCCTATCTACCGGCGCTTTCCCGCTTGGTAAGTCTTGGAATCTTTGTTTTTAATATATATCATTTGCTTTATGCTTTGAATGTTTAATTTTTTGAGCCTAATACATAAGTTTTCATTTTAATAACATACTGGAGGAGTTTACAGTATTGTAGTACTGGTAGTAAGGGAGTTTCAAATCTTGACTACTGATTCTTCTCTGAATTACATAGATCTCTCTCTTCTTAGCGCAAGGTGTTTTAATCTCACAAGTTAACCACACCTTATCCTTGCTTCTGTTGAATTTTTCCCTTTTTATTTTTATAGGAAAGAGAGACTTAAAACACTGCAGAAATACATCTAAGAAATGGTTAAACTTCCTGTC
Organism: Schistocerca gregaria; assembly: GCF_023897955.1. NCBI lineage: Eukaryota > Metazoa > Arthropoda > Insecta > Orthoptera > Acrididae > Schistocerca > Schistocerca gregaria. The sequence goes on along the minus strand of NC_064920.1, from coordinate 787,303,367 downwards.
AACACAGTCTATTGTATGATTTTCCACTGCCAATGTTCCCATAATTTCTCTCTAAATACTGTGACAGTCTTTGCTAATGTTTCTGTGAAAGTACTTTTGAAACATTGCAGATTCTAGGGGCTAAAAACAAATTGTCAATTGCTGTTTCACTATGTGCTTCCTTTTAGGAAATTTCCTGTGGAAAATAATCCAAATATGGACATCCGTAAGTCTATCTACTCTCTAACAGAAAATTTCACCAGTTTCTGCCTGGCAGCTGGTTGTGCACTGAACTATAACTTCTTGGCAAAAAACTGTGTGCTGACTCATGGCTTGAAAAGAAAATGCCTCTGAGCACTATGGGACTTAACATCTGAGGTCATCAGTTCCCTAGAACTTAGAACTACTTAAACCTAACTAACCTAAGGATAGCACACACATCCATGCCAAAGGCTGGATTCGAACCTGCGACTGTAGCGGTTGCGCAGTTTCAGACTGAAGCGCCTAGAACCGCTCAGCCACAGTGGCCAGCCATGGATTGAACCTGATACTTTGTCTTCATGGACAAATGCTCCACTGACTGATCTGTCAGAGTATGGCTCACAGCTTGCCCTCACAGTTTTACTTCCAGTAGTACCTCGTCTCCTATCTTCCAAATGTCACAGACATAAAGCTGTCAGGGCAAGTCATGAGCCATGCTGGGATAGCTAAATTAGTATACCTGCAAAAGTTTTAGGTCCCAGGTTTGATTTCTGGTGTGACACTCAGTTTTAATCTACTAGGAATTTTCTATTGTTTATAGCCGCTTTATGCAGCATAATACACTTCCTGCTGGTGGCTGCAAACTGTCAGTACTAAAAAATGGTTCAAATGGCTCTGAGAACTATGGGTCTTAACTTCTGAGGTCATCAGTCCCCTAGAACTTAAAACTACTTAAACCTAACTAACCTAAGGACATCACACATATCCATGCATGAGGCAGGATTTGAACCTGCGACCGTAGCGGTCGCGCTGTTCCAGACTGTAGCACCTAGAACCACTCCACCACCCTGGACGCCCTCAGTACTAAAAGTTTGTGTGTTTCGTGATCCACTACTGTGCACATAATTTAAAAAAAACTCTTTAATGCAGCATTAAGCAATCTGAAGGGACTGAAACTTAACCCCCTCTTCTACCTACAGTTTTATCCTTTAATTTTTTGCCTAGTGTTTGATTTTTCTCCAGAAATAACTTCATCATCATCATCATCATCATCATTGGAAATCCCACTTAACTTGCCTGTATGTTATCCAGTCTTGCTGTATTAGTTGTCATATTTTAACCATCCTGAACTTACAAATTCATGAGTGATAGCCAGCTGTACAATTCTTGTTCCTCTTTGAAGTGATCCTGAAAACTGACAGTTTTATATAGTGGCAGGGCAGGCAAGTACATATGACAACACAGTAAGTCATTGTGGAAGAAAAGCCTTATAGGCTGTAGAAATGTATGATATTATGACCTCTATGACAAGGATATTGTTTCTGACCCCCATGCCAAGGATATTGTTTCAGAATTATGGTCGACATGAGTATAGTACTGTTGTCTATGAGAGATATTGCCTGTGCCAGATTACATATTTTGTGAAGGTTAAAACCATTGTCACAATTAATTAAATCATCTGTCAAGCATACTTAAGCAAGTTTCCCGTAAACTGAATCCCTGCATCATGAAACAGAGATATTTTCGTAGTACGCTGGATGGCTTGCTTGCATACAGTGCTCAGCCGTAGTAGATTTATCATATTGTAGCATTGATGCTACTAGTTACATTCTTGAACTGTGCATAAAGTATGTCTGCTGTATAACAAACCTTACTGACAGGGAACCTTTTACATTCCTGCCTTTTGTAGAATCAAGTCACCCTTCAAGTGTGGCTATCTCTGGTGATGACAGAAAAATAACCATGATTTTATGTTTAGGGAGAATATGATCTATTTTAGAAGAAAAATTCCCTACAAACAAGAGCACAGCTGTTGAAGTGGGCACAAATGTTAATCCTTTGAAGAATAGGCCTCATACCATTTCTCATCAGTGCCATCGAAAAATCTGTGTAGCCCCTTTCCAGTGATTCTTTGGATGAAATAAGGGAGGAAGATTGGGCAATTTTCAGTTCTGGCCCACAAGGAAGAAACTTCTCCAGTGCAGGGAGTGTGTTATTACAAGACTATATGAGGACGCAGACACGGTTGCTTTCCGTGGTTATAAAAGAAATTCCACTGATTTGAGGTCTACAATTACAAGCTGTGCAGTTAGTTGGATATTACCACATACCACCAGGTAAATAAGAATCCTTTGAACTCATTGGTCTGCAATACGGCTCAGCTCTTGAGCACATCCTTCTTACATAAAGAAGTTGTGAGCGGATTAAAACCCATAGTGTGCTTCCTAAGGTCCACAGAGAGGATGTACTTCTACTAGCTATAGAAATAATACTGGGTCTTCTTGGTATCATATGGCTAAGCATTTAGCCCCAATGCTGAGATGACCTGTTGGAATGAATCATTACCACATCTGGAATTGAGCTGATTTTATCAGCAGACTGAAAACTTTGAGGCTCAGCAGCTCAGATTTTCAGGTTAGTTTTCATCTTGCAGTTCTCATCTTGCTTCATTACAAAAGTACAGTTGCTTTCTTTGATGTAAGGTCTGTTTTATACAGTCAGAGTTATGTAGGTTAACATCATCTTTTGTATCTATAACAAATGTATTATTAAGACCAAACATATTTCACTTTATTTTAAAGCATTTCAATAGTCACTGTTGCAATATGTTTATTTTTACAGTTGTGTTTAGTAGGATCATGAATAGTTCTCATACTTTATCTTAATACTACAAACAGTGTTAAATTGTTGACGCAACTCACTGCTTCATTTTTTGGTTTCTTACATCTTTCTTAAAATTCTTCTTCCCATATGCTCCACACAAAAAATGAAAAATGTACTAAAGGCTACAGAACACACATTTGATGACAGACAAAAAGCTTTTATGACACTTATGATACCCAATGCTCCAAAACTTTAGAGGCAACAAAAAATTCGCAAAGTAAACACTCTCATGAGAACAGCCGTAAATTGCAGAAAACCACCCGCATACAACCTCACCAGACATTTGTTAAATGTTCTCAGCAGCAGTAAAGAACACAAACTGACAGAACAATGAAAAATACAGAAAAACTAATAAACAACATAAAAAGCTTGTATATTGCAGATACAACTGTGTTGCTTCATTTGATGTATAAAAAATGTACTCCACAATCCGAGCAAGGAAATAATCAAGATAACAGAACAACACTTAGACACTTACAATCCACAGAAAAACATAGTAGAGATAAGCACACTCCTATACCACATTACCAACCAACACTACTTTGAATTCAAGAAGGAATTTACTTACCACAAGAAGAATTGCCAATGGGATCCACATTTTGGGAAAGTTAGCAGATATTTTTATGAACAAAACAGAAGAAAGAATAGACCAGCAAACAGTAGCAGGAAAATACAATGTACTATACTGGCAGAGGTACATTGATGACATCCTCTGCTTGGTAGTTGAATCACAAACTAAGATAGAATAGCTACACACAGATATAAACTCATTACACAGAAAGAAGGTGACACATTTATTAAAAATCTGGTATCTACCAATTCCTGTGTAACAGTTTTGATGCCCTAGACTTATGTCAGGCATTCGAAATAAGGTGCAAAGAACATAAAAGAGCATGGAAATATGGCACCAGCAATTCATATGTGTGTGTGCCAAAAAATATAAATGCAAACACAGAGCAATAGCAGATGACCCCACGGCCATGAAAACAAAAGATGAGTGCATCCCACGACACCAAAACAGAGTACAAAAAATGACAAGATGTCAGTAGACCTACAAACAGCAAACTATTTAGTGTCGGTGAAAGTGGCAATAGTCTAAGATATATGATAAAAGATTGTTGACAGGGAACAGCAACTTTATTTGAATTCCTTAAAGCGTTTATTAATGCAACTGTTGACAGTACCATCAATAAATGTTTTAAGGAGTGTTAAGGATGGTATAACAAACAGTCATGAGTAATGATAATAATTGAACACTTTTATAGTTTAAAGCATTAAAATTGTTGATGATACTGGAATACAAAATTGTAAGAAAAACTGCTTTATTACAGTGGCCCCTGGAGATGCTTAAATAATTGATTACACATATGATCTTAATAATACTTTCATTACAGATGCAAAAGATGGTATTAATCTATATAACTTGTATTTACCAAACTCACACCCACAGAGCCCTCATCCTTGATTGCAAAACATTTTAGCAAACAAATTATAACACTGATTCGCCATATGCTCTCTTCAACTCACTTTTTATTTAATAACGAATTTTATGAACAAATTGACAAGATTGTCATGGAAAGCCCCTTGTCTCCCCCAGTGGTAAACTTTTTATTGAGGATTTCGAGGAGAAGGCATTTGATTCTGCGAGTTCTATGCCTGTTATCTTTTGGAGGTATTTAAATGACACTTTTTTAACATAGCCCACAGCAAGGAGAATTTCATCATTTCTTAGATCATCAGAATTGCGTTCATGGCAGCAGGCATGTGTGAGTGGACAGTGTCACCATTATATGCGGTGTCTTGAATACACATATAAACAGGGCATATATGATTGCTGATATTGACATCTACAGGAAATACATTGAACATCTCAAAAATCCACTGTGGAAGGTCCACTAGGCTTTGCAAATCAAAGGTACATGTCTTACCTCAAGAAACTGAAGATGAAAGGCTCAAGCCACATGACCTTCTTACCATTTGTAGGGAATCTATCTCCTGAAATAGGTCAAATTCTATCTAAACATGAAGTAAACATTATTTTTGACCTGTCAATGTGGTTTGTTGTATATTTGGATGCAATCAGTACTATGACCATCTGCTGCAACCTCATTAACCTGTGTGGCTGAGCACTGAATGCAGGCAACTCAAACTATTGATTATGAGAACATCCAGATTATAGCATTTGTTTCATCCTTCTGGAATTCAGTTTTCATGAACTACCTTTGACGAATGCTTTAATTAACTGTGATAATGGTTTTCACCTTGACAAAATGTAGAGTCCAGCACTGGAAATAATTAACTCTCACAGATAATGGTACAACCTTTACCTGTTAAAATTTCTGCATTCTTTTTTGAGCTAAGTGTGCAACAGTCATTGTTTTCTGAGCATTATCCAAATTTTGTCATTGACCATAATGAGTTTTTTTCCATCCTTAATCTGCTTTCTTGGCACAGCTCTACTAGAGCACAATTTACAATCAGTTTAAACATTGCCCATAATTTTTCTATGTCCATTGTATTGGATCTGAATGATGTCCATTCATTGGCTGTTTAGGATAGTAATAACAGCTTAATCTGCTCTTTACAGCATAAAGCTGTCCACCAGGATGAGTGTGAGTGGCCAGCGTGACAGAATGTCATACCTAATGGCCTGGGTTCAATTCACGGCTGGGTCAGAGATTTTCTCCACTCAGGGACTGGGTGTTGTGTTGTCTTAATCATCATCATTTCATCCCCATCGACACGCAAGTAGTATGGGATATCAGTAAACAAGAAATAGGGAGAGTCAAATGAAAGTGCAATAATATGTAGATAAGGGAGAAGGGATAATGTAATAAGAGACCCACAGCAGGTAGCAAACATTGCGAATGAGATTTTTTCAAGTACTGCAAAGAAATTACAACACAAATTCTGCAAAACAAATCTAATACTTGCTAATAAATATGCACTACATCTGCTAAAGTAAGGTAATGTAAAAGACATAGAAAATTGCCAGCTTATTTTCCTTGTGTAATCTCTGTAAAAAATGACAGAATTGCTTATGAAAAACAGGGAATGAATTATTTAAGTGAAAACAATCTCCTAAGTTAGTCACTGTGTCGGTTCCTAAGCGGTAAATGCACAGAGTCAGCTGCAGTCATTTCACAAAGATGGTTTGGTGATCTTGACAAGGATGAGTGGCAGGCATATTCTCAAATCTTTCTAAGGCTTTTGATGCTGCTGACCACAATTTTCTACTAAATGAGCTAGAATCATTATGGAAAAATGAAGTTGTGGTTTGTGACTTGCTCCAATCATACCCATCAGGTAGGGTAAAAAGAGCAGAGACAACATGAACATCAAATAATGGTACAATTCTAGTGAAACACTAATTGTAACCAAAACTCATTAGTAAAGAGTTCCTCAGGGTAGCGTACAAGTGTTAAGACCCCTACTGTTCGTAATATACAGTACATAAGTGACTTTCCCAGAATTAGTCATAGGGACAAAATTCTCTTAGCTGGTGACAGCAGTATTATAGTCTCTGAGAAAACAAGATAACTCCTGGCAGAGAAAGCACATAAAACACAAAGTTTAATTTGGCCAACTGACAATAAAGTTACATTGAATGTTAAGGAAACAAATGCGATGAATCTCAATTGAAGAGTGAAAATTGCATTATTAAATTTAATGTTAATGGTACCTTTATAGATTGCCTAACAAAACATATTTCTAACAATGAATATTGATTATCTGTTGAAGCTGTGAGCACACATGAAGATACTTGCAAACAATATTTCATATGCATGTTGTGCTCTTAGAGTCCAGCGATTACTGGATAGCAGCTAGCATCTTTTAGTTACATATTATTCATATATACATTCAGTTCTTAGCTATGGAATTCTTTTCTGGATAACAAATGTACACAATATAAATACAGTTTTCCAACTGCAGAGAAGGGCCATAAGAATAATAACAAGGCATGATGATAAAGTTCATTGTCATGATTTGTTCAAAACATCGAGAATTTTAAATACACCATGTGAGTACATGTACCAGTCAGTTATGTACACCAGAAGTAATCTTGATATATTGCTCCTCAAACAGCACTGTTCATAAACATGGAACAAATGCTAGACTAACTTATATTTACAAAGAAAGGAGGAACATAAAACAACATAACAGAATTTTCTACAAATGAATAAAATTGTACAACAAATTGCCTAAAGAGGTTTAAGAGATCACTAAAACCAATTTATTTAAGACTCCAGTTAAAAAGTGCTTGTTAAGTTACACACTCAATAAACTGGAGAATGTGCAATATGAATGTAACGGGTTCCCGGGTTTGATTCCCGGTGGGGTCAGGGATTTTCTCTGCCTTGTGATGACTGGGTGTTGTGTGATGTCCTTAGGTTAGTTAGGTTTAAGTAGTTGTAAGTTCTAGGGGACTGATGACCATAGATGTTAAGTCCCACAGTGCTCAGAGCCATTTGAACCATTTTATGAATGTAAAATGATTCATTCTACGTCACTATGATTTATCATACAAATAATCGATGGAACATAAAATTAATTAACTACGGTGAAGGATTACTTACAAGTAAACTTACCCAAAGGATACACACATTTTTTGTATGTACCCATACATCCATTAAGGATGTGCAACATCCCTTTGAAAAAAACTGAGTTCAATATTTCTGTATAAATACCACTGAACGGGTAACAGGCATAAAAAGACTTCAAATAAAAGTTCAGTCATGTTACAATAGTGCACCCAGAATTGTCAGAAAAGGCATTTTTTTTTTTTTTAGAAATCCTCCCCTTCCCACAATTTTGTTTTTCATTTGGCATTTGATGAATAGCAAAGCATACAGCATTATTAATACCCAATTCAGTCATATATGGTATTCCAGCGATGCATGTGTCAGAAATAAAATAGAAATATCTCCAGACTGCTGTGCACACACCCGATACGTGTCTGGTGCAATGCCAGTTGTCATGTTGCATTGTTTAATAAGTATTTCCCAGATATACACACTGACACAAAGCTATTGCAATACCAAGAAGGAGTTGTGTGACATAAAGTTTGGTAGGTGTTTTTCTACACCTGAAAGATGATGTGTTTTCAAATTGTGCACCAGTCGCATAAGAGTGCCACTAGTAGTGCCATTATGAGGATGCAAATCAGGTTTGCTTTAAATATATGCTGTAATAGTCATGAGCATTACTTACATTTGAGATTGCATGGGGGAGTTACTGTTATTCAAGAATGCCTTTAAGTTTACAAAGACGTCATTATAAACACCTCAAAGTGTTTCAGTGGGGTTAGCAACAGGGTTATGAGAAGCTGGATGTTCCTCCTGTGATATTGCAGAAACACTTGGCAGGAATTTAGTCACTGTACATCATTACTTGCAATGGTGATCACAAGAATGTATAGTTGTAAGAAAACTGGGCTCCAGATGGCCACATGGCACTACTGGAGGGATGACAAATGTGTTTGGCGTATGGCTCTGGTGCATTGTACAGCATATGAAGCAGCAGTTGGCGCCACAGTGTCACAACGAATTTTTACAAATCAGTTACTTCAAGGACAATTCCTAGCCTAATGACCTGTAGTGTGCATTGAACTGACCCCAGATCACAGCCATCTGCAACTTCAGTGATTTCAAGCGAGAGCTCATTGGAGGCCAGGTTGGAGAAATGTTGTGCTTTTTTGATGATAGATAGTTCTTCCTCAGTGCCAGTGATCGCTGTGTGTTGGTTAGAAGTACACCATTTGAGAGCCTACATCTGGAGTTATAATCTGGGGTGTGGGTTCCTATGACACCAGAAACACTTGTGGCTATCCCATGCACCCTTACTGCATGTCTGTACATCATTCTGGTGATTCAACCTATTGTGCTGCTGGTCATGAACACCACTCCAGAGGGTGTTTTCCGACTCTAGCACCATCCACAAACAACATTAAGTGCCACAGGCATGACCGATCAAGTGCGACAGGCATGGAACTCCATCCCACAAACTGGCATCCAGCACCTGTACAACACAATGCATGCAAGTTTTCATGCTTGAATTCAACATTTTGGCAGTTACACTGGTTGTTAATGTACCAGTGCTTCACATTTGCTGTGGCTTGTCTCTCAGTCATATTAACATCTACATCTACATTTACATTTATACTCTGCAAGCCACCCAATGGTGTATTGCGGAGGGCACTTTACGTGCCACTGTCATTACCTCCCTTTTCTGTTCCAGTCGCGTATGGTTCGCGGGAAGAATGACTGCCGGAAAGCCTCTGTGTGCGTTCGAATCTCTCTAATTTTACATTCGTGATCTCCTCGGGAGGTATAAGTAGGAGGAAGCAATATATTCGATACCTCATCCAGAAACGCCCCCTCTCGAAACCTGGCGAGCAAGCTACACCGCGATGCGAGCGCCTCTCTTGCAGAGTCTGCCACTTGAGTTTGCTAAACATCTCTGTAACGCTATCACGGTTACCAAATAACCCTGTGATGAAACGCGCCGCTCTTCTTTGGATCTTCTCTATTTCCTCCGTCAACCTGACCTGGTATGGATCCCACACTGATGAGCAACAATCAAGTGTAGGTCGAACGAGTGTTTTGTAAGCCACCTCCTTTGCTGATGGACTACATTTTCTAAGAACTCTCCCAATGAATCTCAACCTGGTACCCGCCTTACCAACTATTAATTTTATATGATCATTCCACTTCAAATCGTTCCGCACGCATACTCCCAGATATTTTACAGAAGTAACTGCTACCAGTGTTTGTTCTGCTATCATATAATAATACAATAAAGGATCCTTCTTACTATGTATTCGCAATACTTTACATTTGTCTATGTTAAGGGTCAGTTGCCACTCCCTGCACCAAGTGCCTATCCGCTGCAGATCATCCTGCATTTCGCTACAATTTTCTAATGCTGCAACTTCTCTGTATACTACAGCATCATCCACGAAAAGCCGCATGGAACTTCTGACACTATCTACTAGGTCATTTATATATATTGTGAAAAGCAATGGTCCCTTAACACTCCCCTGTGGCATTCCAGAGATTACTTTAACGTTTGTAGACGTCTCTCCATTGATAACAACATGCTGTGTTCTGTTTGCTAAAAACTCTTCAATCCAGCCACACAGCTGGTCTCATATTCCGTAGGCTCTTTCTTTGTTTATCAGGCAACAGTGCAGAACTGTATTGAGCGCCTTCTGGAAGTCAAGGAAAATAGAATCTACCTGGGAGCCTGTATCTAATATTTTCTGGGTCTCATGAACAAATAAAACGAGTTGGGTCTCACACGATCGCTGTTTCCGGAATCCATGTTGATTCCTACAGAGTAGATTCTGGGTTTCCAAAAACGACATAATACTCGAGCAAAAAACATGTTCTAAAATTCTAAAACAGTTCGACGTCAGAGATATAGGTCTATAGTTTTGCGCATCTGCCCGACAACTCTTCTTGAAGACTGGGACTACCTGTGCTCTTTTCCAATCATTTGGAACCTTCTGTTCCTCTAGAGACTTGCGGTGCACGGCTGTTAGAAGGGGGGCAAGTTCTTTCGCGTACTCTGTGTAGAATCAAATTGGTATCCCATCAGGTCCAGTGGACTTTCCTCTGTTGAGTGATTCCAGTTGCTTTTCTATTCCTTGGACACTTATTTCGATGTCAGCCATTTTTTCATTTGTGTGAGGACTTAGAGAAGTAACTGCAGTGCGGTCTTCCTCTGTGAAACAGATTTGGAAAAAGGTGTTTAGTATTTCAGCTTTACACATGTCATCATCGGTTTCAGTGCCATCATCATCCCGGAGTGTCTGGATATGCTGTTTCGGGCCACTTACTGATTTAACGTAAGACCCGAACTTCCTAGGATTTTCTGTCAAGTCGGTATATAGAATTTTACTTTCGAATTCACTGAACGCTTCATGCATAGCCCCCCTTATGGTAACTTTTACATCGCTTAGCTTCTGTTTGTCTGTGAGGTTTTGGCTGTGTTTAAATTTGGAGTGAAGCTCTATTTGCTTTCACAGTAGTTTCCTAACTTTGTTGTTGAACCACGGTGGGTTTTTCCCGTCCCTCACAGTTTTACTCGGCACATACCTGTCTAAAACGCATTTTACAATTGCCTTAAACTTTTTCCATAAACACTCAACATTGTCAGTGTCGGAACAGAAATTTTCGTTTTGATCTTTTAGGTAGTCTGAAATCTGCCTTCTATTACTCTTGCTAAACAGATAAACCTTCCTCTCTTTTTTTATGTTCCTATTAACTTCCATATTCAGGGATGCTGCAATGGCCTTATGATCACTGATTCCCTGTTCTGCACTTACAGAGTCGAATAGTTCGGTCCAAGATGTTATCTCCACGAGTCAGTTCTCTGTTTAATTGCTCGAGGTAATTTTCAGATAGTGCACTCAATATAATGTCACTCGATGCTCTGTCCCTACCACCCGTCCTAAACATCTGAGTGTCCCAGTCTATATCTGGTAAATTGAAATCTCCACCTAAAACTATAATATGCTGAGAAAATTGATGTGAAATATATTCCAAATTTTCTCTCAGTTGTTCTGCCACTAATGCTGCTGACTCAGGAGGTCGGTAAAAGGAGCCAATTATTAACCTAGCTCGGTTGTTGAGTGTAACCTCCACCCATAATATTTCACAGGAACCTGTGATCCTGCAGTGTTAATCACTTGACTACATTACCTAGACAAATTTATCCAAAAATTCTTTACTCTATCTACATTAATTATTGTTTTAGTGTTGCAAATTTTACTGTCAGTGTGTATTCTAAATGTATATTGTACATGTATTGTTCTAAATATAGATATTGTTTTAATTTTATTTATCTTTTAATCTTGTATTACTTTGTTTTCTTTTTTACATTGGCCATATTTTTGTTGTTTTCAAGTTGTAACATTTTTAGATTTAATTATTTTACATTTGAAATTGTTTGTAAATTATTGTTATAGTATTATTGTAAATCTAGACAGTAGTGAGGAAGTGCAGAATTGTTCATGTCAAAAAATATGCTGAATGCACTTTGATTTTGTGCACCAAGTGCAAGGTATCTTGGGGGGAAAAAAACTTTTTTTTACAAATCTGTATGCGCCATTCTAACATACATTAAAATGATAGAACTTTTATTTAAAGGTATTCATTCAGAAATATTAAACTGAATTTTTTCAAGAGGGTGTTTCACCCCCTTAATGGCTGTATGGACACACGTAAAAAAATATGTCACTCTTATTTTGCTCTGCACTAAAACTTATTTAAAGTAGATCAGAATCGAAGTGTATCTGTTGGTTAGGTTTACTTATTAGATAACATGGATGAAGGTTTCAGTAAAAAAACGTTACACAAGTTAATAATAATAATAATAATAATAATAATGTGCTGCACTGAACAGATACTCAGTTTGAAGACATTTCTGGGATAATCCAAGAACTGTAAATAGGGGTCTCAACTTTATCAGACACTAACAAACACCAGATCAAATATTAAATTCATAAGAGAGTCATCAGAGTCCTTTGAGATTGTAACAGGAGTGAGACAGGATGATGGTATTTCACCACTGTTGTTCTATGTAGTATTAGAGACAGCTGTCAGGGAATGGGAAGAATATTTGAAGTACAGGGACTTTATAATCCAATCAGACTAGGGAATAAAACAAAAGGATGAGTTATTGGCTAACTGTCATTTTCTGGTGATCTTGCAGTACTCACAGACAGCACAGAAACTGCAGTAAAGCAAATCAAGATCCTGAAAGAGAATGCTGCAAGGTGAGACCACAGATCTCTTTCAAGAAAACGGAATAGATGTGAAAAAAATTATGTTGCAGCAGGCAGAGATGCCAAAATATGACTTGAGCATAGTCATGGAGCAGCAAGGTGCACAAAAAAATCAAAAAAATTGGAGAGAAGACTCATCAGAAAAATGGTATGGACTAACAAGACAGTAGATGGTTTGTGTAGTAGACAAGAGACTGAACAGATATCTATCACAGTACATGACATGAAGAAAAATCAACTGAAATTGTATGAGTGCATATCAAGAAAATTCTACACACATTACAAATTAAATGGATATTGTAGTACACAGAACATGTGAAGAACATGAAGTGGACCACCAAAATCATAAGAGACTTGAAGTTCTTGGATAAGAAGGACACACATCCAACCACAAAATGAACGAATAGATCAAAGAATTCAATATGGGAACAGTTTGGTCAGAAAAAAGAAACTACTTAGTGAGAGGATGAAATGAGTGTGGTGCCTGAGAAAATCTTACATCTAATACATACTTTTGCATGGTGCTCTAGTCACCAATAATAATAATAATAATAATAATAATAATAATAATAATAACATATGTCATTTCACACCCTTTTTTACACTATAATAATTTTTACTTTACTGAAAACCTAATTCCAAAGATCTGCAGTGGATAGTAATAAATACCCTCTTTCTGAGCTCAACATCTCATTCATTATGAGAGGATGTGACTCACCTTTTCAGGCAAGCAAATGAGAAGTTGCATACTAAATGAAAGCCAAACCATCACCAGGGTCCTGTCAGCTGATAATGGGTATGTAGTGTTACATTATGAAATAATGTGTGTGCAGTATGGTCAGAGATTGCCATTGAAATATTAATGAATGTATAGTACTAGATATTTTTTGTTATTAAATAACTTATTTGCAAAACAATATTGTGCACTAGGGATAAACTGAATAAAGTAAACGCCCTAAACTTGTATTTGGAAGTTTAGAGATTCCAGTCCCCATCCGGCTATCCTGATTTAGGTTTTCCTTGGTTTTCCTAAATTACATCGGGAAGATACTGTAATGGTTTGTACTATAATGCCACAGATTACTATCTGTCCCATTCTTGTCAAGAAACCTGTAAGTATGTAAATATCTGTGTATATGAATTATATTTATTTTCTTTTTATTCTTAAACTGCCATACTATGACATGTCTATCATCTACAACAGAAAACCACACATGAATAAAGCTACTACTACTTCAAAGGTGTGGAGCATGAGCTGTGGCACTCATGAACTTTGGTGACTTTGTGTTGCTATGAATATGAGAATTAAGGAAGTCCATTTCAGAGATGGCTTTGGAAAGTTATAAGCTAGTTGATGTTATAACAACAGGTGCTGTAGCCAATGAATCACTGAAACAATAAGGTACTACTTATAGAACTCTAGCACACTTTGGATTTGGTTGAAGGTGGAGGTTTGTTTATGGATGAGGTTGACAAGCTAGTTGTGAAACATTAAAGACATGACAAGGTTGTCAACTTTTTGTTTTGTCCTGAAATACTGTAACAGATTAATCTCTATTACTGTCTCAATGAAAAACCCTCTAGACTGAATGCATGCCTTGATAAAATAATTAGCAATGTACAGAGAGACTCCATAGAATGTGATGTAATAGAAATAGGAATATCAGATCATGCAGGGCTATGGCTTTAAATAAAAAAGTCAGCCTTCAGTTCTACAGAGAGAGAAGTGACATATAGAATTCTAGGTGAATCCAATGTAAACAAAATGATAAACCAGTTAAAAGAAATGGATTGGACTCATGTAACGGATAACAAGAAACCATTAATAAATGTTTTTCCATTTTCCTGACAGAGATCACTCATATAGTAGAAATGGCATGCCCCTTGGTAACCAAAAGGTACCAGAGTAATATTACTCATAAGCAACAAAATACTAACAAGTGGTACACCCGACAACTTAACAAACTCAGAATACTACTGATGATTATTTTAAAGACAAATCACATAACAGTGATAGGGACAAGGAAAATTACACTAAAATGAGTAACCTTTACAGATTAGAAATAAAAAATGCTAAGTGCTGTGCAAATGATGAATATATTTTAAATTCTAAAAATAAATGTAAAGTTGCCTGGACTGTCATTAAAAGGGAAATTAATAATACCAATAAAGAAAGGAGTATCCCTATTGACTGCAATATTCTCAATGAATATTTTGTAAATAGCGTCACCACCCAACCCATTAGTTCTGCCTCTGATGCAGAAGCATTGCTCACTTGTGCAAAACAGGCAAGAAGTGAGAAGTTCACTCGGAGCCAAATCACATTAAATGATATTCATTAGTCAATAAAGAAATTAAGTAATTCCAAAACAGAAGATTATTATGGACTCAGTAATCTCATCATTAAATGTATAGCAAAAGAAATTGAAATGCCACTTCTCTCACTATCAAACAGAGTACTTGATGAAGAAATATTCCCCGACTGTCTTAAGCTCACAGTTACATTGCCTGTGTATAAAAAAGGTGAAAGAAACCTCCCAAATAACTACAGACCCATTTCAATAGTATCAATCATATCCAGGTTAGTAGAAAATTGTGTGCATAAGCAGATATACATGTTTTTTGAAACCAACAAAATTTTAAATGAACAACAGTTTGACTTCAGGTCACACCTATCAACTCTAAGAGCAGTAGAAGCTTTGGTAAGCAATGTTTATGAAGGGCATGAAAAAAGGGTATCAATGTCTGGAACACTTATTGACCTAAGTAAAGCTTCTGACTCGGTGTCACATGACATACTCATCAAAAAGTTAAAATACAATGGTACTGAAGATGACACACTCTTGACTATTCAGATCCTATCTAAGCAATAGGCTACAACTTGTATATGCAAATAAGCAGAGGTCAGAAATACTCCCTATAGAAAGAGGAATGCCCCAAGGCTCTGTTCTTGGACCTTTTCTGCTCATTGTCTATGTTAATGATTTCTCGAATTACATACCATGTAAGAACATACTATATGCTGATGAAATGATATTAATAAGTACAGGAGAGAACTTACAGAGTGCACTGGACAAAAATAGGAAATGGTGCAAATGGCTAATTACTGGTGTCAGGCTAACCAGCTGTGCATAAATCAAACAAAAACAGAAGAAATACGATTTAATCTCAAAGTAACTAAAAATGAAAACAAAACAGTGGAATTACTTGGACTAATCATAGACCAAAACGTCTCATGGGAAGGACACACCAATTATCTATGTAGTAAACTAGCACGAGTACTTTTCTTAGTGTATAAATTAAGAAATAGTGTGAGCAAGCAATTGCTACTCCACTCATACTATGCTTTTTTTAATTCCCAGCTGCAATATGGAATACTGCTTTGGGGTAACTCCCCAGGGGCTGAATGTATTTTCAGATGGCAGAAGAAAGCAATCAGGTGCATGGAGGGGTTAGCACCCAGAGAGTCTTGCAGAAATTATTTTAAATCTCTTGGCGTAATGACAGTGCCAAGCATGTGCATATATAACTGTCTAATATATGCCCGAGAAAATCTGAAAAAATTGAACATGAGATATGATGTGCATGCACACAGTACAAGAAATAGTCACTTGCTGGACTTGCCTTCCACAAGACTTGCTGTAGTCCATAATAACTATAAGTACTTAAGCATAAAATTTCTTAATAAGTTACCATGCTCAGCTTGTACGGTACCGCTAAATAAATATAAGAATACATTGCAAACCTGGATTAAAAAAAAACGGATTCTATGCAACTGAATAATTCTTAGAAATTAATCATCAAAATATATGTTTTACCTAAGTTATGAAGAAAATGTTTTGATATTATATAAGCTAGTTATTTACTGTGATTCTTTTCTTATATGTGTATTTAATTACTGTATAAAACATTGTTTACATAACGCTGAAGAAAAGGTCTTTAGTTCCTTTTCTCCCCTTTCTGTAACTATCTGAATATCGTACTGAAACTAAAACCCTCTGTAGACTTTGACGAAGCCAATTGTATGAAAAATACTGAAAGGCTAATAAAAATATTCAATTCTGTAGAGCAGGAATCATTTGCTGCTGAAGAGGTGGCAGCTGTTAAAAGGCGTGCAATTTTTGCTCAAAAATTCAGTTGATTAGAAAGAATACATGAAAAGTGATGAAGAAGGTAGCTTTGGATTTGCAGAAACAGGAAAATTTTAAATAAGGTAACAGGATGAGTTTTAAATAGTTTGCTTGAATCACAAAGATATTGTTGATGAATCTGTTTTGTTTTTCTTCTTCTTCTTCTTCTTCTTCTTCTTCTTCTTCTTCTTCTTCTTTTGGGAAAAGATTCTTTTATAATCCAATGAAAATAATAGCACAGCAAGAGGTAATCATCATCCTTCCAGCCGTCCTAGTTTGTTTGCACATCAGGCCCTATAATTAATGTTTTTGACTTTTTAAGACATTATTATTGTGAGAGGAAAGGTTAGAACAGTTATTTATATTATTTGGGTTAAAATATAAATTTGTAAGGTGAAATGTTAAAATTTATTTAGAGCCCTTATTGTGAATCTGTGCAATTTAAATAATAATAAAGAACTTCTCATCTTAAACCTATTTCATAATATTCAAAGAAATAATTAATGAAATGCTAAAATGTATGTGCATGTGTCTGTATTATCATATAATTCTTGTACCATTCAAATCTGTTTGCTTACCTTGTTGCACAGGTTGCTGTTGTCAGTACTACATTATTAGCTATTACTGCTCCTGCACATATTATGTTTGAACTTCGTATATCCTGTAAAAATACCATCCAGCATGGATGCACCATAGGCCTGTGAAAGGAAAATAAAGTTAATATTGAAAAAAAAAGCAATCTGAAACAAAAGTAGCTATACATTTGGTATTTACATACAACACATCTTGACAGCTGTAAATCATTCGCGACTTTTGTATGTTATGGCTGTTAGCATAACTGTTTACAATATACCATTTCAAAAAAAACTTATTGTTACATCCAGCTGTTCTAGGAAGTAACAGACTTCTTGGGGTGAATAAGATTAATATTCTTCACTTTGAATATTTGTTATGGTACTGCAATTTTTCCTTGATTCATTCATTCATCATTGTCCATAGATTCCATGAATTTGGAATGAGTTAATGTACATTTGAACAAAGATAAGCATACCATAGAAACTATCTGTGTTCTGCTGCTGCCACTGCTGTTGTCTTCATTTCAAAGTCTGGTTTGACACAGTTCTACTAGCTAGTCTATCCTGTGCAAGCCCCTTCATACCTCCACAACTCCTGCAGCCTACATGCATTTCCACTGGAGGCTTTTGAATCTGCATACTGCAGTCAAGCCTTGATTCCCCTTAACAGTTTCTACTCCTCCTATCCCTCATTGCAGTACCTCTGCCTCCCCCCCCGCCCCCCCCCCCCTCAAACATACACACTTTCGTCCATTACTATAGTTCAATTCTTTTATCTTGGCGGTTCGCGCATGCCCGCCCAGACGCGGGAGATTTCTGCGTTGCCAGTTGTACGCGCCATGAGAAGCAACGCCATAGTAAAGTTCGCAAACTTACGTTTAGGGGGGAGCGCGCAGTTTATGAAGTAAAGCGAAGTAAAGCCACCACGGCCGCATTAACCCTTTCGCTGCTACAGAGACATGCTCCCCGTTCTGCAATGTGCGCGATTTTGTCATCATTGCACTGTTCGCCTGTGCAGACACATGATGTTTCGACTGCTTTGACGAACTTTATCATTCGATTTCACAAACACTATTTGGCCCAAAAATTTGATTTTTACGCATCTTCTTGACTGATACCTTCCCCCCATAAAAGACTTAATTTTGTTTCGATGTTCAACGCAGTTATTGTGCAGCATTAGATGTAGTAAACCATTGCATGAAATTTCGAAGAGGCTAAAGTACATAGCGTATACTTTCCGTATGGTCGATTTTAGTTGCCACCAGAAATTTCAAAAAATTACATTCAAACGAATAAAATTCATGAAGTAAGACACTTCGATAATGTTTTTAAAATAATGAAAATATTAAGCTACAATCAGAACCTTTCACTTAGCAGCCGTGTTGTTGTTGTTGTTGTCTTCAGTCCTGAGACTGGTTTGATGGAGCTCTCCATGCTACTCTATCCTGTGCAAGCTGCTTCATCTCCCAGTACCTACTGCAACCTACATCCTTCTGAATCTGCTTAGTCTATTCATCTCTTGGTCTCCCTCTACGATTTTTACCCTCCTCCCTGCCCTCCAATGCTAAATTTGTGATCCCTTGATGCCTCAAAACATGTCCTACCAACCGATCCCTTCTTCTAGTCAAGTTGTGCCACAAACTTCTCTTCTCCCCAATCCTATTCAATACCTCCTCATTAGTTACGTGATATACCCATCTAATCTTCAGCATTCTTCTGTAGCACCACATTTCGAAAGCTTCTATTCTCTTCTTGTCCAAACTAATTATTGTCCATGTTTCAATTTCATACATGGCTACACTCCGAGCAAATACTTTCAGAAACGACTTCCTGATACATAAATCTATATTCGATGTTAACAAATTTCTCTTCTTCAGAAACGTTTTCCTTGCCATTGCCAGTCTACGTTTTATATCCTCTCTACTTCGACCATCATCAGCTATTTTGCTCCCCAAATAGCAAAACTCCTTTACTACTTTAAGTGTCTCATTTCCTAATCTAATTCCCTCAGCATCACCCGATTTAATTTGACTACATTCTATTATCCTCGTTTTGCTTTTGTTGATGTTCATCTTATATCCTCCTTTCAAGACACTGTCCATTCCGTTCAACTGCTCTTCCAAGTCCTTTGCCGTCTCTGACAGAATTACAATGTCATCAGCGAACCTCAAAGTTTTTACTTCTTCTCCATGAATTTTAATACCTACTCCAAATTTTCCTTTTGTTTCCTTTACTGCTTGCTCAATATACAGATTGAATAACATCGGGGAGAGGCTACAACCCTGTCTCACTCCTTTCCCAACCACTGCTTCCCTTTCATGCCCCTCGACTCTAATAACTGCCATCTGGTTTCTGTACAAATTGTAAACAGCCTTTCTCTCCCTGTTACCCCTGCCACCTTCAGAATTTGAAAGAGAGTATTCCAGTGAACATTGTCAAAAGCTTTCTCTAAGTCTACAAATGCTAGAAACGTAGGTTTGCCTTTTCTTAATCTTTCTTCTAGGATAAGTCGTAAGGTCAGTATTGCCTCACGTGTTCCAACATTTCTACGGAATCCAAACTGATCCTCCCCGAGGTCTGCATCTACCAGTTTTTCCATTCGTCTGTAAAGAATTCGCGTTAGTATTTTGCAGCTGTGACTTATTAAACTGATAGTTCGGTAATTTTCACATCTGTCAGCACCTGCTTTCTTTGGGATTGGAATTATTATATTCTTCTTGAAGTCTGAGGGTATTTCACCTGTCTCATACATCTTGCTCACCAGTTGGTAGAGTTTTGTCATGACTGGCTCTCCCAAGGCCGTCAGTAGTTCTAATGGAATGTTGTCTACTCCGGGGGCCTTGTTTCGACTCAGGTCTTTCAGTGCTCTGTCAAACTCTTCACGCAGTATCTTACCTCCCATTTCGTCTTCATCTACATCCTCTTCCATTTCCATAATATTGTCCTCAAGTACATCGCCCTTGTATAAACCTTCTATATACTCCTTCCACCTTTCTGCCTTCCCTTCTTTGCTTAGAACTGGGTTGCCATATGAGCTCTTGATATTCATACACGTTGTTCTCTTCTCTCCAAACGTCTCTTTAATTTTCCTGTAGGCAGTATCTATCTTACCCCTAGTGAGATAAGCTTCTACATCCTTACATTTGTCCTCTAGCCATCCCTGCTTAGCCATTTTGCACTTCCTGTCGATCTCATTTTTGAGACGTTTGTATTCCTTTTTGCCTGCACACTTTAACAATTACGCTAACGCAGCTTATGATTCAATGTGTCTACCGGAGGACTTTAAACCAGCACGCAAAATACCGACAAACACTGTTAGTATGATTATGAATTACTCACGTTTAGTCGAAGTACAATAGGAAATAAACAATTACTGCTGTTCTTTATTGCGAAAAAGCGGTTAGTGAGAATGATACAAACACCTTTCCTTGCTATCGCCTGAATTAGGGGGCTTATTGCTTGTTTGGTTTCATTAATTAATAGAATATGAAGCAATTGGTATAAAGAACGCTTTTTCCAAACTTTCTATAAAAGAAAGTCTGCTATTAAGACATTGCTCTGTTCAATTACTTTATTTATGACTGAACGTTTCTAAAACTGAAGACACTCGTCCGTGCTCTGCACTGCAGTCGAGCTCTGGCAACGTCATTCTCTGTTCATTGGCTGACTGTGTTTTGTGACGTCAGATGCGCAGAATGAACCTAAACTCAGCCACCGTCATAAATGACGCACACTTTATTCCTTGGTGCCCTTCTTTTTGTTGGATTTTGCAAGAAATTTCTTTTCTCGTAATTCATTGTCGGATGTACCCATTTAATCTTTAGCATTCTTATTAACAGTAAACTGTCAATATACCACCCGATGAAATTCATGCTTGTGCCAGCTAAACTCAGTTAAACATATGAGAAAGAAAGCCACTGCTTTGGAAAAAAGTGCCTCCTCCTCAGTTACACTAAACAGCCACTGTTTATCTCTGGTTGGTGGCTTAGTATTTACTTAATTGCAAGGTTACTTTCCAAAAAAAGAAGGTATTTATTGACTTCTGTAAATACTGAGTCCTGTTTACAGTACATTAGTGGTTGTCATGCAACTGTATAACAAACGTTGCTACTTGTTATGTAGCTAGGGGAATTTCTCAGTCTCTGAAATTAGATATTCAGATGGTTTGTAGAAATAATGACTAATGAGGTAGGTTGTTGTTTTTTTTAATTGATTCATAGTTCCAGTTTCTTGTTTTTGTTAACTGGGAGCTTGTTGAATACATTGGTGTATAATTCCAATCTGGACCCTTGACAAGAAGACAACATTTACATGGAAATTGTATTTGTGTCTTGTATTTTGATTGTGCAGATCATAGTTAAGGTCAGATTGTGTTTCATTACCAGTAACAAAGCCTAATATGCAGTAAATTTATGGGGCATTAAGTATGATAATTTCGAGATCCTTTTTTATCAGTA
Organism: Schistocerca gregaria; assembly: GCF_023897955.1. Classification (NCBI taxonomy): domain Eukaryota; kingdom Metazoa; phylum Arthropoda; class Insecta; order Orthoptera; family Acrididae; genus Schistocerca; species Schistocerca gregaria. Next base: position 787,281,571 of record NC_064920.1, on the reverse strand, counting down.
AATATACATGAATTTGCTAAATATTGTTAAAATCAATGCTCAACAATAGCTGATTTTATGGTCTCTGGAATACAGGACAAACTGAAATATGCTGTAAAAAGACCGTAATAGTATTAATAGGAAAGCTACTACGTTTATTGCATTCTCTATTGTGCTAAGTAGGTGCTGTTTACATACAAATATTTGCTCTGAAAGGAGAGGCATGGACAAAGTGTCAGTGTCCACATCAAAATTATTTTGTGCCTTGAATGGATCTTTCAGTATACAAAGGAGTGTTGCCGTTATGAGATTTCCTGACATATTAAAATTGTGGATTAGACAGATGTAAACTCAGAACCTTGTGTTTCATGGCCAATGCTCTTACTGACTGAGTTCCCCAGGCATGATTCACCAGCCACCCTGACAGTATCAATTTTGCCAGTATCTGGTTTCTAAGCTTCAAAGAAACTCTCCTGTATATCTTCTGTGTCTTTACCGTGTAATACTTCTGAGCTCTGCAAAATGGAAATGAAGTGACAGCTGTAAACCAGGATGAGCGGATTTTGTGTTCTAGTTTAATATAAGGAAATACTTCTGTATGATCACTGACTTTACATTAAAAGAGATGATCACACTCATATATGTGGTAACTCACCACGAAACTGAGAACCTCAAGAACAAACTGCATACTGTAACTAATAAAGATGTTATGTGGATAATTGTTGCAACACTAAGTACGTGTCATCACATTAGACTGTATGGTATGTGTGAGCATCCTCTCTAAGCCTATAATAGTTTGGTTTCATCTCTGTTATATGGCCAAACTAATTTATTGCGTTAATGTTGCTAACATACCAATGAAATACATAGCAGAGTAAGTGTGTGCATACTTGTCAGAAATTCATTAGCATGCAGTGACCCAGCAAGCATTAACTGCCACATCTACTGGGAAATACAATCATTGATGTCATGTCAGAGGGAGCTCCAAAACATTTGTAGTGATCAGTGTTGGGATAAATATCTATAATGAGCATCCAGCACCTAGATCGAAAGAAAAGAAAAGTGTAGAGGGTATTGCCCTAAAATGTCTGAGGTAATCCTGAAGGATATGATGAAACAACAACTTGACCTCTCCAAGTTATTAGAACTACAACTTTACTTCTGCTGCCCATTTGTAAACATAATGCCATCAAAATATTGGTCGATTTGTGATTGCATCATAAAGTTATTCTCGGTTGAATATGTCAACTTAAGAGCCTAATTCCCGCCATTTGCGAGAAGCTTTAATTTTCTGCTCTAACATAAAGAAATCTGCAGCTGAAACTCATTAAATGCTGGGTAAGATCCATGGCGATGCACCCATACAGAGAATGGTTTCAACAATTGAAGAACGGTGATTTTGACGTCGAAGACCAGCATGGTTGTGGAAGAGAGCAGGTTTTCCAAGCTACTCAAACCGATGGCAACAATCACAGGAGATCAGTATCGAGCTTGACAATGCTCGACCAAGTGTTGCAAAACCTTTCATAACACACTTGGAAACGTTGAAATGGGAAGTTCTATCCTACCTGACGATTCTCCAGACATTAATCCCTGGATGAGGAACCAGTTCAAAACCCAGTTCATGCACTTTCGCTATTGTTGTAGCTGATTTGTGAAATGATGCATTATCCGGGTGAAAGGGCACATTTTTACGTGCCAATCTTGGTCTTTTTCCTCCAATGCAAGTTTCAAACGATACTCCAATGAATCATAATAGGTTATGGTTCTGCCTTTTTACAAGTAATCTACTAGGACTGGAAACAAGGACATAGTCAAACGGGGGTAAGAACCCTCCCCCACCCCCATCACGCAAATGAAATTACACATGACCTAGTTGCCCTCTAGTGAAATTGAAAGATCTTGATTTTCAATCATACGGTGAAAACGGGATGGGGCAAGTAGCCTGTATTGCACCTGCTCTCAAACTGCACCACCATTTTTTAAAAATATGCCGGTCATACTTACGCACCACCTCGCGGGAGTAGTTTGAACTAGGGAACACTCCCAGGATGCTACAATAGTTCGGCTTCAGTGGCTGCGGTAGTTTGTGTTGTATTTGGTTTACAAGAAAAGTGACGATTTGCATGTCGGGTTTGTGTACTTTTCGTAAGGAGCCTGCTACTAATGTACGAAACAATTTCATTCAAATCTATTACATATAATTAATATATGTTTAAGTACTTTTTGACATCGTTATAATTGTCATTCAATCAGTTGTTTAGCTTACAGCATGACAAACTCACAAAATGGAGTGGTTGCCGAAATCGCACCACTGCTGAGTTGCCTAAATAGCACCAGTGCGATTTAGGAATCTTTACTGGTGCGATTTAAGAACCTTAGTAATACAAGTCATTTAGGCTGAATCTTTTAATACATTTATGGAGTCTAATATTCCCAAGCTAAGAAAAATAATTTCGCGGTGATCGTGAAAGTTGATGTTTCATAACAGGTATTATTTTTTTCCCCCTTCTTCATTGCAGATTTCCATTATGATGGCCAGGAGGAAATACGGGAAGTGGTCTCCAGAAACACATGCGTTGGAGGATTTTAAAAAAGGGAAAATAAAACTTAACGAATGTTGCAGGAAATATGAAATACCAAAGAAAACGTCTCTAAGACATATTCGAGGTGAAGCTATACGGGGTGTCAACTGCGGCAACAATGGGGCAAGTATGGGAGGCAAGCAGCATTACCACTATCAGCTGAAGAAGAACTTGTTAATGTCATTTTAGAGTTTGAAGAGAACCTGTTCGGCCTTACGATAACTGACGTAAGGACGTTAGCTTTTCAAATACTTGAGGCTAATCCCCATCTTGACAATTCATTCAGTAAAGAGAAAAAATGGCTAGTAAGAAATGGTTCTACGCGTTTGTGAAACGTTATCCGACACTAACTTTATGACAGCCTGAAAATGTATCTATTGCTAGGGCTAGAGGTTGTAATAAAGAAAATGTTAATAAGTTATTTTTTATTTTCTGGCAAAAATTGTAGACGAGCATAAACTAAATGCACTGACCATTTTCAATGTTGACGAATCAGGTTTCTCAACTGTACAAAAGAAATCGCCTAAGATATTAGCACAGAAGGGCAAACATCAATTGGGTAGTGTTTCTAGTGCCGAAACAGGAACTAACACTACAATTGTCTGCCGTACGAGTGCTAGTGGTAATTATATGCCCCCATGATAATATTTAAGAGGCTTAGGATGCATCCTTCCCTGAAAACTGGTGGTGCTCCACCAGGAGCTCTTGTGGAAAATTCAGACACTGGCAATGAGTCTCGCTTCGAAGTATGTCCTGATGAACAGCGAAGACGTATCTGGAGACGCCCTGGACAGCAGTGACTATCGCCCGGAGTTATGGTCTGGGGTGCCATTACTTATCGTGGCAGGACCCCTTTCCTTGTCATTCGCGGTTCGTCGATGATATTCTACGCCGTGATTCGTTGCCCTTTGTGGTAAGCCATCCTAGGCTTATATTTCAACAAGATAATGCCCATCCATACACGACGAGAGTTTCTATTGCTTGTCTTCGTGCTTTCCAAACCGTACCTTGACCAACAGACTCACCGAATCTGTCCCTATTTGAGAATGTCTTGGAGCTTTATGGGCAGGACCCTCCAACCAGCTCGGGATTTTGACTTTCTAACGCGCCAATTGGACAGAACTTAACATTATATGCGTCAGGAAGACGGATCTAAGTAGAATAAATGCTTGCACAAGGGCTATAGTTGGACCAACGGATTACTGGCTTGCTCAGTTTGTAAAGCCCTTTCTCTTGAATAAATAATCCAGTTGTTCTGAAATTGTAGTCATTTGTTTTTCTTTTCATCTGCTTTGTTTTCTTGGGGTGTGTATTTAAATGAATTGGTTAACGTAGTTTATAGTTTGCCTGTTGCTGCCATGCAAAGCTAATTGAAATACGAGACATTCACATAATGATTTTAATGACCAAAATATGTATTAAATATTTTTAATCTATTTAAAAACATTAAAAATAAATATTTTTGCTCAGTGTTTTGTTTAGTAGTTTAAACTTTTTCAGATGTTGTATTATCGTTTTGAAACTGTAATGATTTTCAATTGTAGAACCAATGATATAAAAATCATTTTTTCGTTACTTTTATAGCAGTACGTACCTTGATTTGGGGAAAATCATTTATTTCTACGCCAGACTCTAATTTAACTTTAATGTTGTTTTGCGTAAGCTTTGGACAATATGCGTAGTTCAGCGATATTTATAGTTGAAGGCGGCTACAGATTGTCATTTAGTACTATGTATCGTTGAGTAAAAGGGTTCACTTGTGGGACGGCGACACATCACGTCTTCAAACTTTACTACAAGAACGATCTTGTAATTAATGTGAAATGTATTATTCGTAATATCCTTGGAACAGTGATTCCAACCGTCACAACACTAATGTATCTGTAAATAAACATCATATAAACGACAACGTAGGAGTTTATTAGCGTCGAAGACTGTATTTTAATTGTTTTGGTAATAAAGTGAAGTTATCATATTGCCAAACAAAGAAATATTAAATTTTACATTTGAGTATAAATTAAAATTATGAGCCTTTTTAAGGTCCTCTTTAACAAATCAGACCCTCTCTTTTCAAAATCCTGGCTATGTTCTTGTCCGGAATCGCAAAAACCAGTGGCCATCATCTTAACAGTTGAGAAAATGGTACTGTCAACAAAATTTTTCATTGGATTGACTGCTGTTTTGTCTCTGGTGTGTCATGATGGACCCGGGTTTCATCTACAGCCACAAGTCGGCACAAATGTCTTGCGGGCTGTGATTAAACATTACCATATGTTGTGTTGAAATGTAAATGTTGTGGCAGAGGCGCTATTGGTCACTGTGAGCAATCGTGGCACCTACCTGGCACACAGCCTCTCGATAGCCAATTCTCCGTGCGTGACTTTTACGAAGGTGTACCCAAAAGACAAAAACTGGAATAACATTGCTGTGGGAGGAGCTTGTGTGGTACGAATTTCGGACGCTAGGCGTATACAGCGCAACTCTTTCCCAGTTCAGTGCCACCTGCGTTGTCGAGCTGGGTTGTTCTGTTCATCTGCAGTGATGTTTTTTTTTTTGCTAACGCTGTTTTGTTCTTGTTTCGTTTTTTTCATGGTGCCAAGTTTAAGTGAGCAACATACAGCTATATAATTTTGTTTTCTGCTCGGTAAAACTGCTGCCGAAACTCTTGTAATGTTGAAAACAGCTTACCGAGATGAGGACATGGATAAACCTCAAGTGTGAGGTTGCTCGATTTGAAAATGGCGTCATATTGATTGATAACAAACCTCGTTCTGCACGTCCATCAACTGCCAGAATCGACGAAAATATTGAAAAAATTCGAGTACTTGTGCTCACAGACCCTCGACAGACAATTGATCAACTGCCACATATTCGTGGGTTATCGTGGAGCTCGGTTTAGCGAATTTTAACAGAAGATTTGGAAGTGGAAAGGGTTGCCGCTAAATTTGTGCTTCAGTTTCTGACTGACAATCAAAAGGAATGTCAAGTTGAAACATGTCGTGCTTTTAGACAACAGTTTGAAATGGATCCAAATTTTCCATCTAAGGTTACTAGTGATGAGACATGGTCCTATGTTTATGACCTAGAAACAAAGCAACTGTCAAGCCAATGGAAGACATCATCGTCACCTTGTCCAAAATGATGTCGACAAGTGAAACCAACGTCAAAAAAATGCTGATTTGCTTGTTTGATGTCAATTGCGCAGTTCATTCAGAGTTTGTTCCCCAATGTCAGACTCTCTATCAACCCTTTTATTTGGGAGTTTTAATAAGATTGCACAACAGTGTTCATAAAAAAGGACGCAATTTTTGGCAGACAGGAGACTAGTTCTTCCATCACAACGCACCTGCACACGGTCATCTTTCTTAGACAGTTTTTGGCTAAAAATGGCAGGGTTCTGTTGCCCCAAGCACCTCACGTGCCTGACCTGACTCCGTATGATATTTTCTCATTTCCACACTTGAAAAGCACTATGAAAGGACACCAATTTGACAACGTTGAAGAAGTCAACAAAAAACGAGGTAGGAGCTGTCAGCCATTTCTAAAGATGGCTACAAAAAATGTTTTGAACAGTGGAAGGACGCTGGGGACAAATGTTTTATTTATAATGGAGAGTATTTTGAAGGAGGTAAGGTCGTTTTGTGAACAATTTGAAAATATATAGCTTTTAAAAACGAATTAGATATTTTTTGGGCACCCCCTCGTACACTCGCTCAGTTGAGATGCCCACAGTCTCAGCAATCTCCTGTATTATTGTGTCATGGATTTTGTGAATGATTTCTTTTGTGGTGACCTCAACTGGACAGGTGGAGCATGCTTTGCATTTGGTGCTTGTCCAACCACATTAATTCATTAATCCAAATGGAAATGGTCTTCAGTGATGCTGCAGGGTCCGCGGTCACTTCCTCCAATTCGGTTTTGACCTATGCTGCAATCCAACCCTTCAAATGATAATGTTTTACAAAAGCACGAAACTGTTTTATGCACGATACTTCCTGGCAGATTAAAACTGTGTGCCCGACCGAGACTCGAACTCGGGACCTTTGTCTTTCGCGGGCAAGTGCTCTACCAACTGAGCTACCGAAGCACGACTCACGCCGGGTACTCACAGCTTTACTTCTGCCAGTACCTCGTCTCCTACCTTCCAAAGAGGTACTGGCAGAAGTAAAGCTGTGAGTACCGGGCGTGAGTCGTGCTTCGGTATCTCAGTTGGTAGAGCACTTGCCCGCGAAAGGCAAAGGTCCCGAGTTCGAGTCTCGGTCGGGCACACAGTTTTAATCTGCCAGGATGTTTCATATCAGCGCACACTCCGCTGCAGAGTGAAAATCTCATTCTGTTTTATGCACGTTCAAACGCATTCGACGCACCGACCAATTCAGATGGCTGTCAACAATGAACTATAGGCTGTACGTTGTTGAAATTCTTTATAGTATCCTTTGAATAATCGAGCTCATCAACTATGAAGATGCAGAAAAAATGTCCTATACTTTCATGGCAATTTAGCGATATTTCCGTGTACATCTACGTCCATATTCTGCGAAACTGCTGCAAATAGCAAAAGAGGTCATCTCCTATGTTTTAGAATTTCTTCCTATTCGATTCATGCATGCAGAGAGGGAAGAATGACTGCTTAGACAACACTCTTTGTGCTGTAGTAGAACAGTCTTGGTCTTCGCAATGCATGCATGCATGTGTGATAGGGGCTCGGCATATAAAATGCCTTCCCAACTTGGGGCTACCAAATTGTTCATCAAAAGTTTAAATTAAATTTTTGTGTAAAGACATGCTTTTCTGTAATTACCATATCAGGGCAGACACAGAATTGCATTGGTAATGCACCAATATAGATGGAGAATTTCCACATTCTAAATCTTTCAAAATGATAAATAGGTTACTGTGTGAAAAACTGTGTGTTAGAACAAGCCTTATAATGACATTTAACTAACAAAAGAAAAAGTGATGTACTGACAGATACTGTGTTAAGCTGAGCTCTTCTTGTGTGTTCTGAGCGAGGTGGCGCAGTGGTTACTACATTGGACTCGCATTCGGGAGGACGCCGGTTCAAATCCGTGTCCGGTCATCCTGATTTAGGTTTTCCGTGATTTCCCTAAATCGCTTCGGGCAAATGCCGGGATGGTTCCTTTGAAAGGGCACGGCCGATTTCCTTCACCATGCTTCCCTAATCCGAGCTTGTGCTCCGTCTCTAATGACCTCGTTGTCGACGGGACGTTAAACACTAATCTCCTCCTCTACTTGTGTGAAACAAAGTTCTCAACAAAGTTTGTAATTCAGCAAATTTTATCCTCTGATTTGTGACTTATGTGATATGTGTGTGCACAACCTGATGTTAGAAAAAATAGCGTTAGCGAAAATTATTGATGCTGTACCAAAACGTAAAAACGTCTGTTAGTATATGGACAGTGTTTTTTGGGACACAAATGGAAGTGGCTTAACCTGAGAAGAATTAAAAGATAACTGCTAAATACTACGCAGATTTGTGGATCATGTTAGGAAGTCGCTTGCACTGAAATAGATAGAAAATTCTTTCATCTGTCTATTTGTGTGATGTGTGCAAGGAATAAAAGGTGGTCGAAGTACGAACTTCTTGCTATCGTGTAACGAGGAATCATTACTTGTTCCCCACAAACTCTGTAACTTCTGACTGACCTAAACAACGAGAGAGTTTATCTTACGATATTGTCAAGTTTAATAGTGTAAAAGAGGGTCACCGGAATCATTGACACAGGTTATTTTGAGGGTTGTGAAAAGAGAGAGGACGTATACAGTATCGCAGATTACTGGCAAAATTGTGAACGTAAGCCTGAAACGTTGATGAATTACTAAAGGTATTGGGCGGCCGGAGTGGTCGAGCGCTTCTAGGCGCTACAGTCTGGAACCGCGCGACCGCTACGGTTGCAGATTCGAATCCTGCCTTGGGCATGGATGTGTGTGACGTCCTTAGGTTAGTTAGGTTTAAGTAGTTCTAAGTTCTAGGTGACTGATGACCTCAGAAGTTAAGTCCCATAGTGCTCAGAGCTACACTCCTGGAAATTGAAATAAGAACACCGTGAATTCATTGTCCCAGGAAGGAGAAACTGTATTGACACATTCCTGGGGTCAGATACATCACATGATCACACTGACAGAACCACAGGCACATAAACACAGGCAACAGAGCATGCACAATGTCGGCACTAGTACAGTGTATATCCACCTTTCGCAGCAATGCAGGCTGCTATTCTCCCATGGAGACGATCGTAGAGATGCTGGATGTAGTCCTGTGGAACGGCTTGCCATGCCATTTCCACCTGGCGCCTCAGTTGGACCAGCGTTCGTGCTGGACGTGCAGACCGCTTGAGACGACACTTCATCCAGTCCCAAACATGCTCAATGGGGGACAGATCCGGAGGTCTTGCTGGCCAGGGTAGTTGACTTACACCTTCTAGAGCACGTTGGGTGGCATGGGATACATGCGGACGTGCATTGCCCTGTTGGAACAGCAAGTTCCCTTGCCGGTCTAGGAATGGTAGAACGATGGGTTCGATGACGGTTTGGATGTACCGTGCACTATTCAGTGTCCCCTCGACGATCACCAGAGGTGTACGGCCAGTGTAGGAGATCGCTCCCCACACCATGATGCCGGGTGTTGGCCCTGTGTGCCTCGGTCGTATGCAGTCCTGATTGTGGCGTTCACCTGCACGGCGCCAAACATGCATACGACCATCATTGGCACCAAGGCAGAAGCGACTCTCATTGCTGAAGACGACACGTCTCCATTCGTGCCTCCATTCACGCCTGTCGCGACACCACTCGAGGCGGGCTGCACGATGTTGGGGCGTGAGCGGAAGACGGCCTAACGGTGTGCGGGACCGTAGCCCAGCTTCATGGAGACGGTTGCGAATGGTCCTCGCCGATACCCCAGGAGCAACAGTGTCCCTAATTTGCTGGGAAGTGGCGGTGCGGTCCCCTACGGCACTGCGTAGGATCCTACGGTCTTGGCGTGCATCCGTGCGTCGCTGCAATCCGGTCCCAGGTCGACGGGCACGTGCACCTTCCGCTGACCACTGGCGACAACATCGATGTACTGTGGAGACCTGACGCCCCACGTGTTGAGCAATTCGGCGGTACGTCCACCCGGCCTCCCGCATGCCCACTACACGGCCTCGCTCAAAGTCCGTCAACTGCACATACGGTTCATGTCCACGCTGCCGCGGCATGCTACCAGTTTTAAAGACTGCGATGGAGCTCCGTATGCCACGTCAAAGTGGCTGACACTGACGGCGGCGGTGCACAAATGCTGCGCAGCTAGCGCCATTCGACGGCCAACACCGCGGTTCCTGGTGTGTCCGCTGTGCCGTGCGTGTGATCATTGCTTGTACAGCCCTCTCGCAGTGTCCGGAGCAAGTATGGTGGGTCTGACACACCGGTGTCAATGTGTTCTTTTTTCCATTTCCAGGAGTGTATTTGAACAATTTTTTACTAAAGATATTAGAGAGAATCGGTTAATTTCTGTTCTCTGTAACTGTAAGCCTGCAGTTGGCAATTATTTACACACTGCATAAAAAAGATAATATAATTAAATAATCATAACTCACCTCGGTGCTGGTTGTTCATTGTTGTTTTTGTTGTTCTCCACGTAATCGGGCCCGGAACTTATTTCATAATACGGATGTGCAACGTTGGTATGTTTCTCAGAAACGAAGGGCTTGTGATCGACAGTCGTCATCTCTTGGGTGTATTCATCCACAGGGTCGTACTGATAGGTATTTTTCTCGAGGAAAGTGTTGAAATACTCTACAAACTCATTTATACGACTTCCTTGATCGGCAGAGAACGTATCTGGATTCTGGATGCGTTGCTCTTGCTCTCGCCTGGTCTCAGGTTCTACAAAGAAATTGATTCCCGGGATATTGGCTTTATTATTGGCCGCAATCAAATTTTCTTCGATTTTGCTGCTAGTGGGCGCTGTGCTCGAGCGGTTGCCTTTCGCGACCTCACTCGTTACGTCCGGCGTGATGTGCGGTGACAGGGTAGTGATGCTGACGGTGGCCGAGGCTTCGGTCTGGTCCGTGACGTCGGTGGCGTTTCCGTCGTCCGCAGAGTCTGCGCCTTCGACGGCGGGGTCCATGGTGTAGCGGCAGCAGACGAAGTGCGCGCTGGGCGTGAACGCGGTGAGCAGCCCGCGGCAGTGGCCTCCGCTCGTGTCCGCCACGAAGTCGTCGTCCAGCGTGCAGTCCAGCCCCAGCAGGCAGTAGCCCGACCCGTTGCCGCACGTGCTCACCCCCATGATCACGAACAGGCCTGTCCAAAACACCAAGAGCTTTGGAAAGGCGTATCATCCCTCAGAAACATTTATTCCTCTATGCATCACGTTCCGTAGCACCCACCAAGAAGGAGAACCTAGGAGGCTGTGGAATGAGTCTAGGTATACATTAGCAAGAGGAAGCAACCCTTAGAAACTTAATGTGTACTCTGTATTAACAACTAAGCAGAAGTGAACTGCCTGATAGTATTCCGATTACACCAGCCAAAATAACTTATGAGCCACTTGTAGTTAAGAAATGGGAATCGTATCCATCTGGCAGTCCAGACTTTATTTTTCCAATGTTTCTATAAATCGCTTATAGCAGACGTCGCGATGGGCGTTAGAAAAGAACACGCACGATCTCCTTCCCCGCCATTCCTCAATCCGAGCTAGTGCTCAGTCGTACTTCATTTCTTTTTGTAATACAAAGCAAAATTGCGAGATTATAGTACAATTGTGAAAATGGAAGCACTTTGCACGTATCAAAATAAGATGGAACTCTAAAAACAAAGTGAGTTCGGGTTAACTTTAAGATTAAATGAGTGAAAATGGAATTCGGATGGAAAGTAAATCAACGGAAAAAAATCACAGCTGTCATAAATCTCCAGGAAAAAACATACACATTTACCACATATTCTTAGACTTCTTCCGGATAGTGGGAAATTCAGAACTGAAAGAGGATTCGGACAAAAGATTTAATATCACCAAAAGTATTGCCGGTCGATGTGGCCGAGCGGTTCTAGGCGCTTCAGTCTGCAACCGCGCGACCGAATCCTGCCTCGGGCATGGATGTGTGTGATGTCCTTAGGTTAGTTAGGTTTAAGTAGTTAAGTTCTAGGGGACTGATGACCTCAGAAGTTAAGTCCCATAGTGCTCAGAGCCAATTGCATTTGCACCAAATGTATTGTCAACAGCCCATGAAAAATTCTTCGGTTCCTAAACTAGGAAGAAAGGAGGTGGAGTACGGTTAGCGGAACACATCTGAATTTCTTCCAGTTTGCCTCTTGTGCAGATAAACTTCACGAGGAATGTAAGAACAGAATAGATCAAATTTCCCAGTAGATCCGACAACAAATTACAATGAGACTGAAATAATATGTAACATAAACATGTAAAATGATGTAAATTAACATGGAAGTAGCGGAATCAGTTGACTGTTTTTAGGGCAGTTGCATACAACTGTTAGATGGGCAGTAAAAGTAATAACCACAAGAGTAAAAATGGCTTGAGGTTCTTTTGGTAAACTATACATTCCAGAATGAGATTTTCACTTTGCAGCGGAGTGTTCGCTGATATGAAACTTCCTGGCAGATCAAAACTGTGTGCCGGACCGAGACTCGAGCTCGGGACCTTTGCCTTTCGCGGGCAAGTGCTCTACCATCTGAGCTACCCAAGCACGACTCACGCTCCGTCCTCACATCTTGTAAGGTATTTCAAATGGAAAGTTTATATAAGGAACAGTCAAATGAAAACAAGGCAGATGGAAAAAAAGGTAAGTAAACTGTGAACAAGACGGCCAATTCCTTCATGGGAATATGTTCGGAGTTACGTACAGAATAATGATCGTACCCAGGCAATCACCTCTTCGTTCGAAACAAATCTTTCTTTATAGCCTCAGAAATATGGAAGTCGAATGGGGAGATATCTGGACGGTGTGGAGGATGTGCAAGAGCTTCCCGTCGTAACTCCTGCAGCGTAATTGAAACAATAGCACGCCAGCTCTGGGAAAGTCAAGATGACCGTTGTCTCTTGGCTGCAAGGATCCGCTGCTCATTGACTTCTGAAACACTGGCCACAATTAAAACACAGCAGCACGTGGAAACTTTTGAAAAATTGAAGCAGGCCATCAAGTCCAAGCGCCTGGGAGTGTTGACGGACGGCATCATTCTGTTGCAGGGTAATGTCCACCCATATATTGCCGAGGTTGTTTCGATTACATAGCGGACGTTTCACTGGGAACCCCTTACACATCCTCCATACAGGCCGTAAACCTCCGCATGCGATTTCCATATTTTTGAAGCATTGAAGAAGGACATTCGTGGCTGTCGATTTGCTTCGGAGGAAGAGATGCGCGCCTGGATACAATCAAGGTTCCACAGGCAACCGCGAACATTTTTCCATGAAGGAATTGACCATGTTGTCTCACATTTTGACAAATGTGTTAACAGTTATGACGATTACTTTGAAAATAATGTACAATTTACTTACTTTTTTCCATGTGCCTCGTTTTCATTTGCCTGACCCTTACATATTCAGTGTATATTATTCGTTTTGATTCATGTCAGCGACACATTCAAAATCTGAGGTGTGATCCACGAGCGATGAACGAATGCATGCTGATAATTATTTGTTGGGCCAGGGAAACAATTGGTTCGGACAATGGAGTAAAGTGGACTATACTGAAAATATAATAAAAGTGGCCGGAACATGTAGCTGGGGTAATGGATGGAAGATAGATGAAGGAAGATCTCTGCTAGAGATAATAGATAAGAAAAAACTGAGCCTACTGCTTAAAATAAAATGTGTGTATAGCACTAGAAACGTGAGCAGCATGGATAGAAAAGCACACCTGAAGACCACAATCCATGAGTTGCGATCCGCGAGCAGTAAACAAACGCACGTTGAGGAAAGAAGGCTTTTATCCAATAGCGTATGCCAAATGACTCATTGTGATGATATAAGAGTTCTATACCATTCCATTCACAGATGTAGTATGGGAAAAATGATAACTTATATGAGTATTTGTGTAATGGGAGCGATGACTTATAGTGTGTAGTGGTACAAGTTGCTATAAAACATAGCAACAAGTCTCACGTCCCATTTACTAGACCGATGAAAAACGTGCGTTTGAAAAATCGTCACTTTAAGTAGAAGTAGCGTAAAGAGCATCTACTGTGCCTGGGTTTGTTGCACGTAAGTACAGATATGAGAAATAAAAATGCGGGCACAGCGCAGAAAGCGACTGTGGAAGTGTAATTTGGACTAGCCAATGAGGAGTCACTTGTACTTTGCAATCGTGTGTTGGGGGTGTCGTGAACTCCAAAGAAGAAAGAGGCCTGGCGATAATGGTCATGCACTAACGGAAAAACTAATGGTGTTATATAGATTCTATGCTATGCTGTCAGCCTGTTTAGCTGAGTGGTAACGTGTGTGCCTACTATACAGCAGGCCCCATTCGGTAAAGAAGGTAACTGGTATCACAGGGAATGAATAAAGAACTGGCATCTCGAAATATATTGATCACTTAAATTCAACCCATAACAAGTAATCACATCTCAGGTGGCAAAGACTAGATACAGATGTCCGCTGAAAAAAGTTTCTCGGAATTTTTGAGTAAGTTTTTCACGAAAACTCGACCATTTCTTCGAGAATCAATCAGTTGAAATTTTTCCATATTTGTCTTACACTCTTCCGAGATAGACCCGATATGACCTCTTGCGTCTCCCTCTTTTGTATACCCTCTAACAGTCTTTTGTAGACTGGTTGCAGTATCCTAGCCATAAATCGAATCCCGCTAGTTTTTTTCAGTTGCTTGCATGTCATAGCATCACTCACGGTCCCTCACAGGTATCTTGCTGAACCAACAAGACTGAACTTCATTGATGACTTATTAGCCCTGTAGTTATAGGCTACTTGATTTTTACAAAAATGGTTCAAGTGGCTCTGAGCACTATGGGACTTAACATCAGAGATCATCAATCCCCTAGAACTTCAATATATATGATACATGTCAACCCACCACCTTAAACAATTTGTGGGTCCTAATTGATACAATTCAAGTGTTAATACTACAGCTTACTCTATGTTAGATATTTTGCTCCTACTATGGGAACTACTGTTATATTTTGATTATGTTGTTCTATTTCTACCTATGCTAATCTACTTGTTTCCTGCAGCGTTACATATGTGCCAGCGTTGTATAAACCTACCGAGCTAATCCCGGTGAACATGCCCCTGGCACCGGGCTGGCCGGAGTTGCTGATCGCTGCAGTACTGTGCTAGTGTTGCTATCCTAGCTTATCCTACATCTAATCTAAGTTAACCTAATGTCAAAATCCGTGAGTGTCTGGATCGGTATTAAGGCGCACCCTCCCCCTAATCCCAGACGTGGCGGATTCCAGCCGTGAGGCGGCTGGCCAAGTCCACGCCTCGGCGGACTTAGAACTACTTAAACCTAACTAGCCTAAAGACATCACACACATTCATGCCCGAGGCAGGATTCGAACCTGCGACCGTAGCGGTCTCGCGGTTCCAGACTGAAGCACCTAGAACCACTCGGCGATTTTTACATGAATTTGAATTAAGACAGCCTTGCGGATCTTTGCATCAGGTCGATATTTCTTTACATTCAACTCTAAATTTTTTATGTACAACGCTTCTGTATAGATAAACCTATAATTTGCATTAATATTATCCCGTAAATCATTAATATACACTGAGTGACTAGAAGTCATGGAAGGGCACTGGATGTGACGTACTGTCGCCGTCGGCGATCTAACCCGGAAAGGCCATCGATCGCCCCATTCTAGGTGTGATCAAAAAGTAACGAGATTCTGTTACGATCTACATTGATTCATCAACTTTGTCCCCTTCAAAGTAAGCCCCCTCGGATATGATACACTTGTATCAGTGCTTATTCCAATCTTAGAAGCCCTTCTGAAACTCACTTTACGTTAAGGCGTTGAGCTTCAGCGATTCTGTTTTTATCTCCTCAGTGGTGGCAAAACGACGTACTTTCATGGTTCTCGTTAGCGTCGGGAACAGAAGGAAGTCTTAAGTGGGCCATGTCCGGCGAACGCGGTGGCCGAGGCAACATAACGGTTCCCCTTTTTGCCACAAAATCACGAAAAAGGATTGACGTGTAAGCGAGATCGTTGTCGTGCTGCAATTTCCACGAGTGGTTTTACCACAGTTCTGGTCGGTTTCCTCGGACTCGGTTCACACAATCGACGCATAACTTCCAGGTATTATTTCTTACTGACTGTAGGACCTACGACCATAAGTCAGGAACTCATGATCCACTATCCCATTGTAATCGAAGAAAACAATGTGAAGAACCTTCACATATTATCTGTTATCGAACTTATCAATTTTTTGCGATCTTTGCTCTTTAGGCAGTTCCCATTGGAACGATTGGGCCTTGGTTTCGACGTCATACCCGTATACCTGTGTTTCTTCACCCGTTATAACCTTTTTTAGATCGTTGTCGACATCGTTCAGCAACATTTAATGGAGATTCTTTGATTCATTTTTAACGTAAGTAAAAATTTGCTGAGCACTCGGAAACACATATAACCTCCTCCACTGCGGTCAACAGTAAACTAAATATTCAGAAAAACTGAAAATGCAAACATACATCAGGAACAAGTGTACCAACAAGACAAAAAAATTATTAAATTGCATATTTACAGCCTGCGAAACCAAAAAAATTCTGTTACACCTCGTATTGCTCTGTGAAGGCGACCTGTCGTCCATTCGTCAGACATTTGTGGTCCTCTCGTGCGGCAGTTTACGCGGTAGCAATATTGTGTCTGCTATGTTGAAGATCCACCCTAGTCACCATTGACCACGGAAACTCGAAATCTTCTGTACTCTCCAGTATGCTATGACCCTAGGATGTCGCGTCGATTAATATCTCACGTCCGACGTCGGTTAATTCGCGACGTGCTGGAACGTTCACCACACATCTGTCTGTAACAGACTGCTCAGATAATGTGTTTGCACTATCGCTATAAATACCATCTAGCCGCAACATTCTGGATGGCATACATGGCACGTCTTCAAATAGGACAGCCATTTCCATGAATTTTAGCCACAATTTATAAAAGGAACAGAAATGGTTTTCCCACACTCCTGACGCTCGTACTTGAAAGTGCTTGTGTGTCTGTCTTATTTATGAATCGCGATTTCCTATTTGTATAGTGTGTTGTGTGTTCGTAATCCCTTTTCGTTGGCTGAGTATTAACTTCCGAGTTTTGCAACGTGTTGGTATGTGTTATTGACCTAACGAATAGATGAGTCAGTAAGGAGAATTTTATGATTTTTCCTAAAATAATTCAGATTTTTTTTATTATAAGTTCTCTACGTGCAGCCCTAGATACTTAGCATTATCACGCCAATTCAGTTCCCCACTTACAGTGAGAAGCTACTAGTTTGGTTTGTTGCTCTTGTTAGGAATGAGATTTAATATACTGTTAACTCTTCTTCACTTGGTCTTTAAAAAGTTGACTTGCAGTTTATCTGTGCTGTGAAATATTTACTATGTGGAGTTTGGAACAAACTTCTTTTCTGAGTAACAGAAAAAAGAATGGTATGTGTTCGGAACAAACACCATTTATCTCAGTTAGGCTGCAGTAGAAAAATACCTTTTTAATCTCATTTACAATTTTTTACTATATGAATTTATCAATTCATTCTCGTACTCACTTAGTCGAACAACGCTCTCGAATGTTTATTTAATGATTACCAACTTTTTAACGAGATGGTACCCAAAGAAACCACACTTATTTTTTAAAAAATTAGCCAATTTTCAAACAAAAAAACTTCAATTTCCTTCTGACACTAATACTGTTATCTAATAGTTTATTCCATTGCTCAAAAAATTTTTTTAATTCGTCTTCTGTGATGCCCGACAGTGATTCTGCCCTTTATCCTTCAGCTCAGTAACTTTGGAAAAACGCTTTACTTTCATGTCTCATTTCATTCGGGAAAATTAAAAGAGAAGTCGCAAGGAATAAGATCGGCTGGAAAGGGGAAATGGGGCACAGGAGTGCCACATATTGGTGCATAGGCAAGTCTGTATGAGCCGGTGCATTATCGGTTTGTGGAGAAACCAGTCTTCCGACTGTAAAAATCAAACCTCTTCCGCAACAAATCGTTACTCATTCTTCTCGAAACGTCTAGATAGGAAGTCTGGTTAACAGTATATTTTGTGGAACAAACTCTGAATGGACGACTTCTCATGCATCAAGAAGAATCGTCAGTATTATTTTGACATTTGACTTCACGAGCATTTTAGGGGCTATGCGAATCTAGTCTTCCACTGTCTTGATTGTTGCTTCGTTTCAGGTTTATAATTATAGCACCATGGTTCGTCCAAATGGCTCTGAGCACTATGCGACTTAACTTCTGGGGTCATCAGTCGCCTAGAACTTAGAACTAATTAAACCTAACCAACCTAAAGACATCGCACACATCCATGCCCGAGGCAGGATTCGAACCTGCGACCATATCGGTCGCACGGCTCTAGACTGTAGCGCCTAGAACCGCACGCCCACTTAGGCCGGCCCGTGATTCGTCCTTTGTGATGATCGTGGAAGGAAAGATTAATCATTTACGAACTGTTATTTCAAGTATCAACGTTATTTCTGTTCAACAGTCAGCAGTTGAGGCATCCTTTTTGCAGCCACCCTTTTCATCTCCAAATCTCCCGTTACAGTTCGCTGAACGTAACTCCAAGTAGCTCCGGACAGCTTCACAGTCTCTTCATTTCAGGAATTTAAGTCTTTTCTACTCCTTGGGCCGTGGAACGTCGAGCAGAGGGAGATTTGCCATTCTCATTTCGCTTCTTTTGAAATGGAAAAACTATTCAGAAACTTGAATTTTCTCCATTGCACCATCCTCGTACGCAGTTTTTAAACATTTCAAGAGTTTCTACACTTTTTTTTTTTGAGCAAAAAGCAAAACTTTATGGTCGCGCTGTGTTCACGAGAATCAGCCCTCGTATAGGGGACGTTCGTGCAGTATTGGCCGGCTTACAGCACCTGCCACTGCCGTGACATGCCTCCGCGCCTCCAATTGGCGGAAGTGTGCAGTAGGCAGAAGCAAGTTTGTGTATCCATGTGCACAGGAGTCGGAATCTTCTTCCTCTCTTTAGTGCTTTGTCTGCTCTCTGTGCTTGATAGTGTTGCTGTAGCTCTTAGCTCACGGAAGGTTTTCTTGAGGCGCATTGTACCCGTTTTTAAGATAAGTGATTAATTTAGTTGCTATATTGCGGTTTTCTGTGTTATATAAGTAACGGACATCTATAAAATGTTCCATGATAATTTCCATAAAAGGAAGAGCAATATGATCGGATCCTACTGCGTGTTTCTCGTGCGATACTGACCTCCTGATTGTCTTTATGGTGGAAAATAAGAAGACATTGAGAGTAAATGTGTAGCAAAATGACAACAGGGAAGCAGACGAAGCGCTCACTACAATTACAAAAGAGAAAGATCGTCATCGAAGAGAGGAAATTAAAGTAGAAAAAATAAAGTCTGAAAAGGAGTAGAAGAAGCTGAAGTTACGTAGGATGATCCAAAATAAAATAAACACCAATGGGTGGTCATGGTAAGCCAATTACGAAGCGGCGATGAAAACTGGAATTTACTGGAAATAGTGGGTCAACATAAGAGACGGAAAAGTGTATTATGTGTTGGGATGCATTTGAAGAAGACTAGGTGCTGTGCACCAAGTGTAGAGGTTAGACACATGTTGGACGTGTATTTTGTATTTTATTTGCGATCTCTATAAAACAGTGAGTTAGACATTGGTGAACTGAGCTCAAATGGTAACAAAAATTTCCTGTTCTTATGTGTTCTATTATTATTCAGTATCGGTGCAGTGTATCATTAACAACCGATATTATCACAGAAAAGACAATGGCCGATACTGCAAGACACTTTCTATGAGCCTTGTAATTGTAACTGTTTTGCTTTCGACGTAATTAAGTACTATAAACAAAAAATTAAAAAAATCATTACACTCTACTATTCATAGAACACGTCTTGAGGTAAGAGAATAGTGTATTAATGTTCCAGTTAACCAACACAGATACGCAGCAAAGCCAAAAAACTTAATCTGGCCGATAGTACATGACTCTCCCCTAAATGGCGAATACACAAAGAAGAGTGTCACTAAAAAATTTACACAAGTCGAATGGAATCTTCTGTAACGGTCATTTTGTAACGAGGCCACTGCGAAGTGATGGGGAGCCATTCTTCCTGTCGGCAGGAGGGCGGTCTGCTCTCCCACGCAGGCTCTGTGGGTTCGATGGGCTGGCGGGGACTATGACAGTCCTTCAGAGGTGAAGACGCCCGCAGCGAAGTCGACAGAGTTCAGGAAAACTATTTAGTTATTGATCAAGATAGAAAACATATAGGTGCGGGCTCTCTTTCGGGACCGAGCGAAGTGGCGCAGCGGTTAGCACACTAAACTCGTATTCGGGAGGACGACAGTTTCAAACCCGCGTCCGGCCAGCCTGATTAAGTGTTCCGTGATTCCCATACATAGCTTCAGGCAAATGCGGGGATGGTTCCTTGATAGGACACGGTCGATTTCCTTCCCCATCCTTACCTAATTCTGGCTTGTGTGCTCCGTCTCTAATGATCTGGTTGTCGACGGGATGTTAAACACTAATCTCCTCCCCCTCCTCCACTCTCTTCAGGTGGGCGCGCAACCTGGTGTCGATCCACAGTGCCTTCGTAGCGGCGGCGGTGTCTCTGAAGGTCACGCACGTTGTTGGCATGCAGCATGCTGAGTAGCATCGCCCGTGGCGAGCGGGAGCTAGCGCAGCATTCCCGACAGGCGGAGGCTGTGTGACTCGACACACAGGTCCGCTGCGCTCTGTTGCCGAAATCTTCGCCGACCCCTCCGCTGTGATAAGCAGCTATTTGTAACACCCTCGCGTTGAGATGTTTGCAGTCTGCCTGTGCTGGCTAGAGATCACAAACGGAGAACTAATGTTCAGGTTGCATTCTTCACAATTCAAGGCCCGTTGTTTCGTCAGTTTTGACGGGCTTCCTTCGTTCCAGGTGTAGTTCGGCAAGGATGATGGAGTCTGAGAATTGTGGCGCTGCGGACGTTTCATACTGTCGACTCGTTCTCTGTTACCGAAGCGTGCTAGAGTGAAGGCTAGTCGTGACGTATTGCGTAGTTCGGAAGATAAGTACACGATTTTGCTGCTGTAAAGTAACAATTACAAGGCGAAACAACCAATTATCGTAATCAGATGCCCTTTGACAAAGTTGTGTTCTGTGAGACAGTGGAGGGCCTCAGACGAAAACTAAAGTGCAAAGTACACAATTTCAAATGGTTTCCATTAGAGGAGAAGTGATATATAGAATAAGTTTCACGCTGTATCGCACACTTTAGAAGAAAAACGTAAAAATTTCGTCCAGTCCAAAACTAAATGGTTGTATTCTTGTCTACTCCATGTACACTAGGAAACGCGTGTATATTGCGTCAAACGAAAACTGGGAACAGAGATACGTCGCTGTTATATCGTTGCAACGAAAAAGTGGTTATTTTTGTATTCATTTGGTCATGGTAAGTTGTGTTTAAGGGCTAACAGCGAGTTGTGTAGCTTATAATTTATTTCCGTAATTTATTTTAATAATTAATCGTCATTTAGAGATAGTAGGTCATTCTCCTATCATGTTTTCTGGCGCTGTCGTTACAGACTCGGTAACGCCTCGAAAGTGTGTATACGTCAACGTAATTGTTAGACATCTTCTGTATAGGTATGAAACATTAAAATAAATTTACGGCAGTTTTCAAAAACATTATATCTGCATAAATGTATGCGTAAACAGAACAATATTCACTGCTAATCGATCACATGTTATATTGGTATATAGCTTGATTCTGTCATGTAGGTAGGTCAAACATTTTGTGAGATTTCAACTTGCACTTGAGAATGGATATAAAGCCCAAATCATGATTGTGTAAAATAAATGAATAGTAATTTAGGTTTAATGTCGGAAATTTCTTTCAAAACGGTTGCGTGTGTAGCGAGAATGTCGCGAATCCGAGGCTGTACTTGCGGGCTCGAGTACTCGCTCTCCTTTCTGAGCGAGTCGAGTCCACTTGTGCCTGACATCAGACTCAGGTGACGAGTGGGCAGCGGCAGGTCTCGTTAGCCGAGTTTCCGTGCACATGGAGACGCCGAGTTCGGACTTAACGTCACAGGACCCGCTGCCGAGTTGAAAGCGAGTACAATGAGCTCATGTCTGATCTCTAGTGCTGACATGCACAGCCGATTGATACAATGCATTGTCAGTGGAACCTTGCCATACGTTGATATAATGTGTGGGATAGTTTGCAGGTCGACTGCAGCGCCAGTTGCGTGCCATCGGGCAGTAAGTGGATGACTGTGTCGCGAAATTCCTTGGCTTTGCAGTATTCCCGTAAGGACCGCAACTTTTCTTTAGTGGCGACTTCTTCGGCTTACTGACGCTCCTAGTGGATGAGTAAAGTATTACAAAAGCTCCTCTCGCCAAAGCAGTTTGGTTGTTTTGGACACCACCTCGTAAGTTGATCATGATTTATCAGTGTGTGGCACTACGGCCGGGAGTCTCACCTGGGTCCACTATGGGCAGAGAATGGGCCACCAGCACCAGCAGCGGCAGGGTCGCCACCAGCGTGCTCCGGGCGGACATGGCAGCCTGCAAAACACAGCAGCAAAACTGAGAGGCTAACACTGATACACAGGAGCAGAAATAGAAATGGAAGGCGATGCAATATTCTTAGCGCCAGTGCTGGCCTACAGTAGGTTCAACAAAAGTCGAGTAATGAAATTTAAATCTTTGTGCTTTTCCTAAATCAGCTGAGGCCACCACAAACACTAAATTAAACTTGAGTACGGTCTATTAGTAGTGGGCATACGGGAGTTCTGGCACAACGAGGACAGTCTTCTCCTTAAGTAAAGCCACTAGACTAATTTAATTATCCTTATTAAACATACTGTTCACTTAGATGCATGTTATGTTTACTTAGGCCATAATTGATGGATAATTACTGGCATGATAATTACCGTAACTAATGAGCAATATGGCTGCTTTGGTTCATGTTTTCTCAGGTGTCCAATGCTTTTAGCTTAAAGTAATAACTGTCATTTTTAATGATGGTAATTTATGACCCAAAAGAATAACGCCCCCACTGTGCTGCTATTGGTCATTCCCCCACCGCCACCAGCGGCTGCAGTGCTCCTTAGCATCCTCGCGCTTGGAATTCTTTACGTTAATTACGTTCCAGCAACACTGCCCCTAACATAAAGCGTCAGAGATCACCCGCCACCACCGAGGAGAATAAAAAGAAGAAAATGGTTTCATTCGAATGTAAGTATTACTTCCTCCATCTGTTTTCTCATTATTATTATTGTATTATTTGCTATTTTTTGTATTTTTTTTATTTCTTCAACAGTGCAGCAGACTCCTCATAATGCAGCTGACCAGTCTGATTTACAATTCTGCACTTGTGATTAGAGGATTACCTTGAACTTACACGCGTCTACTACTGCACTGAACTGGAGACAAAAATGCTTCTATGTTTTCAATACTTCGTCTACGTGTTAGTAACAGGAACATGTTCTGGCGTAATGAAACAAAAATCCTTAAAGCACATATTCTCTAAAACTGATCACAAATAATCTTTCAAAATCGTTTACTTCATAATATCACACACAGGTTGCTGCAGTGACATCAGCAAGTTTCAATTATAACACAGTACATTTGCTGTAACACACTGCATTCTCTTTAGTAGATGTGATGAAAATCAATTATCAGCAATATACCCAGTCCCCTAATATTCTCCAAATTGCAAAGAACTGCCAGTCAAATGGTTTCGGCGATGTCCAGAAAATACCAATTAAAAATTTAAATGACAAAATTTGCCCATGAATCAGTTTAGGGATAAGGTTAAAGGAGCCTACGACTCGGCTGTAACTGTAAAATCCTATAGTTATAATATTTAAGCATATATGAATACTTGTGTGACTTAATATCAGCGAAGATACTACACGCAGTTTGAACTCGTCATTCGTCAAAGATGACATTCCAAAATTTTTATAGTGTAATAGAAGCCAAAAACTAGCTATGTTATATCAACACAACAATGTAAAACAATCTCGAGACGGAACCTGTCAGTGCTTAGCTCGCCATTGGGTATCTTCATGAGTTGATTGTCGACTGTGCTGTCGGCGGTGTGAGTTATTATCGATGATCGAATGGTAACGAATTGTAGATCAGCTAAATATAAACCACTGCCTTAGGGAATCTGTAGATGCCAAACACTACGGATCATAACTTTCATTACGACAACTTCAAAACATTAGACACTCGGCATATCTATCCTTTTCTACATTGCAACAGTAAATGATTCTTGCTTGAACTGCCCATTTGTCAGCGAAATAACGACGGTCATACACTGTAGAGTCACGTTATTGCCATCCACCTTACAGTATCCAACAAATAGTCGTTTTCAGCACGCACAAGAAACATAACTGGAACTGACCCAGTCAAGTGCTCAGACATGATCGCGCGCTTCTGAAGTCATCTTGTTTGCTGCGATTCCTACAGCTATTGAGTGGTGGAGAATTCATATGTCTATGGCGGCGAAAGCAGAATTCAGATTTTGGCGCACGTGAGCAGTCGGAATGGATTCGTAACCACCTGCGCTTGTCACGTAGAACAGCGGCTCCTAAGACTGCTTTAAAACATTTAAGTTTCCTAGTGTTTTCTGAGCAATGGTTGCACAGTGAATATTCGGCACTTTTTGTTGGCCACGGCGACATCCGTCGTAGTATGAAGTGAAAACGAGAATAATCAGAAAATTGTGACCGTCGCAAAAAAGGACTTTGTTAGATTCGATATTCCCGGGTGCGTTACAAACCACCATTAAAACGGGTGACGACGCCTTCCACGAACTTCAAAGTCCGTGAGCTACACGGAATGATGGACTTTCGTACTGGACCCATGCCTGGTCTGAGTAAATCAAACAGATGGCTGGTCGACTACTGTATCGTGTGCGCCTCACGCGTGACACGGCTAACATGTAGAACTTTGTCATTGTACTTCTTTACTTACATACACTCCTGGAAATTGAAATAAGAACACCGTGAATTCGTTGTCCCAGTAAGAGGAAACTTTATTGACACATTCCTGGGGTCAGATACATCACATGATCACACTGACAGAACCACAGGCACATAGACACAGGCAACAGAGCATGCACAATGTCGGCACTAGTACAGTGTATATCCACCTTTCGCAGCAATGCAGGCTGCTATTCTCCCATGGAGACGATCGTAGAGATGCTGGATGTAGTCCTGTGGAACGGCTTGCCATGCCATTTCCACCTGGCGCCTCAGTTGGACCAGCGTTCGTGCTGGACGTGCAGACCGCGTGAGACGACGCTTCATCCAGTCGCAAACATGCTCAATGGGGGACAGATCCGGAGATCTTGCTGGCCAGGGTAGTTGACTTACACATTCTAGAGCACGTTGGGTGGCACGGAATAAATGCGGACGTGCATTGTCCTGTTGGAACAGCAAGTTCCCTTGCCGGTCTAGGAATGGTAGAAGGATGGGTTCGATGACGGTTTGGATGTATCGTGCACTATTCAGTGTCCCCTCGACGATCACCAGAGGTGTACGGCCAGTGTAAGAGATCGCTCCCCACACCATGATGCCGGGTGTTGGCCCTGTGTGCCTCGGTCGTATGCAGTCCTGATTGTGGCGCTCACCAGCACGGCGCCAAACACGCATACGACCATCATTGGCACCAAGGCACAAGCGACTCTCATCGCTGAAGACGACACGTCTCCATTCGTCCCTCCATTCACGCCTGTCGCGACGCCACTGGAGGCGGGCTGCACGATGTTGGGGCGTGAGCGGAAGACGGCCTAACGGTGTGCGGGACCGTAGCCCAGCTTCATGGAGACGGTTGCGAATGGTCCTCGCCGATACCCCAGGAGCAACAGTGTCCCTAATTTGCTGGGAAGTGGCGGTGCGGTCCCCTACGGCACTGCGTAGGATCCTACGGTCTTGGCGTGCATCCGTGCGTCGCTTCGGTCCGGTCCCAGGTCGACGGGCAAGTGCACCTTCCGCCGACCACTGGCGACAACATCGATGTACTGTGGAGACCTCACGCCCCACGTGTTGAGCAATTCGGCGGTACGTCCACCCGGCCTCCCGCATGCCCACTATACGCCCTCGCTCAAAGTTCGTCAACTGCACATACGGTTCACGTCCACGCTGTCGCGGCATACTACCAGTGTTAAAGACTGCGATGGAGCTCCGTATGCCACGGCAAACTGGCTGACACTGACGGCGGCGGTGCACAAATGCTGCGCAACTAGCGCCATTCGACGGCCAACACCGCGGTTCCTGGTGTGTCCGCTGTGCCGTGCGTGTGATCATTGCTTGTACAGCCCTCTCGCAGTGTCCGGAGCAAGTATGGTGGGTCTGACACACCGGTGTCAATGTGTTCTTTTTTCCATTTCCAGGAGTGTATTTACTAGCAAATCCTGCAATGTTTCGCAATTACTACAGAAGCATGAGAATTGGATACATGTCCTAATCTCTTCCTCCCCACCCCACTACCCTTCTCTGTCCATCTCCTCCTCCTCTCTTTGTTCCACTCCTCATCCTCCCTCTCTCTTTGCCCATCACCTCCACTCCCCTCTCTCTATCTATTTCCATCTCCTTCCTCTCTACCTCCTCCTCCCCCCTCTATCTCCTCCACCCCCTCTATCTGTTAGCTATTCCTTCCCCCTCTCTGTGTCCGTTTCCTTCCCCTCCCCATTCTCTGTTCATCTACACCTACCCCTCCCTCTAAGCCTGAGCCTAGTTTATTGTTATTGCAAATTTACGTTCCGTAGTAGTATCCTAAACATAAGCTGAAAAGCTATAAATGCAACTCTTCTGTTTTCAGTGAAAACTGACTGCGAGGAAGTAAGCAAAACAGTACAATATTATGTATACAATTTTTGTTTAAAAAAATCTACAAGGTGGACAGAAACAGTTCAAAAATCTCGTAAGAGAATTACAGGGTAGGATATGCTGAAAAGTAATTGTTAAGGAAAAAATGAATACATTTCGCCGTGTCCGAGTTAATTAGCATGGAAGTTTTTCAGTCAGGCAGATGCGCGCGCAAATCCAAGCGACGAGCCAGAGACAGTGTCGTCAAACTAGTATTTCGCTCGATTTCCTGAAACCAAATAAGTGAGCAATACAAAAATTGGACATGGGACTGTAGTAAGGATAGAATCCTAGCCAACGGCTGAGCAGTCTCGTGCGCTGTCATATACGCTTTGAGAACAGCTGACACTAACTGTATCTGGCAGGCCGCTTGGATGACTTCAGTGCTAATTAACTCGGGAACGGCGAAACGTATCTACTTTTTTCCTTACAATTGTTTCGCAGCACTATCTGCCCTGCAACACCCTTACAAGCTTTTTAGACCGCCGTGTATAGTATGAAAGAATATATATGGGAGAAACAATTGCCGGACGGAGTGGCCATGCGGTTCTAGGCGCTACAGTCTGGAGCCGAGCGACCGCTATGGTCTCAGGTTGGAATCCTGCCTCTGGCGTGGATGTGTGTGATGTCCTTGGGTTTGTTACGTTTAAGTAGTTCTAACTTCAAGGGGACTGATGACCTCAGAAGTTAAGTCCCATAGTGCTCCGAGCCATTTGAACCATTTTTGAGAAACAATGTTTCCTGTGGTTTTAAATGTCCTACTGCGGATGTTAAAACATATTACAGGGAAAGAAACAAAACCGCTCATGTCACAGCAGAGCAAAGCACAGCATTTTTTTCCCGCAATTGGATTTTACAGACAAATTTTACATTGTTGTGTAAAAAATATATAGCTTATGTTCATATGAATGTTTATTAGAATGTCCTGTAAAAATTTGTAGTAAATTTGTCAAGCACTTTTCGAGCATTTTGCTAACAAAGTTTCATGTCCATACGAACGTTTAGCCGGCCGATGTGGTCTAGCGGTTCTAGGCTCTTCAGTCCGGAACCAGGCGGCTGCTACGGTCGCAGGTTCGAATCCTGCCTCGAGCATGGATGTGTGTGATATCCTTAGGTTAGTTAGGTTTAAGTAGTTCTAAGTCTAGCTGACTGCTGACCTCAGATGTTAAATCCTACAGGTATAGTGCCTAGAACCATTTGAACCATTTTGAACCGAACGTTTATTGCAATAACGTGTAAAAATTCGAAGTCACTCGCTCAAGAACTTTTCGAAAATGTTTGTAACATTTCCCTTTTATATATTACATATGTATTTGTATATTATAAGAGTTCACTGCAGTAGCTATACAGGGTGAATCTCCTAAAACTTGCACCGTAGATATTGCGAAATTGGAAAGTGCTATTTACGTTCAGTTTTCACAAAATTTATTGGTAGTCTGAGATTCGCTATTGTTAGAGAGAAAACAGAGTAAAATAATACTTACAAAGCGTATTTTTTGTGCAAACATACACTTTTTTTAAATAGAACAATGTCTGTTGACATTGACAATGTAAAATTAGGGTAAATTACAATGTCAGTGGTGTTTGCTACTGGATTCTAGAGCGAGTCGTTTACGAGATATCGTATTTTCAAAAGTTTCCACGGCGACACGTTTGTGCCGTTCAACCTGCGTAATTGCTTAAGGTGTGCTTCTGTGTTCCTTGAGTGCATTGCGGCTTGCTAACCGGTTAGTGCGTGACAGTCCAAGCAGTAGGTCGCAAGTGAACGATGGAATTTACTACTGCAGAAAAAGCCGACATGCCCATTGTGTATGCAGAGTGTAGGAATAATGCAGTTCGTTCTTGTACGGTGTATGCGGCAAGAGATCAATAGACGTCGACCACCTCGGCAGTTATTTATCAGCCTCGTTAACCAGTTGCTTGAAAGTGGTAGCGTAGATCTCGGACAACGTAACAGAAGGAAGCAAGGGGGGAAATTAATGTTGTTGCTGCTGCTGCAGTTGATCAGCACGTTCTTTAGCTTCTGTGCAATCGGACAAGGAAAAATATTTGGAAATTAGTGGCAAGTTCCTATGGGACCAAACTAATGACATCATCGGTCCATATACTTACACACTACTTATCTAACTTAAACTAACTTACGCTAAGGACAACACACACACCCATGTCCGAGGGAGCACTCGAACCGACGGGGGCAGCCGTGCGAACCGTGGC
Organism: Schistocerca gregaria; assembly: GCF_023897955.1. NCBI lineage: Eukaryota > Metazoa > Arthropoda > Insecta > Orthoptera > Acrididae > Schistocerca > Schistocerca gregaria. Next base: position 787,252,749 of record NC_064920.1, on the reverse strand, counting down.
AAGGCATCATAGACCGCGCGGCTACGAATATATGGTATGAGTCAGACAAGAGCCTTGCGCCTTCCCCGTTGACATAGGTTCCATCCGCAAGACATCTCTCTCCATCGAGAGCTGCATGGACATGATTATGAGAACTGTTTCAACTTTTGTACATGGGCATTAAGACAGGATTCTCCAGACGTCTCATTTATCTTGTTTAGTGATGAAGCCACATTTATCAATCAATCACGGCCAGGTAAACCACCGAAACATGCACAAGTGGTCTGTTGACAACCCCCGTTGACTTCGTCAGGTGGAAAGTCAGCGTCCATGGGGTGTAAACATGTAGTGTGGGATAGTGAACTACCAGCTCATAGGCGCGTCTTCCGTAGACGGAACACCGAACCCTCACAGATATCGCTTATCCCTAACAGACAGTCTTCCACAGATATTAGGAGACGTTCCTATGCAGACTAGAAGCAGCCTGTAGTACTAACATATCGCTATCCAGCCCACACTGCACGAAGCACTACAACATGTCTTCAAGAATTTTTTCTAAATCGTTTGATTGTACAAATGGCTCGATGCACTATGGGACTTAACATCTGAGGTCATCAGTCCCCTAGACTTAGAACTACTTAAACCTAACTAACCTAAGGACATCACACACATCCATGCTCGAGGCAGGATTCGAATCTGCGACCGTAGCAGCAGCCCGGTTCCGGACTGAAGCGCCTGGAACCGCTCGGTCAGCAAATCGTTTGACTGGACGCAGAGAGCCTGTACCTTGGCCGACCCTTTCCTCGGATTTGTAGCCTGTAGGATTTTTTCCGTGGGTATAGCTGAAAGAAGCTGTCTAGAAGGACAGCCGATGATACGCAACGAGCTATTACTGCAGCCTGCTCGGACATCTCCGCTGAAATACTGGAACGTGTGCAGCAGTCGTTCCATAACAGACTGGAGACGTGTATTGCCGCTACCAGTGGTCATTTTGAACACAACCTGCGATGGTAAATTGTCTTGTTACTGATCTGATGGTTCAAATGGCTCTAAGCACTATGGGACTTAACATCTGAGGTCATACCTGACAGCGTGAGATAGTCAGCATTAAAATAAATTGCAACAGAGGTGCAAGCCACTTGGGGCTGCCATGTGTCCTCTGCTACAGTCAACACAAAACTGTAGCAGAGGACACAATGCAGCCCATAGTGGCTTGCACCTCTGTTGCATTTTATTTTAATGCTGACTATCTGCTGCTGTCAGGTATGACGGCAGCTTTCGTATTTTTTGGTACGTTATGCTGTAACTTTTAGTTTTAATTTTGTCCGAAGAAGGTGTCCCTTGTGACACCGAAACCTAGGTCACAAATTAATTGTCTTCGCGACTGAGGGCTGTGTTTTTCAAAATTTTGTATTATACAATAGTCGCTGATTGACAGCCATGCTAAAAACCTTTTAAAAAAGTCTAGGAGAAACACCATCACCAGTACGTCATATTACAATATGTTAAAAAATCAGCTTCAAGGAGACGTAGACTTGACGTGGACTTCTGACTAAAGGTGTCATTTTGCCACATGAAAATACTCGGCTTCTTACTGCCAGGGCAACACTTGCAGCTATTGATGACCCGCACTTTGAATCTCCGCCACTTCCGCCATACTCACTAGGCCTCGCACCGAGTGATTACCGCATGTTTGGACCACTCAAAGAGGCAATGGGAGGAAATAAATTCCGTTTCGATGAAGAGGTGCAGCAGACGGTGACGAGTGGCCGCGGACACGCCCGAAAGAATTTCCTTTCCAGAGGCATCCGTGCAGTTCCTGCGTGCTGGAGGAAATGTGTTGAACGACAGGGAGACTATGTCGAAAGGCGATACACTTGTGTTCCACTTTCGTTCAATAAAAAAAATTAAAAAGTATTTCAAGATTTTGTTTGATTTCCCCTCGTATGTTTGAAAGAAAAGAGGGACAAGTAAGCTTCAGTCACAAGATGAATAACTGACAAACTTTATTTTATTGTTTTCCACGTCCTGAAAAGTACGTTTGTAGGCGGCACAGTAAACAAACACCAATAGAACAGTGAGGCGTCGTAAACTGCACGCGTCTTTGGTATGGGCAGGGCCGTCAGTAGGGCAGAGCGCCCGGCGACCGGGCGGAGTCGGCGGGCAGGCCAGGCCGCGTCTGCCGACACGGCGCTCCGAGGCGCCCACTCGCAGGTCGCGTCCCGTTACCCGGCCGGCTGCGGGTCATCCGCTGTGCCATCCAGTCGCCTCCCCAGCGGCCTGTGACGCCCACATCAATCTGCTCTACAATTAAGCCGCTTTCACACAAGTAGCTTCCTTGCCTCAATCGACTGCCGCATCTCTACTGAGCGCCGCTGCGTATATTACCACGATAAATCAGTCTAATCTAAAAGCCGTAAATTCAACTAAATACCTAGGAATTACAATTACGAACAACTTAAATTGGAAGGTTCACATAGAAAATGCTGTGGGGAAGGCTCACCAAAGGCTGCGTTTTATCGGCAGGACACTTAGAAAAAGAAATGGTTCAAATGGCTCTGAGCACTATGGCACTTAACTTCTGAGGTCATCAGTCCTCTAGAACTTAGAACTACTTAAACCTAACTAACCTAAGGACATCACACACATCCATGCCCGAGGCAGGATTCGAACCTGCGACCGTAGCGGTCGCGCGGCTCCAGACTGTAGCGCCTAGAACCGCTCGGCCACCCCGGCCGGCACTTAGAAAAAGTAACAGACCTACTAAGGAGAGAGACTGCCTACATTACGTTTGTCCGTCCTCTTTTAGAATACTGCTGCGCGGTGTGGGATCCTTACCAGGTAGGACTGACGGAGTACATCGAAAAAGTTCAAAGAAAGGCAGCACATTTTGTACTATCACAAAATATGGGAGAGAGTGTCACAGGAATGATACAGGATTTGGACTGGAAATCATTGACGGAATCTTCTCACGAAATTCCAATCACTAGGTTTCTCCTCCGAATGCGAAAATATTTTGTTGAAACCGACCTACATAGGGCGGAACGATCACCACGATAAAATAAGGGAAATCAGAGCTCGTACGGAAAGATATAGGTATTCATTCTTTCTGCGCGCTATACGAGATTGGAATAATAGAGAATTGTGAAGGTGGTTCGGTGAACACTCTACCAGGCACTTAAATGTGATTTGCAGAGTATCCATGTAGATGTAGAAGTAGATGTACCTAATCTTCAGGATATTCACGGTTGATGTTGTTATATACAGAGAGAGAAGTGAAACCGCGCGGGATTAGCCGAGAGGTCTCGGGCGCTGCAGCCGTCCGCAGCTCGCGGTCGTGCGGTAGCGTTCTCGCTTCTCGCGCCCCGGTTCCCGGGTCCGATTCCCGGCGGGGTCAGGGATTTCCTCTGCCTCGTGATGACTGTGTTGTGTCATGTCCTTAGGTTAGTTAGGTTTAAGTAGTTCTAAGTTATAGGGGACTGGTGACCATAGATGTTAAGTCCCATAGTGCTCAGAGCCATTTGAACCATTTTTGTGCTGCAGTCTGTGCGGCTGGTCCCGACGGAGGTTCGAGTCTTCCCCCGGGCATGGGTGCGTATGTTTGTCCTTAGGATAATTTAAGTAGTGTGTAAGCTAAGGGACTGATGACCTTAGCAGTGAAGTCCCATAAGATTTCACACACATTTGAACAAGAGATGTTACATCGCTAGAAAACTGTAGAGAAACACAGACAGAGAAGTAGGAGATTTGGAACAGAGATTTGCAATTGACTCTCAATATAAAAGAAAGGGTAACGTATTGCACATAAATATAGTGACGGAAAAAACTGCAATACCAAGAAGGAGTTGTGCGACGTAAACGAAAGTTGGTAGGCATGCTTCTACAACTGAAAGACGATTTCTATTCAAACTTCGCGCCAGTCGCTATGAGGATGAAATTCTGGTATGCTTTAAATAAACGCTTTAAAGGTCACGAGCATTAGTTACCGTTGTGACTAGACGTGTTGAGTTGATGTTAATCAAGAATGCCTTTAAGGCTACAAAGACGCCATTATTAAAACACTCACTGAGCTTGAAAGAGTTCGTGTAATATGGCTACGACGAGCTGAATGTTTCTTCTGCGATACTGCAGAAAGACTTGGCAGTAATGCAGCCACCGTACATAATTACTGGCAGCAGTCGTCAAACTGGGCTCAGACGGCCACGTGGCACTACCGAGAGGGAAGACCACCGTGTTCCGCGCCTGGCTCTGTCGCATCGTACTGCATTTCCTGTAGCACTAAGTGCCACAGCGAACTGTTACAAGTCAATTAGTTCAAGCATAGCTCCGAGCCAGACGGCCTGAAGCGTGCCTTCCACTGACCCCGTTACCCGCCATTTGCGACTTGAGTGGCGTCAAGCGAGAGCTCACTAGTGGTCAGAGTGGAGGTCCGTTGTATTTTCTGATGAAAGCTGGTTCTGCCTCGGTGTCTGTGATGGGCGTGTGCGTGTGCTGGTTCTAACCAGGCCAGTTGAGGGCCTGCAGCCGAACTGTCGGCATGCTGAAAATACACCTGGTGGTATGGTCTGGAGTGTGACAGCAGGAGCACTCTAGTGGTTATCCCACGCATCCTGACTGAAAATTTTGTATATTAGTGTGGTGATTCGACCTGTTGTGCTGACATTCATTAACAGCATTGTAGAGGCTGTTTCCCAACAGGATAACGCTCGCCCCAATACCGCTGTTGTAACACAACATGCTCTACAAAGTGACGATATGTTGCCTTGGTCTACCCGATCACAAGATCTGGCGCCAATCGAGCACATAGGGAACATCATCGGACGACAACTCCACCGTCACCCAGAAACAGCACTAACTGCCCATCTACTGACCGATAAAGTGCAACAGGAATGGAAGTCCAGTGTATGCACGTTTGCATGCTTGAATTCAACCTTCTGGCGATTACATCGCTTATTAACGTACTAACATTTCCCACGCACCCTGAATGCAAAATTGTACGCCAACCCCATTCATCAGTATAGCGTTGCACGCTCTCTGGTCTGAATGCATACACTGATTCGCTTGGGAAGGTTGTCATAACGAAATTTTATCCTATCCTATGGCAAGCTGGTACACAGCTTTTATAGGTGGTCCTTGATATCCTGTATACTGGCACTGGGACGGAGATGACGCTCAAGCTAGTCCCATGCATGGTTTATCGGGCACTGATCTGGAGTTATTGCTGGCCACGAGAGTACCACAACATCAAACACACAGATCATAGAGATACTCCCTCTGTGAGGAGGAGAACTGCGCTCTTGAAAAAAATGGCAGCACGATAGTGTTGATGAGAGAGAACACATGAGGTCGGAGGAGGTCAGTGACGCACTGTTGTGCCATCAGAGTTCTCTTCAAACTGTGCCAGCCGTGACCAGAAGTCATACCCGATGGCTCTCCACATCATGACGTCACGATTGATATCGTTGTGTTTCTTCAAAACATCGGAAGACTGGTACCTATCCCTATGTCGAACACATACGCGCCGACAGTGGTTTTCCGAAGTAGTACAGAACCATGATTCATTGTTGAGTACAGTGCGACTCCATTCTTCAGCTTCCCGTCCTCGGCACCATTTCAAATATACAATGTTTGAGTGTTTAGGTGTTTTCGTCACTCTTCGCATGGGTCGGTCAATTCTCTGGTCCTGCTGCTGCCAGTCTCCGACTGACACAGAATCTTGAAGGGAGTCCATTACTTGTTCTCAGATGTCAGGAGCAGAAATGAAAGGGTAACGATGTGCTTGGTGCACATTACAACGTTCCTCTCTTGTGGTGGTCGACCGGAACCCTGCCTTCGAGTTCCCGTGCAGTCCAATATCGAATCACTGTCACATTCGAATAACCCAAAGGTGTGGGTATTGCGTGATTCGGACAGCCAACCAAATAGAGACACACAATTAGAGACCTTTAAATTCTGTCAGACGCGGGACACGTCTATATACGGCAACTCTGTGTCTTTGAAGGCTATCACTCAACGTCTGTTCGGGCCACTTATATACCCTACCAGGCCTGGTAACAACACCAATATACTCTACCTGCCACATAGAACTGTAACTAATCCTTTACATATTTGCCGATAGTGTGTACTTATACGAAGCTATACTGACATCCAATGGCGACTTCTGGGGACTTCACGTCTTCTGTCAGCCGGAATCGCGCAACTGCAACGGTCGCAGGTTCGAATCCTGCCTCGGGCATGGATGTGTGTGATGTCCTTAGGTTAGTTACTTTTAAGTAGTTCTAGGTTCTAGAGGACTCATGGCCACAGATGTTAAGTCCCATAGCGCTCAGAGCCATTTGAACCATTTTTTGCCAGGCAATGTACTAATTGCGGGAGTAGCTCAAGGGAACGTTACAGCGCCGTTACTGTTTACATTATACCAGAAACGAAGAGATCCATTACCGTTCGGTAACGTGATTGGTGAAAAATCACAACCGTTAAGATGATTAGAAATAACTGGGAAGACCTCAGTTGGAATGACCACATAAAAATAGATGTAGGAAAAGCAGATGCTTATCATTACGCCAAGGAAAAGTCATTTAGTCACGAAAATTTATTTAAAAAGCTTTAAGCGTTTTTACATAACAAATTCGGAGGCATCCTCCTCTGTCGCTTACTGTAATGTCCCATCTCCTAAAGGCAACTCTTAACTTACTGTACATTGCTCAGATAGATAAAGTAATAAAATTGTAATTTAAAGCATTAGAAAGCATTCTTGACTGGAGGACAGCGTTCGGTATAAAATGTTAAAAATAAATAAAAAAACAGTCTTGATTGCGTTTTCAGATTATTTAATTGTTGGCAACCGGTTCTGGCCCTTTCCTTAGACCATCTTCAGGATTTCACCGCTGTAATACAGTAATAATACACATTCATTATATACCGCTGTAATACAGTAATAATAGGCATTCAGTATACACCGCTGTAATAAAGTAATAATAGGCATTCAGAATGAATGCGTGTAATTACTGTGTTACAGCAGTGTAATCCTGAAGATCGTGTGGAAAGGGCCGAACTTGGTTGTCAACAAATAAAAAATCTGCAAACGCGATCGAGACTGTTTTTATTGATATTTAATATTACAATTCCTCAAAGCAAAATTCTCTGTGAATTACTAAAGAACAGAAAAATGGCAAACCAAAAAGGAGCTATAATTACATGAAGCCTAAAAATAATTATAGCCACTAGCAATAATTAGGGTACAAAATCTTAGGTTTAAATTTTGCTGGGAGTATGGCTACATAAAAAATTTTAAAAGCTGTATCCTCATACAACATGGAGGGCAGTCAGAGACGCATAACCACTGGAAATATGTATGTACGTTTTGGTCATTCAGACAGCAATAATAATAATAACGGTAACAATATAACTACTAAATGAGCTTACAGGCTAACATGACTGGAGGAACTCAACGCAGCTTGAGACACGAAGTAAGATAAACACGAATGAGAAAAAAATTTCCGAACACTGGGGTTACTATTCAGACTGTCCAAGAGATAAGACCGCCCCTGCTTACTGTAGGAAACCAGCTTGGGGGGCTGTCAGTGCATTGGTATGAAATTGAGACAGGTTTCGGAGCAATCTTAGTCTAAGCTGTGATAAATATTACTAAGACAACAGAACACGAAAGTCAGATGCGTCTGAAAGACGGTACTCGACATTTTCAGCAGTTATAATACTAATGGAAACAGAAAAGGGCTAACATTCATCTTCTTACCTTTATGCCACTTTCATGTCATGTTAATAAAGATTTTGCACAGTAAGTGTATATTTGGATCACAGTCAAAAACAAAAAAATAATCATTAAAGCTTAGTTTCAGAATCTCATATATCACATTTTCACCGCTGTGAATAGAAATCCGAAGATGTCACTTGCAGTTGACCCTCATCTTACGTGCAACATGTCGCTATTGGACATGAGCCGCATATCGGAATTGACAAAGTAAAAGTTAAGACATTAGACTCTGATCGAGCAGATTGCTAAGGTTGTTAAAAAACCTAAGTTAGATAGAAACGTTAAGAACAGGATGGTTATGCTGCTATTTGGCAGCCAGTGACGCAGTGTAGGCTTGCATTTGCACGAAGCATTCGGTAGGGAATACCTTGGTACCAGCATTTTTAAGCTCAGATGCATTGGGTAAGGACTCTACTAAGGAGAATCAGGAAGTTATAGTGGGGAAGGTTGAGAAAAATCTTAGTAAGGACTGCACTTATGTTAAGGCTGTGGCATAAACAGGAATGTCACGCGAATTCACACCGCCAATGTCGGCGTCAGACGTCATGATCAACCTCATCTTGACAAAGCTGTAAGGTGAGTTAACATCAGATTTTAGAGGCTGCTGACGGCTGCAAACAATACACACATCTCGTTGATGCGGGTTGAGAGTATCCATAGGTCAGGAGGCACTGAACACGGTGTACACCTGACTAAGTCTAGGAGAAGGTGAATCGTTATTATAAATGGCAGTAAAGTGTGTGGATCTGCGTTCATTCACTGGTAGGTTCCTGTACTTGCATGCAGAAAGGCTAGACTTTTTAGGATTACTTAAGTTAAAACGAATCCCTTCTTCACAAACCTTCGTTTAATAGCGGAAATTAGTTCATTAACTAAATGGGGAACGCAGATCAGAATACTCAGTGATTTCGTTTCAACAGCTACTAATAGACAATGAATTTAACATTATTTTCGTTTCAGAGAAGCACTTCCGCACAGAATAAATACCGGATGGTTATAATTAAACTGGAAGTGTTGCAGTGCGGACTGTATACATCGGAGGACGCTGAAACATCGTCGGTATGTTCGTTAATCTGTGTGCACACAGATTATGCTAAAAAAACTAGTAGTTCCATTTCTACCACCAGTTGAAAATATGGCGTTGGAAGCAGTCAGAGTGTAGCATTACGGTGGTTCTGGTTCGTTTATTAGGATATGGTTGCAAGTTACAACATGTATTCAGTCTCATCCGACTCAGTAAAATGTTGCATCCATAACACGGCATTATCGGAAGTTGCTCGCAGCATCTCCGATGTAAGCAGAGTGATTTGTCGTCATACACTATCCTTCAGATCAGGTACAGTTCGGATACATCCCTGATAGACACGATCTTTCAGATACCCCGATAACTAGAAGTGACATTGACTTAGATCGGGGGATCTGAAAGACCAAATATCGTGAAATTCTCTAGAAATGATGCGGTCGCTACCGAACGTTTCTCGAAGCGCATCTTTCACCTGGCAAGCGACATGTAGTGTTGCCCAATCTTGCACTAAAACAGTGGTGGGAACACATTTACGTTCGTGCTCTTGACGTCTGGTGTCCCAAGAAAATTAAGCCACGTGCAACTACAAGAAACACAAGCAAGGAGTATACTGAATCTATTATCAAATCATTTGTCAATAAAGACTCACATTGTGGAATGAAATATCATGAGGACTTATAAAGATCAATGTATCCTTGTACTCCGTGACCAGTACAATGTGTCTTTCAGTAGCCGTCACTTCCCAGAAAGATACGAACACTCGTTAGAAAAACCACTTTATGGAAAAATACAAATGTTGTAGAGTAATACAGGCCAATATAATTTCTATCAGAGTTTTTGAAAATTTTGACAACTCAATGTTTAAGAGAGCAGTAACATAGCTCGGCACATAGAATTTATCAGGCTTGCCCTTTGGTTCCAGGAGAGGAACTTTGAAAAAAAAAGCAGTTTTATTTTTTGGGTATGAGACCCTTGTGGGGATAAATGATAACCTGACGACTGAAGATATCTTCTTAGATTTAACAAAACGTATGACTCTGTGGACTATACTATACTTTTGTCTAAGATGTAACATTAAGGAACTAGAGGGAAAACTAAACAGTGATTCGTTTAAGTCTGGGAAACAGGAAACTGTGTGTTTTCTTACAGTGTCAACAAACGAAGAACGGGTTTGAATCTGACTGGGATGCTTTAAAGTGGTGACACAAAGTCATATCAACGTCTTGTCTGTCTGGCGGATGATCCAATTTTTCCACAATTTGCAGAAGACCGGTATGGTTCTGAAAGAAATACCAAATAGGGTAGAGGATAACATTAGCTTGAGGACTACAGAAAACAGACATGTTTAACTGCTAGAACGGCATACAGTTAGTGAAACTGAACTCTTGTAGTATAAGCCAAATTTTGGTATCCCAAGAGGACTAAATATTCATTGAAGTCGAGCTTTCCAAATACTTAGATTTAGGATAACTGGTATATCTCCGTAATCCGATAGCGAGGCCGATATCCCGTCATGTTCGCTGACAATGACTCCTCCGGCGGCTGGAAGAGGTGCCAGTGGACAGTCAAATGACCCTGGCTACTGACGTCAAGCTGGAAGTAAAACCTAGCTGCTGGCAGGCTGTAGCCTCTGCCTCACTTACACCATATTTTCGTGTCCTTGGTGTTTAGAGGACTACGTTTTGGTTTGCTGTTCCACGGATTGTTGGCAGATTTGCTTGATACCGGACTATCTGTGTTATTCTGCTTGTGTGTTCTGCAGTTTACGACGACCCGGCACAGACTGAATTGTAAATTAATACGTGATTACAGTGCATCCGTATTTTCTGTGTAGCAAAGAGTGTGTTGTAACACAGCAGGTGTAATGAAAAGCTCTCTTGGAAGTAACACATTCAGCATCTTGTGAAGAAAATAAATGCTGCAGTCATTACAACATAAAAAACCCCCAGTGTCTCTGCCATTGAAACACGAAAGATTGTTTACTTTGCATATTTTCGCTCTGCTGTAGCCTATAGTGTAATTTTTGGGAACAACACAGGTATTTAGAAAAACATTCTTAGTCCAGAAAAGGACAGTCAGTACGAGGTACAGTCTTTATTCGCGAAGGTCGTTGGTTAAGCGTCTCGCAATTGAGGGTTTCGTGCAGAAACGGTGTAATCCACAAATACCCATTTTTATATTTTTGTGTTTTTTGTTACTTCATTACATTGTATTTACAGCCTATCAAAAATGGTTCAAATGGCTCTAAGCAATATGGGACTTAACATCTGAGGTCATCAGTCCCCTAGACTTAGAACTACTTAAACCTAACTAATCTAAGGACATCACACACATCCATGCCCGAGGCAGGATTCGAACCTGCGACCGTAGCAGCAGCGCGGCTCTGGACTGACAGCCTTTCACTTTTGTACTTCTTTCAGGTGTCATTCAGAAGCAAAACATTAATGGTGTAACTTGTGGGCAACTATTTTGAAATTAACTGAGTGCAAATTTGGTGCAACCCATTATGGATTCATTTAGTGAAGAAAATCTGAGTGATTCTGGTTCTAATCAAGAATATGTCCCATATGCTTCTTCTTACAAAGATGACTCTGATTATGAAACCCCCAAAAGGAAGCTTAAAAAGAGAAATGTGTAAAGACAAACCAGCACTGAAACAGCAAGACTAGAAGCATCTGCTGTGTCAGCACCTATAAATGATCCACAAAGTAAAAGAGGTGACCCTACTCTCACAGGTCCTGGAAATAATGGACAAATGACAAATATGTCAACTAAAACAACAATACTGTCTTTGAAGGAGGTGAAATTCCTAATCTGGATGCGAGTGGAAACTTTATTAATGTTGAAGAAGATCCTCCTGCCATTAAAAAGAAAGAAAAAAGAAAGAAAGAAAGAAAAAGAAAGGTAGAAAGATAGAAAGAGAACAAGGAATCCTTATTTGTAGAAACGAAATGTAAAGAAGATGGAATGTGTTACTTGCAAGTACAAGAAGTTTAGCTTCTACCATTACAATTGTCCTAAAAACTGAAGTTAATATTCCTGAAGAAGGCAGGCAGTACAATTTTGAAACGTTATATTCCGTTGGCAAAGAAGGTGAATTAGCTCAAAAAAGTTGTATCTGTGTACTGGTGTAACAAACAATGAAGAAGCGGTCATATACTACATAGTACAACAGAATCACATCGTTCGTTCACTCGTACATACACCTTACAGAAACAGGACGGTACTAATGTTAATGTGTGCAGATTTGCTTTCCGAAACACCTTTCAAATTTCGTCTGGTTGGCTAGATCGTGCTGGTACTTCTTACAAACAAAAAGGAGAAGTCGCTTCAGATAATTGAGGTAAATGTGAACCTTAAAAAAAAAACTGTTGCAGAAATCAAACGTCAAGTGCCAATTTGAAGAACACATAGAATCATTCCCAAGGTACCACTCACACTATCCAAGAAAGGACAGTCCAAATCCAGAATACCTTAATCCCGACCTGAAAATTGCTAAAATGTATAGTTTGTTGTATTTGGATTGGTGTAAAGAACGAGAGGAATCTCTTTACCGTCAGGTATTTACTTCAGATTTCAATTTTTCATTCCATCCACCACATTCAGGTACTTGCAAAAGCTGTGAAATTAAGAAAACAGAAATGGCAACTTCAACTGATGAAAATGGAAAGAAAATGCTGGAACTGTTACATCATCTACATCTTCGAAGAGCTGAACTGGCGAGGTCCCAAATGAAGGAAGATGTTGAACTGGCCAGATCTGATCCTGAGATGTATGTTATAGCGTTTGATTTGCAGAGTTTTCTTTCATTGCCTAAACTCCCAGTTTCTTGGATATACTATCAACGGCAGTTAAGCGGCTTCACTTTCTGTACCCACAATCTAGTGGAAGACAAAGCTTCCATGTATTTCTGGACAGAGGCACAAGCAGATAGAGGATTGCAAGAAGTCATGTATTTTGAATTATGTGAAAAATCTTCCTTTGCATGTAAAGAAATTGGTCTGTTACGGTGATACTTGTCGGGGACAAAATCGAAATTTCAATCTGTTTCTTATGTTGCTGTACACTGTCACTAAGCCAGACATTAGTGTTGAGACAATTGAGCTGAAATTTTTTGTATCAGGACACTCTTTCATGGCTGTGACCAGGATTTCTTATGTAGAGATAATGGGATGAAGAAAGAACAATATATTTTTGGTGCTGAAAGTCTTATTAGAATTACTGGGGTGGCAAAGAAGAAAGGAAACAAATTTCAAGTTACTCATCTACAGGATGATGATTTTAAAAGCATCAAGCCTTTGAATGATATAACTATTAAGAAGAAAATATGTATAGACAGTGACAAGATCAACTGGCTGAAGATACAGCGGCTGAAATTTCACAAGGAAAAAACCTTTTGAAATCGATTTCGCTGAAACAGTAAATCGAGATATACCATACAGGTCCAAGAATTACAAGAAAACCAGAAAAGGACGTCAGATACATTAACCAGATTGTATCACGCTTTTGAAGTTATCTGAGGTGAAAAAACCTACAGCAACAAATCCTAAAGCAAAAGATTTAAGGAAGCTGATGAAATATGTAACTCCCATTCATCACAGCTTTTATGAAGAATTCTTAATTCACAGGTTGCACGTCCAGAGTCTGATACAGACGTGTATTTGAGTGAAGAAGGCGAAAATGAGTGATTGCTTGTTTATTGGGAGAAATGTCTAGACATTTTTTAATATTATCTTTAAAAGTTACATTATTTTGAGTACTAATGTCAGTAAAGAAAGAAGTTGTACTTTGCAACCCGTGTCTCTTACAAAATGTGAAATAAATGTGTTTTCTTTTCTTTAATACGTGTTGTTTATTTCCATCACTGTTCTTAAAACTATGATAATGTAAGTTACTTCATTCTGGCAGTAAATACATATTTTGTTCGTAGAGAGCAACAGTGAAGTATAAAAGTACAAAAATGTGGAGTACACCAATAAAGTTTCAATTTTTTTTTTTTTTTTTTTTTGGAGGTAAAATGGTATAACCAACTGTGGCACTGAAAATGCAGTTTTTAAGTTCATGTAGAGAGCAAATATTTACATTTAATAATATCACTCCAAGTACAAAGAACAATCGTTGTAGTAGTAATAGTTAATTTATACGGTTTCTTTAACTTTCACTTTTTTCTAAAAACAGGAAGCTTGTGGATTGCACCATTTCTGCAGCAAACCCCTCAATTCTGACTCTACCGATGCCGCACATATTGTCCCTCGTAGCATTTGTGGAAATTAACATGGCTTTAGTCTAACCAAATGCCACATTTTCTCAGTGAATTGTAGGAGGAAAACGATTTGCCTTTGGAAAACATTTCTGTAACTATTGTCCAGAAAAGTGTGCACTAGTCAACAGTTTTGTTTTCAGTGAGTGATAAACGCCAGGTGTTTGTACTTAAATTGGAAGGTTTCCTTGCAGCACGTTCCTTTTATTCTGTACTAGAGTTCTTCGAAGTACTTTAAAGCCTCGCTTTGTAACGTCTTCTCTATTGTCTACATCATTGTAAATATTTTTTGTGTGTGTCAAGCCTTTATTGAAGTCTGATTTTTGTTTTTAGTCTTATCAGCATTATGTGAATTACGAAATGACTCTTTCCTTTGCAAAGTGCTACGATATCACAGATAGTTATGATCAATTGTGTGAAAGATGCTTAGGACAAAATACATCTACTTCAATATCTGTTTGGAAAAACTGGCTGTTTTGAGGAAAATTAACGAAATATGTCAACTTCCCAAACAGACAAATCATATCATGATCATTTCAAAGCTTAGTACCCACACGCACAGCATCAAACCAAGGAAAGTCGAGAAAAACCAGAATACTTGATTTCAGAAATGTCCTCAGAAAGCGCACATACACACAACAAAAAATGTTTTGCATCACCTCGGTTCCGAGAGTTCCGGAATCTGTACAGAAAATTGGAATAGAGATCATCATAAACATCATTACCGCCCTTCCTATTGCTCATGAAAACCACACAATGCATGTTGTGCCACCATTCGGCGAGACCTTCAGAGGTGGTGCTCCAGATTGTTGTACACACCGGTACGTCTAACACCCAGTAGCACGTCCTCTTGCATTGATACATGCCTGTAGTTGCCGTGGCATACTATCCACAAGTTCATCAAGGCACGTTTGGTCCAGATTGTCCCACTCCTCAACACCGATTCGGCGTAGATCCCTCAGAGTCATTGGTAGGTCACGTCGTCCCTTAAACAGCCCTTTTCAATCTATCCCAGGCATGTTCGATAGGATTCATGTCTGGAGAAAATGCTGGTCACTCTAGTCGAACGATGTCGTAATCCTGAAGGAAGTCATTCACAAGATATGCAAGATGGGGGTGCGAATTATCGTCCATGAAAACGACTGCCTTCCAGGAATCGATCAAAGCATAGACAGTTTGAGACATTACTCCCATGGAGAAAAAACAGAATTTTAGTCATTACCTCTCATCACGGGCAACGGAGTGGTCGTCAGCCTTCAGGTAATTATCGACAACATACTCGTTTGTGTAGAGTAGTCAGTGGTAACAAACAAAGAACACTGGGTGAAATAACCGCAAAGATCGATTGATGTACACTAAAAGAACATTATTGCAACATTCAGTCACTATTCTAAGACACAGAACATGGAAGTTATGCCTCATATGATTACAATAGATTTCATTATCTACCATATTGCACAGGTCCTTGTTAATCAGTTGCACAATTTCAGCATGGGGGAAGGTTCGTCAGTTAATCCATCATCACTGAATTCCTTCAAGGGGTTCTTCAATTAAGAACTCAAAATTTATAAAAGTTGTGCTACTACATTAGTATCTTGTTTAGGAAAAGGTACAGTACTCAGTACCAGCAGCTTTGGTTATTAAAAGTTCTTTTCACCAACTCACAAACGTTAAATAACAAATAATTTCCTCTGCACGTCTGAGTCAATTTTGGTTAGTCGTGGTGACCAGAGGCCCTTTGAGGGATAATATTATGTTTGGCTCAACTGTTCCTGAGCTACACTATGTGATCAAAAGTATCTGGACACCTGGCTGAAAATGATTTACAAGTTGGTGGCACCCTCCCTCAGTAATGCTGGAATTCAATACAGTGTTGGCCCACCCATAGCCTTGACAACAGCTTCCACTCTCGCAATGCCTCATATGATTACAACACATTTCATTATCTACCATATTGCACAGGTCCTTGTTAATCAGTTGCACAATTTCAGCATGGGGGAAGGTTCGTCAGTTAATGCATCATCACTGAATTCCTTCAAGGGGTTCTTCAATTAAGAATTCAAACATGAAAACGACTGCCTTCCAGGAATCGATCAAGGCATAGACAGTTTAACACATTACTCCCATGGAGAAAAAACAGAATTTTAGTCATTACCTCTCATCACGGGCAACGGAGTGGTCGTCAGCCTTCAGGTAACTATCGACAACATACTCGTTTGTGTAGAGTAGTCAGTGGTAACAAACAAAGAACACTGGGTCAAATAACCGCAAAGATCGATACCAGTACGTGTAGTAACCGGAATGACGATCACCAATCACTACCCTATTACAGAATATAGGTGCTACCACATAATCATTTAATATGACCGATTATGGTCAATACTATGTGTATATGATAGAAGTGATGCCATCACCTTCTCATACATACCCTTTTTTTAACATAGTTAATGGCAGTCATATCCATATAAGTATCACGGGAGGGTAACGTTACCTTGCCACAATCTACTGTATACGAAGTTTTGGTTCAGACTGACCGGATCAGTTTGAATTGATCTTACTCAATGACGTTTAAAGGTATCCTTGGAGCGTTGCCGCCAAATCACATAATTGAACCATTTTCCCACTATCCTCACATAGTTTAGACTAGTTCTTTAAGTACATAATGACCTTTGTCGGGCAATTATTTTAAGTGGTACTAGAGGGAGATGTAAAGGGTAAACAGTGTAGAGGAAGGCAGAGACTAGCAGACAACTGAGGACGTAAGATAAAAGTGCTACTGTGGGAAGGAAAGGTTGGCACAGGAAAGTATTTTGTGACTAGCCGCATCGAAGCAGTGAAAAGACTGATGTCTTCCAAACTAAATAATGTGCACAAGTTCATGTATGTACTAACCACAGTCGATAACTTGCTGTACACGTAAAGTATACTTAACTTAAGTCACACTGATGTCTTTTTCTATATCGCGTCTGACTGGAGTGTAGGACTATGCGAAATCAGCTGATTTAGCTAATTCCAGAAATTTTCATTCGAAAACCTCAAATGATAAAACTGCAAAATAATGTTCATGTTGCTGTTACATAATGTGCTGTAGTGGACGTAAACCAATCTGCTGTGTTCTGCGTGAAAATCAGATTGCTCTACTGCACAAATTATTGTAGACTTTTAACTGAATGAGGGTATTTTAACTGTCTTGGGTTAAAAGACTTTCAGAAGGTGTTAAATTTGGTTTCCATTGCTATAAATTTTCTCAAAAATGTTACTCCCTCAAATATATTGTTTATGTCTACACGGGTGACTGCAAAGAAGTCAACTAAATGCTACGACATACCTTCATGTTCCATCAGTCGAACGATGTCGTTATCCCGAAGGAAGTCATTCACAAGATATGCAAGATGGGGGGTGCGAATTATCGTCCATGAAAACGACTGCCTCGCCAATATGCTGCCAATATGGTTGCACTATCGGTCGGAGGATGGCATTCACGTATCGTACAGCCGTTACGGCGCCTTCCATGACCACCAGCGGCGTATGTCGGCCCCACATAATGCCATCTCAAAACAGCAGGAAACCTTCACTTTACTGCACTCGCTGGACAGTGTGTCTAAGGCGTTCAGCCTGACCGAGTTGTCTACAAAAACGTCTCCGACGGTTGCCTGGTTGAAGGCACATGTGACACTCATCGGTGAAGAGAACGTGATGCCAGTCCTGAGCGGTATGTTGTTCGGCATGTTGTTGGGCCCATCTGAACTGCGTTGCATGGTGCCGTGGTCGCGAAGATGGAACTCGCCATGGACGTTCGGAGAGAAGTTGCGCATCATGCAGCCTGCTGTGCACAGTTTTAGTCGTAACACGACGTTTTGTGGCTGCACGAAAAGCGTTATTCAACATGGTGACATTGCTGTCAGGGTTCCTCCGAACCATAATCCGTAGCTAGCGGTCACCCACTGCTGTAGTAGCCCTTGGACGGTCTGAGTGAAGCATGTCATCGACAGTTCCTGTCTCTCTATATCTCCTCCATGTGCGAACAATATCGCCTGGACACTTCCCTTGTTGAGAGCCCATCCTGGCAAAAGTAACAATGTGGACGCGATCGAACCACGATATTGACCGTCTAGGCATGGTTTAACTACAGACAACACGAGCCGTGTATCTCCTTCCTGGTGGAATGACTGGAACTGATCGGCTGTCGGACCCCTTCCGTTTAAAACGCTCTGCTCTTGCACGGTTGTATACATCTTTGGGCGAGTTTAGTGACCTCTCTCAAAAGTCAAAGGGACTGTGTCTGTGATACAATATCCACAGTCAACGTCTTTCTTAAAGAGTTCTGGGAACCGGGGTGATGTAAAACTTCTTTTGATGTGTGTGTTATCCTCGATGTAGTATAGCAGGCGTCTTTGGTATTGATTTTAATGAGTCAGCACATGGGAAAAGTCCAGTTTCGTAAGATGCTACTTAGTGAAATCCTCTGCTTTTGACGTTTCTCAGCGTGTGGCGGTAGTATAAAATTGATAAGTCGTCTCGCGCTTTGTCAAGGCTTGTATTTTATGAAGGTTATAATACCGAGATGCATAAGTACAGAAACATTCACCTGTTTGATGAACAGTCGTCGCATCTCTGTCTCTAGAATCTTGCTATGTGTGTGGTGAAGCCTACAATCAATGGATTAACATATGTTCTGGGCTGAAGAGTGTTTTGTCATTTAGGACGCTCAAACAATCCTCTGCTCCTTGTCAGGAAAACGAGGTGCGCTTCTGCGACTAGCTAGCTATCCGATTTAGATTTTGTATTATATAACCATATGACTACAACCAGGTGACGCTACTATTCAAGAAACAGGATACGCTCGATGTGTTTCCCCATTCTTGTCATTCTAAGCCAATGCTCCGTCTCTAATAATCTCGGATAGCGAAGTGACATTAAGTTGCAATTTTACTTCTCTGTCGAGAGACGAGAAGCTATTGGGAATCGTTGTAAACGCTACCGTGTACCCTAAACTGCACTCAAAAGTTTTTTTTCCCTTCTCTTGTTTCGCCCGTATCTTTTTATGTTTATGTTTCGGTACCGCTCTGGGAAGCAACGTCCGCAGATGCGCTACATATCCTCATATACGACAAGGCCTGGTGACGGACTCAATGGATGGAAGTATATTACAAACTTGGTGTGTAAACAGCGCAGAGCTTCAATAAAAACGGATATACTGTATCTCAACCACCACAGTTCCGTATAAATAGAACTTAGAGAACTATAGACGTTAAATCAATTGAAGTAAAAACTAACTCGAAGTGCTCAATGGGGAGGAAGCAAATCGGCGGTGGTTTTGTTTAGAGAGTTATTTTCGCATTTGTGTTGAAATTGCTAAGGGAACTTCAGGAAATTTTTTTTTGAGAGGTTCGTTTAGTAAGATGAGAAGCGTCCCATATAATTTCTTTCAACTTTAGTGGTAGGCCGGCCGCAGTGGCAGAGCTGTCCTAGGCGCTACAGTCTGGAACCGCGGGACCACTACGGTCTCAGGTTCGAATTCTGCCTGGGGCATGAATTGTGTGATGTCCTTAGGTTAGTTAGGTTTAAGTATTTCTAAGTTTTAGGGGACTGATGACCTCAGAATTTAAGTCCCATAGTGCTCAGAGCCATTTGAACCATTTTTTAGTGGTAGACGCTACGAGGAAGGTGTTGTGCGTCATAAATTGGATTCATTTTAAAATTCCTTCCATATATAGCTTGCGAAATTATAAAGACAGAAAAATATGAGACATTGGAGCCCAGATGGAAGTTTACTGACATTCAGGGAAGTCGTACAGAAAGTACACTCCGTCACACACAGTAAGCAGATTGCGAATGCAGAACGATGTTGGCCGAATAGCGATTTGAATACCACTCCTCCTGAACAAGCTCTACCTTCTTAACCAAAGCGCCACTTCTTTACATCGCAGTTTCTCATCTGGCTTTGTATCACTTCGTGCACTCCAGATGTCGGGCGGCATGTCGGGTGACAGCCAGGTTGGTATTCCAACACTGTCCGGGGCGTCTCCAGCAACGTACACTAACATGCAAATCTAACCAATATAGCGCGATTCTGACCTGGGGGCACCAGCAGTTATGCTGCTGGAAAATGACGTGACCATCGGGGAAGACATCAAGCGTGAAGGGGTGCAGGTAGCGCGCAAAGACGTTCACTTAGTCCACAGCTGTCAAGAGGCCTTCTACTACTATAAGCTCCATGGAAGATCAGGTGAATTACCTCCCCACAAGATAGTACTAAATCTCATCGACCTGCGTCCGTGATGCGGTGCATATTTCTGGCAAACGTTCGCCTGGATGACGTTTCCAGGGAACAGGTAGGGGTCGTCTGCTGCGAATCCACGTGTTGAACAACATTCGCTCAACTGTGTGCTCCGTAAAACTTGTGCCCCCATCACCATTGCACTCGTCGTCAGATTAGCCACCGATCGCTGCCTACCCTGCTTTACATAGCGCTCAAGCATCCGATTCTGTCGTTCTGATGAGGCACGGACGTCCAACATCTCGTCGCCTTCTCTTGGTTTCCCCGTCCTGCAACCACTTTCCAGAGATGCTCACGCGAACAGCCGGTCAGCTTCGTCGGTTTCGAAATGCTTGTTCTGACCATAACAGTATACCTTTTGTCAAAGTCGCTTATGTCAGTGGATTTTGTGGTCTGTTCCTCTCTGATCCGCCTTTATATTTTCTTTACCGCGTCACGATCACGAAACGCCACCAAACGACGTCAAATCTCGTAGTGGACAGTGGTCGTAATTTATTCGCTCATTTTCTATGGCATGACCGGTTCCAGAAAAGACTCATTATCATGCTACTCAAATTATTTTTTAATTTCGTTCCTTGCAGTCTTATATTTCTGCGTATTAAAAAAGTTACTTGCAAATATTTGTGCTCGACTGACACTTGGAAAAACTGTGAATGTGAAATAGGTCACCTGAAAACGTCGAAAATATTTTTAAGACACAGCAAACGACTATAGTCATCTCTACAGAAACTGAGCTCTTAGCGTGAACTGAGTTTCGTTTCTTTTGCTGTGCTATGTATGCTATACATGCGAATTACTCGCGCTCTCAATGAAGACCTAGGACCTCATCAGACTCAAAGCACCTTAGCGGAGGCTGTCTTCCAGATATTAGAGAGTAAGTAAGAAGAGTGAGCTCTGTATGTTTAAGTAGCCCAAGCAAGAAGGTGGCTAGAAAAACAATAAAAATAAGAAGGAAGTGGAAGAGGAAAAGAAGATGAAGAAGAAGAAGAAGAAGAAGAAGAAGAAGAAGAGAGTCACCAGCTACAGGAGGCGTGTCTCAGTACCCTCTGCCACCACCAGGGGCCCTAAGTGCCACCGTTTCTGTGTGCCGGTGTAATCTGCCAACGATTATGTCCGACGAGGAGCTGCAACAAATGTAACACGCACAGTGAGAAGAACTTCGTGCGCACATGTGCTACTAACTGAATTTGCCTTCTGAACGGCGGTTACAAGTGGATCACAGTCCGGTAGTGGTCCTGAGGGTTTTAATCTAATTAGTAATTTTTCCCCCTTTAAGGAAAATACTTGTTTTTATTTGATATATTGATGCCAAACACACAACAAGAAAAATAAATTATCACTATAGAGGGTGTTCCAAAATAAATATACAGTTTTTAAGGATTTGTATCATTTATTGCCTTCAATTTACAATTATAAATAATACATGAAATGAAAGAGCTACTCAAATAGTTTTTCTTACAAGTGTTAAATATTGGCACCATATGTGACACATCACGTCTATGGGCTATTTCTTCCCAAACCATGAACAGTGTGTCTGGAGTATTATTGCAACAATGCTGTTTCTGAAGTCGGGTATGAACCCTCGAAGGTAAAAATCGATCGCATGGCGTCATATCATGTGCGAATGTGGAGGTAAACAAAACAAGCTCTGTGATCTGGCCCGTTGCGGCCAATCGAGCTTTCGGGTACAACGTCGTTTAACCAATCGCGTACTGACTTACGCCGGTGAGGCGACGCACCTTCTTGCTGCCAAATAAAATTCTGTGATTCAGCGTCTTCCAATTGAGGAAAGAACCATAATTCTAGCGCACCAAGATAAGAAATACCAGTTACAGTTGCTTCGCCGATAACAGGCCCATAAACTTTCCACCGGGGTTCAAAAAACATCCAATTTAAGGGAGTCTCATTGCAACTGTGCCAACTCAAGGGGATTTTCTGACCCCTAGATGTGCATATTATGTATGTGCACATTTCTACTTGGGTGAAAAGTCCATTCGTCACTGAAGCCGATTCGATCCAGAAAATCTTTATCGTCTTGCAGCAACATTTCGTTTGTAAAGTTGGCACATAAACCGTAGTCTGTAGGCTTTAGAGCTTGCAACAACTGCAAACGCTAAGGACGGAGTTGTAAGCGTCTCACTAAAAGTCTCAACACAGGTATCCCTCGAATTGCAAATTCAGGATTAACGTTCCGAACAGATTTCTTAGCGCTACGAATGAAAGACTCTCACTCTTTCAACACGCTCTTCAGTCATTCTTGGTCGTTCCACAGTCTTCCCTTTGCGCATAGCTATACAAACAAAGCTGTTTGATCTGCTCTTTCATTTGAGGTTTTATTTGTAAATGTAAGTTGAATGTAATAAATGCTGCCGGCCGGTGTGGCCGAGCGGTCGTAGGCGCTTCAGTCCAGAACCGCGCGACCGCTGCGGTCGCAGGTTCGAATCCTGCCTCGGGCATGGACGTGTGTCATGTCCTTAGGTTTGTTAGGTTTAAGTAGTTCTAAGTAATAGGGGACTGATGACCTCGGATGTTGTTAAGTCAAATGATCCAAATGGCTCTGAGCATTATGGGACTTAAGATCTGCGATCATCAGACCCCTAGAACTTAGAACTACTTAAATCTAACTAACCTAAGGACATCACACACATCCATGCCCGAGGCAGGATTCGAGCCTGCGATCGTAGCGGTCACATGGTTCCAGACTGAAGGGCCTAGAACCGCTCGGTCACTCCGGCCGGCGTTGTTAAGTCCCATAGTGCTCAGAGCCATTTTGTAATAAATGCTAGAAAACCTTAAACCCCGACATACTGTATAATCAAACATTTTGAAATTATTTTGCCATAAGGTAAATACACCATTAATCAGAAGGTCGCTTGGAACACTAGTGCTTTACGGTGCATGGTCCTATTGGCGCTGGTATGACACTTCCCCCTCTCCCCTATCTCTTCTGATCTTACTCACTGACCCCTGGAACCTAGAACTACTTAAACCTAACTAACATAAGGACATCACACACATTCATGCGCGTGGCAAAATTCGAACCTGCGACCATAGCGGGCGCGCGGTTCCAGACTGCAGCGCCTAGAACCGCTCGGCCACCCCGGCCGGCTCAAAGGGTAAAACCTAGGTCTTTTTTTTGTGTCACCTTTTTCACCTCTCACAATGTCTGTTAACATGAATAATGCCGAGTTGCACCGTGGTTAGTAGTGTACGTGTAACTAGGGTCCCCCTATAACTCTCCATATAAGTCAGTTCAAAGGTCGGGGGAAGGCTAGAACGTGGTACTAATCCCACTATGGCACTCTGCTGCTCAAAGCAACCTCCGAGTTGAGAAAGGTTTATCTTTTTATCCATTCAGTTATAAGGGGATCTACAGTTTAAAGCGTACTCCAAACGATAGTAATCTAATTATTTTGTTTCATGTTAAGAGATGATTGCTGGCGGCGAAAAAAGTTTCCGTGCTTCGACTGTGGACTGAACAATGGACTTTTGAATTCGTAGCCAGAAGATCACTTACCCGTTAATTCATAACAGATGATAATTTCCATGGAATGTAACTTAATTTAATAAAATGTAAGCGAGTTATGATTGTTTTGTTACAAACGTATGTTAATAAAATGTTTATAGGACAGCAGTTTCTGAAAGATACCACTTCCATTAATACCCCACCCAAATTTCTTCTGTGGCGTGGACAACTCTCGTGCTGAGGAAAGTTATTCAATATTGATCACAAGAAATTGCCAGTCCAGTCGAAAACTTGGCTATATATCACACATCAATATTTTTTCCCCCTTGGTGTTAGTCCATACTGCACTACAGCGACAGCTTATAGGGAAGCAGGAAATACAGAATAGACCCTGAGCCCTATCGTGTAGCAGTGTGTTCTGCGGGTCTGGATACAGCGGCAGGGCTGGTTCGACATTCCGACGCCGTCTTGGAAACTGTTCAGGATGCGAGCAAGCCGGTGGGGTCAGCGACTGTCAGGGCGTCGCTCGCAGCTGCCCTCTAAGGAAACGTCCGGCGTCTCGTCGCGTTGTGCATTCAGCACGGCAGCGTCTCTGCGGCGGAAATGGCAGGCGCTCGCTTCCACCCTGGCTCCGGGCGGTCACCGGGTTTTGATCGCTCCGCTTCGTTGTGCGCAATCACCTGGCCTGGCAGAGATACGGCGTCACTAAAAACTAAATTGTGGCAGCTGTCAACTCGATCTGCCTAATCGCACAGTTTAAATTCAATTTTTTGCATTACAACCGCTAGTAAAATATCAAGAGACGTGGATAATCTCAAAAGAAATACAAACGGAGCCAAAATTCATTAGTGAAATGACGTATGTTACAATATTTTCGTCAAGAAACGCTCGCTAAATTCCATATAATGGCAGCTTATCTCAGTGAAAGCAAGACGCCAAATACCGGGTGATCAAAAAGTCAGTATAAATTTGAAAACTGAACAAATCACGGAATAATGTAGATAGAGAGGTACAAATTGACACACATGCTTGGAATGACATGGGGTTTTATGTATCAACTGACCATTGCCGCATTGGTTGAATACTGCGCAACAGCAAAGGCTAAAATAAATTTCTCAGCAGTATTTGCTTCGTTTTAAATAGAACCCAGCTGAATTTGTGCGTCTACTATGTATTGCGGAAGTGACCACTACGTGGCCGCGCGGGGTAGCCGCGCGGTCTAAGACGCCTTGTCACGGTCCGCGCTGCTCCCCCCGTCGGAGGTTCGAGTCCTACCTCGGGCGCGCGTGTGTGTGTGTGTGTGTGTGTGTGTGTGTGTGTGTGTGTGTGTGTGTGTGTGTGTGTGTGTGTGTGTGTGTGTGTGTGTTTTTTTGTCCATAGCGTAATTTAGATTAAGTAGTGTGTAAGCTTAGGGACCGATAACCTAAACATATGGTCCCATAAGATCTTACCACAAATTTACCACTAAATGCCACAAAAGATGGATCCTTTGATATACAAGGAGAAGGGGAGTGTTGTGATGACAGTAGAGAAGCACTAACAGCAGAATGGGTCAGTCACGTAAGCTCTGTGACTTCGAATGTGCTCTAGTCACTGGATGTCACCAATCCATCAGGAACATTTCAGTCATTCTAAACCTACCTAAGCTGACTGTGGGCGATGTGACTGTGATGTGGAAATGCTAAACCAAGACCAGACAGGCCTCCTGGACTGACGGGCAGGGACTGTCGAGCACTGCGGTTGATGGTTATAAAAAAAAAATCACATCAAGCCAGCGGAAGGACTCACTCGTGATTTCCAAAGCGCTACCATCAGATCAGCTGTGCGCACGCATTAAGAAGAACTAGGTTCAATGGTCGAACAATTCCTCATAAGTCACACGTTCCTATTGTCAGTGCTAAGCGAAGTCTTAGGTGGTGTAAAGAGCGACGCCACTGGGCGGTGTATGACTAGAAACGAGTGATTTGGAATGCTAAATCACGCTGTACCGTGTGATAGCCCTGTGGAAGGATTTAGATTTGGCGAATGCCTGTAGAACGTAACTGCCGAAATATGTAGTAAAATTGCAAGGTACGGTGTAAGTGGTATTGCGGTATGAGGGTGTTTTTCGTGGTTAGGGTGTGGTCCTCTTATTGTGCTGAAGGAAACGTTTCATGTGGAAGGATTTGATCACACTTTACAGCATTGTGTTCTGTATAAAGTAAAAGAACAGTTAGGAGACTGTAACTGTTTGTATCAGCATGGCAGTGCACTATGTTATAAATCAGCATCTATGAGACAATGGTTTGTGAACAATAATATTCCTGAAATGGACTGGCTTGCCGACAGTGCCGATCTGAACCTCTGAGATGAGTTAGAACGACGACTTCACTCCAGGTCCCAGCGCCCATCATCACTACCTTCTCTGGATTCGGTTTTTGAGGAAGAATGTTCTGCCACTGCTCCACAAACAGCCAGACACTTCACTAAAAGTGTCTCCAGCAGAGCTGAAGCCGTCATGTAGGTGAAGCGTTGACACATCCCACATTAATGTCCAGTAATAAGTGTCCGGATACATTTTATCTCTTACTGCATTCCTGTGGATGGGTCAGTCTTTTAACATCAGAAAGGAAATAAAATAGTCTGGCTTCTGGCGATCTACAAATGTTTCACAAAATCATATTTCAGTGAACGTCACCGTCTGACGACGAGGCAACAGTAGCTCAATAGCAAACTCATCGGAGAATTAAAAAAATAATGGAGTAAATCGCGACTGCTTGGCGTTCCTACAAGAGTTATCCTGTATTTGTGTTGTACTTTCAGTATTGGCGACGTCTAGAATGTGCAAGATTAACATATTAAACCGTAATTTTTTAATAACTTCCCACACTTATGTGGAAAATTTGACATATGGAGAGAGAGTTTATGGGTTCAATACTTGCATGAAGGACGGTGGCAGTAATAAAAGAACAGCAGCTGTGCACGGGACAGTGTTTTGTCGGTAATTGGTTGAGGGCGCAGCCGTAGGCGACCGCAAGGCGGAGCGGGAGGGGGGGGAGGGGGGGCAGATGAGACACTCGGCCTTCCTGGAATCTGGATACAGGCTCTTTATTCGTTACGGAATTATGTCGAATTTCTAGCAAGCATTGTCTGTAACTCCACACTAAATTGCAGGTTTAACGTTGCCGACCGCAATGAAACATACTGCCCCGTTAGCAGTCACTGTATCTTGGGCTGTCTTGGTTTTTACTCTGTTCATGGAAAATTATATTGATTCTTTGGTGTGGATGGGGTTTCGGTTATGATCTGTAGTCCAGATGGATATGAACCTTTACAGAACCATGCCCAAATAATGTCTTCAGCCTCTTTCTGTAGTCCTCTCTTTCAGCACTTACTGAGCCGGAGAAAGGAACCTGTCTGCCACCATGACATACGGATTCCATCACTGATTCCAAACACGTATAGACGGTAGCAGAACAGTGCCAGTCACCTGTCTCCAATTCTCGTTAACGACGCCATCTCTCATTAATGCACAACGGAATCATAACAGTAGGTTACAGTTTGTCTCAGGAAAAAGAAAACCCATGTTGGCTTGCTGATTCTGCATTCAGTTTTAGAAGACATGGCTATTGTAGTACACTCGAAACAATAGTCGTGCTATACTGAAGCTATACCTGACCCAAAAGACACCACTCTAAAAAAAGAAAATACCGTTTTCTGCAATAGTAGAAAGGGAAAAATGTTGAATTTCAAGATCGAGGAAATGGGCTCTACAGGACTGAGATCTTCTCAAAGTCTATGGGTGCAACGTAGCACCACATGCAGTCACAGAGCTACGAAACCAGCATTCCAGCTGGCATGTGACGTGCTGCGCAACAGTGTGACAGGTGCAGTCCTAGGCTGCTAAAAGTTGATGCTACTGGCCAGTTTGAGGGTGGTGTCTTACGCTTTCTCACGTTCATCTAGTCGTGTATTGGCCCTGCGCTAAACTTCACCAAACAAACCCAAAAAATCTAACTCTGAAAACACATTTTCTTCAACTTCAGTTATGCCAGTCGGCATTAAGAAATAGAAATCATGAAACTAATGTAGCAAATCCATTAATGTGAAGTTTTATAAGCAAACAAATTATTTAAAAAAAGTTTATTTCCTGTTTCGACTTCAGCTGGCATTAATGGGTCATTTTTGATTACATCCAGCAAGGTTTTCTGTCAGTACGAGCTTTTTTTCCTATTTCATATTTTTAATTTTCAGTTTCAAGTTAATATTCTTTTGTGAATATTTTCTAGACTTATTTCATAACCACTTTTATACATTGGATTTAATTATATAAGGATATAATATCAGATCGCTTAGTAAAAAAGTGACGTCCCTGTTCATACTAATAAGATAAAAAGACGTACTTTGCGTCTACAGCCGGTCGCGGTGGTCTCGCGGTTCTAGGCGCGCAGTCCGGAACGGTGCGACTGCTACGGTGGCAGGTTCGAATCATGCCTCGGGCATGGATGTGTGTGATGCCCTTAGGTTAGTTAGGTTTAAGTAGTTCTAAGTTCTAGGGGACTGATGACCACAGCAGTTGAGTCCCATAGTGCTCAGAGCCATTTGAACCACTTTTTGCGTCTACTATTGAAATATGTTTACTCTTTACGTATGAAAGTAATACATCTTTAAAATACAAAGTAGACAGCTATCAATATTTTGAGACTCAGTAAGTTTTGTGCACTTCTTGCCAGATTTAGTTCTTGAGACACGACTCGTTTCCAAAAACACCAAATTGGAATCCAAACTGATAGTTTTGAATCTTGTTCCCTCCTTGAAAGACATCTGCGGATGCCCATATGGGCGCGGCAATGAGCGCGTCCCGCGGATGAAAAAGGGAATACGGCCTCATTCAGCGCAACCTGAGGTACCGTGGTTGCTAAACCAGGCCACATACCTGGACGTCGTAGTCTCATTTCAGCTGAAAAACAGCGCTTTGCAGTCTAAACTGCAAGAATTTGGTGCTGTGAAGCACCCTTGTGGACACGACACTGTTTCTGAAGCGGAACTGTCGAGTTTTTGTAAATTCGCTTTGCAGACTTTAGACTGTGTAGAGCGCGTTTGACATATAGGGATCTGAGAACGAACCCATGGCCAGACGCGTACGTAAGAGTTTCCAGGCTGTAGGACCGCACATGTGTCTCAGTATCCTGCGTCTGTTGAGTGAGCGGACGATATTTTAAATTTATCTTAATTTTGGTTTTTATTACATTTGTAAAAAGCAAAGTACTGTAGTAAAAATACTGATGTATCTTCTTCCAGTGGCAGTCGACGTACTCCAACCATGGTTATCACAGGGCAGTGTTACATCACAATTTGGTTGCAAATGTAATAATTGCCAGAGCTACGGTAAATTGCTATCGGACTTTCACGGAGCAGACGCGGGAGAGGGCAATGCATTGGCTTACATGGTTTCTCTCAGCATGGGAACCATTCCATTCGTCTGCGTACAAGGGTTTCCCTTCAGACCAGCATCTATCAGGCCCTCTCTACACTAGTCTGTAAAATGGAATTTAGAGACGAAGTATATTTTGTGCTCACAACAGTGCAACCGTAACAGAGCATTGGTAAAAACGTTATTTAAAGCGAATGTGGCTCATTCTCTGATGCAACCCTTATTAACATTATAGAGACATTTCGGAGGTAGAATAATTTCATCATGCCTCAAAATTATGGATATTTTCTTTCTTCCAAGTATCCGAACGAACATCTCTGTAGCTTCTTTTTACGCTTTGCTTGGATCTTACAAGTCATTTCGGCCAAATAAAATTATGACTTCATCTCGAATGATTATGACGTATGAGAAAGAAAAGGTCAGAAGAACAGCACGACGTTTTGTCACGAGTTGACTTAGTAACTGCGAGAGAGTCACTTAGGTAGTACAGCCAACTCCAGCAGCTCATGCTACAAGAAATGTGTTGTGCACTACGCAGAGGTTTTATTTTAAAATTCCGAAAACGCATATTCCAAGAAGAGTCAAACAGTATACATAGTGTGTATTATAGTTAATAGCAGAAACTAATAAGGCTGCAAGTACAACAGAAGCAAAACCTTCCCAGTAAACAGTAAACTTGTCTCTTCAATCGAAACATGAATCTGATATCGAGACCTTTGTGAGATAATTGCTAATGTGTGACTATCAGCCGTCACTAATTTCATTATGAAATGGATCTCCTTCCCAACCTCTGCTTCGACTGCAGTCGAATTTGGCACAGAAACAGCAGGCCTCGTGAGTATTAGTATCGTGGAGTTATGACCTGCTAGCTCCAACAGGCAGCCAACAAGTCAGGGGCATGAAACAGTTTCCCAGGCCCTGTCATGTAGGCCATGTTGCATGACAGGGGTGTTGTGTTGGGATAATATTGGGCTGCTTTGCATGGCAGCCTGTATGTCAGGAACAAGTAAACGATTTTCACGTCCCTGATGTGTAACTTACCCTGTGTAACAGGCATATTGTGGGAGGAGTACTACCACCTTATTTTATTGAACTGTGTTGCAGGTGCTACACATGCCGATGAACATGGCTGGGGACAGGTTGAAACTGATAGAGGAGGGGATGGATGGAGTGAGGGGGAGGAGGAACTGGATAGAGAGAGAGGAGGATGTGGAGATGCATGAGAACAGTGGAAGGTGCAGAAGGGTACTGGCCAGGAGGGAAAGGAAAGGGTGGAGATGGAGATGGAAAGAGAGAGGGGGAGGACATTATTGTCAGAGGGAGGAGAGAGGAAGATGTAGTCAGACAAAGAGTGTAGAGGAAATGGACACAGAGAGAGAGAGAGAGAGAGAGAGAGAGAGAGAGAGAGAGAGAGAGAGAGAACTATGGTCAGGTGATCTCTGAGACCATCCTGGACATGTTGGAGTGTCGTCTTACATCAGGAGCAAAATGTGACCCTGCCGTATCATGCATGTAGCACGCTCTCCAATGCTGTGAAGGGCACATGAATGAAATTTTAGCCCAATTATATGGGAGATAGTTGGGAAAGCTTATATTTCAAATACTTTAGTGCTAACTAGAACAATACTTCGCACTGAAATCATTGGGGGCTAGTAACTACACATTCCCAGTTATCTCCAAAAGGTCTCATTACCAAACATATGTTTGATAGAACGATTTGGCTTCTGTTAATGTATGCTTTCACCCTCGTCAGTTTTTGGTATTAATCACGACACATACTGTGTTACTTCATCCTATATGTTTCTCACGAAATTATCGCGAATGTAAAAGCAGAGAAATTCGTCCTCCTACAGAGGCTTCCGGTCCTACAATAGAGAATGAAACAGAGAAGAGATATGATAGTGATTCTCAAAATACCCTCCACCACGTAACGTAAGATGGCTTGCGGTGGTGTAGACGAGAAGTACTCCTCCTACAGTAGTAACGTGGCTCAGTCAGACGTGCAACAGTACAAACAGAGAAAGCTGGTAAGTTGACTGAGGCACCGTTACCGGGCCACAGCTCTGGACAGAGCCGCGTGTATTCGGCGGTCTGGCGACCTACCTGCGCGGCGTCCGTCGCTTCTCTCGTGTCGTGCTGTGCTGCGCTGTGGTGTCGGCCCGTGGTCGTCCGCCGGTTCACTGAACCGGCCGGCAGCGTCGTCTGGCTGGCTGGCTGGCTGCCCAACAGCCCTCCCCCCCCCTCTCCCCCCCCCCCCCTCTCCAGCCACCTGCCTCCAGTCGTGGTGCTCCTCTTCATCGAAAGCTCCGACTAGAAACGAGCGCGAAAAGCAGAAGCGTGCCATTGCCGAGAGCATATTTGTCAACTCCTGGACGAGGAAAAAAAAAGTAGGCGAATCTTTGCATCGTGAGAGAAATACTCACAAAATTTATCACCTCGAAAAAATTCAGTTAGATAATTTCATTTGTTCGCAAATACGTGACTGTAGTCCTGGCATACTTTGAACACTATAATTTAATTTGACACCCGGCCAAGAGCGTAAACAAACAACTACGATCGCCTGTAGCGAGAAGTGCGGTGCAGGGCAACAAGCCATGCTTCCATGTCGCAGGGCTGCCGTCCTACATCCGTATTTTGAGATTCTGCGAAAGCTGAAGAGGCGCTTTGGCACTGTGTTCATCAACTATTTTCCTTTTCCTCATCTTTTTAACACCACTCTGAAGGATAATGACGTCCTTTAACGTGCCCACGCCTAGTAATTTTGAACCCTTTATTTATCAGTGTTTACAGGAAACGTCCTCTTTCCGCAGGTATATTTTCACATCAGATCGATTTTAACCACTCTGCCGCTGTTCACTTTGAGCCTCATGCCAGTAGTCTTCACAGCATATAACGGAAACTCACTAGCAGAAGGCGGGAAACAATTGTTCGGATTGACGATTTGCTGCGATCGTATTTGCGATGAGAAAGGACCATAAAAGCACCCCAAAATATGCGAGTTTTACACTTCCGTTTACAGTGAAATAATTTACACTTTTGTGACAATCCTTCCTGGTCAAGTATAACATAAATTTTTCTTGCATAATAATTTCCAAGTGCGAAAAAATTATGTTGCTTCAAAGCAACAGCAGATGTGAGTGGAAATTCCATAATTTACTACCTCGCTTTAAAAACCTATCGATATGGGTGCTTGAAATTTTACTTTTCAGGTGTAAAATCACAAGAAACATAATTTTTAAGCAAAATTTCATTATTTCTGGCTGTTTAGTTATCACTGACCTAGAATTTGTGATGAATTTACCTGATAATTAATTCATTACATACATTGATGTCCCTGATGGCGATAAATCAGATGTTTCAGACGAATATGGAGATGAAACTGTCGAAATAGGCGAAAATTCTCAACGGGCCAAGATTTTAGCAATTTAGGGGGAACAAGAGAGAGAATATGAAATCCCAAAGGTACATGTATTATGACTAACAGAAGGAATAATATTAAGAAAGTACATACGTACATGAGTAATTGCATAACATACAAGTCCTTTAAATTTCACGTTGATTTATCCACAAGGGATAAAGTTAAAGAACCTCTGCAAAAGCCGAGGTAAGCAACCATAACACAAATGAAGAAACAGCAGCAGCAGAGACAATTGAAGCGTAAATGAGGGTGTACTAACTATAAATTGAGAAAGACGGATCTTGTGACCCAAGACACAGAATTGAAAACATCACTTTCACTTCCACCAGTAGAAGGAATGAAACTTTGTAGCATTGTAATGTATTTCGAAATTATAATCTATTTAAACTCATCGCTAAGCTTTCCAACATCTGTGCTTCGCAGAAAGTTTCAGTTCCATTGCACACAAGTGAAAATAAATTGCAACAGTTTTATGATTTTTACTGCACATGGGTATAATCAGAATGCCTTCCATTCATTTATAATGGTTGGATGAGTAGATATCAACCAACTGCTGATGTGATGAGCGGAAATCGGTACGCCCAGCTACTGCGGTATTTTCACGTAGTCAATAATGAAAAATTGCCTAAAGCTACTAGGAATCAAGACAGGCTACTCAAGATTCGGCCGCTTTTGTTTGCATTGCAGCCAGTCCCCACAGAATAATACCAGGCTGTTGATAACTAGATAATCCTTTCAAAGGCAGAAGCTCAGTACGTAAGAAATAAGCCTCACAAAAGAAGCTACATATTATTTGTGAGGGCTGATGCTTCAGGCATTATGAATGATTCTGAAATTTATGTTGGCAAATATACCTGCGACGACAGACGGTTGGGTTTGTCTGTGGATATTGTTTTGGCATACGGAAACATTGCCAGAGAAACAGCATTTCAAAGCGTTTGTTGATAATTGGTTTTCATCTCTAACATTAGCAGCTTCCCTCAAAGATAAGGACATTAAATTCTGCCGCACAATCAGGACAGACATGATGGGAAAACGACCTTTGAAAACAAAAGTCACGCTCAAGAAAACTGGACGTGGCTCTTCTGACTGGAGAAAGAGACAACGAAGAATGCAACTTTGGTACGAGGGTTGACAGGAAATGTACAAATTTCGTGTCAACATATGCATATATTGAGTTCATGACAACAAGCAGACGCCTTTCTGCCTCTGAGAAGAAACTCATTCACTTACCAACAAAGATCTTATAATGTGGAAAGGTAAAACATATAGCGGGGAAGCGGGGGACACTCGTGGATCTTGTTGTCATGCTGAGAGAACTCTACTGGATCAACTTGAGGTCACGTATGTGTTACATGCATGTTGTCCACTGGTGTTTGTATCTAGCTTTTGTTGAAGTTTCGAGAACATACCTTCACCGAGGAGTCAAGCAGTATATTTCTTCCTCTTAAGTATATCTCGCGAAGAGACCATGAAGATAAAATCAGAAAGATTAGAGCCCACATAGAGGCATACCGACAATCCTCCTTTTCACGAACAATACGAGACTGGAATAGAGGGGAGAACCGATAGAGGTACTCAAGGTACCCTCCGCCACACACCGTCAGGTGGCTTGCGGAGTATAGATGTAAATATAGATGTAGATGTACCCGTTGTCAATGGGCTGCTACTCCACCGACGCCATATGGTCCAACGTGGGAAAGTTACAAAGCTATTATTGTTGCCAGTCTGCTGCTTGCAGGGAACTCAATTTCACAAAAAAAGAGAGTAAGACCAAGTTCTGCAGTGTTAGCAAGGCTTTCTTTAGTAAAAGGTTGGACTGTATGTGGAGCTCCAGTTATGTATGTGTGTTTTGATGGTTCTGAACACTTTGCAGACATGGTGGAGAAGGAAGGTCGATCCAAAGCGTACATCGAATCCATCAAAACAACTGTTTACATCAAGTGTAAAGTGCATATATGTCTTGCTGTAGATAAAAAAGTGCTTCCACATCTTTCATGGAAAAGAATAATACTTCACAAAGTTTCATAACGAGAAAATTTAATACACACTGATGTGTGACAAGATATATGAAAGTAAAACTGAATTACGTCAACAGGAAAACTTCCACTTTTTCACAATACATGGAGCTGAATATGTTAACTAAATAAAGGAAAATTAGTCCGAATTGCCAATAAAATGCTGTACATAGATTTGTGAGCTCTAAAATGTTACGTAAAACCAGTATTTAGCTTAAGTAAGCTGGTGTTAAGTAAATTTTGTTTCCGTGGCGTTATTATCTATGAGAACCACAGTTTCTCAAAAGAAATGCAAAAGTTTTTGAATAAAACATATGAAAAAAGCTATATTTTAAATTTATGCACCTACGTAATTGTAAAAATTAGTACCTTCATTTATTCCTCAAGAGTTCAGAATTCACCAAATAAAGGGTTAATCAGCAGTATGAAATGAATAATATCGTGCAGATATTTACGTCGAACGGAAAAAGTACGAGGTTCTTCGCCACTAACTGATTAGTGCGTGAAGTATAGTACATCTGCAACTATACCCTGCAACCCACCTCATGGAGAGATTCCTCTACGTATATCATGCAATACGTAGATCGGGTGCTCTTTAAAGTCACAACTTCAGTACCATATACGCTACTGTCTAATATCTTTGACATTCATTTGTTGTATAACATATTCTGAGCTCAAAAATAATGAGGACCTCGAGCAGAACGATTTCCTCCACACCAACCAGCGTGGATCTCGAAAACATAGATCACGTGAAACCCAACTCGCACTTTTGTCACATGACATCCTGAAAGCTATGGATCAAGGCAGTCTGGTAGATGCAGTATTTCTCGATTTCCAAAAAGTATTTGACTCATTTACGCACCTCCGCTTATTAAAAATACGATGATGTGGAATATCAGACGAAATAGGTGAACAGATTGAAGATTTCTTGATAGGGCAGACGCAGCACCTTATCTTGAATGGAGAGTCAGCGACAGAGGTAGCAGTAACTTCGGGTGTATCCCAGGGAAGCGTGCTGCGTCCTTTGTTGTTCTACATCAAAATCTACATATTCATACATACTCCGCAATCCACAATACGGTGCGTGGCGGAGTGTACCATGTACCACAACTAGCATCATCTCTCGCTGTTCCACTCCCAAACAGAACGAGGGAAAAATGACTGCCTATATGCCTCTGTACGAGCCCTAATTTCTCTTATCTTATCTTTGTGGTCTTTCCGCGAAATGCAAGTTGCCGGCAGTAAAATTGTACTGCAGTCAGCCTCAAATGCTGGTTCTCTAAATTTCCTCAGTGGCGATTCACGAAAAGAACGCCTCTTTCCTCTAGAGATTCCCACCCGAGTTCCTGAAGCATTTCCGTAACACTTGCGTGATGATCAAACCTACCAGTAACAAATCTAGCAGCCCGCCTCTGAATTTCTTCTATGTTCTCCCTCAATCCGACCAGATAGGGATCCCAAACGCTCAAGCAGTACTCAAGAACAGGTCGTTTTAGTGTTTTATAAGCGGTCTCCTTTACAGACGAACCACAGCTTCCCAAAATTCTACCAATGAACCGAAGACGACTATCCACCTTCCCCACAACTGCCATTACATGCTTGTCCCACTTCATATCGCTCTGTAATGTTACGCCCAAATATTGTGACTGTGTCAAGCGCTACACTAATAATGCAGTATTCAAACACTACAGGATTCTTTTTCCTATTCATCTGCATTAATTTACATTTATCTGTATTTAGAGTTAGCTGCCATTATTTACACCAATCACAAAACCTGTACAAGTCATCTTGTATCCTCCTACAATCACTCAACGACGACACCTTCCCGTACACCACAGCATCATCAGCAAACAGCCGCACATTGCTATCCACCCTATTCAAAAGATCATTTATGTAGATAGAAAACAACAGCGGACCTACTACACTTCCCTGGGGCACTCCGGATGACCCTCACCTCCGATGAACATTCACCACCGAAGTTTTTGTATATTTTTTAACGGTCTTACGGACAATATTAATAATAACCTCAGACTTTTTGCTGACGATGCAGTTCTCTACAATGAAATACAGTCTGAACGAAGCTGTATAAATATTCAGTCAGACCTTGATAAGATGCAATGATTGGAAGCTTCTTTTAATGTTCATAAGTATAAAATTATGCACTTCACAAAACCAAGAAACATAGCGTGTTGTGAATATATTACTGGAATCTGTAAAATCATACTAATACCTGAT
Source organism: Schistocerca gregaria (assembly GCF_023897955.1). Taxonomy (NCBI): domain Eukaryota; kingdom Metazoa; phylum Arthropoda; class Insecta; order Orthoptera; family Acrididae; genus Schistocerca; species Schistocerca gregaria. The sequence continues at coordinate 787,215,882 of NC_064920.1, read as the reverse complement.
TGTACACTTACTAGAGACATGAACTGGAATCACATACGCCCAGTAGTGACTAAAGCAGGTAGCAGACTTCTGTTTATTGGTGGAATACTAGGGAAATGCAATCGGTCTGTAAAACACATTATTTATATATCACTCGTGCGACCCACCCTAGAGTATTACTCAAGTGTGTGAGACTCATACCAAATAGGACTGGCAGCAAATATTGAACCTAATACAGAGAACAGCACCAATGGTCACCATGTTATGTGACCCGGGGGAGTGTGTCACTGCAGATTTGAAAGAACTGAACTGGCAGGCTCTTCAACAAAGAGGGAAACTATCCAGAGAAAGTCTACTATCAAAGTTTCAAGAACCAGCTTTAAATACTGCCATACATATCACAGTGGTTCGTAGAGTATAGATGCCGATGTAGTGATGCGCACACAAGGACCGAAGCCGTGCAATCGTCTACCAAGCAAATGGTATTGACGCTAATGCAAAATACTCTAAACTCTGCAAATGAATGTTTCCACGATAAATACACTGCAATAGTTGCTTCGAACATTCCATGGTGACCGAGCGAGGTGGCGCAGTGGTTAGCACACGCGCATTCAGGAGGACGACGGTTCAAACCCGCGTCCGTCCATCCTGATAAATCGCTTCAGGCAAATGCCGGGCTGGTTCTTTTGAAAAGGCACGGCCAACTTCCTCCCCCATCCTACCCTAATCCGACGGGACTCATGACCTCGGAATTTGGTCCCGTCCCTCGAATCTCCATGGTACAATCTTTAAGTGCCTAAATATCAAGCGTTTCTACAAAAGTACTGCGCACAACAGTTTCCTGAGGAATCGACTTTTAAAAAAAAATATTTAGATTTTTGCTACCTAGAGGCTCTGGAAAGTTTATATATACGTACATAGATGCGTGGAAGAAAAATACAACCCAGTTTCGCACCACATCCATAAGTCTTTTATCGCATCTTTGGAAATTAAAGTACCGTAAACCACTTTCAACTCCTTTCGTACGCTGGAGCTCAAGTGATAAACTTGCCCCTCGCCTAAATTTTCGTTTGCTAAAGTGGGACTCCATAGAGTGACAATGTAAAGATATCTGAAACGTTTAGTGCTGACAAACTGTTTCACAAAAATGCGATGTTTACTAGCTGTTCACTTCCAGTACACGTCGTTTTGAAGCTGAGTGCAGGAACTCGTTTGTAGTTGAAACTTCTTGTTAGATTAAAACTGTGTGCCGGACCGAGACTCTAACTCGGGAGCGCTGCCTTCCGCGACCAAGTGCTCTGCCACCTGAGCTATCCAAGCACGACCTGTCCTCACAGCTTCAATTCCGCCAGTACGTCGTTTCCTACCTTCCAAACTTCACAGAAGTTTGTAGTTAGCTGTTTAACCATTGCGACCGAATTTCGGCAAATCTAAATACAGTTGCGCACTAATATGCCATGAGAAACTGTCGCTTCGTAATGCATCAGTATTGTTTGTTTTGTATCAGACTTGTGTCTGCATCCATATAATTACACGTAAGCTCAACAGCTGTGGCCAGAAGACAGAATTCGACGAGTATTGTTTTGCGCATGGCTTTTGCACCAGATGGAAGATAGTGAACATTTTATAAATAACGTGATGTGGACTGACGAATCTAGCTTCACTCGTGAAAGTATTTTCATCCTCAACAATAGCCTATTATTGGTCGGAACACAACCTACATGTCACCCGTTAATGTGGCTTATATACGCACGTTTTGGCATAAACCCGTGGAATCGAGGGAGGAGTGTTTTTGGGCCGTTAACTATTGCGGAGAAGTTGAATGCGTCCCCGTATTGTACGTTTCTATGCAATATTTTGCCTGAAGTATTAGAAAATGTTTCCCTTGCAATTCAGCGGCAGCTATTGTTCCAGCATGATGGTGCATCGCCACACATTGGAATGAGTTTGTGTAATTAAATGAAGCTTTTCCAGCGAAATGGATTGGTCATGGAGGTCTAATGTTCTCGCCTCCACATTTACTGGATCTCAATCCCCTAGATTTTTTATTTATGGAGACACTTAAAGAAACAAGTGTATAGTACTCCAGCCACAGATGTACACAAACTGTTAGCTCGAGTGAATGCCACTTCGCCAATGGTGGATGCAGGTGCGTTGTGTAGGGCCATGTGTTTGCAAATGCAAGGTGGTCACTTGGAACATCATCTCCAAAGTGAAAATTGCTCATATGTGTACGTACTGGCTCTGTGAAGATAAGCCTGGACATTAGATATACAGAATGGAGTTACTGTGTGTAGCTTACCTATCGGGTTTTTTGTACCTCACTGTTACTGTATCCACTGTTATCTTCTATTGGCTTTATTTGTGTCATGAACAAATCAAAGAGGTCGTTTCCATACGTAAGGAGTTCGTGTTGTGTCTTAATGTTTAAATAAAGGTAATAGTAACAAATATACAAGATTCCGCATTTCGGAGGTGTAAACTGGGTACAGTTTGATGCTTTAACTGAAGGGGGGGAAAAAAAGGACGTGAACGCGACTCGAACGTCGGCGAGTCTGTAGATCAATTCCCCACGGCATTGCCTCATCTCGCAGAGCTAATGGCACGGCTCTGGGACGGGGGAGTGTTCATGATACCTGTTCTTGGCCACACTGCATGCAATTTCAGCGTTGCCAGGGGCTCGGTTTTTAAATCACATTTCTGTTAAATCTATTTGTGGTACTAGGTTTGGCTATATTCACATTTGTCTTGAACTGGGATGAGACACTACATTCTAACTGCTAAGTGCGGAATTTTTTCTTCGCCCTCTATAATACCCCCTCTATCACTCCACTCCTATCGCTATTTGCTGTGTGGACAGTGGCGACGGTTGAGGTAGCAGCGCCCATCTGAAAACTCCTGTTTCCAGTGTCAGCTCTATCGCTGTTAGGAGCGGACCTCACTGTAACGGAACTATTTTCTTTTTTTTAGGCTCAGTGCAAGGTTCCAAACCCGACTCAGCTCTATACCACTATCCTTATTAGACCACGTAGGTCCCTAAGTTCTGTCGCCCTTTTAAACACGCAATTCCAGAATGAGAAAGATTTGTTAAATATTTTGGTGTTGTAATCCATTGTATGACCACTTCTTATACTATGCCATGGCTGATTTGATGATCGTGGGTATTTCAGTGAGATGTCTACATTCACGGCACCTCTCTTCTACCGTGCATTCAGCTTCCCCAATGCATGTTTTGCTGCGCTGGTAGGGGTTTGGTAGACCCCTGGTTTGCAAGGCTTACATCATCTTTCACTGCGCCTAATAGTGTCAAGGTTTTAGCAGGTAGGCGAAATAATAATTTAACGTTATGTCGTTCCTAGATCCTGCCGATTTTTCAGGAAGTATTGCCGAAAATTGGATGCACGCTAGTGATTTATGCTCTTCCTTCCTACTGTTATCTAGTTCAAACAATGGTTCAAATGGCTCTGTAGATCAATTCCCCACGGCATTGACTCATCGCACTGAGCTGTTAAATCTATTTGCGACTTAACTTCTGAGGTCATCAATCGCCCAGAACTAATTAAACCTAACTAACCTAAGGACATCACACACATCCATGCCCGAGGCAGGATTCGAACCTGCGACCGTAGCGGTCGCTCAGCTCCAGACTGTAAGCGCCTAGAACCGCATGGCCACTCCAGCCGGCTGTTATCTGAGTACAGCCTGTATAAATGCATGGCTTACCTGTTTGCTGTTGTACCAATTTCTTTGGAACGTCATCTCGAGGAGCTTCAGTTCAACTGAAAGACTGACTTGGTCACAGAAGGATTGCAACCTGTGAATGAGTGAGTGCAATGATTTCACGCTGGGAATTGTGTCCATTGGAGGTATGCATATACAGATCAGCATGTGTAGGTTTTTTATACACACTGGAAATGGAGTGGGTGCAACCCTGTTCCGCTCCATGGTAAACTGTATGTTGGGGTGCAGCAAGTTGGTGTGATGGAGAAATTCACTTAAGCTGTCCTATCCATGTGACCAAATGACAAACATATCATCCAAGAAACAGAAGAAACAAGTGGGTTTTTGGGTGGACTTGTTCCAAGGCGTTCTCCTTGAAATCCTTCATGAACAAATTCACCACAGCTGGTGACAGGGGTCATCACATGGTGTTACCATCTACCTGCTCATAATAATTTCCATTAAATGGGAAGTACATTGAAGTGAGCACAAACCTCAAAGAGTCTTGTCAGAGTGATGTCAAATTTCTCATTTATCAGTTCAATGGAGTAATTCAGTGGTACCCTGATGAAGAGGGACATTACATCAAAACTCAGCAACAGGTCACTATCACTGAGGTGAAGTTCTTATACATGTCATACAAAATGAATGGAATTGCAGATGTGATGTTGGTGTTCCTGCACAGATGGACTCAGGAGAGCAGTCAGGTGTTTGGCCAAACTGTATGTTGCTGCTCCTATATTGTTGCCTTTGGGGCAATGTGGAATGGAAACCAGATGGCAAACTGGGGCACAGTGTGTACAGAAAACCTAAATGCACTGATCTGTATGTGTATCTCTCCAGTAGTCACACATGAAGGTGTCTTACACATATTTGTTCATGGGGCATGATCAACCTGCAACCAGGAAAGCCAAGCCTTCCAACTAAGCTGAAGCACCTTGAGATGACATTCTGAAGTAATGGATACAGCAACAAAGAGGTAAGGCATGTATTTGGACAAGCTGTAACTAGACAACAGCAAGAAGAAAAAGAAGAGCACAAATCACTAGCACACATCCTGTTTGTTCACAAAAGTTTCAGAAAAATTGGAGTACCACAATGTTACACATGTATTTTGTTCAGCCCCTAAAATCTGGACACATAGTAGAATGGAAGTGCCATGGATGTAGATACCACAATGAATTACGCCAGACTATCAAATCAACCTTGAAAAATCTGTAGAAGACTAGCCTGATGATGAGTCGAACTTGAGTGATGATCCATGGAAGAAGATAGGGATATATTATGGAGGTGTTAAATAACAGGAAAAGGCACTGAATCTTTCCTAACGAGCCACATTGTTAGGTTTATATTTTTATTTGACATATTATTCATTTGAAAGAACTCATATTCATTGTATCGATTGCATATTCTAAATCAATATTATTATTTTCGGTACATTTGTATGTTGGAAAATATGGCCTTTTGAATTTTGAAACTGATCAGTGACATCCCATTCCACAGTAGCAGATGTGCAGGTAAGCCTATGGGCAGCCAAGCTGGGACATAACAGAGAGATACTTCCCACTCTCACCAATGTGCAGTCATTACTTGAATGTTTTATCGTGTTTTATTTTCTATTCTACCATCTGAACTTTCATTGAGAGCTGCTGTCTGATATGTAGCTATAACCAAGTAATTCCTTGGACATTGTTCATCTCCCAGGTCACATGTCACGGTTGTGTAACCATAGAGAAGACCTTTGTTATCTTTGATTTAAAACCAGAGATGATCAGTACATTTTTTTGCTGATAAAGAAGGACAATCAGAGGTCATGTAGTTAGAAACAAATGAGGCAGTTTTACTATTTAAGTGAAGGATCTAAATTCATCTATGTTTCATCTATCCAATTACCTTGATCCTTATCACAGTGTAAGAATGAGTTGTTATGGCTCATATGATAATAGACATGCAACTAAATTTTAAGCCTGTGCAGAAATTCAAGAGGTTGCTTAGTCTAACATTATGAGCATTATACATTTAATACACCACACAGTAAATAGTGACAATGTCACTGATATATTAGCAATAAAGATGACTAAAGTGATGCAAGCAGACTTCCAGTCTTTGTCTTTCTGACCTTGAGATGATATTCTTAATGTATTGCATGCCGAGCATCATAGGAAATTCATACCTAAAAATAGTTACAGTCCAATAGCCAATGACAAGACACAAGCAATAAACCAACAGTAGATGGTAATGTTTGAAGATAATCAGTCATGGTTGTTCTTTTATGTTTGGAAAGTCAACTCACACAGCCAAGTGCGAAAAATATGAAACCACAGCATTAAAAAAGTAAATGTGATAAATTGTCAATCATCATAACCACAAGCCAACATTCCTGTGACAGACCCATAGCCCTTAAAATTGTTTCTTAAAACCTGTTGCAATTAGCAAAATATCAAGAGCAACCATCAGGATTTCCTTTCAAGTAATAAACATAATGTATCAGACCTAAACTCACATATAACGATGCACAACACATCTAATTACTAAACTTCCTGATATGCAGTAATTTTATTACATGCTTATATACTGATGGCTATGTCTTAAATTTCAATTTACAACTACTATTTAATAAAATCTTTACTAGGAAATACTTTAATATAATATTGTTCCAAGCTTATAAAATTACAATTGACTCTTCAAAATGTAAACAGTTTCCACCTTACTAGTCTTCAGTATGACTTGGAATACTGTTCTGTATAAAATGATGATGTTATAGTGCTGAAGTTACTGTTACTATTGAGAGTTGAAATGCTAATTTAGTTTTAGTGGACGTCTACATGGTAATATACAATATGTATATGAACCAAGAGGGAACAATAAGAGTGGAAGTATAAGAATTAAGAGCACAGATTAAAAAGGGTGTGAGACAAGGATGTAGTCCTTTGTTCCTGCTGATCAATCAATAACTCGAAAAAGCAATGACATAAATAAAAGAAAGGTTCAAGAGTGTGATTAGAATTCAAGATGAAAGTATATGAATGTTAAGATTCACTAACGACATTGCTAGCCTCAGTGAAAGTGAAGAAGAATTACGGAATATGTTGAATGGAATGAAAAGCCTAAAAAGTAGGGATTATGGGTTGAGAGTAAACTGAAGAAAGATGAAAGTAATGAGAAGTAGCAGAAATGAGAACAGCAATAAACTTGACATCAGATTTGGTGATCACAAAGTAGATGAAGTTAAGCTATTCTGCTACCTCGGCAGCAAAATAACCCATGACGGACAGAGCATGGAGGAAATAAAAAGCTGCCATTCATGATTGCAAAAGTGTTGCTGGTGCAGATTTTGTGCTGAACTGACATCTCAATTATGTCCCACGAATGTTCAGTGGGATTCATATTGGGCGATTTCAGAGGCCAAATCATTTGCTCAAACTGTCCTGAATGTTCTCCAATTGTGGTTCAGTGACATGGTGCACCGTTGTCCATAAAAATTCCATCATTGAATGGCTGCAAAGTGTCTTCAACTAGCCAAACATAACCATTTCCTGTCAATGATTGGTTCAGTCGGGCTACAGGACTCAGTCCATTCCACATAAACACAGTCCACATCATTATGGTAACCACCAGCTTGCACAGCGCCTTGTTGACAACCTGGGCCCATCATTTTTGTGGGGCCTACATCATACTCAGACTCTACCACTAGTTCTTGTCAACTGAAATCAGGACTCATCTAGCCAGGCCACAGTTTTCCAGTTGCCTAGGGTGCAACCGATATGATCACAAGCCCAAGAGAGGCACTGCAGGTGATGTGCTTTTAGCAATGGCACTTGTGGCAGACATCTGCTGCCATAATCCATTAACACCATCTTTTCTCACACTATCCTAGCGAAAAGATTTGTTGTACTTCCCACATTGATTTTTGTGGTTAACTGCTCATCTGTTACCATTGACAACTCTATGCTAATGCCACTGCTCTCACTCTTTAAGTGAAGGCCTATCATTTGCTACACTCGTCACACTCTTGAGACAGTGGATCTCGAGATATTGAATTTCCTAAGAATTTCCAAAGTTGAATGTCCCACACATCTAGCTCCAACTACTACTATATGTTCACAGTCTGTTAATTCCCATTGTGTGGCAATAATCAAATCAGAAAACTTTTCACATGGATCACTTGAGTATAAATGACAACCCCACCAATGAACTGCCCTGTTATACATTGTGTGTGTTGTACTACCACCATCTATCACCATCCCATGACTTTTGTCACCTCATTGTATCCTAGTGAATGGATTACAGTATAATTTTACCTCCCGAATGGAACGCTGTATAATTTTACCTCACTCAAGAATTATGACACATATGAATGTGGGTTAATCAGCATAAACTTCAAAACTAAAAACTTTGAGCACCACTGCCCACAAAAAGCTGATAGACTATTGTAAAACTTAAGCAGTGTTTGAAAACATTATGACTACTGCATTAACCAAGGTTGCAGAAGACGTATCACAAGCCATGGACAAAGAAAATGCAATTATTTTAACAGTGACTCATCTAAGAATACACTCGACAAACAGTGAACTGATGCGATATGTCAGCTTTCACATATCAGTGCATTGTCTATGGAATGGAGAAGTTCGCATGGAAAAATATAATACTGTGTATCTCTCCAGGTTCAGACCTTCCTCCACTGCTACTCTCTGCATCAATTACCTTCTTGTAACTATTATTTACATTTTTGTAAGATCAGCTGTATCTAAGAGCCAGACCTAAATGATACAACATTTTTGCCGTCTTAGACAAGGAAAATGATCTTTGTTCAGTAGCAAGATTGGCACAAAAACTGGGTGTTGACCAAACCACAGAAAGTCAAAAGCTGCTATTATTTTTATTATTAATTAGTGTGTATTATACGGAGGGTTGCACCTCTCAATGGGAAGTACCGGCCCGCACATCTGTGCAAATTTAATGTGCAAGACAGATGACATTCATTTGTTTGATCATTTTAGTTGTCATACCCAATATGGCTGGTTTCAATGTGATTACTAGTTAGATTAACAATCATGGGCACCTTCAGTTCATCAAATTAAGTGTTACTACATCAACAAATTGTTTCCTGTTCAAAAACCTATTTTCATCATTTGCAAGAAACCTTCACTTACTATACGTCGTATATGTTAGCAGAAACATTTCAGAGGTAACAATGAAGTAAACAAAAGCATGATTAGAAAAAACAACATAACATTCCTTCAGCTGTTTCTTAGTCACTGCACTTCTCATACTTCAAATAATTATCAATTCATAACTGTAAAAAAAAAGCCTGATGTCTACAATGCATTAGCCGCACCTCGTACATTTAGATCTTTCTCCAAAGCTTTTTCAACCCTACACCTTATTCATAAACTTGGGTGTGAATGTAATTCAAAATGCTTTCAAAAGAAGAATAAAGGTTTCACCATAATTATAAGTGTAGTTTCCATTACAATATATCCCTGATGTCTATTTCCCGTCCTATAACAGCACAACTATCCACCTGACAACAGCTCTGTCAATGTCCTCCATTTTTCTGTACTCACAGTTGCTTTTTATGTTGCTGTTTTTAGTGTCTCTCCAGCCGAGTTAATCATATTCTTTCTGTACCAATTAATTCAGGCTAACAATCTGAGTTCTCCGGTACTACTACTTCCTTAGAGTGTTTCTTTACTCCAGCTGAATTCATTGTTGTCTTATGGGACATGACAAAACATTAATTAGATGGACATTATTGTAATAACTATGAATACAATTATTCCAACTTGCCAGTATAATAATAATATGGCCCGGCAAAAGAATAGGCCTCCGGTATGTTCTGCCAGTCGTAAAAGGCAACAAAAAGAACAAACCACTAATAGAGCTAAACCCCCATTTAGTGTGATTAGTTGGTTCAGGACAGAACTAATGAAGCCTCGGACAAGCGCTGTCATGGTCGAGGATGACGCTTGAACCCTATGCCCGTCCACAATGGTAACGACACTGTTAGCCACACGGAAAATGATTTAAATCCAAATAGAGGTGTTTTACAGGATATGCTTCCTGCAACCACTCTAAAAGGAAAACAAAGACAGAGGATGAGATGGTCAGATGAAGTTAACCTACACCTCATGTTCTGTTATTACCAAGCAACAAACTTAGGAACCAACACAAGTGGATACAGATCTAAAGTATATACAACATATACAACATTTATTACCAGATACCCAGAATTAAAATTTTTAACAGAACAATGACTAGCTGATCTGATCCATGTAATAATCAAAAATAACAGGATACCCCAGTCAGAATTTGAAAACATCAAACAACAAGTACAACAAATACTGGAACAAAATAATGTGCAATCAGAAGAAGAAGAAAATACAGTAATGGACGCAAACATCCCAGAGCAAACAAACAAAGAACAACACGCATCAATTAAGCAATCAGAGGAAAACAAAATCTTAAGACAGCCACCAGAACAAGCACAAATAGAACACGAAGTGACACACATGTTAGATATAGAAGAAAAATTTCAGCTGACATATATAGAATACAAAGACACAAATACAGACAGTAGACCGTTCTTGCATAGACCACCAAATAACCCTCAAGTTGAAACAACAACAACAACTATCAACACAATCATACACAACAACATAAATGAAAATACAACTATGGAAGAGTTACAACTACTGGTTTGTATAGGAGCACTCACTACACTAAATATACACACTATGCAGAGATCAGAGCCAACCAAAACACAGAAGAAACCCACAAAACCAGCATGGCAACACAGGCTACAGATCAGAATAGAAAAACTGAGAAAAGACATCAGACAGCTAACAAAACTTATAAGAAATGAAATATCAGACAAAAAATGAAAGGTTAGGTAAAATCTCACAAGAAGTGATAGAGCAATTAGATGAAAAGAAGCAGAAATTACAAGCATTGGCCAAACGACTTAGAAGATACAAAAAAAGTGAAAATAGAAGGAAACAAAACCAAACATTCAACACAAACCAAAAGAAATTTTACCAGACAATAGATAACACACACATTAAAATAGACAATCCACCAAACATAACAGACATGGAGCACTTCTGGAGCAACATATGGTCAAACTCGGTACAACGTAACAGACATGCATGGTGGATACAAGCAGAAACAGACACACACAAGATGATACCACAAATGCCTGAAGTGATAATTTTGCAACATGAAGTCACTCGAGCAATTAATTTTACGCACAATTGGAAAGCCCCTGGAAAAGATAAATAGCAAATTTCTGGCTAAAGTAGTTCACCTCAACACATTCACATCTAACTAATTATTTAACAGTTACATTGCAGACCCATACACATTCCTTGATACACTTACACATGGAATAACTTATCTGAAACCTAAAGATCAAGCAGACACAGCAAACACAGCTAAATATCACCACATAACATGCCTCCCAACAATATACAAAATATTAACTTCAGTCATTACACAGAAATTAATGAGACGTACAACACAGGTCAAAATTATAAATGAAGAACAAAAAGGCAGCTGCAAAGGAGCACGAAGATGTAAAGAGCAACTGATAATAGATGCAGAGGTGAGAACCTAAACAAAGGTCACTACACTATGCATACATTCATTACCAAGAAGCTTTTGATAGTGTATCCCACTCATGGTTACTACAAATATTGGAAATATACAAAGTATATCCTAAATTGATACAGTTCCTAAACATAGTAATGAAAAATTGGAAAACTACATTTAATACCCAAACAAATTCAAATAATATCACATCACAGCCAATACAGATTAAGCGTGGAATATACCAAGGAGACTCATTAAGTCCTTTCTGGTTCTGCCTTGCTCTGAACCCACTATCCAACATGCTAAATAATACAAATTATGGATACAATGTTACTGGAACATACCCACACAAAATCACACATTTGCTATACATGGATGATCTAAAACTACTGGCAGCAACAAATCAACAACTCAACCAATTACTAAAGATAACAGAAGTATTCAGCAATGATATAAATATGGCTTTTGGAACAGACAAATGTAAGAAAAATAGCATAGTCAAGGGAAAACACACTAAACAAGAAGATTACATATTGGATAACCACAGTGACTGCATAGGAGCGATGGAAAAAACAGATGCCTATCAAAATCTAGGATACAGATAAAAAATAGGAATAGATAATACAAATATTAAAGAAGAACTAAAAGAAAAATATAGACAAAGACTAACAAAAATACTGAACACACAATTGACAGAAAGAAACAAGACGAAAGCTATAAATACTTATGCTGTACCAATATTGACCTACTCATTTGGAGTAGTGAAATGGAATGACACAGACCTAGAAGCACTCAATACACTTACACGATCACAATGCCACAAATACAGAATACATCACATACATTCAGTAACAGAAAGATTCACATTAAGCAGAAAGGAAGAAGGAAGGGGATTTATCGACATAAAAAACCTACATTATGGACAGGTAGACAATTTAAGAAAATTCTTTATAGAACGAGCAGAAACTAGCAAAATTCACAAAGCAATCACTCATGTAAATACTTTGGCTACACCATTGCAATTTCATAAGCACTTCCACAACCCTTTAGATCACATAATATCAACAGATATGAAGAAAGTGAATTGGAAAAGAAAACACTACATCACAAGCACCCGTATCATCTAACACAGCCACACATCGATCAAGACGCATCCAACACATGGCTAAGAAAAGGCAATATATACAATGAGACGGAAGGATTCATGATTACAATACAGGATCAAACAATAAACACCAGATATTACAACAAGCATATTATTAAAGATCCCAATACAACAACAGATAAATGCAGACTTTGCAAACAACAAATAGAAATGGTAGATCACATCACAAGCGGATGTACAATACTAGCAAATACAAAATACACCAGAAGACATGACAATGTAGCAAAAATAATACATCAACAACTTGCCATAGAACATAAACTAATTAAAAAACATGTTCCCACAAAATGTACTGGAGAATGGTGAATACAAATTATACTGGAACAAACCATTATAACAGATAAAACAACACCACAACAAACCAGACATCATACTCACCAATAAAAAGAAGAAATTAACACAACTAACTGAAATATCCATACTCAATACAAAAAATACACAGAGAAAACAGGAGAAAAAATTGAAAAATACATCCAACTGGCTGAAGAAGTCAAGGATATGTGGCATCAGGATAAGGTTGATATTATATCAATTATACTAACAACTGCAGGAGTCATACCACAAAATATCCACCAGTACATCAACACAATACAGCTACATCCAAACATATATATACAACTACAGAAATCTGTAATTATTGATACATGTTCAATTACCCAAAAGTTCCTAAATGCAATGTAACATATGCCGTACGGTTAAAAAGAAGTCATGCTTGATCAACGTTCGCGTCACTTTTCATTTTTAACCAGACATAACATCTGAGAAAGGAAAGAATAATAATAATAATAATAACTATTTAATTAGTTGATAGTATCATTACTGAAACCATATTTTTAAAGTAAGATAATAATTATGTTACTTGTAAAGAAAAATTTCCAAACCCACGCATAGAGGGTATGAGAGAAGACTTTACAGATCTAAACTTGGTAGATAAAATAATACATCAAAGTCTTTGTTCTAGTCAAACGGATTTCTTTGTATTTGAAATTTATTATGACAGCTGGTACGTTAGCACCCACACACCCTCAGCAAACTATGACAAAAATGTTCGAGAAAATCATCCAGGTTAAAGACATCGTATAACATTGTGAAAGTGCACAATATGATGCTGGAGGATTAAACATGGAAAAAACAGCTAGTTTCATCACCAGAAGAGTGGGTAAAGTACTTTTCACATGAAGAATTGACTACAAGAAAAATTTATTCAATATGGATGCCCCATTTGCTGAATTCTAATGAAAAGCAATGGTGAAAATGAATTTCTGAGCTGTTTCAAATAAAATACTGCTGATTCGTTATTGTAAATAAGACGTGCATAAACCATTTCGTGGTCTAAATGAAACTGCATCGGAAGAAGTGAGTATAGGTTGCTGGCCTTGAAACAAATAGACTAAGTGGGTTTAATCTGCCAAAACAGAAATGTCCAAAGTTTACAGGGCTGTAATAATGGACTTTTCCTGAAAAGAATGAAACAACATATTGCAATATTGCCCATGTTTCCCAGACTAAATTGTTGGAGAAGTTGGTGAAAAGAGCCTTCAGAGAGGGGGGAAAAAAAAAAAAAAAAAAGGCAGTCAGCTGTTTGGAAAATGATATGTCTGAAAGTAGGAAATAAAATAGCAAGATTGAAGAACCATTGAATTATGTTCAAAATCAGTTACATTAAATGAGGTGTCAACTGATAGCGTCAAGTTCAATCACATATACACAGGATATTTGCTGTACACAATTTCAAGCATCATCCAAAGGCACATCAAATGTTTCTCTAACGTATTTTATTTCTTACTTCTGGAAAATCATTTTACAATCCATACGACTTTTTCTCAACTTTTTTTTTTTAAAATTTCAAGTTCTGTTGACAAAGTATGAAATATTTTGCACCCACTGTTTCGCTCGCATAGACAGTAGTCCACAAAGACTTTTTTTTCCTTTTCTTTAGTTAAATTTTTATTTTGTTCATAAACTGCAACACCTTCTAAACTTGTGCTAATTAAGGCCACAAAAGCATCATCTTTTCAGAGTGTATTTCTGACCAAAAAACAATTCTGGTGGCCTGAGTCCAAGGTTTTTGTTAATCTAGCCTTTGCATTTTCGTTATGTTACTTCCATCAAACTTTCATCCTTAAACACACATTTCTTTCCGTCTAACTGAGAAGTGAAATATCGATTTTCATAGCTTTAAAAATTTAATCTAATAAAATATTTTCTTAAAAATATTCATCAACTACTTCTGAGCTGTGGCGACTGGTGCTAGTTATGCTCCACATGCGTCACTGATATCAACACACATCTGGTCTTGTATCTCTGACTGTTCTGGCTTTGGCGTGTGGCCAGGTCGGTCTGTCTCCGGTCGGCAATCAATGAGCCAACATGTTTTGAAGGCAGGCCCTCGTCTTGGTCTGCTGTGCCTGGGCCCGGCCACTTTGCTGCATGCACGGTGCTCATTAGTTGACATGTTTTCATGCAAAATGGTGGCGGGTCTGTCACCTCATTCTGATCATCATCTCATTGCATAACTGGAAGCATGGAGTAAAGTATGATTTATATTCTGCTGTTAAATTGTGAAGATTTGTGAAACTTATCGCGGCATGTTGTATCTACCACAGATCAGTTAAGGATGGTTTTGAATAAGAGCGTTATATGGATCTTATAAAGTCTAAGGCTTTGTTGTTTCCATGCAGCGGAGTCTATTTTGGCAAATACAAAAGGGAACAGAGTTTTACTGCTTGTTTTAAATGTTCCTTGCAGTGTTAATTTGATGTGGTATGTGAACTAGTGTACTCTTCGCCCAGTTTTGGTTTTAGACTTTCTTTTAATATGAAGGGCAGAGCTTTTGTTAAGTAAGTGTAATTTTAATTGTTCTTTTATTCGGTAAATGTCTCAGTTTGGTTTTCAGTTATGTTACAGATAGTCACATGGTTACTAAGACTTGCATAGTCTTGAGAAATGTTAGTCACAAGCTGAATTTGTCTGCGAGTGAATTATTTGCTGTTGCAGAAATGGTCTGGTATGTGGGGCAGATGGGGTTTGTCGCCTTGGTGGGAGGCTGTGATTGTGTTTGGCATGTTTTCTGCCCTGGCTTGCAGCCTGATCATCTGTAAAAGAGCTTGGTGGTTGCTTTCTACTCGTTTGTTCCCAGTACCACCGTGTATAAGCCGCACTTCCATCCTTCAGTTAATTATCTGGCCTGTCCGCCAGGACGGACAAGATCTTTTCATAAGTAACTCAAGGTGAATCATTTGTGTTGTGTAAGTTTAGGTTATGTAAGCAATGAACTTGATAGTGTACTTATGGTGGTGACTGACTTTGATCCTTTTGCAATCAGATCTAATTATTATCTTTAAAACACTGTTCATTGTATTAATTCATGATCTAATAACACCGTTTTTTTTAAGTTTGGTGAAGGGCAAGCATCCGAAATTTAAAGACTATCTTTGGTAATTCCATTTGTATATTTTTATGGAAGGGGTGGGCAGACGGTTAAAGCCAGTTGTATATTTTCTTAAGAGGGCAAAGGTCCGAATTAATTTTGTATATTGTTATTCTGATTCTGTAACAATGAAATTTTTTCTTTAGTTGAAATTAAAATTATGTACCAAGCACAAGTTTGTCCATTGGCAAAGACCCCTAACTTCCTATTTCCTTTGAATGGCTGTAGTTAAATTGCATTTTTGGTTTCTCTAGCTCGTAACTTGAGCAGTAACACAGCTCATCTTCAACCCTTATGGTTAAATTTCCAACTGAGAAGTAAAATATCACTTTTCCTAGATGTTTTAGTAGCTCTTTAATAATCATTTAATTTTTAAAAGACTTTCACACTTTATTTCACCCTCTTAGGGTGAAAACTCCTTCATAAACAGTGCCTACATCAAATCTCTGCAAATTTCAAGTTTCTTTTGTTGTGGTGTGGGTTAGGCAATGCTGAGTGAGTGAGTGAGTCAGCAAGTCAGACAGGACATTGCCCTTTATACAGTGTGTATCTGAAATTAATGTAGAAAATGAAAGTGCTGGTACAGTAGCTCACAACAAGCATATTTCACATAGCAACCCATGCCTGCATCCCTTAGTGTAAGGTGCCAGGCACTGTTGAGTGTTGTGCAGTGCCAAGAGGGTAGGTACACAACATACTATCTGAGCCATCATGGCAGCAGGTCTGCAGGGCAATGTTTCCCAGTTATTTTTGTCATCAAGGTACATTAGAAGTTTTGTAATCTCTATTTGGAAACAGTTACATAAAGCGCTCATAATTATGCCCTCCTTGAACACATGCCATGCAACGATGTTGGATGACTGGCACACTCTTTCAAACACTTATGGCAGACTGTAAATTGCATTAGAGGCTGTCATAATGCACACTAGAGCTCTTCATCAGTCTCAGTGGGTGTTTCATAGACAACAGATTTAAGGTGGCCCAAGAAGAAAAAACCAATGGACTTCAAGTTGCGGGAATGTACAGCCCGTTCCAGCAACCCACCATGCTCTATCCACTTCTCACCAAAGCTTTTATCCAAATGCAAATGCATTTGCATTGCATGTGCAAAGTGTACTGGTGCACAAGTGTGTTGGTACCACATTTGCTGTTGCATGTTGAGTGGAACACATTCCAAAAACTCTGGCAGAGTTTGTCATAAAAAGATTACGTACCTGTTTGTGTTCAGTTGTTGGGGGAACATGCATCGACCAACCAGTTTATCGCCTACCAAACCAGCCCAAATGTTGACTGTGAACCGATCTTACTGACCACAAACAAAAGGTAGTGAGCAGAGTTTCTTGTACTTACAATTGTTGATATTGGCTGTTCAACATACCTTGTCATATAAAGGATGCCACATCTGGAGAAGGTACACGGTTCGGAAAGTCCAATTGAATGGCACACATTTGCAAAAAGCAGAGGCAGAATTCAGTTTGACAAGGGAAATTACCCGAATTAAGGGTGGAAACCTTTTGAAGGTGATCATCTTTATACCACACATGCCAAAATTGTGGAATGGCTTACACCCATTTCCCTTACAATATGCCACAAGTTTGTTGACAGTGTGCTTTCCAGCCATGCTTATGCCTCCTCCTCATGCACTGTGTTGACAACCATGTCTGTCATGCCTCCACACTCTTAGCACAAAATGAACACACTGGATTTCAAAGTAGGCTTTAAATGTGCATGTGCCATTACAAGAACAAGCCAGTGGAAAATGTAACTCGAGTGAACCTGTCTCTCATAGGGACAAGTGGACTGCAGCAAATATGCATGGATCTGGCACTCATTGATTTGTAAACCACCGAACATTCAAACATTGGGCAGTGTGAGCCGTTTCATACACTGCCATTTCTTCCCAAGTACAGAGCTTCATTTCCTGTTTGCTCTACACAGCAACAAACATAAAGGCCTCCCCATTTGATGAGAAACTGGCATAGGGTGAACCAGACTCTGCAACATGCACAGGAGCTGCCTACTATGCAATACCTGTTAAACAGGCATTTCCACAGTCAAAAGCAATGTGTCCATGTTCCAGTAAGAGGTAGAAAACCCTAGTGTCATCCCACCTGGAGCATCTGCAACTGTGTCGACTACGACATTTGCAAATAAAGGTCATAAAACTTCAACCTAATGTCTCTTCTACCTTGATGTCACAAACAGATTGAAATCATTGCCTTGCAGATCTACTACCATGACAGCTTGAATGGCAAAAACATAACAAATATAATTAAGCTTATCATTATAAAATTAAGAATGAACACACTAATTCCCCAATAATAGTGAACCTTTAGCTACACTGACTTGGCCATTCTACACAGGGGCATTTCAGTGTAATACCAATTTCAATTCTCTATGTATGAACCATCCCTAAATATTTTGTCCATTATCTACAGGCAGAAAGCTTTAATTGATCTATAACTATAGACTAGACCACAAAGAGAGCTGGTAATCCAGATGCACCTCTGGCTTAATCTTTTTTAAGTCATAATATTTTGCTGTAGATTCCATTGACAGTGACAAAAAGCACTAAATTTACAGAATCTCCAATTAAAAATTACGACTTTTTATAAATTTAATTTTCTGATTATTATTATTATTATTATTATTATTATTATTATTATTATTATTATTATTATTACTCACCATGTTCCATGAATTACAGCAATATTCGTTCTGGGGCCTACTCACAAGAGTGCCAGAATGTGGTGCTCCCCTTAGTTGTATCTTCCTATTTGTTCATGAGCTATAAAACCACTCTCTCTCAATCTCCATGTAAATTTCAAACTGACGGCTTGAGGTACAAAGGAACGCTGACATCTCGTATGTTGCAGACAATGAGAATCCTCATTGCCCCAGTGCTCCTTACTCGCTGTGCTCCTTCAAGCTAGAATGCTGTATCATGGAATAGCTGAATGTCCAACAAGTAACCCAAATCTTGGTAAAACTGCAACCACTCTCCAACCTTGCAGATGTGCTGCACTCATCTGTACGAGTTTACATGCACAAACAGTAACTTCTAAAAAGTTTGAGAACCTAAATGATTTAACTAATAAAATCACCGTCCACTGTCATGATCATTAGTCCATTAGGTAAACACTGGGTATTATCACTTAAACAAAAAGTGATGTTACACTACACTGCTTTTAGTACACACAAATGATTTATCAGGACAGTCAGCAGCACTATCAGATCACTTGCTGACAAAGCTATTGTGTACGGAATGATCATAAGAAAATGAAGGAAGGCTCAGCCAAAATTTCCATTTTCGTGTAATGAATGGCAACTCTCCCTGAATGCAGTTAAATGTAAGATACTGCTTATAACAAAGGGAAATAATCTGACCGTAGAAGATTACAAGACTGAGGTGAACATCTTGGTTATGCAACATCATAGAAATGGGGTGGTGGTACAAAGCAGTGCTATGAAATGGGTCATTAATGTAAAATCAGTATTACAAAGGGTGAATTGAAAACATTTGTTGGAAGGGTTCTTAGAAAATGCAGTGCACCTGTCAAGAAATCACAAGACACCAATGCAACAAATTTTAGAGTACTGTTCTAACATTTGAAGTCCTTGTCCAATAGGCAAGAAAAATAGGCATCAAGTCAATACAGAGATGTGGAGCTACGATTAAATTGAATGGGAAACCTTACAAGGACAATGTAGTTCTCACGAAATACTGTTGATTATATTTGCATTACCTGTATTTAGAGAAGACTGACAACACACTGTGACCATTATATATCTCTCTTAGGGACCATGAGAATAAAATGAGAGATTAGGGCATTTACAGACACACACAAACCGTGTTTCCCCCTCGCTCAGTACGCGAATGGAATATGACAGAAAAACTGATGATACTCGTGCAATGTATCCTCCGCCATGCTCTATACAGTGGCTTATGGACACACAGCTAAAGATGTAGATAGAATTAGGTATATTTGGCCTTAAGCCTCCTTATACAAAGGTATAAAATGATTGTACTTCCTATGCTGCACACGGGAATGGAATAGGTCTATGATGCAAAAGCTCTGCAGTACAGTGAGAAGGTACTAGCCAGAAAGGACAAAATCAAAGTAGTAAGGCAGCCTTCATCGCCTTCTCATAAGTAAGTTTATTTGAATGTATATGCAAGTTTATTTGAATCACAGCAGGTACATAATAGCCTCAAAATTTTGCACCAATGTTACTCCAGTTGATATCAAATTTATATTACTTCTGTTCAAATACTATTACATAAAAATTCACCGTTTTCTTACAATGTAAACCAGAAAAATTATATTTCAACTGTTTGCACAGCATGTACAGTACACTGGAAGACTTTATTTTAAAACTTATGAGACTAGCATCTGAGGTATAAATGATGAAAACTACAAACATAAGTAACTGCTTTCAAGAGACTACTTTCACATAGTGAACTTACACAGTATGACTACTTTCAGTTTTTTTTTTGTAAATAAAAAAATCTGCAAGTCCATATGAAACGATACTTAATGTATCACAGGAATGAACAAAAATGAGAATCTTACTCCTGTTAATATGTTTTACTACTGAATCAATACTATTTAATGAAGTGCATCTTATAAAATGAAGTATTTACATGACTGAGATATGCTTGTTAATTTCTAATATCACATATTTTGACATTTCGGGGACAATAAACACAATCAACTTCTATATTTGAGTGCCTGATACACAGCTGACTTGTTACTACAGCAGCCCCATAAACTTACAAACTTAATTCTGCTAATCAGTTGCACAATCAGCTTGCATTCAAGCATCACACCAGTAACTTCAGAAAACACTACTTCATTTAAATTAACTAGATATGAACTGATGAACTTCAAGCATTGTAGACAAAATGGCTTTCCTCATTACTCTCAAATTAAGTCCTATTGTCTACTGTTGATTCTAGGAGAGGTCCCGCCCCCTCCCCTCTCCTCTCCATCTGAAAATACGCCATCAGGAGGAATTTATCAGAGAGAGAGAGAGAGAGAGAGAGAGAGAGAGAGAGAGAGAGAGAGAGAGAGAGAGAGAGAGAGAGAGAGAGAGAGAGAGAGACTGACTTGCTTTCTATCACAAATGCTGTTAAAGCATGATATACTTTGATTTGTTGTGAATAATCCTGGTATCATAGTTACATAATAGTGATGTGTTCAGACAAAACTAATATCTACAAATAATAAGACTAGGGCAATGATAATAATATTCGAGGTAACTCATGAAATCATCATTTGAATCATCTGACTAGGCAGGGATTGGTGTGTTGCAGTTTCCGTGGTAGAGGTATATGGGACCTGAACACTCAAAAAACTGGTCAAAGACATCACGATATCCATGATCTCTCCACCAGGTGCACAGCTGCCTGTTCCAGTTGCAAGGTAATATTTTCACGAACTCTGGTCTTTCCCAGGCAAGGAGAGTAATGAAGTCCTGGTCTCCCAAGTGCCCCTGGAAAGTGAAACACACTGTAAAATCAACAACTACTTGAAACTGTATGAAGTAATGTACATGCAAAAGAAATCTATAGCTAATGTTTAACACTTTACACATTTCAGTTTCTAAATTTTGAAATGAATAAAAAAATCTGCTCCTGTGAATGTGATACCATTATAGGTTTTCTATGTGGATTGTCTTGAAAAGTTATACCTCTAACAACAAAAAAATGTCAAAAAATACTTCGATTTGTCACTATAATTTTGTCAAAGGCTAATGATTATCTCAGAGTATCTCCAATGTCTTTGTACGAGACCTAAAGTGATTCTTCATAGGTGCGTGAACATCACTGGCAATTGAATGTAAACAAAAATGCAGTTATTAATGTACCTTCCAAATTTTCCCACTAACTGAAACACTTATTGGCAGGTACAGTGGCGTAAAAAAAAAATAATAATGTAAAATATCTCTTGCTGCAACACACGAGATACATTAACAGGAATTTCCGTACCCAGTGTGATAAATTGATTAGAATAATATTCTCTTGTTTTGCTGTATATCCCTCCAGGGTGGTCTAGAATGAAACACCTAGAGTGTATTGAATACTTGAGACTAAATCTTTCTTTCTAATGGAACTGATTTGACCACTTTTATTGCTGACTAACCATATTATGTCCACTGTTTCAACTGCATGTTGGTTACTGGCGTGTACAGATGAATCTGTTTTATCCGCAACAACAAATTAGTATTATGATGGAGGAGAAAAATTAAGTAATTTTCGACTGCATGCATTTTAGATTAATGCTTGTGCAAACAAGGGAGCCATAATTTCCAAATATTTTTGTATAATGTCCTCCCTAAAAACCCGTTTTGCTTGTTCCTTTAAAATGTTTATTCTCAGTTATTTCTTGATCTTTGATTCCTCCAGTACCATATGATGCACATCCTACAATGACTGAGGCCCTGCACACTCTTACCAACTTCAAATAAATTTCATTTTGTTTGAAATACTTGTTAATCAGTAATGTTTTATTCCATATACTTAATTTTACCCACTGTTATGGGTAACAACTCTGTTGCTTTAATACAACTGTTTAAAACAATCCAATGGGCAGGGCGATAGGCAGACTGATGCTCCTGAAAAGTGTGTAAAACTATGTACCAGTGGCTATGTGGTTTCAGTTCTCTGAGCCTGCAGGTGTGTGTGTGTGTGTGTGTGTGTGTGTGTGTGTGTGTGTGTGTGTGTGTGCGCGCGTGTACTGCTGACAAAGGCCTTAATGGCCGAAAGCTATAATTTAATTGTGTGAATCTTTCTGTTGTGCGTATCGCAACTCAGCATCTCTGCTATACGGTGAGTAGCAACTTTCCTTCGCTGGTATTGTACCACATTACCCTTTATTTAGTGCCACTCCCATCTGTGACTGAGGACTTCCATACAATGTTTTTACATTATATAACTACAAATTGTGTTGCTGATGTTGAAGGATACAGTCATCTCTGAAATCAAAGTTTGTTCTATTTGTGCTAGCAAAGTCAAGAAAAATGCAGTTGTTGCTAGAAATACTAGACATGTTAGATGTACTACCACAGTTGGCCAATTATTGCAAGATGAACCAAGATCTAGTCAAAGAAGTATACAGAAAAACAGGGTGCAACACCTTAAAGGTGTTTTTCAGCAGTGATACACCCATCTGCAAAGAATAGGCAGAGAAAGAGAAACTCTTTTTCCTCCTACATGCTCCTCCTTTCCATCCTTCCTCAACCTGTTTTCATCCCTGAGGAAGGAACTAACCGTTCCAGAAGCGAGGACAGGTTTTTCTACTTTTGTGTGTCTATTGACAGTATTTGTAATTTCACCTCCTGAAGGTGAGTAATGGTTAGCCATATTGTCTCTGTAGTTCAAAACACATTTAATAATGTTGATATTAATAAATTTTGTTAGAGTAGCATTTGGAAGCACACGTAACAGATGTCTAACTTCTTCACAAATTTTTATATAACAGCAACTGTATACTGAACAGAAGCAAGAAATGTATGAACAAGTTAAAACTACTTTAAAGCCCTGTTGACCTATTAATGCAAAACAAAGAAATAGTGGACGGTAGTGATTTCTATACAGATTTTATTAAAAAAGAGAATACAGAATAGCAGATAGTTTTAAGAGTACTGGCGACAGGAAGGGCATCCAACCACCCTTTTAAAACACACATGCCAAATCCAGTTAACTGTAACAGCACTCTCCGCACGTCGGGATTATTGCATGGAAAGAAAGAAAGAGAGAGAGAAAGAGAGAGAGAGAAAGAAAGAGAGAGAGAGAGAGAGAGAGAGAGAGAGAGAGAGAGAGAGAGAGAGAGAGAGAGCTTTAAGAGTAAACAGTACATTGGTAACATGTTTAAAATAATGAAGACAACTTTATGTTACTGATAAGGCAGGGTCGTCAAGTTGTGTAAATTCTGTTGTGCATTCACAAACACCTTTAGTAACACAAAATGACCAGAAGTAATTTCTCTATCATAAAACTGTTACAAACATCTAGTGATTATGACAAAATATCCTCAGAATATAGGAGTCATTCTGAATAGTAGTAGTACCTTTCCTGAGATGTTGAAATATGGTTACGTTAAGCCACTGTATAAGGAAGATGATAAAGAAATAACCAACAAACTTCCACCGAGTCAATTTTGTCTAAATACTCCATACTTTTGAAAACCTAATACATAAGAAGCTTCTTAGCCGTCTAACTACCAATAGAATTACCCAAGTCATAGTTTGGACTTTCAAACATGTATAAACTACATTGAAACACTCATTTAATTACATTGGATTATTGTGTTCCAGCAAATTCTGTGAAATGGTTGATAATAATCTGTAACTGTGAACAATGTCAACAGGGAAGATTCTGATATTCAACAGTAGGTCTTCATGCAGTTGGGAACCAATTTCATGTGTTGCTCCACTTGCATTTCTTTTGAGGCTGTTGAGTCATCGACAGACAGCAAGAAAACCTGCTACCTTTCAAAGCACTGCTTTATTTCAGCAGGTGGACTAAAAAAAAGAACACAATAACATGTTATAGTCACCATGATGTTTATGCCATTTGTCCCATGTTTCTTATGTTATCGGTAAAAGCCGAAATCCTGAAATGCCTAAACATAGCCATCACATCTTTAGTGACAAGCTGTTCCTCTCAAAATATACCGTTGGTCTCACTGAGGCCTTTACAGATCATAAATACCTTCCCAACCTTGCACAGAAACAGATCTCCTGTGCCTTATCTTTCCTGTAAACCAGCACCTCCCAAAATCCCACTGTCTGGCAACAGAGGAGCATTCCTCTCTTGACTCAGAACCACCCAGGACTGGAGCAAGTGAATTACATTCTTCGCTAGGGTTTCAACTGCCTCCCGTCATGCCCTGAAATGAGGAATGTCCTACCCAATATCCTCCCCAACCCTCCCACAAGGGTATTCTGCTGCCCACCAAAACTACATAATATCCTCATCCATCCTTACACAACCTCCGCTCCCAAGACCTTGTCTCATGGCTCATATCCCTGTAACAGCCCTAGATGCAAGACCTGTCCCGCACGTCTTCCCACCAATACCTATTCCAGTCCGGTCACAATCACCACCTAACCCATCAAAGCCACAGCTACCTGTGAAACCAGTCATATGATCTACGGGCTAAGCTGCAACTGCTGGGCTGCATTCTACATCAACAAGCTGTGGCCAGGAAACAATTGGACCACTCTCTTGCAGTGCACCCCGGCTCAAAACAATGTCCTTCATTTCAATGATTGCTTCAAAGCCTGTGCCATCTGGATCCTTCCCACCAACACCAGCTTTTCTGAATTGCTCCTCAGGTTGGAAATCTCCCTGCAATATTGCCTACGTTCCCACAACCTCCTGGTCTAAACCTTCGTTAGTCACTGTCCTTACCCATCTAGCCCCTTCCCTGTTCCCATTCTAGCACTATACAACCCTCTCTGTTCCACCAACACACCCAGTCGTTTTACTCTTCTTTTCCGTTAACCCCCCCCCCCCCCCCTCCCGCCCCTCTCTGTCTAACCTCTCTAGGCACCTAGCTGCCTTACTCTCCACCTTATTGCTGCATACTCCCAGCAGCACTTTACCGTCCCCCATCCCTAACCCGCTACCCCTCCCCTTTGCCACCCCAGCCTCCTCCTTACCCCAAACTGGTTGCCTCTCCCATAATGCACTGCTGCTCACAGTCTGGCTCCAGCTGCCAGAAACTGCAGTCATAAGCGTGCAAGTTGCTTTTGCAAGCATGCAGTATATATATATATATATATATATATATATATATATATATATATATACTGTACTTAATGTGGAATGACAATTTCTATGAACAAATGGTAAGTGTTATCACGAAAAGTCCACACAATACAGTTGTGTTAATTTCTTCATGGTACATTTTGAAACAAATGTGCTGGACTTAGCACCTTACAAACATACGGTGTGGTGCAGGTACATTGCAAACACCTTGGTTGTGTGGAGCCACATTGAGGAACTACTCAGTGACTTCCTCCGATTTTCTTGTCAGTCTCCATGCCAATATAAAATTTACCGTGGAGACAGGTAAGAACAAATAGTTACCCTTTCTGGCTTTACTGGTTACAAGGAGTGGGGAGAACCTGGGACACAGCATGTATCAAAAGCTTACACACACAAATTGTTTCCTGTACAAACAGTCAGATCTCCAACTAAAATGAGGGATGATGAATGAATACATCAGGTGCAGCACCTCTGATCTCAGATGCAACACCTGACAACAACTTCTACAAGAAAGAGGAAAGCCTGAAGCCGAATGCGCCTTGGGATTCCCGTGCTGCAGTAAATAACCACTGCAGGTAGCAAGGGGAGAACTACAGCAGTAATGACCAGGCAAAGGCCCTCAGGCATTGGCTTGACAGATGCATGCTGGCAAAACATCAGAGAAGACATCACACAAACAATGGTCAGAAAAATCATCAAACAAAAATGGTCAAATTACCCAAGACAGAAGCCAACAGATTGTTTCTCAACAAGTGTCTATGAAGGCCTCAATAATTTGTACTTCCAATATTATTCTCTCTAACACTATCCACACAATCCAAAGAGTAACATCAGTTACAGACAATTCTGAAATAAACAGCCCACACTAGGGAACACGAACACATACCCCCAAAACACCCTCCACATACACGATCCATTTCAAATTAATTCCTCCACTACCATGCGAAATCACACAGTTATGTCACAGATCAAAGCAGATGGGTGGTATCATAAACTTTGGTGGACCTGAAACAAACCTACTGCACTCAAATACCAGCAAAAACAAAAACATGAATCAGTGTCTTCTCTGCACTACTTGCCTATATGTGTCCTTTGCACAGAAAACAAAGCATTCTGAGTAGTGTCACACAAAACATGTCATCAGCAAAGATGTACACATGCTTATTTATATTAGTAGTTTTCAGTGACACTCAGTTGATCTGATAAATTGGATTTTCTCCAGTCAACAAACATCATTTCAAGATGTGGAGTAATTTGAAGAGGACTGACTGCTGCTGTTCCTAGAATGAATCAATTTCTTTATGAAAATGTTAGCTCCTTACGGCAGTTGATTAACAGTAGTTACATATAGTATTTAGTCTTTGAACTTTAAGCATATTCTTGAGGCGGGTGCAAAAACTCAGATAAGCCAATGGCAATGTTGTATGAAGACAATTTGTTTCAAATGGTATGCCTGTGGAAATAGGGAATATAGCAAGAAGATACTGACCTACAGATCAGTAGTGGGTTGTTTCTTTCAAATATACTACTCTCCAACCTACATCTGTAGAATATTCTCCACTTTGATGAGCTCTTCACCTTCTTTACAATTTCATGTTTCAGGTTCTGAATTCTAAGGCTGAAGATTGCACTGTTCATTGCGGTATGGTGACCTGATTTGCCCCTCCACAAATAATTGACGGAATGCCGATGAAAGTGCCAATGAGACTGATTATTAAATAAGACAGCACTCCATTACACAAGATTAAGGTAGAAAATTAATCAAAAAATATTGATTTTTAAGTAAAAAAAGCCCTGGTTATGTAAATATATTTGCAAAGGACTAACATTTTATATTAAACTCCCATCTGCGTTACCACCATATCTTACACAAAATTACAGCAATCATTAAACACTGGTACACTGTTGAAAGATTTATTATCAGCACATCCCTTTTCTTCTCGAAAACACCTCTTTCAATGCTATATTGAGCATGTGGTTGGGAGATTATGCCTTCAGTTTTTTGTCCACATGATGTTGGACAACTTACCTTGAAATTGTATTTTGAAGCAAGCTGTGTGACAGACTGTGGCTGGAGTAGCCTATGGTACTCCTCCGAGTTACGCATTTGTTTCAGATGGAGAAGTACTACACCACTGTTCACACCAGGAAATCCGCCGCGGGAAGGAGGATCACCAAATAACGTTCCTTTATGCTTTCGTCTGTATGAGTGCAGCACATGATGATACACTGGTGTCAATTCTGGTGCCATCCCCAATACAGTTTTTCTGCCAAAACTGTGAATTCACATTCCATTGCACAGAACTTTACTTTCAAGATAAATTGTTATGATAAAGCTAAGCACTAACAAGTAGCAATAAGCCAAACTGTAACATTAATTCCTTCAGATCAATAGGAAGGTTCCCTGCATTGTTTCAAAATGACATTTTAGGGTCTCACCTGTCAAATTCCCGGAATAAGTCTGCTACATCAGCTAGAAATTTGGTATCAATATCAAACATAATAGCACGCTCTTGTCGTTCAGCTATTCTGTGCAAACCAAGGGACAAAAAGAATAATGCATCGCTATAGTAAGACCCCGGCTGTGAGCTGAAATGTGGCTGCATAGCAGCAACAATGTCAGACACACGATCTGTAGCTTCATCTATATCATAATATGACACCTGAAACGAAACGTTTTGTCAGCAGTCGTTATTACACTATTATGAAGAAAATATTTGACTTTAAGTGAAAAATTACCGTAAAATATTTCTTAATCGTGTTCTGAACACTATGAATCACATCCTCTCCACTACTCCTACTGGAACTATCAGTTATTACGTGCAGATTAATTCTGACAGAAGAGTGCTCCAACATAGAGAGCAGAAACGTTTTGAATTTCATTTCCATCTGATAATTGCTTTGAACTTTGGTAAATGTGCACCATACATTGATAGGTTCTGCCTCACTAGTCCGTTTGTCCGCTCTTGTCGCTGAAGTGAAATTAGAAATTCGCGCCTTTGTTTCATGTTTCTTGTTAAGTCCGACGAGTGACAGCGTCCTGTTTTCGCGAGACACTGTTTTTCTGTTAACTTGTAGTTCCGATGTTATTAACCCATACAACAAAATAAGCAACGTGGCTACGGCTATTAAATTTATTAGAACCTTATACAACATACGCATGAAGACTCCACTTTCATGATCAGCAGGTCAAACACACAAACGTATCCAAATACCACAGCAGTCAGCCCAGCTTTCGATACAATCGAATACAATATCTCGACACATCGAAGATCGATTGCTCGACCGAAAACTGTGTATATAAAACATCATAAATTTTGTCGCAGTTGTTTGAAGAAATATTTTTTGAGTCTAAACTATTTGGATTAGCGCAACATTATAGAAAACATAATCTCAGACATAATAATTACTTATCATGGGAACTCATTTATGCGTCTTATATTAACTGGTCGCAATTAACCCTCGGTAATTGACGTACTCTGTAAGACTCTCTTCCTTATTTGTAACGAAAGTTGTTTATGAGCGGATGATCGACAGCTTTATATCGATTTATACAGCAACAAGTTGTTGTAAGTGCCGCGACCTTTAAGCCTCGCCGGAAGCATCCAAGCCAAAATAAGGAAATATCTAAGTATCTCTGTTTAATTTTCACAGAATTTGACACTGTGTGTCCTGTATTCATGTAATACGTCATATATTTAACAATGGTTTTCTGTAATGAGTTAAGTGACATATGCTGTCGACGACAATAAACGTTAATGAAGACTGATGTATACTATCCTAAAAACTGTAAAGTGCGTCCGCACGATGCAATTTTTCCGTTCAACTTAGCGCATGCGTTTAAATTTCTAACAGCGCAACTGGGCATGCTCATTTCTGCATGCGTTAGTTCCTTGAAATGAAACGGAGGCGGTGCGTAAAGACGCATTGCTTCCCTAGATCGGTGGGAATCTCAAGAACTGTTTAGCACACGACAGGCAGCTTTGGCGATGTGTGTTCTGTTGTGTCGTGAGTTGTGGTTATGCTGAAAGTCGATTTATGTGCAATAAAGTCTGTTGACTCGAAAGAAAGGAAGCTGAAATTTGTAAATGATTACAAAGAGAAGTGATAGGATATGGAATGCCGCTTCAAAAGATTACTTGCATAAAAATTTGGAGTTTGACGTCCTGACCGTCAAATCTGCTATTAGATAAAAAGTCTCCGATAATAAACATCATATCAGAAACCATAAAGAATACGACAACGCGTCTAGAAGCAGCAAAACAGAGAAGAAGAGGAAGAAGCCTACAAATACATGAAAAAAGTATATGAAAACTGTTGACGAATATTCTTGCTTCTGGCACTTAATAGCACAACAGAGAAACCTGACGTCTGAACAAAACAATTGTAGAGTTTGTGTAGCTTCTTAACGAACTATTAGACAATGATATGTAGGACTCTGATGATTCAAAATACACAAAATTGTATAACACAACTTCCATTCTAGTGGCTTCTGGCGTCTATAACATTCACGGATTTGTCTAGTCCTAGGATGTTAATCTACACATAATCTTTCGTGGTTAAAGTTTAAATAACTATTTTATAAAATACAATGCAAATGACGCACTGAAAACTGATTAACTTTCACTTACCGACTAGGAAACTCCCTTACGTATTTCTCAGTTCCAGGTATAATCGCTGAAATGCTTTACCTTTAAATATAAAATATATAGTTCAAACTGCGGTATAAGTCTCTGGTTATCAGGAAGCGAAATGTTATGTACAGTTTTAGCACTGCAATCTGCAGTTCACCAAGCAGAAAATCTAAAACCCCCCTGTGACCTCCTCCTAAAATTTTGAGACAAAACGTTCCGTCATTTCATATTTCTCTTAACTCTATTATCGAGATACCTTTTTACCCAGAGTAGCCTTTGTCTTTTTCTACTTAATTTTTTCAGCATCACAATAAATGGAGCACGAATTCTGAAGCATAGAATGGCCATAGCAGACAGCTTGCGCAATGAAACAACGTGTGGATAAGAGAACGCCCACACGTAGATACATGCGTTCTTTTCACTAGGCTGAAGCCACAATGGCACCGATATCGGTGGATTCCGCCGACGACCGACATCGTCCAAAGACGGCCAATCTTTCTAAATCAATACGCAATCTCGTGCGCGGTCACAATACAGCCGATTTCATAGCCAGAACGTACATAATTTTCGATGACAATCTGTGAAGTTCAAATCCGTTTGTTTTTTTATAGTCATAAGGGCCTACACGACACGAAACACGCCCTGTGGAAACAGGTACGTCTAGTTAGAGGAGTGGTTTGTGTCATTCTGAGGATGAAAAATATCATAACAGCGATATACCTCGGAATGTACGGACTGAAATCACAGTTTTATTGGAAACCACAAGTAGGCAAAACCTTTGTCGGAAGTTTCAGGTGTAGATTATAACCACGAAAAATAATTTATTCAAGTGCCAGGAACTGTGTATCTTATGTTAACGTTGCTGTAATGGATTTTCTTGGGTTGTAGTAGATGGACATAGGCTGTCTACAAATTATTGTTACTGCTTACTGGAGTTTTTATACCAGTGGCTGGTTATTCTGTTACGTGAAGTGGTTTGCAAATGTGGTGCACGTATGTTCTTCCATTTTACAGTGATGTATATGTTCAGAGTATCTTATTCCAGACTCCGTGATTGTCTTTCACACGTATGCTGAGTGACAATCATTAACGGTTAACTGACGTACACTATGTGATCAATAATATCTGGAGACATCAAAAACATACATTTTTTGTATTAGGTGCATTGTGCTGTCACCTACTGCGATGTACTTTACATCAGCGACCTCGCATGTCATTAGACATCGTGACAGAGCAGAATGGGGCGCTCCGCAGAACTCGTGGACCTCGAACGTGGTCAAGGGATTGGGTGTCACTTGTGTCATACCTCTGTACGCGTGATTTCCACACTCCTAAACGTCCCTAGGCCCATTGTTTCCGATGTGATAGCGAAGTGGAAACGTGAAGGGACACGTACAGCACAACAGCGTACAGGCTGACCTCGTCTGTTGACTGACAGAGACTGCCGACAGTTGAAGAGGGTCGTAATCTATCCAGACCATCACACAGGAATTCTAAACTGCATCAGGATGCACTGCAAGTACTATGGCAGTTAGGCAGGAGGTGAGAAAAATTGGAATTCATGGCCGAACGGCTGCTCATAAGCCACACATCACGCCAGTAAATGCCAAACGACGCCTCGCTTGATGTAAGAAGCGTAAACATTGAACGACTGAACAGTGGAAAAACGTTGTGTGGTGTGACAAATCACTGTGGCGATCCGATGGCTGGGTGTGGGTATGGCGAATGGCCGGTGAACGTCATCTGCCAGCGTGTGTAGTGGCAACAGCAAAATTCGGAGGCGGTGGTGTTATGGTGCGGTCGTGTTTTTCATGGAGGGGGCTTGCACTCCTTGTTGTTCTGCGTGATACTATCACACCACAGGCCTACATTGATGTTTTAAGCACCTTCTTGCTTCCCACTGTTGAAGAGCAATTCGGGAATGGCGATTGCATCTTTCAACACAATCAATCACCTGTTAATAATGCCTGTGGCTGAGTGGTTACACGACAGTAACACCACTGTAATGGACTGGTCTGCACAAAGTTCAGGGGCCCTATTCTATATCGTTCATACCGATCGGTGCAGTAGGTGAGTCTGTTAGGGAACGGTTCTCCCACCGATTTTTTGACAACTGTATCGAAAGGTTTTGAATTTTAGTATGGCTGTGTCATTCGGTTAGCTGTGCTTTATTTACACTTATAATTTGTTATTTTAAAACATATTTAGCGGTTTTAGCTTTGGATTTAGTGATTGTGTTACTAAAGAATCACCACAGGACACGTCCGGTTGGAAAGTGAGTTCATAATAGACTATTTTCCTTTGTTAGAAATATGGTTGGGTTAGATTGTTACTGTGAAAGATTACAACATCAAAGAAAAAAAGTTTTCGGTCAATATTCTCTCAAAATACCTGTTATTTTTTATGCAATTAAGAGTTTTTAAATATCATTAAATATCAAGACATCGGCTCTGCTTACGCATATTTCAAGAGTGTTAGCTGAAATTACTAGTGACTTCGCGTAATCTTTTCCGCAAATGGTTTATGTATTAATTATCGAAAAGCGTTTAAAACTTTTAAGTAACAAGGCAAAGGAAATTTGCTAAGTCTGATAAGGAAAACCTAAAATTTCATGCACTTACGGCTTACGCCCGCATCATTCGGCAACGAAGTCAGCCTGTGTCCCTCAAATCGAGTTACATGAAATAAGGCGCCCTGTGCATGTGGGTTGTAGTAGCGAAGTTGGTAGAGCGACGAACTGCCGTGGTGAAGGGTGAGATTCTTATTCTGCTGGATGTGAAAGTACTTTTTTGTTTCCTCTTAGTGCCTGCAACACATTCTGAGACATCGTTAATCGTCAAAGTTAAGCATTTTTCTCAAATATTCGTTGTAATTTACGCATAAGAGCGGACTTTCTTAGTAACGAGTATCTCCGGTTTCGTGACTTCCATATGTTTAAGTAATGAAAGATGAAATGACTGTGCGTGAAACAACTGACACTGACATTTATACTACTTCTTGTCACAAATAATTCACCATTCTTTTCGGAATACATAGCGATTTCCGAGAGTGTGGTCAAGCAGGAAACTAAGAGCACAACGTAAATTACTGCGAATGTGGCGCCGTGGTTAGCACACAGGCCTCGCATTCGGGAGGACAAGGGTTCAAACCTGATTTAGGTTTTCCGTGATTTCCCTAAATAGCTTCAGGCAAATGCCGGGATGGTTCCTTTGAAAGAGCACGGCCGATTTCCTTTCACATCCTTCCGTATCCCGAGCTTCCACTCCGTCTCTAATGACCTCGTTGTCGGCGGGACGTTAAACACTAATCTCCTCCTCCTCCGAATGAAACTAGCAGCAATCGTCTTTATACTCTAGCTAGTCACAAGTACTTATCTGCGATCGAATCCTTAACAGCAGTAGACAGAGATGAAAGGTTCCTGCCACAATATTTTCAGACTATACCACCATATAGGAGACATGTTACAAACTATAACGAACTTCTATAGCTCTCGAAAAGGCGATTTTTTAAATTTTGTTTTTATGAAGCAAATCGTTGATGTATCGCATAGGGAAGTACGCTACTTCACCACCTGGATCTTTTGGGGTGGGCTACGACCACATTCTATGCATTTTCTTATTCTTTGACACTTTCGGGTTCGTGGAGATGTGTTTCATCTATGCAACTAATTGAAGGTAGTTTATTCCCACGCGCGTTTCGCTTCTTTTATTTGTGTAGTATCATCGAATAAAGGAAGCTAAATGCATATGGTTATAAACAAAGTGACTTGAATTAGTTGCATACACGGAACGCACCGCCATGAATTTTGAAGCGACTAAGGAACGACGGAAAACAAAAAATATGAATTTTTGGGGTGTTTCTAACTCATATTCCGAAACGTAAAATCCAAAACAAGACGTCGATGTGAATAAAATGACATAATGTGACTTTTATGACAGTTTCCAGAACACAGTCAATATTCCATCGTTGTCATGCATTCATGGAAGCCGGTGCTCAGCGAAAGTTGAACAGTATTATGTACTCTGACCACACTTTTCAGTACTGTGAACAATGGCATACCTGCCTCAGGTGCTAGCTGCTTCGAGTTCATGCCACTGTGGCGCTTCAGTGCTCTTGCACAGATCTGAGGCAGATTGCTTTTTATTGGTTGGCGTGAGGGGAATTGACAACAGCGTTTCGGTTCGCTAGGACCTTTCGGCATCGCTTTCGAAATGCTTACTGAATAATGTTGTGGCTCTGTTTCGAAAACAAGACCGCTCGGTGGGCTCGCGTACCGAACCGATCGGCAAGTTGGCGGAAAGAAACAGAATAGGGCCCCCAACCTGAATCCTGTAGAACATCTTTGGGATGTTCTGAAACGCCGACTTCGTGCCAGGCCTCACCGACCGACATCGATACCCCTGCTCAGTGCAGCACTCCGTGAAGAATGGACTGCCGTTCCCCAAGAAACCTTCCAGCACCTGACTGAACGTATGCCTGCGAGAGTGGAAGCTGTCAACAAGGCTAAGGGTAGGCCAACACCATATAGAATTCCAGCATTACCGATGGTGGGCGCCACGAACTTGTAAGTCATTTTCAGCCATATGTCCCGTTTTTTTTTTTTTTTTTTTTTTTTTTTTGATCACATAGTGTATGTCTGCACAGCTTCAAATTCAGCAAAATGGATTTCTAATGCTTGCCTAGAGGAGTATTTGAGCTCTTTTAAAAAAATTGGTTACATTAAAAATGCAGTTCTGGCTCAAGTAAAACCACAAGTGACTGTGATAGCTGACATCTGGCGAATACATCTTTCCAATGATTAGGCCTATACCGTGTTCTGATTTTCAGAGATTTTGTGTGATACATTGGATGTTATTTACCATGCCATAAACATTGATTTAAAAGTTATTTTCTCTCTTGCACCCCAAATACTACGAAATTTTTAATTTATTCTGTATCGAATTTTGGAGCAATACTTCGTGCAAGTGCACTAAAAGACACTGTAATATAGATGATTCTCTTTATTAAAGGCAACACTGAATCTGTCACTGTCACCAGAAATCGTGCTATGTCCTAGATTTTCAAATCTACTTTTAATTAATTAAATAATACTTCCTTACTCACAAACAAATTTTATCCATTCATTATGTAATAGAAACATCTACTTTCACCACATAAATTAACCATTATGTGATCGTAACCAGATTGACAAAACATTTATACGCCGAAGTTGCCACTGTAGCATAATGAATCACACTCTCAACAACGTGTTTTAGAGAGATTCGTAGTGCGGTGTATAACTGAAACTACAAATTTTTGTAATACCTGGGTATTTCGTAAAACTTGTCTGGTAATTCCAATAACTTAAGACAGAGGGCACAGTTCTCAAAACGTTCTTTTCGAGACAGACATAACCAGTGGCAGCTTCTGTATAACAGCAAAAGAGCACTTGAAACCATAACTTTCGACACCTTGCAGATTTATTGGTTATTTTTCTTTGAATGCTGTTAAACGTAGCACAGATGCTGCAATCCGAAAGAGACGTCACTTACATCTATCCGCTACTGGTCCTCTAGACTCCCTGAAACTTAGCATCAGGGCCGTGAGCACATCTTCAGTTGTGCTTGTTTGAAGGTGCTTTTTCGCATGTGCGACTCGCATGACGTAATTGTCTTGCAGGCCAAATACGTACGGATTTGATAAAGGACGTGCACGGTTCGCAATGTGCACAGTCAGCTAGGCCTTGCCAATCAACTAGAAGTTTACTTCAGTGCCACCAGGTGGCAGCACACTCCAGCAGACATCCACGTTCGGTCGGTATAAATCCTGCTAAATGATAGCACATGCCTCAGATATGCTAATTAACTCATAATACAGGGTGGTCCATTGATCATGTCCGATCCAAATATCTGACGGAATAAGCGTCAAATGAAAAAACTACAAAGAACGAAACTTGTCTAGCTTGATGGGGGAAACCAGATGGCGCTATGGTTGGCCCGCATAAAAAAAAAAAAAAAAAAAAAACCATTTTTATTACATATTCGTGTAGTACGTAAAGAAATATGAATGTTTTAGTTGGACCACTTTTTTCGCTTTGTGATAGATGGCACTATAATAGTCACAAACATATGGCTCACAATTTTAGACGAACAATTGGTAACAGGTAGGCTTTTTAAATTGAAATACAGAACGTTGGTACGTTTGAACATTTTATTTCGGTTGTTGCAATGTGATACATGTACTTTTGTGAACTTATCATTTCTGAGAATGTATGCTGTTACAGCGTGATTACCTGTAAATACCACATTAATGGAATAAATGCTAAAAATGATGTCCGTCAACCTCAATGCATTTGGCAATACGTGTTACGACATTCCTCTCAACAGCGAGTAGATCGCTTTCCGTAATGTTCGCACATGCATTGACAATGCGCTGACTCATGTTGTCAGGCATTGTAGATGGATCACGATAGCAAATATCTTTCAACTTTCCCCACAGAAAGAAATCCGGTGACGTTAGATCCGGTGAACGTGCGGGCTATGGTATGGTGCTTCGACGACCAATCCACCTGTCATGAAATATGCTATTCAATACCGCTTCAACCGCACGCGAGTTATGTGCGGGACATCCATCATGTTGGAAGTACATCGTCATTCTGTCATGCAGTGAAACATCTTGTAGTAACATCGGCAGCACATTACGTAGGAAATCAGCATACATGGCACCATTTAGATTGCCATCGATAAAATGGGAGCCAATTATCCTTCCTCCCATAATGCCGCACCATACATTAATCTGACAGGATCGCTGATGTTCCACTCGTCGCAAACATCGTGGATTTTCCGTTGTCCAATAGTGCATATTATGCCTGTTTACGTTACCGCTGTTGTTGAATGACGCTAGGTCGCTAAATAAAACGCGTGCAAAAAATCAGTCATCGTCCCGTAATTTCTCTTGTGCCCAGTGGCAGAACTGTACACGGCGTTCAAAGTCGTAGCCATGCAATTCCTGGTGCATAGAAATATGGTACGAGTGCAATCGAGGTTGATGTTTTTCAGATACCCGATTCTCTGGCAATTTGTCTGCTACTGATGTGCGGGTTAGCCGCGGCAGTAGCAAAAACACCTACTTGGACATCATCATTTGTTGCACGTCGTGGTTGACGTTTCACATGTGGCTGAACACTTCTTGTTTCCTTAATTAACGTAACTATCCGGCGAACGATCCGGACACTTGGATGATGTCGTCCAGGATACCGAGCAGCATACACAACACACGCCCATTGGGCATTTTGAACACACTAGCCGTACGTCAACACGATATTGACCTTTTCCGCAATTGGTAAACCGTCAATTTTAACACGGGTAATGTATCACGAAGCAAATTACCGTCCGCACTGGCGGAACGTTACGTGACACCACGTACTTATACGTTTTTGACTATTACAGCGCCATCTATCACAACGCGAAAAAAATGGCCCAACTAAAACATATTTCTTTACGTACTACACGAATATGTAATAAAAATGGGGTTTCCTATTTAAAAAAAAAAAACACAGTTGATATCCGTTTGACCTATGGCAGCGTCATCTAGCGGGCCACTATCAATGGACCACCATATATATATATATATATATATATATATATATATATATATATATATAGTGTGTGTGTGTGTGTGTGTGTGTGTGTGTGTGTGTGTGTGTGTGTGTGTGTGTGGGTAACTGTGAATGACTGCTCTGTGTGTAGCGAAACTGTAGCGTGTTATAAGAAATTCTTTATTAGATAGTTAATGGTTAATTTTTTATCACAGATCCTCTTACAACCTTTTAAACTGCAAAAATGTCAACACACACTTATTAAACCTAACACTTCGGTGTGCCAAATAATTGATTAAAATTATTTACTTTTATTGAAGTTACGTTATCGTGCATATACGTTATTGTACACCAAAGCGATAACATCTGAACATGATTTCTTTCGATTCCAGGGGTTGCAACTTCAGGGTTGTCAAGTATGTGTATTTATCAGTAACACGCTGGGAGCATATTTAGCTATAGCTTTCTCTGTAATGGCGCGTACGTGAAAAATAACATCCTCGACATTAGTGGCGCAGTACGGCAAAATTTGCGTCAGCAAATGGAAAGAATGACGGGGATGCTTTACTACCAGTACTTTCCTAAATGTATAAAATGAATAAGTATTCTCAATAATATTTGGGCTAGAAGAGCCGTAATTACCAAAAATAGTTGTAACGACCCTAAAGGAGGACAACAATAAGGGTAAGATAGTAACTAATAAAACTTTTAATAACTGCAGGAAAGGACACAGTTCTTCTATAAATATAAGATTATTTCAACAGTAACAAATTAAATTTTGTATTCTGAAATCGATTTGGATAAATTAACAATTATTACATATGATTCAGGCCTCATAATGTGGGACGTTGGAAGAGTATGTCTTGCAAGCTCAGTCAAATGAAAATCAACTGAGCATATAATGTCTTCTTTAATCACTGTCTACGTGGATAACAAATCGTGCTTACTGTGTGTTCTTTTCACTCGATGCATCTCGCATGAAAAAATGCCAATGTTTCTCACACATTATAGATAAATATTAAGTCCCTTTTACAAGTATATTCATAGGGAAAAATACGCCAGGGGACGGCTCGCAGCTCCCTGGACTGTTTACGACATTTACATGAAATGTTATGGCTTAACAGGTCACGTACGTCGAATTGGCACCAGTTCATTTCGTATATTACATATAGTCGCAGTAGTTTTCATATATGAGTACACTGAATTGCAATTACAGGTTTTCCATTACTTGAGGTTACAAGTTCAAGTAAATTTTGTATTTCATTTCGTCTAAAACAGATCTTTGATCATTGCAGAAAATATTTCTATCATTGCTGTGTTTACTAATGGGGTATTTTACCGTGATGTGTTGTCAAGGTAGATGTAATTCTGAAAATACTCCGTAGACTTGCCAGGACTATATTTGTCCTTGCGGGACTGTGGAAAACCCAGGATTAAAACCACCCCACAGCCTTCAGATTACGTCACCTGACATGTTGAGCAAACTAAATACATCTGTTGCTTTATTATTTCGCAAACATATTAAACAGGGTGGTCGGAAATTCCCGTTACAGACTTCTAGGACTTTGAGAGGGGAGTGAGTACATCGTATTTTGAACAGCAACCTGAGGAGCTATGATCATTCGTTCATCTTCGCTAATGTGAAACACATTTCCTCTACCTAGCAAGTGTTCATAGCTGTTAAAGTACGCACTTTAGAGCCCACGTTTATTGGGCAATTTTTCTCGATTTTTGTCCACACTACCACCACTGAAAGTTACCAACCCTACACTCTTCGCAACACAACACGCGTGGTTCAACAAACGAGTTAGAAATGAAGCAAAGGGAACTGAACAGAAAACATAAACATAACCAAAGCCTTGCAGACAAACAAAAATTACACGAAACGAAATGTAGTGTGAGGAGGGCTATGCGAGAGGCGTTCAATGAATTCGAAAGTAAAGTTCTATGCACTGACTTGGCAGAAAATCGTAAGATATTTTGGTCTTATGTCAAAGCGGTAGGTGCATCAAAACAAAATGTCCAGACACTCTGTGACCAAAATGGTACTGAAACAGAGGATGACAGACTAAAGGCCGAAATACTAAATGTATTTTTCCAAAGCTGTTTCACAGTATTTTTCCAAAGCTGTTTCACAGAGGAAGACTGCACTGTATTTCCTTCTCTAAATTGTCACACGGATGAAAAAAAATGGTAGATATCGAAATAGATGACAGAGGGATAGAAAAACAATTAAAATCGCTCAAAAGAGGAAAGGCCGCTGGACCTGATGGGATACCAGTTCGATTTCACACAGAGTACGCGAAGGAACTTGCCCCCCTTCTTGCAGCGGTGTGCCGTAGACCTCTAGAAGAGCGTAGCGTTCCAAAGGATTGGAAAAGGGCACAGGTCATCCACGTTTTCAAGAAGGTACGTCGAACAGATGTGCAGAACTATAGACCTATATCTCTAACGTCAATAAGTTGTAGAATTTTGCAACACGTATTATGTTCGAGTATAATGGCTTTTCTGGAGACTAGAAATCTACTCTGCAGGAATAAGCATGGGTTTCGAAAAAGACGATCGCGTGAAACCCAGCTCGCGCTATTCGTCCACGAGACTCAGAGGGCCATAGACCACGCGTTCACAGGTAGATGCAGTGTTTCTTGAGTCGGTAAGGCGTTCGGTACAGTTCCCCACAGCCGGTTAATGAACAAAGTAAGAGCATATGGACTATCAGATCAATTGTGTGATTGGATTGAAGAGTCCCTAGATAACAGAACGCAGTATGTCATTCTCAATGGAGAGAAATCTTCTGAAGTAAGTGTGATTTCGGGTGTGCCGCAGGGGAGTGTCGTAGGATCGTTGTTATTCACAATATTCACAAATGACCTTGTGGATAACATCGGAAGTTCACTGAGGATTTTCGCGGATGATGCTGTAGTATATCGAGAGGTTGTAACAATGGAAAATTGTACTGAAATGCAGGAGGATCTGCAACGAACTGACGCATGGTGCAGGGGATTGCAATTATATCTCAATGTAGACAAGTGTAATGTGCTGCGAATACACTGAAAGAAAGATCCTTTATCATTTAGCTACAATATAGCAGGTCAGCAACTGGAAGCAGTTAATTCCATAAATTATCTGGGAGTAGGCATTAGCAGTGATTTAAAAAGGAATGATCATATAAAGTTGATTGTCGGCAAAGCAGATGCCAGACTAAGATTCATTGGAGGAATCGTAAGCAAATGCAATCCAAGAACAAAGGAAATATGTTACAGTACACTTGTTCGCCCACTGCTTGAATATTGCTCACTAGTGTGGGATCCGTACCAGATAGGGTTTATAGAGGAGATGGAGAAGATCCAACGGAGAGCAGCGCGCATCGTTACAGGATCATTTAGTAATCGCGAAAGCGTTACGGATATGATAGACAAACTCCAGTGGAAGACTCTACAGGAGAGACGCTCAGTAGCTCGGTACGTGCTTTTGTTGAAGTTTCGAGAACATACCTTCACCAAGGAGTCAAGCTGTATATTACTCCCTCCTATGTATATCTCGCGAAGAGACCATGAGGATAAAATCAGAGAGATTAGAGCCCACACAGAGGCATACCGACAGTCTTTCTTTCCACGAACAATAAGAGACTGGAATAGAAGGGAGAACCGATAGAGGTACTCAAAGTACCCTCTGCCACACACCGTCAGGTGGCTTGTGGAGTATGGATGTAGATGTAGATGTAGATCCACAACGCGTACACTGTGTGATTGCATCTGATTCGGTGATGCATATGTTTGCGGCGACTGGCTGTGTTGCTGTTGACTATTGTCTTGGCATCGGTATAGCCGACATCTGATTAATGTGCATGTTTTGTGGCTGCTGTGGTGCCGGCGCTGTATTTCGCAACCAAACACTGGTTCCTGGATTCAGCCACGACCCATTTGCAGTCCTCATGTTTTTATTACGGTTTCTGTTACGAAAACCTTGGTAGTTATTACTATTGCCATTAGATTTTGGCCAACAGTTATTGTTCTGAAAATTTTCCGGTGTTATTTTGTCTGAAACTGTCGTTTCTGCGGTCTTCATCATTAGGGTGACTGTTATTGTTCCAGTTCTTGTAGTTAGATTTCTTGGCAACTGTGGCATCATCCTGTATGAGGCCCAAGGAATCGACTACTGACAGGAAATTCTCCGGTCAGTATCGGTACTATTTACTAATTTCTCTCATATATTTATGGGAAGACGAGCCTTTAACATCTCTCTATGAGACATGAGCTCATCCCAGTATCTGGTTATGTTAATATATTTCACGAAGTATTTTCTGAGATTTCCCGCTCTTTGGTATAGCATAATTCTGGGCTGTATAAAGCTTCCTAGGACGTTCCAGGGATTACCTTTCGTTTTGGCCTGACCATTAAGCTAAGAAATTAAACTTCACACGCAATGTACATAAAATACACAAACAGAAAAAAACATAACTAAACACGCAAATATTTGCGCAAAATTGTTTATCGGTTGTCCTTACAGTCGCTGCAACAGTTGAAGACTGTCTGGTAGCTGATATTTCGTACGTAATTCTTGCTGCGTGCCAGTTACCAAAAATATGCTGTGGGCATGTAGCGTGAGCTTACTGGTAAACAGCCTGAAAGTGAACATATGCATATATGCCCTTACATGTGACAGCTTCTCTGAATAATACAGTGATACAGTTTGGTACAAGTTATTGTGTGTGCGTGCGTGTGCGTGTGTATGTGCGTGTGCGTGTGCGTGTGTATGTGCGTGTGCGTGCGTGCGCGCTTATGTAAAGTGAATGAATGATCTGTGTGTAGTGTAATTGTAACGTGTTTTATGAAACTGTCTTTTAAATAGTTAATGGTTAATTATTTTTATCACAGATCTTCTTACAATCTTTTAAACTGTAAAAATGTTAACACATATTTATTACACCCAGTACTTAGGTTTGCTAAATAACTCATTATAATTATTTCCTTTTGTTGAATTACGTTGTCGAGCAGATGCGTTATTGGGCACCAAAGCAAAAACAACATATGAACATGATCGCTTTTGGTTTCAGGGGTTGAAACTTAAGAGTTCTTAAGTATATTTGTTAGTAACACACTGGTTTGTTAATTTTAATTGCATGAGGCATATTTAATTATAGCTTTCTCTGTAATGACGTGTACGTGAAAATAAGAACTCGACATTAGTGGCACGGTAACGGCAAAATTTGCGCCAGAAAATGGAAAGAACGACGGAGATGGTTTACTACTTTCATAAATGCGTAAAATAAATAATAATTCTCAATAATATTTGGGCATAACCAAAAATAGCTGTACCGACCGTGACAATGAACAACAATAGGATAAGATAGTAACATATAAAACTTCTAATAACTTCAGGAAAGGACACAATCCTTCTATAAACCAAAGAGGGTGTTGGAACCGTGGCTTTAAGGGCTTCAATACTGACAAATGACATTTTGTATCCTGAAAACGATTTGGATAAATTAACAATTATTACACTTACTACAGACTGTGGCCGAGCTGTTTTAGGCGCTTCAGTCCGGAACCGCGCGACTGCTACGGTCGCAGGTTCGAATCTGCATCGGGCGAGGATGTGTGTGATGTCCTTAGGTTAG
This sequence comes from Schistocerca gregaria, assembly GCF_023897955.1. Lineage (NCBI taxonomy): Eukaryota > Metazoa > Arthropoda > Insecta > Orthoptera > Acrididae > Schistocerca > Schistocerca gregaria. Next base: position 787,172,390 of record NC_064920.1, on the reverse strand, counting down.
TTAGGTTTAAGTAGTTCTAGGTTCTAGGGGGGTGATGACCTCAGATGTTAAGTCCCATAGTGCTCAGAGCCATTACAGACCTCTTAATATGAAACGTAGGAAGAGAACGTCTTGCTAGGTCAGCGATACTACTCGAAAAGGTACAATGTCTTCTCTTTTACCAGACAAATGAAAGTATATTGTGTCTGCTTTAGTCATTGTCTACATACATAATAAATCAAAGTTATTGCCTTCGTATTTTCTCTCGATGCACTTCACACGAAAGAAGTCAGTGTTCTTCACATACTACAGAAAAATATTAAGTCTCTTTTATAAGGATATTCGCGGGGGAAAATACGCCAGGAGACGGCATAGATGGTAACAACAATTCAAACACACGCATCTGAAATGAAGTCAGTCTGCGAAAATTTACCGGACGATGTACAAAGACTCATGCAAGACTTAAGATGTCTGACTTTAGGGTAAATGTTTTTGAAAACCTAGTACGACTCATCAGTAAAGATGTAAAAAGATTGAGAGAACTAAGGCCAGCGCCTCTGACGGTGATTCTACCCTGGTGAAAATTGCTTACATGAACAAAAAACTTCCGTTGACGCGGATGAAGAGATCATAAACGAAAGACAACATAAAATTCCCGCTAAAATGGGTAGTGTATTAAAGCAATACAAGGCAAGATACGTTCCGAACTTACCAGTGAGAGAGATAGATGAAACAAACCGCCTTCCGCAGTTAATCAAAACAAAATAGCAGTACTAGACAGTAGTAATGCGAACATTGTTTCTTTAAAGTCAGATCATGACAAAAGCTAAAGAGAACAATTTGCAAACCATCAAATGTATGTATCATACGCAGCATGCCGCCTCTGAGAAGGCGTAGGGCGGTATTGCAATTTGGATGATGTCATGCCTGGCCTTATCGTCAATAACAATAGACGAGGGTCTGATAAAAAATAGGCAATTCCCAGTCTTATCACAAGAATCCAAGAAAGCACATCCCTTTGTCGTTGTGAGAGCTTTTAGAAATGTTTTACCTCGGCACTGATCCGAAATACAAAAGATTTTGTTCGTTGTTGGTTTTATGTAAGGTGGTGGGCGGTTGTGGGCAGTCCTCCCAAGAGAAATAATGGTCACAGGGACATCAGGAAAGACTGCGAATGGAAGTTTTTGATTCACAGCCATTTAACGTAAAACAAGGTGGACTGCGCCGGTATTTAGAAAGATAAAATGAAATGAGCGTACGACATTGTTGGACGGGAGGCCCCATCCGGAAAGATACTTGAACAGGACGAGATACTGGTGTAATCCGATATCACATACCGGTGTTTCGAGAATATTGAAGAGTCGTTTGCCGATTAAAATTCGCCAGAAACTGGTAACTGGACCAAGTTATGACCTGGAATACTTTCTCATGGTCATGGATTCGATTGACCTCATTTATGAGGGCAGTCAGTACTCAAATGAGTGTAACAGAAGCCATTTGTTCAAAAAAATGTTCAAATGTGTGTGAAATCTTATGGGACTTAACTGCTAAGCTCATCAGTCCCTAAGCTTACACACTACTTAACCTAAATTATCCTAAGGACAAACACACACACCCATGCCCGAGGGAGACCTCGAACCTCCGCCGGGATCAGCCGCACAGTCCATGACTGCAGCGCCTAAGACCGAAGCCATTCGTGTCTACCGAAAAATGAAGAACTTAATAATCCTGGTAACGGTAATAATAACAACAAGGGCAGTGATAGCAGAAATCAGTACTGCAACGCACAGTGAGGGTGGCATTCATACGCACTGCTCCAGGGATATAACGATAATCGAGGATTCGGAAGTCGTCAAAGTACCGGTTTCCAGGAGAGAACCATTCAGGATGTTGTGTTCATTGTCAAGAAATAACCGTAATGGTTGGAATAATTTGCGTGGTTTCGGTGATAATAGACAACAAGCGCACAGGAACGGGAATGAACAGCCACGCATAACTATCAGTTATGATATGGATGCGGCATAAACCAAAACACGCATAAATATCAGTTATGATATGGGAGCGGCATAAACCAAAATCAGCGAAACGCCGCCTCCAAATATACGGAGAACAGAATATGGCAAAATACCGATCACGTTGTAAATTTTGTTGGTTCGTTGGTCGGTTGATTTCGTGGAGGGGAACAAGCAGCGAGGTTATCGGTCCCGTCCCATCTATTAGAGAAGGATGGAGAAGGAAGTCGTCCGTGCCGTTTCAAAGGAACTATCCCGGCATTTGTCTGAAGCGATTTAGGGAAATGACGGAAAACGTGAGTCAGGATGACAAGACGGGGTTCAATCCGTCGTCCTACCGAATGCGAGTCCAGTGTCTACCGAATGCAAGACCAGTGCGCTAACCACTGCGCCACCTCGCTCGTTTGTAAACTTTATAGAAGTGAAGGAACAGCAGACGGTAAACGGCGATCGGTCGGCCTAGAGCCCCTGAGGCCGATCGAAAACGATAGTGGGGACATAACGCTAACTAATAATTATTTCTTAAGGTATGACAAAGGAATAGATATGCGAGCTGTCCTACAGAGGGTGTTTCCATAAGAGCGTGCAAAAAATTTAACGGGACATTGAGGATATTCCACCAAATAATTTGAGATAGGGAACCTGGGGCCGGAAAAGCCAGCTTATGGATACAGAGTACTTACAAATGTTGGGAAAATCGAATTTTTTATGACTTTATTAAATTCTATGGTCTTTCCTGATTACATTGATATATACATTATAGGGTTTCAAATGAAAAATTACCTATATATACCAAATTTAAAGTTAAGGTCATTATGCCACTACACCCCCTTTATTTCTGTTAAAGAAACCAGTATCATTTCGAAAAGAACTGTGAAATATCTGTTTCCAGTGATTATACGTATGACACATTGTATATGTTGGTAACAGTGTAGGTTTCTGGTGTCTGTAAATGATTGTCTTTGCTAGTATTTACTTTTGTTTCGCGGAAGCAGTTTGTTCACGTGTTACTGAATGTTTGTTGCCTAAGTGCTGCATATATTTGTGGAAGTCCATATCCTTTATTGTGCAATAAATACGAACTATGCCACGCATCAACAAATTCAATAAAAGGAAATTCCGTGGTAACCAGTTCACAAACAAAGTAAGCCACGCTGTTGAAAGTAACCTATGTATCAGTTCTTCAGGGAAGAAGCTTCCACATGGCACGCCTCCAAGTGATTCAAATTTCTGTGGTAACAATGACGCTGTTTGTAGTGGATATGTTGTTGTTGGTGTGGGCATCTTATCTTCTTTGAGAAAGAGTGTGGCGAAATGTAAACAATGTGGTGGTGTAGGCTGTCTGGAAATAACTGAACAACAAAGTAGCAGGAAGGGTTTAGCGTCAAAATTAGTTGTTCTGTGTAGATCCTGCAATAAATCTACCTCGAAAAGACTTAGAACATTGTGCATAATTCATATGATCATATGATGTGAATTTGAAGTTAGTGCATGCAATATGTGCAATAGAGAAAGGAAGAAAGGCTGCTCAAACGTTTTGTGGTTTGTGGACCTTCCTCCTCCTGCCAGTAGGTTCAGCAAGTATATAAAAATACTTTTAGGTGCATTGACGGTTGTGTCTAAAGCATCTATGAAACGCGCAGTAGAAGAAACTGTAAATAATAGTGGAACCAGAGACATTGCTGTTGCACTTGATGGGACATGGCAATGTCCGGGACATCATTCCTTGAGTGGTGTTGTAAGTGCTACCTCTCTGGAGAATGGAAAAGTTGTTGATGTTGAGTTCTTATCTAAGTGCTGCCACGCCTGCCATGGTAACACTGACGGAAATATTGAACGTCAATGTTCTAAGAATTATAATGGTGACAGTGGAGTTATGGAGTGTGATGGAGCTCTACAAATATTTCAGAGGTCGGTGCCTATTTATAACGTAAGATACACGAAGTATCTAGGCGATGGAGACTCTAAAGCTTTGAATGAAATTAATGAGTTCAATGTTTATGGTGATACCTTGGATAAGGAAAGTTGCTATCTGATGGAAAATCTCTGCCTGACCAAGGCAAATTGACAGAAAATGAAATAGACTCTCCTCAGAGTTATTATGGACTGGCCATTAGACGAACTGCACCTCTGAATGATGTTACAGTAATGACAAAAGCTGTATGGACCACCTACTTTCAAAAGTTGTCCACAGAGGACCACCCTGTTCACGGACTTTGCCCTAAAGGAGTAGATTCTTGGTATGGTTACCAAAAAGCAAAAGAAAGTGGTCAAATATACCATCATAAGCATTCGCTTCCTGAATCTGTTCTCGCTTCCCGCGCCCGGGTTCCCGGGTTCGATTCCCGGCGGGGTCAGGGATTTTCTCTGCCTCGTGATGGCTGGGTGTTGTGTGATGTCCTTAGGTTAGTTAAGTTTAAGTAGTTCTAAGTTCTAGGGGACTGATGACCAAAGACGTTAAGTCCCATAGTGCTCAGAGCCATTTGAATCTGAATCTGTTATGAATGAAATAAAGCCAATTTTTAGAGACCTGAGTGACCCTGTTTTGCTTACAAGGGAACCTCCCCTACCTCCTCAGATTTAGTTATAAGTTGGTACAGTGGATAGGCCTTGAAAAACTGAACACAGATCAATCGAGAAAACAGGAAGTAGTTATGTGGAACTATGAAAAAACAAGCAAAATATACAAAATGAGTAGTCCATGCGCAAGATAGGCAACATCAAGGACAGCGCGAGCTCAGGAGAGCCGTGGTCCCGTGGTTAGCGTGAGCAGCTGCGAAACTAGAGGTCCGTGGTTCAAGTCTTCCCTCGAGTGAAAAGTTTAATTTTTATTTTCAGAGAATTGTTATATGTCTGTCCGTCCGATGCGAGGTAACTGTGCCTTAGTATGGGGATGCTAACCTAAACAAACATCGAAACACACGACGTCAGTCGACTACAACGCACGGAAGAGAGAGTATTCCTGCTAACGAGGCTCCCTGGCTGGCAGTTGACTGTTCGCTACTTTGGACGAGAGTGCATTAAATACGTGAATTGTATTCCGTGAGCAATATGAATCCACCAAATGTAGCTCGCGACTTCAATAACAAGGTCAATAAACATTTTTCGAACTGTAAGAAGTCGGAAAGTTCCTTAAGGGATCGAACGTTTGTCGAACATTTGTGTGATTATGTGAACAGAGACGTCAACGAACGGACGGACACATGTTAACTCTGCGAAAATAAAGAAAGTAAACTCTTCACTCGAGGGAAGACTTGAACCAAGGGCCTCTCGTTCCGCAGCTGCTCACGCTAGCACGGGACCACGGCGCTCCTGAGCTCATACTATCCTTAATGTTGCCTGTCTTGCGCATGGACTACTCAGTTTGTATATTTGGCTTATTTTTTTCATAGTTCCACACAAATTCTTCCTGTTTTCTCGATTGATCTGTATTCAGTTTCTCAAGGCCTATCCACTGTGCCAACTTATAACTAAATCTGAGGGGGATGCGATGGGGAGGTTCCCTTGTTAGTAAATGTCTTCATGGGGTCACTCAGAATACAAAGGAAAGTTTCAACCATTGCATATGGGAACGAGTACCCAATAATGCTTTTGTAGGATAAATACATTAAAAGTTGGTGTACTAGATACACCGACGTGTTTCAGCGATGGAGCGATAGAAAGGTTGGAAGTCCTGAGAAATTTAGGCATAAAATGTGGCTCTAATATGAACGACCAATTGCTTGCATGTGACAGACAATGTGTACATGCAGCTGAAAGATCCGCTCTTCAAGTTACCAAGAAAGCAAGAAGTGCTAAAAGGAATGCCAAGAGGAAGCTTGAAAATGAATAAATGCTGCAGGATGAAGACTACGCTTCAGGAATGCTCTGAGGCACAGTTTAATTGGACTCATATCTTCATTCGCAATTTCCCACAAGTTGTGTTTTTTAGGATTCAGGCACAAATATTTTCTAAAGTTTATAAAGCACTGCTCTAATTTTTTCTGTAACTTGCAATAGTCCATACTTACGTAGTAGACCTAAGCTTTATTGCAGAATTCACTAAATGATACAAAAAATAAATTTTCATTAGGAAAGAAATTATAAAAATTAAAATGTAAAATGTGATATTTTTTATCTTTGTAATATATATAACAGGTGGAAGAATTAAATAGGTCTAGCACCTCAGCCATCATGTCATGCATATCTGCTATAGATTTGCTCTCCTTCAAATGTATAACATTGGATTAAATGGTACCTCAATTTGAGGAAGCATTATGGAAAAAGGCATCAATTTCTTTGTAATTTTTTTAAATACTCCTAAGCAGGTTCAAAAATATTCAAAATACTTCTAATTTGTTTAGAAAGTGTGCTGCATTGCCTGATATCAACAAAAAACTGTAAAACATATACAGTATAAACAGTGCCTGAAAGATGTAGGTGTTGATTTTGATATAATATTGAGCTGTTGCTGCCGTTGCTGTTCTGTTGAGTGTACGTTCGAGATGGAAGAAGAAGCGCAAGAGGAAGGAGAGCTATGCCATCTACATCTACAAGGTGCTGAAGGAGGTGCACCCTGAGACAGGCATCTCGTCGAAGGCGATGAGCATCATGAACAGCTTCGTGAACGACATTTTCGAGCTCATTGCCACTACCTCAAGCGCTCGACCATCAAGTCCCGCGAGATCCAGACCGCTGTGCGGCTTTTGCTGCCTGGCGAGCTGGCCAAGCACGCTGTGAGCGAGGGCACGAAGGCGGTGACCAAGTACACGAGCTCCAAGTAAGCGGGTGGCTCTGGAAGGAAGGAGGAGGGAGAAGCTCTCCGTTGCCGCCGGAGCGTTATGGCGTTTAGCGGGGAGGAGGCGAGAGCGGAGATAATTTTTTATTTACATTAGTTACAGTTAATTGCAAATACCATTATTGACACAATGATTGTACCATTTGTACTGTGTCTTGCAAAATACGCTGTAACTGACAGCCATCAGCCTCAATACAAGCATGACATCGGTGAACAAGATTCTGACACATACTGACAAATGCCCCTGGTGTATTTCGAATCACATCACAGTTAGCTACAATTCTGACAACTAATTCCATCTGTGTATACTCTGTGGTCCCTTGCACAAGTGACTTTAGACATCCCCAAAAGAAATAATCAAGGAGATTCAGCTGAGGTGACCTCACACACTGTAGAATAGGACCTCCTCTTCCAATCCAGCGACCAGGCTCGTCCTCCTCATTTCATTGCAGGAAATAAAAAATCAGATGTAAATAAACAGCACAGTACATCTAAACTTTTATGCATGTTAGTTGAAAATAAGCTTGAAAACAGTAATGCTAGACAAAGCGGGAAACAAGTTTACTTCCATATATTAAGCTGGCTACTCTGTCCCCAGATTCCCTACCTCAAATTGTTCACTGGAGGATTCTCTATGTCCTGTTACATTTTTGCAAGCGCTTATGGAAACACGCTATATACAGACAAGACAAACAATATAAAGGTAATAAAAGAAGTACAGACGATGGTTAATAATAGAATAGGGATAATAGAGGTGCATGTGATACTAGACACAAGAGCTACCAGTAAACTTGTTTCATACAGCTTTTTCAGTGAAATAAAAATGAAACTAAACCTACTTACTTTACCTGTGCAGAATTGCCATATTTCAACAACTATAGCTAATAACTCGAAAGACGTCAAGTTACAAACCTGTATTCCAATAACTTTCGATGCAACCATAATTACTTGTACATTCCTAGTAGCATAAAAACTAATAGTTAACTGTCTCCTAGGAGTGGACTTTTTCAGGCGATATCAAGTAAAAATTGACCTAGCTAATTGAAAAGGATATCTTCACTTAGGTGGTAATGTAATTTCAGTTGATTTAATGAAAAAGTTTTGTGTGAATAACCAGTTAGCAGATAAAGTGAGAATCCATCTGATGTATCCAGAAGTCTTTTACATGAATGAGCAATGTAATGAACAGATAATAGAGGAAACGATTTTTTTATGCCTTTTTCAGAGTAAGGTAGAAGAATCGGATAGTTTATCATCCATACAGAAATAAGAACTAGGTACAGTGTTGTCGCAATATTTGTATGTTTTTGAAAAGAAATCAGGACTAATTAAATGATATGTCTATCATATGGAAGTACACCCCTAAAACTTTCTGTCGTACATCATACACAGTGCCTTAGACAAAGACAGAAGCAGTAAGAAACGAGATCAAACGAATGATTAACTGGAATGTTATTGAACCATCTCACTCACCATATTGCAGCGCCATCCTTGCGGTAGCCAAACTCGATGGAAGTTTATGACTTGTTTTGGATGCAAGAAAAATTAACAAAATCATAGTACCTGTGGGAACCAAACCAGAAAACCTAGAGGAATAACTACTAAAATTCTGTTGAGTTAAATTCCTTATGTTAATAGATTTAAAAGAATAATACTAGCAAATCTTTTTGCATCCAGATAACCAAGAATATACAGCATTTATCCATTTATCTGTAATGATGGAAGTTATCAGTTCAGCATTTCACCATTTGGACTTACTGTAAGTAGCGACTTATCTCTTGCAGCTTTGGATAAGGTGCTAGGCCCTGAATTATCGAGTCTATGTGAATAATTTACTTATTGCTACAGCTGACGGGGATGAGCACTTGTGCATATTAAGAAGTGCATTACACAATTTTTCCTCTTATAATGTTGAAACCTCCCCTTTGAATGTAAAGAAAGACTGTGCTGGTAAACTTCTACGTTATTTGATACAGAAACAGCTGAGTAAAACTGAACGTACTCAGACAGTTTTCTCTTTACTTATTACGATCATTTCTAAAGTGACACACAATATTTTAGCGCAACGCTATCTGACTTTTAATAATCCCTACAAAAGAATAGCCCTGACTAACAATAACCTATTGCCTTCATCAATCACTTACCTCACAAAAATCTTCGTTACTCGAACAATTGCAATACAGCGAGCATCAATACTACCAGCTAAATAAAAGATTCTAACTACTGAAGGCACTAACTACTGATAGGTGTAGTTAGCAAATGAAAGATTTTGATAGAGAACAAATAACGCATTTACCTTAATAGTGTTCAAAAGTTATAATATATATATCAGTTCATGACATCCAATCTTACAAATTTCCTTTTTCTGACGGACACACGTCCAGACCGTCTGCTCACAGTAACCTCTCAATTGGCATCTCTCTCCCCACATCCACACTGCTGACGGCTCATCCAACTACCCAACACTACACAAGCGAATATTCCAACAATGAGTCCAACCAGCCACAGACTGCACACAGCGGAGACAGCGATTTTCATACAGAGCGCTACTTGGTGTCACCAACATAAAAACCTAAACAGCCTACTTACAGAGTCAGATTTAACTTAAGAAATCAGAATGTGCTAGAAAAGAGATTAAGTTCTTAGGTCTCATTATTTCACCATGAGGCGTTCGACCTGACCAACATAAACTATGTAGATGCCATCAGACACATCCCCATCGTACAAACTCAAAACCAGCTAAAAGTGTTAATGACCTAAGCTTCATTCTTCTGTAAGTATGTGCCTCACCAGCTATTATATAATGACACACTGCACATCTCTATGGACAGAAAATTTTCAGGAGGACTGTGACCCCATAAAAAAAGCTTTGGTAAACTCTGAGACATTAGTACGTACTGATGTGACACAAGAATTTGGCCTCAGTACCACTATGTGCTTCCAGGGTCTGAGAGCTACATTGTTTCACATTAACCATGATAATGAAAATCAAAATGTAAATATAATGTTTTGCTAGTCGCACTCTGACAGAATGTGAAAGAGCTTATTCCGTGACCGAGCTTGAAGCACTCGCAGTAGTTTGGGCATTCTGCAAATTCCCGTACTTCCTAAGGGGAAATAACACTAAAGTATATTGTGATTATCAAGCACTTTCATTCTTACTGACATGTAACTTATTGCACAAAAGATTAGCCAGATGGTGTCTCTTTCTTAAAGAGTTTGATTTTGAGCTAATTTATATCAAAGGTGAGCAGAACATTTTAACAGATGCCCTGTCTAGACTGCCACAAGGATTAAATGAATATGAAGAATTAACAGAACAGACATCCGACTTTAGGATTCTACTCACATATGATGCTTCATATAGGCCGTATAATATGAAAATGAGTAAGACAATGAGTCAGCTTGAAGAGGAAGATACTCGATGGAACTAGGTAAGGCAACAACTAACAAGCGCTAATGATGCAGACCTGAGAACACATTACAAGTTACATGATGGAATTTTGATTTATTGTCGAACACCTCAGTCTGGTAAATGGCTCGTTTGTTTACCCAACGTGTATGTAGATACTTTTATCGAGTATACTTATAACTCGTGGGGTCATTCTGCTGCAGCCAAGTGTGCTCAGAAAATGATGTCATACTGCTGTTTCCCTAACATTAGATGCAGCACACAACAGGTCATCAAAAATGTGTACTCTGTCAAAAGAACAGACACTTAAACTGATCATGATTCATCCTATTATAACAATAAAATCCCTTGACCTCATGTCATTCAATGCCGCAGGTCCTTTTCCGACGACAAAAGGAGGAGTGAAATATGTAATAGCCTAGTATGATGTGTTTTTAAATATGTGCAGATGTACGTCACTAAAACACTAACGGCAAATGGTGAGAGAATGTTTTGTGACAGTGGGTAAACGAAAAGCTATTCTGACTTAATGAAACATACTTCAAAAGTGCAAATTGCACAGAATTTGTCAAGTGACATAACATAAAAAATATTTTCGTATTCAAATTTAATCTCGAGGCCAGCCCAATAGCATTGGTATTTCGTGAGTTTAACAATTTTATCACAATTGTATACACCACACAGACAAACTAAGTGGACTGAATGTATGACGTCTTTTCAGCAAATAGTAAATAATTGGCCACATTCATCAACAAGTACTACGCCAATCGAATCAATGTACGAGAAGTATAAAATAGACAACTGTTTTAAATCCTTACCTACATTTTCCGAGAAACATATGCCGTTAGGCCGGCCGATGTGGCCGAGCAGTTCTAGGCGCTACAGTCTGGAACCGCGCGACCGCTACGGTCGCAGGTTCGAATCCCTCCTCGGGCATGGATGTGTGTGATATCCTTAGGTTAGTTAGGTTTAAGTAGTTTTAAGTTCTAGGGTACTGATGACCTCAGCTGTTAAGTCCCACAGTGCTGAGAGCCATTTGATCCAGTTATGCCGTTAGAGGAAAATGTTAGACAAACCTTAATAACACAGGAAGCAAAGGGACAAGCTAGGAAAGAACAGTATGATAAAAGAATAGTTCGTACAACCACTTTTCACAGTGCTCAGGGTGTGCTATTGTACACACATCCGAAATCTATCAAACACAAAAAGCAAAACAGCAGTTGTTGTATGCAGGAACATACATTACACACAGAATACCACACCCAGGGTGCTCTTTTCTGAGAAACCCAAAAACTGGAAAAATACGAGGATTATACCCATATAAAGACATCAAAGAACTTATTCGCTAAACATAAGAGGTCAGAGCACCTCAACCACTTTAGCGCCTACAGCCCTTACTGAAAATACAACAATCTATAATCCTTACACAATTTTGAAGAGTCTATCTGATAATAATAAACGAAAACACTTCTAGTATGTGACAAAATATACATTTTTGCTTAAATACACACAAAATTCCATATTAGTTTTGACACAAACTGGAGAATCTCATAATGAATGTTAGACTACGCATAATCCAAAGTAAGTAAGAATATTCTTTGAAATCTATTATGAAAATTTTATAACTCTATTCAGAGCAGAATGACAATATACGAACTGTACATTAAGCACATTTTTGCAAACAGTGAACATGAATGTCAACAATACTGTCTGGCAGCCTGCACTTAGCACAGGACAAGGGGAGGAGTTAGCTGAGATGTGGATGATAAATATTTTCCCTTCTACCCCCCCCCCCCCCCCCTCCTACTGTTGACATAGCCCGTAGTGGCCGTATTCGCGCATGCGTGCTACACCCAACTACGGCCACGTGCGAGGAAAGAACTGTTTACAGAATAGTTACGATTACACTAAAGTGATGAATAAAACAAATGTTAACGAGTAGGCTGCGAAGAGGAACCGGCTAATGAATTTCATAACGACACATTGGCAACGTTTGCTGAGTTTCAAATAGTGCAGTACAAGAGATCAGTTCATGGCTTGAAGAAAATAAACTAACGCTCAATCGCAGTAAGACTCAGTTTCTACAGTTTTTAACACACAATTCAACAAATCCTGACGTTTTAATTTCAAAGAATGGGCATATGATCAGTGAAACTGAACAGTTCAAATTTCTAGGTGTTCATATAGATAGTAAGCTGTCGTGGAAAGCCCACGTTCAGGATCTTGTTCAAAGACTTAATACTGCCATTTTTACTATTCGAACGGTATGAGAAGTGAGTCATCGTTCGACACGAAAATTAGTGTACTTTGCTTATTTTCATTCGCTTTTGTCGTATGGTATTATGTTTTGGGGTGACTCTTCCCATTCTAAAAGGATATTTTTGGCTCAGAAACGGGGGGTTCGGGCAATAAGTGGTGTTAGTTCACGAACCTCTTGTCGACCTCTGTTCACGAGTCTAGGTATTTTGACATTGGCGTCTCAATACGTATATTCCTTGTTTTTTCTTGTTACCAATATTAGTTTATTCCCAAAGATAAGCAGCTTTCACTCGGTTAAAACTCGGCAGAAATCAAACCTGCATTTGAATCGGATTTTCTCAATTCTTGTGCAAAAAGGCGTGCAGTATACTGCTGCATCCATTTTCAATAAGCTGCCACTCGAATTCAAAAATCTTAGCAGTAACCGACGCGCTTTCAAATCGAAACTGAAGAGTTTTCTCATGGGTCACTCCTATTCTGTCGAGGAGTTCCTTGAAAAATTAAGCTGATTTTATTGTATTGCAGATAGCGTCTACTTAAACTTATGGACTGACTCTTAAGATTTATGAACATTTATTTTTACCTGTTATTACGTTTATGTTGTAATTTTATGTACTGACACGTTCCATGACCTTGGAGATTTGCTCCTGAATTTGGTCCTACGGAACTTGACGAGTAAATAAACACTAAAATTAAGTGCGGTTCTAATACACCTTATTACCTGCGACAAACTACGCTAGTTATATAAAATTACAAGCGATTAAGTTACGGCGATTATACAATATTGTATTGCAAGCTATCTGTATTTTTAATGCCGCGACAAACGAAAGCTTGCTTCTACATGTAGTCAGGCCAGAAGTCCTTTCACGGGTTGAGCGGCACAGATTTTACTTTATCTTTTAGTTTTCACTTTGCTTCAGTCTCCTAAAGTAAGCCGAGAAAGTTGAAAATTCTTACGTGATGAAATATAAATACCTCTAGTAATTTTTTGGTGGTGGTGGTGGTGGGGAAGGGGGGGGGGGGGGAGGGGACGAGGTGGCAGGGAAGGGCAAGGTGTAGGCTCAAGGTCACGCTTCTTGGATTTTTTTGATTAGCGTCTATGTGACAAGGTCGAACATCGATCTAACATCAGTGTTGTAACGTACTGTAAAAATAAATTTAAACGTTGTGGCCAAAGTAACTGGAGGTGAAGTAGTGTGAAGTACAGGCGTTTTCTGGAGCGGCGTCCCAAATCGGATGCTACAGAGTCGAGTGCCCCAGCTGTCGCAGGTGTGTGGGAGCGATGAGGTGTAAACAGGACATAATGCGCGACATGGACAGCCGCACAAAGGGCGGGGGGCGACGACCCAGGCGATGGCCGCTGCCCCAAACCGCCTCCTCTTCCGATTCCACACCTTTCTGTTCGCGTGCTGTCAACACGGGTATCCATCGACCGCGGCCCGGGCTCCAATGTTTCTTCTCTTACTTGAGGAAGGGGAGGATTCAGCGACGCGAAGATAATGAGATCATCAAATGTGGAGAGTTGTCTGACGATTACATCTGCATACTAACGGGTTGCCTTTATTGGATTCCCGTCTCAAGAGATACATTTGATGAACGTTTCAAAGAAGACTTCAAGTCTCATTTCAAATAGGTACCGCACTCATGCAATTATACTTGATGGTGACTTCTATCTGTCCTTGGTGTGTTGGAGAAACTTCATGTTTAAATTCGGTGGTTGGCATTAAACATTAACCGAAGTCATTCTGAATGCGTTCTAGAAAATTATTTTGAACCATTAGTTCAGGTGCCCACTCGAATTGTAAATGGTCGCGAAAAAATAACACACATGTTAGCAACTAATAACCCCGAGGAAATAGAGGCCATTATGACGGATGCAGAGATTCGTGACCACAAGGTCGTTGTAGCGAGACTGAATGCCGTAACATCCAAACCCACCGATCCATCGATGTGGCGCAGTGCTTAGCACACTGGATTCGCATTCGGGAGGACGACGGTTCAATCCCGCGTCCGGCCATCCTGATTTAGGTTTTCTGTGATTTCCCTACATCGCTTCAGCAAATGCCGGGATGGTTCCTCTGAAAGGGCACGACCGGTGTCCTTCCCCGTCCTCACCTAATCTGATGAGACCGAAGAGCTCGCTGTTTGGTTTCTTCCTCCAAACAACCCAACCAAACCCCAACAGTGAATCGAAGAAGTAAATCCAAACCCACCGAAAATAAACATAAAACTTATCTATTTAAAATCTATTTTTAAAATTCGCTAGAAGCCTTCCCAATAGACAGTCTACATTCCTTCCGAATTAATCATGCAAGCACAGAACAGATGTGGCTTAAATTCAAAGAAATATTATCGACAGAAATGGAGTGAATTGTACCAAATACGTTGATAAGAGATAGAATTGACTCTTCATGGTACACAAAATAGGTGAGAACATTGTTACAGAGGCAACGGAAAAAATTAGTCAGGTGTGAGCAGGGCTTGCGCGCTGAGAGTTCCATACAAAGTTAATTACATATATAGACAGTTCATTCATACTGTTGTTGTTATTGTTGTTGTTGTTGTGGTCTTCAGTCCTGAGACTGGTTTGATACAGCTTTCCATGCTACTCAATCCTTTCAAGCATCTTCATCTCCTAGTACCTACTGCAACCTACATCCTTCTGAATCTGCTTAGTGTATTTATCTCTTGGTCTCCCTCTACGATTTTTACCCTCCACACTGCCCTCCAGTACTAAATTGGTGATCCCTTGATGCCTCAGAACATGTCCTACCAACCGATCCCTTCTTCTCGTCAAGTTGTGCCACAAACTTCTCTTCTCCCCAATCCTATTCAATACCTCCTCGTTAGTTATGTGATCTACCCATCTAATCTTCAGCATTCTTCTGTAGCACCACATTTCGAAAGCTTCTATTCTCTTCTTGTCCAAACTATTTATTGTCCATGTTTCACTTCCGTACATGGCTACACTCCATACAAATACTTTCAGAAATGACTTCCTGACACCTAAATTTATACTCGATGTTAACAAATTTCTCTTCTTCAGAAACGCTTTCCTTGCCATTGCCAGTCTACGTTTTATATCCTTTCTACTTCGACCATCATCAGCTATTTTGCTCCCCAAATAGCAAAACTCCTTTACTACCTTAAGTGTCTCATTTCCTAATCTAATTCCCTCAGCATCACCCGACTTAATTTGACTACATTCCATTATCCTCGTTTTGATTTTGTTGATGTTCATCTGATACCCTCCTTTCAAGACACTGTCCATTCCGTTCAACTGCTCTTCCAAGTCTTTTGCTGTCTCTGACAGAATTACAATGTCATCGGCGAACCTCAAAGTTTTTATTTCTTCTCCCTGGATTTTAATACCTACCCCGATTTTTTCTTTTGTTTCCTTTACTGCTTGCTCAATATACAGATTGAATAACATCGGGGAGAGGCTACAACCCTGTCTTACTCCCTTCCCAACAACTGCTTCCCTTTCATGTCCCTCGACTCTTATAACTGCCATCTGGTTTCTGTACAAATTGTAAATAGCCTTTCGCTCCCTGTGTTTTACCCCTGCCACCTTTAGAATTTGAAAGAGAGTATTCCAGTCAACCTTGTCAAAAGCTTTCTCTAAGTCTACAAATGCTAGAAACGTAGGTTTGCGCTTCCTTAATCTAGCTTCTAAGATAAGTCAAATAAGGGTAATGCAGGAGTAGGTTTAATAATGAATAGGAAAATAGGAATGCGGGTAAGCTACTACAAACAGCATAGTGGACGCATCATTGTGGCCAAGATAGATACGAAGCCCACACCTACTACAGTAGTACAAGTTTATATGCCAACTAGCTCTGCAGGTGACGAAGAAATTGAAGAAATGTATGATCAAATAAAAGAAATTATTAAGATAGTGAAGGGAGACGAAAATTTAATAGTCATGGATGACTGGAATTCGGTTGTAGGAAAAGGGAGAGAAGGAAACGTAGTAGGTGAATATGGATTGGGGGAGAGAAATGAAAGAGGAAGCCGCGTGGTAGAATTTTGCACAGAGCACAACTTAATCATAGCTAACACTTGGTTTAAGAATCATGAAAGAATGTTGTATACATGGAAGAACCCTGCAGATACTAGAAGGTATCAGATAGATTATACAATGGTAAGACAGAGATTTAGGAACCAGGTTTTAAATTGTAAGACATTTCCAGGGGCAGATGTGGACTCTCACCACAATCTATTGGTTATGACCTGTAGATTAAAACTGAAGAAACTGCAAAAAGTTGGGAATTTAAAGAGATGGGACCTGGATAAACTGAAAGAACAAGAGGTTGTGCAGAGTTTCAGGAAGAGCATAAGGGAACAATTGACAGTAATGGGGGAAAGAAATACAGTAAAAGAAGAATAGGTAGCTTTGAGGGATTAAGTTGTGAAGGCAGCGGAGGATCAAGTAGATAAAAAGACGAGGGCTAGTAGAAATCCTTGGGTAACAGAAGGAATATTAAATGTAATTGATGAAAGGAGAAAATATAAAAATGCAGTAAATGAAGCAGGCAAAAAGGAATACAAACGTCTCAAAAATGAGGTCGACAGGAAGTGCAAAATGGCTAAGCAGGGATGGCTAGAGGACAAATGTAAGGATGTAGAGGCTTATCTCACTAGGGATAAGATAGATACTGCCTACAGGAAAATTAAAGAGACCTTTGGAGATAAGAGAACCACTTGTATGAATATCAACAGCTCAGATGGAAACCCAGTTCTAAGCAAAGAAGGGAAAGCAGAAAGGTGGAAGGAGTACATAGAGGGTCTATACAAGGGCGATGTACTTGAGGACAATATTATGGAAATGGAAGAGGATGTAGATGAAGATGAAATGGGATATACAATACTGCGTGAAGAGTCATTTCTGAAAGTATTTGTATGGAGTGTAGCCATGTATGGAAGTGAAACATGGACAATAAATAGTTTGGACAAGAAGAGAATAGAAGCTTTCGAAATGTGGTGCTACAGAAGAATGCTGAAGATTAGGTGGGTAGATCACATAACTAATGAGGAGGTATTGAATAGGATTGGGGAGAAGAGAAGTTTGTGGCACAACTTGACGAGAAGAAGGGATCGGTTGGTAGGACATGTTCTGAGGCATCAAGGGATCACCAATTTAGTACTGGAGGGCAGCGTCTAGGGTAAAAATCGTAGAGGGAGACTAAGAGATAAATACACTAAGCAGATTCAGAAGGATGTAGGTTGCAGTAGGTACTGGGAGATGAAGATGCTTGAAAGGATTGAGTAGCATGGAGAGCTGCATCAAACCAGTCTCAGGACTGAAGACCACCACAACAACAACAACAACAACAACAAGATAAGTCTTAGGGTCAGTATTGCCTCACGTGTTCCAAGATTTCTACGGAATCCAAACTGATCTTCCCCGATGTCGGCTTCTACTAGTTTTTCCATTCGTCTGTAAAGAATTCGCGTTAGTATTTTGCAGCTGTGACTTATTAAACTGATGGTTTGATAATTTTCACACCTGTCAACATCTGTTTTCTTTGGGATTGGAATTATATTCTTCTTGAAATCTGAGGGTATTTCGCCTGTCTCATACGTCTTACTCACCATATGGTAGAGTTTTGTCAGGACTGGCTCTCCCAAGGCCGTCAGTACCTCTAATGGAATGTTGTCTACTGCGGGGGCCTTGTTTCGACTCAGGTCTTCCAGTGCTCTGTCAAACTCTTCACGCAGTATCGTATCTCCCACTTCATCTTCATCTACATCCTATTCCATTTCCATAATATTGTCCTCAAGTACATCGCCCTTGTATAGATCCATACGGAGAATCGAGGATCTTGGCTATTTTTGCGTGTTATCGACACTGATACTAGTTAGATATCGATCGCAGGGATTCCAACATTTTCGAGAATGTTTTAATTTCAGTGACATATGTGACTTAAAATTATGCAGGAGGTAGGCGACCGTTAATATAACGATCAGCAGTTCTGAATTCAGGGTGGAGGGGTCGAAATGGTGAAACAAACATCACGAATGGAATGAATTTATTGTTCACATGACGTGTTTCAGAATTAATTCATCGTCAGATATCTACGAGTTGTTACTGCCCGCAGATGTGGCATTTCAAGTTGTATGTGAAACAAACATTCGCGAACGATCGTTCCTGGAAATCTGACGATGGATAAATTCCGAAATGCGTCATATGAGCAATAAACTCATTCCTTGCCTGATGTTTGACTTTTATCATTGCGATCCAGTCAGCCTGAATGCAGAACTACTGCTTGTTTAATTTTCAAGTCGGACGTCGGATAACAAATGAAACTTTTTTCGTGTGATATAATTACAGATTTACAGTTTTCCGATTGTTTCCTTTACTTGTTCCGCAAAACCTTGCTACTTGCCAAATTTCATGATTCTAGGCCAAGGGGAAGTACCGTATAGGTTTTGATGAGTCAGTTTGCGACGGTCAAAATATGTGACAAATTGTCGTATCTCTTGATTGCATGGAATTGGAAGTTAAGGTTTATTATACCGCCGTTGTCGTTAGCGTTTCACATCAGTTTCAACTCGATGCGTCTACGCGTTCCTGAGAAAAAGAAGAAACAGCCAATCTAATAACAAATAAGATTTTTTTTTAGTGTGGTAGGATTACAAATCTACAGTTTTTGGATTTTTTCCTTTAGTTGCACTTCGAAACCTTTTTTTCTAAAACCAAACTTCATGATTATAGGACAGCAGGAAGTACGTACAGGTTTTGATGAGTGAATTTGCGAGTATTAAAGTATATATCTTTTGACTACATTGACTTGGAAGCTTAAATTTACTACACGGCCAAGGCGCCAAAGGCCTCAGTAGGTTACGTAAATTTCACCTTGAAGCGTCAACCCATTCCTGAGAAAAGGGGTTTTCAACAGTCGGACAAACTGACGGACAGCAAAGCGAGCATATGAGTTCCGTTTTTGCATATTGAAGCACGGAACCCTAAAAGTATCCTAAATTTAAAAGTACCTGGATTGGCGAAGTTTTACAGAAGTTCGAAATTTAGTATGAACTTCATTGCGACATGCTTGTAACACCTTCCACAACGAAGGTCTCTCTCGAAATCTGACAGGAAGTCCAAAGGTATTCTGGCCGTGTGCGAACCGTACCAGCGGCAAAGCACAATTAATACCTCCACTGCGCAATATCGTTGGTAATGTTAGTGATAACAGTGCCACTAAATCGGAGTTGCAAAACTCCTTCAAAAGTCCTTCACGGATGAAGATCAAGTAAATACTCCAGAATTCGAATTAAGAAATGGTGCCGACATGAGTAAGCAGCAGATATCATCAGCGTAGAAAAGTAACTTAAATCATTTAATAAAGACAAGTTCTCCGTTCCAGATCGTATACCAATCATATTCCTTTCAGAGCATGCTGATATAATACCCCTATGCTTAACAACCATATACAAACGCTCACTCGATGAAGACCGCCGGCCGCTGTGGCCGAGCGGTTCTAGGTGTTTCAGTCCTGAACCGCGCTGCTGCTACGGTCGCAGGTACGAATCCTGCGTCGGACATGGATGTGTGTGGTGTCTTTAGGGTAGTTAGGGTTAAGTAGTTGTAAATGTAGAGGACTGATGACCTCAGATATTGCGTTCCATATTGATTAGAGCCATTTGAACCATTTTTGATGAAAGATCCGTACCTAAATACTGGAAAGTAGCACAGGTCACTCGAATACTCAAGAAAGGTAGTCGGAGTAATCTTGGGAAAATATACTGTTTTCGAACATGATAAATTATCTCGAGGGAAACGATCACTTGACACACAACATGGATTCAGAAAATATCGTCCTTGTCAATCACAACTAACTCTTTATTCTCACGAAATATTAGTGCTATCGACAGGGGATCTCAAATTAATTCCATATTCCTAGATTTCCAAATGGCTTTTGAACCAATCTTCACAGGTGGCTTCTCATCAAATTGCGTATCTACGGAGTATCGTCGCAGTTTTGGGACTGGATGCGTTATTTCATGTCAATAGGTCAGAAGCAACTGATGGAAAGTCGTCCAGTAAAACAAAAATGGTATCCAGCGTTTACAAGGAAGTGTTCTAGGTCCTCTACTGTTTCTAATCTATACAAATGATTTAGGAGACAATCTGAGCAGCCATCCTAATTGTTTGCAGATAATACTGTAATTTACGGTCCGGTAAAGTCATGAAAACACCAAAACCAATTACTAAATGATTTAGACAGGATATCTGTATGGTGTGAAATCTGACAACGGCCCTTAAATTATGAAAAGTGTGTGGTCATTCACATGAGTGCTTAAAGGAATCCGTTAAATTTCGGATACATGATAAATCACACAAATCAAAACACTGTCAATTCAACTAAATACCTAGGGACTACAATTACGAACAACTTAAATTGGAACGATTACACAGCTAATGTTGTGGGGAAGACAAGCCAAAGACTGCCTTTTATTGGTAGAAAACTTAGATCAAGAGTTTACTAAAGGGACTGCTTACAATACGATTCTCCGTCGTCTGCTAGAGTATTGCTGTACAGTAAGACATCCTTACCAGATATGGTTGACTGAGCACCTCGAAAAAGTTCAAAGAAGGGCAGCTCGTGCTGTATTAGCGCGAAACAGGAGACAGAGTGCCACGGACATGATACACGATTTGGGTTGGCAGGCATTAAAACGCAGACGTTTCTCGTTGCCGCTACCTCTTTTCGTGAAATTTGAATCCCCAGCGTTCTGCTCCGAATACGAAAATATCTTGCTGACACCCACTTGCTTAGGAAGAAATGATCATTATAATAAAATAAGACAAATAAGAACACTCACTGAAAGATTTAAGTCTTCGTCTTTCTCGTGCGCCGTTCAAGTGGGGAACGTAGAAGAACAGAATGAAAGTGGTTCGGTGAACCCTCTGTCCGGAACTTAAGTGTGAATTGAAGAGTAGTCATATAGATGTAGATGTAATACACAAGCTACTATACGTTGCGTGACGAAGGGTACTTCGTAGCAATATTGTCGATATTCTGTCCTAGTCTATTCGCGTACTTAGTGAGCGAAAAAAATGACGATCCATATGCCTCTGTACATGTCCTAATTTGTGGTATCTTGTTCTTGTGATCCCAGTCGAGAAATAATATGGTTGCAGGTAAACAGTTGTTTTCGAACGCAGGTTCTGTAAATTTACGCAACTATGTTATATTGAGAACTACTTAGTCTTTTTTTCGAAGAACACGCATTGCAGTTCCCCGAGTATTTCTGTTGCACTTTCTTATGGGCTATAGCCATCTGGTGCGATCCTATCTGAGAACGTTGAGAACGTTCCTTATTTCGTTCGATGTGTATTACCGAGAACCGCTCCAGTAGAGCTAAAAGTTCCATTTGCCTTCCCTAGTATTGATTTTACGTGATAGTTCCATTTGAAGTCGATTTTTATGAATATTCTTAAGCGCTGTCGCTTGCTCAAGATCTTCACCAGTGATCTTGTTACCTAGTAGTGCCGAGTAGTCGAGTAGCTTCCCCTTGTTACGGGCGTATTTTACATTATCCATATTTAAAGAGAGCTGCAGTTCATTCCACCAAGTGGAAATTTTGTCCTGCTGTTTTTAATATTTGCAGCCATTTTCCCTCAGTTGCAGCTTCGGTTATGCATTATCACACAGTTAGGGCAAAAATCCGTCTTTCGGAAACTGTTTTATTTGCGTGTACAAAATATATTTCGCCCATTCATTCTATGAATCTTCAGTGGTGTATGAACTTGTTGTAGTATTCATTCCAAAGGCTCTTTTAAATACTAGTCTATGCTGTGCAAGCCTCTTGATCTCCGAATAACTACTGCAGCCTACATCCTTCTGAATCTGCTTGCTGTATTCATCCCTCGGTCTCCCTCTACCGATTGTAACCCCCACATTTTCGCCCGCATCTCGTGGTCGTGCGGTAGCGTTTTCGCTTCCCACGCCCGGGTTCCCGGGTTCGATTCCCGGCGGGATCAGAGATTTTCTCTCTGCCTCGTGATGGCTGGGTGTTGTGTGATGTCCTTAGGTTAGTTAGGTTTAAGTAGTTCTTAGTTCTAGGGGACTGATGACCATCGATGTTAAGTCCCATAGTGCTCAGAGCCATTTGAACCCACATTTTCCTGCAGTACTAAATTGGTGATCCTTGATATCTCAGAATGTGTTCTATCAATCGATTCCTTCTTCTAGTCAAATTATGTCACAAATTGCTTTTCTGTCCAATTCTATTCAGTACCTCAGTTCAAAAACTCCTATTCCTTTCGTATCTAAACTGATCATCCTCCGTGTTTCACTTCCATACATGGCTGCACTTCAGAAAAGACTTTCTACCACGTAAGTCTACATTCGACGTTAAGAAATTTCTCTTCTTCAGAAACACTTTCCTTACCATTGCTAAGTCTACATTGTATATACTACCCACTTCGGCTATCATCAGTGATTTTGCTGCCCAAATAACGAAACTCATCTTGATGTACAATAAAATTATTTAATTATACATATTTTGCTAAGAGACATGTAGTGACTCAGGGTAGCTTATTAAAGTTAGGTTTACAACTATATGCTTGTGTTTTTTGCACTTGGATCTTTTTTACGTCGTTTTCACGTGTGCACGTGTTCGTCTGTTGGTTCCATGCATTATAGGTTTCTTACGACTGCACTGTATGCATCTAGCACGCACGGACGAACACGTGCATACGTTAAAAGGACATAAAAATGGATCTAAGTGTAAAAAGCATAACAATATAGTTGTAAACAGCTAGCTAATTTAACTTATCTAACATGATTCACTACAGGTCTTTTACCAAAATATGTATAATTAAATAATTTTCTTATATATCATACACCACTGAAGATACATAGCGTGAACAGGCGAAACGTGTCTGGCGCACAGATGAAACATTCAGCTGCAAAAGGCGAAATTTTTCTTTATCTACATGATAAAACATTTTTTCCAAGAGTCGCTCTACAGTTCCTAATGATCCTCCAATGGCGATACTTCCATTGCAACGCTCGACTCGTTTGCTCCAATGCTGCGTCGCCATTCTGTATGGTGAAACATGGACAGATTAGCTGAAACGTCCCTGTTGTTCCTAATTTTTGCAAGTGCGAAGGTCATTAGGAGTTAGGAAGGTTGGGCATTTACGGATCCTCCGCAATGGCCACAGGTTACTGGCTGGCCACCCCGTGCCGCCCCTGCTGGAGAGGACCTCACCGGGCGGAGAGGACTGGAGATGTCTGGGGGGACGGGGGCGAGCTGCCGGCGCGGCGCGGCGCGGCGCGGGCCGGCATTGCGCATTTGGCCGCTTTGTGAGCGCGCACAAAGGCCGGATTACACAATAATCCGCGCCCCCGGGGCCCGGGGTTTGTTGAGCGCGTAATAACGCCGCACCCCAGCACACGCACGCAGACACAGGCGGACACGCAGCAGTGACGGCTGCGACAAGAGCAGTGGCCGACAACAGTTTTGTCCCGCTGGCTGTCGCGGCGCCCTCGGGGGTGCGGGATTAGCCCTCCCGGGCAGACCTTATCTCTCCCGCAGCTCCTCACGCCCCCAGCCACCTAACTGCGCGCCGAGTGTTATTCCAACAGGCTGCCTCTGCCGAGGAGTGCGTGGGAATTGCGCCTCTCGAGAGCGCCGGGTCGTTGACTGACCCTTCAGGAATCACTTCCGTCTCTCGAAATCATACTTACTTACTTACTTACTTACTTACTTACTCACTGGCCATACCGGACTCGAGAGTCCATTACCGCAGCAACGTATTTTCGCCATCTGTCCCTGTCTTGGGCTATTTCCTTCCATTCACCTTCAATGCCTAGGCTCCTCAAATCAGCCTTCATCCCGGCGGAAGTGGCCGAGCGGTTATAGGCGCTAGAATCTGGAACCGCGCGACTGCTGCGGTTGCAGGTTCGAATCCTGCCTCGGGCATGTGTGTGTGTGGTGTCCTTAGGTTAGTTAGGTTTAAGTAGTTCTAAGTTCTAGGGGACTGATGACCTCAGAAGTTAAGTCCCATAGTGCTCAGAGCCATTTGAACCCTTTTTTCAGTCTTCACATTGTCCTCCCATCTGGGCCTCGGCCTCCCCACAGGACGTTTTCCCTCTAAGTGCCCTACCAGTACTCTGCGCGCTGCCCTGCCCTCATCCATTCGAGCTACGTGACCTGCCCATCGCAGCCTACGTGATTTAGTAATACTGATTATGTCAGGGCTTGAATAGAGTTCATGAACCTCTTCGTTATGCAGTTTTCGCCACTCTCCGCTAATGTCATCCCTTTTTGCTACGAAAATTTTCCTCAAAATTTTGTTTTCAAATATTCGAAACGACTTTTCTTTTTCACAGTGAGAGATTAAGTCTCACACCCATACAGCATAACTGGTAGAATAATAGTTTTGTATATTCTAATCTTTAAATTCCTAGACAATATTCGCAATGAAAGTAATCTATTCAGTGAGAAGCAGCACGCATTTCCCGCCCGTAATCTCTTCTTCAGTTCGGATTCAATCTCATTTCTCGAAGTGATGTTCACGCCTAGATACTTAAATGTGTTCACATTTTCAAACTGCATGTCTCCAACACTTAACATTTCCTGATCTACTGTTGTTGGCATTCTAGTAGTAACCAGGTACTTAGTTTTGTCTCCACTTATCCTTAGACCTGCATCTTCACTAGCCTTGATTAACGCATACGCATTTGCTATTACAGATTCTTTCCTATCGCTAATGATGTTTAGATCATCTGCATACCGTAATATCTTAATATTTCCATTTAACTTCACACCCTCTGAATTATCTGCTGCCATTCGTACAATATATTCTAGGACTAAATTAAAAAGTAGCGGAGACAGGGCATCTCCATGCTTAAGTCCATCCTTTGTTACAAATTCTTCTGACTCAATTTTTCCCACGCGTCCTCTACCTTTTGTGTTTTTCAAACTCGCTTCTATAAGTCTAACATACTTATTTGGTATTCCATGTTCCAAAAGAGTTCTGTACAATTTTGACTGCAATACTGAATCATATGCTTTCGTAAAATCTATGAAAAGATTATGAACTGGTTTATTGTATTCCCATTTCTTTTCCAAAATTTGACACAGGGTGAATATTTGGTCTATAGTTGATCTGTTTCTTCGAAAGCCGGTTTGGTAATCCCGCACAATTTCATTTGCATATGGTGTAAGCCTGCTTAGCAGAATATTTGAGAAAATAAAAATCGTTTATAGTTATAAATATGCCTAGGTACTGTGATGTCCGGAACTAAAAAAAAAAGGGAGGGTGGTAATTTTTTGTTTTTGTTTTGTTGAAAGGAAAGAAAGAAAAAAGGGTGAATAAAGGTGAAGGGAAGTGGTTCTATTTTTACTGGAATGAACCTATTGATGGAAATCACAAAAATTTATTTTACCTATATTTTTTTTTTACTCATCGAAGAAGACAACACGACACATATAAAAGAATATAGAACAAGAATAATAAAGAACACATATTATCCACAGAATGATCGTTTCACAAGACACTTTCTAGCTCGACTGACTCTTAAGACTGAACAAGACTCGACTGACTCTACTCTCTCTCTGGACCACAGCCTCTTCACGTCCCTCTGGACCAGAGATTTCAACTGTGATTCGCACGCCGATTATTTAATTAATCGTACAGCCGCTGGGCGCGCGCTTGGCGCGTCATTTAAATGGGGTTAAACGCACACCGCGAGAGGCGTGGGCTAGCGGTGTCTTACAGGTATCGCCACACGGCCCCCTCTACTGGTGCGTAAGTTTTCCAAACTTCGCGGCAGTACCAGATTTGAGTTGACGAACAAGGTTGTGCAGTGTTTGCACCAGCATTATACAACATTTTCAAACATATGACAAGTACATACATATATAAAGAATTATAGCCTAAAGTACAAAGTTTAAGTAAATATACATAAATTGTTGCACATTACAAAATAGCCACTTTGAAATTGATCAATGGATGATTCATTTTTTTTAGAGAGATGCCTGCACCGTTGGCAGTCCTGTTATTAAAACAATAGCTGCTACCCTGTATTCACAGTTCTTATTGTGTCGACCAGTGAGCACTATGCTTTGCCTCAGTTCAGTGTGGTGCGTCGTGCGGAGCACAGTAAAAGTCACAGCACCACAACTTTGTTTACTTTACAGTTTGCACATCAGGACAATAGGTAATGAATCTGCTTACGACAAAAGAACACAAAAGGTCATACAATTCGGTTTTAAGTTGTCGATGACAACAAAGTTCATGTCAGTATTGTTGGTGTTTAAGAGTGGCTGTGCGTGCACGAGTGCAGTAATTTTGATAAAGTGGTCCATCCACCACGCACCGCGGCACTGCGTACAGCCTCGCGCTCGGGTCCGCTGTTGAGGTATAATAGGCGGTGACACGTCTGGCGGCGCCACCCCTTACGACGGACGCGACAGTACTGGTAGCCGCATCCGAAGACAGTACAACGCAGACTTCCAAGCACTTTCCAAGGTAGGGATCACTGTGATACGCATCATTGCACTTTATCGTAGAATTTGAGATTAAACTTATCACTTTGTACGGAAAACACTTTTCTATCATATTTTTACTCTTGACTGGTTGATTTCTCTTTATCAACACTATTTGATTTTTTTTACACTGTTCAGAAGGGAGGTTCGACGTCCTGTTCCTTCTGAGAACACATTTTCACAGACACTTCACTTTTGAGCAAAATTACACTTTGCATCTTTTCTCCTTTTATATTAGGTGCACATAGTAAGACTGTTTTGTGTGTAGCCTTCACAAGAGGACATTTAAGTTTTGAATAGGCAAGTTCAAAATTACATAGAAAAAATGGACATGTACATATACATAAAATGATTACCTACTATAGACATGAAATTCAATATACATAATACAAATGAACTTCTTCGTAGCTAAGTTGCTACATAGCCATTGAAATACTTTGCTAGTCGTGACCTGTGAAACTCTCCCAAAATTCATATTTATATAGAGAATACTAGTTGTTTACATCTTCAAAAACTTACAATTAGACATGTTTTGCTAGTCGTGTCCTGTGAAACTTTACAAAATTCAGATTTATATTGAGATTGCTAGTTGTTTACATTTACAAAATTTTACAATTACACATGACATGACATATTTATGTACACGAAATTCAGGTTGTGCCATCTATTTCTTGCTGTGCATGTGCACTAACGGAGTACCATCTCCTTCTTTACAGAATATTGAAATCTATGGCATCTGCCATCAAGAATTCTGCAAAACTCGACGAGAGACCCTAAGCGCTGCAAATTATGAATGGACAAAATATACAAAAGAATAGTGCAAAAACCTCACTACCCCACTATCCATCGTCCAGCAGTGGGCAAGGAGGTGGGAGTAGGATCAAGATGGAAGGATTGGGTTATATTCATATTTACAAAATCTTCATCAATACAGTAGTGTTTTCACACATGTGTGCGACGAATAGTGTATCTGTTTGCGTAACGTATGCATCATAAACTTTGCCATTGCGCAAGTGTCACTGACTTTAAGCCAATTCATGTTGTATTCAGTTTCATCCTTTAAAGTTGATCCGAATTGCTGTTTAAGCAAAAAGAAATTCAATGATCATTGTCAATCACTTCCTGTAAATCAGTCAAAGATTTTTGCAAGAATCAATGTGAGTACCGTATATGGTTTAATTCACTCGTTGAATCAGTCATGTTTAGGTAAATACGCGCTTAATGACACGGTAGTTTACATTCCTGAAAAATTCGGTCAGTAAACGTACTAATAAATGACTATAGGATCCTTCCATAAGAGGTGTACTTTAGTGAGTATCACGTAGTAAAATAAATATATGAATTTCCTGTAGGTAAAGGAAAATGAATGCGCTTTAGTTTCCATAAAGACAAGAAAATCGCTGTGTCCACGAAGACAGCTGCGTCGTACTGCTTCACACACAAATCTTCAAAAACTTATCCACTTTGCTGAAAGAGAAAGAAAAATCTCATACACTAAAGTATGTTTTCTTGTAATCGTGAATTGTACGTCGTACCGGTAGTCGTGTAGTTTTTGTTTCCTGGTCGAGAACATGAGCAGAGAGCGGGAGACTTCGTATCCTAGCAATTGTTTTATGAGAGTCGCATTTTCTTAACTCTGGTCCAGACAGAACGACATAAAATTGCATAACTTATATACTATCCCACTTACACAAATACATATGTCCATGTCCTCACAGTATCAAGTAATGAGTGCTAGATTTCACCTAAATTACTTCACAGGATAAAAACGTTTTTTTTTAAATAGTGTTAATGTTAGTGAGTTCATAAGTTCGTAACCATTAAACACGACCTTCGTAAATGTAGAATACGAATCTTACGAAGGCAGCCTGCATGCATGGTACTACACAATTAGCCTGTGTAAAGAATGAGATTCTATAACGACAGCAATTTTTATTCGCTACGTAAGCAAATTATTTATTTCGCTGTGGCTGATAAACATTTTTCCTCCACAATGACCTATGTACAAAATTTACGTTTGTTACGATGGAGAGCACACAAACTCTTTATGCCAAGCGTGAGATAATGGTTTTTTAAATAGGGCACATACCAAATAAGTTTTTCTTTCTCCTTTTTTTGTTGCCTACACGGCGAATCATTTCTCATTAACATCTATCAGTATTCATACACACGTATCGTTTTCATTCATACAGCTTCATATAATTAATATTCACCTTTCTTCTCATAGAACAGCTTCAATATAAATCGCAAATCATTAAATAATACTACGTGGTGGCATCATTGGCTCACACACAACGAAATCCTCATCATCATCATAAAAACTACCTGATAAACTAAAATTCACATTCATTCTTTCACACTCATTTCAGCACAATCATTCACTCATGCTGGCGTATAGTATAGCATTCTGGTGGCTCTCAAATTCATCACAGTTATTAACATAATAAAATCTTTTTTCTTGTACATAGTTTCCTGTTCTAGAAAATGCCTGTTTAAGGAGTAAGTTTGGTCGCTAACTTCGTTGTCCTTGGCTAGTAGTCAAATTATTCGTAGCATAGTAAATATAACGTAGATTAAATAGTTCTTGGATTGCATGTAATGTTTAACGTAGATTTGCTATAGTTTAATGCGTTATGATTCTTTGCATTGACTAACAATTAACACTAACATTTTAGCTGTAACTAGCACATCCTTTCTCTTTCTCTTACTTTACATACTGCTTTAAGTGGTGGTGGGCGTAAAGTCCTTTAACTTTCTGTGTTGTAGGGTATGCTAATAAATAACATCCAGGGTGAGGAATATCGACGATCCGGTATGGACCTGAGTAAACTAATTGCCATTTCTTAAGCAAACGTTTTAGCCTCGTAGATTTGGGATGGGTTGTGAGCAATACCAAGTCATCAGTTTCGAACACACGTGTCGGTCTGACCCGTTTATCAAATTTTTTCTTCCGGAGCTCCGCAGTGTGTGCCAGGGTAATGGCAGCTTGCCTTACCTTTTCCTTCAAAGAAATATCGTTCGAAGACAACTTAGGCAGGGGACTTGACCATGAGTTTTTTTCTGGTTCGTCTGATAATAACTCGGCAGGTGAGAATCCGGTTGAACTATGTGGCAAATTGTTCACAATGTACTCGAACGGAGCGAGGTATTCTATCCATTTGGAATGTTTTGTAGAAGAATGGATGCGCATAAATTGATTAAATTCTTTAAAAATTCGCTCAACGGGGTTACCCTGTGGGTGAAATCGGGAAGTAAGAACATGTTTAATATCGGAATCTTGCAGAAATGATTTCCACTTTGCACTCGTAAAGTACGATGCATTGTCCGTTAGGACAGCGACAGGTTTTCCGACGCGGGCTAGGTAGTCGGCCGAAAAGCGTCGAATGATAGCCGCAACAGTGGCTGTGCGCAAGGCGTACAATTTCACATACTTAGTAAAAACGTCCAATATAGCCAAAATATATTTAGCACCACCGCGGGATTGTGGATAGGGTCCGCCAATGTCTACGGAAATCAAATCAAGCGGTTGCTTTGGAAGAATGGGATGCAATTCAATTGATGCATGTTTGTTCAAATATTTTGCCTTCTGGCAAATGATACATTTGCGAATGACCTGCAGGACTCTACGTCGCATGTTAGGAAAATAGCAGAAGCGTAGGATCTTGGCGGCACATTTATTAATGCCATAATGTCCCCAGGTTTTGTGGGTGAACAAAATGAAGTCGTCAACATAAGCTTCCGGTAAACATACCAACCAACGCTCTGACACGAGATGGGAACGATGAAACAGTACACCATTGTTGATCTTGTAGTAATTTTGAAGATTAGAATTTGAATTCTGACATAATTTTGTTTTTACTGTAGACCACCTAGGATCGGCATCTTGTAACTGTGCAAAATCCCTGCAGATTCGGTGATAGTAGCGGTTGTAGGATTCGTCATACATTAACATGACCTGAAAGTCGGAAGTTTGCTCATGCAAATCTGAAAGATTTTTCGCATCGTGCGGAAGACGAGAAAGAGCGTCCGCAACAATATTGGTTTCGCCGGAGATGTAAACAATTTCGAAATCGTATTCTTGTAACGACAAACACCAACGAGTGAGCCGGGAATGAAGTAATTTGCAAGACAGTAAAAATGATAAAGCTTGGTGGTCTGTATAGATGCGTGTATGTTTTCCCCAGAGAAAATATTGAAATTTTCGCATAGACCAAATAATTGCAAGGGTCTCGCGTTCCGTAACTGAATACGATCTCTCGCATTCAGTTAAGGTGCGACTGGCAAAACTGATAGGTTTTACTATTGTTCGATCATGTTCAACAGACAGTTGAAACAAAAAGGCGCCAAGTTCATAAGATGACGCATCGGTCGATAGGCAGAAGTCTTTTGACATGTCCGGATGACAGAGGAGTGGTGCGTGGATTAATGATTGTTTAATTTTTTCAAAATCGGCTTGACATTCTGTAGTCCATCGCCAAAGGGAATTTTTCTTTAGAAGATTTAGAAGATGTGGGCTGTTAAGAGCTTGCTGTGTCACGAACTTTCTGAAAAATGACGAAAGACCCAAAAATGCTTTAAGTTGTTTTTTGTTTCGGGGTGCAGGACAGTTGCGAATTGCTTCAGTCTTTTTAGAGTCCGGCCTGATGCCTTCCGGCGTGATGATGTGGCCAAGGAACTTAATCTGTTGTCGGGCGAACCTTGATTTTTCCAAATTGATTGTCACGCCTGCATCGGCGAATTTAATCAAAATTTGTCTTAGAAGATCGACATGTTCTTCCCAGGTGGCAGTCGCCACAACTAAATCATCCACATAGGGAGTGATTTGTGAAAGTAAATCTGGTCCGAGGACGTCGTCAAGCGCCTCGATAAAGATTCCTGCACTTATTCGTAACCCGAATGGCAAAACACGGAATTGGTATGATCGTCCTTCGCACAAAAATGCGGTATATTTACGTGATTCAGGATGTAGAAGAACCTGGTAGTAGGACGATCGTAGGTCGATATTAGTCAGAAATTTGGCGTTGTGAAACTTCAGGAGTTGTTCGTCCAGATTTACAGGGCGAGTATTTACCGGTATAATAATTTTGTTGATTTCGCGTGCATCGAGAACAAGACGCACGCTTCCATCGGGTTTCGAAACTGACAACAAAGGGTTGCAATACGGCGAGTGCGAATTTTCTATGATTTTCCAACGTAGCATTCTGTTAATTTCCTGCATAACCGCTGGTTTTTTAGACCACGGTATATTGTAGTGTGTACGACAAAATGTTAGGTGGGGTTTGACATCCATCTTGTACACATACCCACGTATGATACCAGGTTTATCTTGAAAGACTACTGAAAATTGTTGAAGAAGGTGAAACAGATTCTGTTTTTGCAAATCAGTTAGATGGTAGAGGCTTCGGCACACTTTTCCCACAGAGTTTTACTATCAGCATTGTAAGAAGAATTGCAATTGTTTGTCATAGAAAAATTAGTGATGGGCACAGATTGTACTTTCAAGAGACGTACGTCCCGATAAGAATTGTTGTTATTAATTGTTTTAGATAAAGGTATCAAAATTCTTTGCTTTTCAACCGTCAATTGACAGACACCATTCCCTAAGTCAATTACTGCTCGATACTGATTTAAGAAATCGATGCCGAAAAGACATGGAACTGTTAAATTATCCACAACAAGGAAATGATAACGAACATGCACGTTGGAAACAACAAAAGTTAGAAGAGCTTGTAATTTGACATTTTTTTGATTTGTTTCCAGTGGCACCGATGATTCGGCAGTTCTGCACTGGAAACGTCGGAAGTTTAGAACCTTTATCTAGATCCAAGTACAGGGAACTAGAAATCACGCTTGCTGACGCTCCAGTGTCGAATAACACTTCTACAATGGATTTCTCTAACGATAAAACAGCAGTTGCCTGAACCGTTACCTTTACTTTGTCGTTATTACTAGACTTATTATTCTCGGCAAGAAGGTCATGTTCCATAGTGTGTCCATCTTGGAATCTCAAAAAACAATTTGCTAGATTATTTGCGCCCGTGCTCACGTTCTCGACCGGGGGTTGGGCGCTTACGCCGGTCTGCTCATGTTTTCCGCCGCGTTATTAGGCGACGCATTTTGGCCATCACTTACCTCAATAATATTTATCCTTTGTTCATGGACATGTTTGGTATTCGGTGGAGTTTGATTACCGCAGTCCTGATTATTAGCATTGTTTGTTGGTACAAAGTGTCGTGCATTCGGAAACATATAATTGTAGTTGTGTGGTGTATAGTTCGGGTTTCCCCACTGCGGGGGTGGATAACTGACTCTAGAATTTTGACAATTTGAATTATTCTGCTGATATGGCGAATTTCTCTCAAAATAACCAGGGTTGTATCTTCCATCCTGACGTCTGTTTTGATTGTTGTTGTTTCGGTTACGGTTGTTGTTGCCTCTGGAGTACTGATTGTTGTTGAAACTACCATTGCGTCTGTTGCCATTACTATTACTTTTTCGGTAAAATTGACCATTACCAAAACTGTTGTAATTGTTGGAATTTTGGAATCGGGGATCGCAAGATTGCTGCGAATATTGTGTGAAGTTGGGCTGTTGTGATTTTTGCCCCTGATTTTGAGGAAGCGGGTTTGCATTCCACATGTTACCGCTGTTGTTATTTTGATTGAAATTATGGCAATTGTTTTGGCGAGAGTTGGAATTAGCATTATAAATATGTGGAGTGTTCCCTGAATCTCCTCTAAACACAAGGTCTACTTCATTCAAATAATCTAGAAATTTCTTGATGTTAGTTTCCGGAACACCAATTAATTGTGTCCGGTAATGCAGGGGTAAATGACTTTTTAAGGTGTTAATCACATCGGCAAGATCGGCCGGTTTTGACCAATAAAGTGTTTTGTCCAGGTATCTTTCAAAATATTGACGCAAAGTTTCTTTACGAGGGTTGTATGGTTCGGGATTGTGAACTTCACGTCGAAGTTGTTTTTGCTCATGTTCTGACCAGAATTCCTACAGAAAAGCCTCTTCAAATTGCTTGAAAGTTAAATTTTGCCTTTTTATTTCAGCTCCCCATCTGGATGCTCGCCCCCTCAACAGATTACTTACAAAAAAAATCTTTTCCGCATCTGACCAGTTGTGCGGAAACATTCCATCAAAAGACCTAATAAAAACAATCGGGTGCACCGCTTGGGTATCATCGGAACTGAACGTTGGAAAATAGGCATGTTTAATCATGTTACCGTCAACAATACCGGCAGGCACTATAGGGCCTAAACTATTGTTCCCTGGTGAAACTTCATGGCACAAGGGTGGTTGAGAATTACTGTTTTGTGCGATCACTGAGAGCGGCTCTGTTTGATGTTTTTCGCTCGCAAGTGATTCGCTGTTAGACTGTGGAACAAACTGCACAGTGGGGTTGTAGGCGGAACAGTAACTACGTTAGAATCGGGAGTTAATAACTGAGAAATTTGGTTTTTTAAAGTGTTGGTCTCGGTTTACACCTGCGACATGGCCTGGTGTAAAATCTCTTTTGTAGCGGTTTCTACCCTTTGCTCAATGAGCTTGTTGCAAATACCACATTCGTGCACTAATTTTTCTGCAATGTTTGCGTTACACTCTAAAGAAAGCGATTCTGTTTTTTCCTCCAAATGGGAAATTTTTTCTTTCATTTCTAATTGTTGTAAGCATACTACGCTAACTTGTTGAGTAATACCTTCGATATCCATCGAAATTTTATTTTGTGAGGTGGTTTGATTTTGCACGAAATTCTGAACTAGATCATTGACCTGAGCCTGAGCGTTCGTGACCTGATCCAACTTGGTTTTACATGACTGCATTTCGGAATTTGTCACTGTTTGATATTTAACAAAGGAATTTTCGTGAGTGTTTACACGACATGACAATTCGTTGAAACTTTCGGTCAATTGTGTCGTTTTTGAATTAAGTTCTGAGATTTGGTTAGCCTGTTTTTCCAGAGTAGATGTTACCTCAGAAGACAATTGATCGATTTTGCTGTTTAATTCTTTTGTACTCTGCTCCTGTTTATCAAATCTAGTGTCTAGTTTATCAAACCTTTCATTAAGGATGCTATCCATACTTCGCGTAAGAAGTTGTATTAAAATTCCGTACTGATTCGGATCAATGTTGGGATCATTGTTCCTTTCACTAGAGTTGTGCAAATTAGGATCGGAGTGGGAAATCCCTAGTTGGACACGTCTACTATCGTTTTCCATAGGGTCAGGATTATTGGGTGTGTCACCTGATGAATTACTTTCGTTACTTAGTATTATTTGATGTGATACATCTGCAGTAAATTCCATAGATTCTGGGCTGGAAAAGCCTAGGAAAGGGGATGCTGATGATACAGTAGCATCACCGTTATCAGTTTGCTGTTGCTGTTGTTCCATTTTTGCCAATAATTAACAAACGTGAAATATACAAATAGTACACCCGGAATGGCGATGGCTTGCAAAGTACAAAAGATAAATAAAATTTAAATAGTTAGACGGTAATAACTATTACTTGATAGAATTTCCAAAAATGTCTGAATTATTATTGTGGTTGTAACCGTATTCGCGTAGCTAATCTGAAAGTGGTGACATGACGTAACAAACAGGATTGACTCATAACAATGACTTCTGCATATCTTACTGTTGAATTTCAATGTTACAATAATAGAAATTCCATTGAGAAAGGGTATGATTCTTGTTTAGGGATAAGGCATGGGAAATGGGAATAAAAGTTAGCATAGGCGGGAGGCGCACGCTGGACAATGGCATAGCAGAACAAATGCTTTTGCACTACTCACCGCGCTGCGTTGAAGCTTGCAGAAATCTTGTTAACCTTGAAACAACGTTAGCTCTCGTTTTCATATTGGGCATGAAAGAGAAAATTACAGTTTTTTAGCCAATGTACAAGACAATAAATATTACTAAACGTATGATTTTACTTTCATTTGCCCTTGTTAAGTTCATTCCAGTAAAATCCGAAGATTGGCGTCCTGTAAAGGGTCGCCAGTGTGATGTCCGGAATTAATAAAAAAAAGGGGGTGGTAATTTTTTTTTATGTTGAAAGGAAGGAAAGAAAAAAGGGTGAATAAAGGTGAAGGGAAGTGGTTCTATTTTTACTGGAATGAACTTATTGATGGACATCACAAAAATTTATTTTACCTATATATTTTTTTTTTTACTCATCGAAGAAGACAACACGACACATATAAAAGAATATAGAACAAGAATAATAAAGAACACATATTATCCACAGAATGATCGTTTCACAAGACACTTTCTAGCTCGACTGACTCTTAAGACTGAACAAGACTCGACTGACTCTACTCTCTCTCTGGACCACAGCCTCTTCACGTCCCTCTGGACCAGAGATTTCAACTGTGATTCGCACGCCGATTATTTAATTAATCGTACAGCCGCTGGGCGCGCGCTTGGCGCGTCATTTAAATGGGGTTAAACGCACACCGCGAGAGGCGTGGGCTAGCGGTGTCTTACAGGTAATCCCCCACAATTTCATTTGCATATGGTGTAAGCTTGCTTAGCAGAATATTTGAGAAAATAACTATCGTTTATAGTTATAAATATGCCTAGGTACCTAGTTCGAGCGGAACAGACTTTGTAATTACTGTACCGGCGGCTGTTGAAGACATCACATTCGTACGGGAACCCTTACCAAGTTTACGACTGGACTGAAAATTCTTGATAGGCAAAACGTTACCTTGCGTGGAGAGTCTTCAACAGACCAACAAGTAATCTCAGGCGCGATCAAAGGAAGAGTGACTGGAAGTAACTTTTCGTCTTATACACAGGGTGCTCAGAAACAGCCTGAAATGTTTGTAAGGGTGTTGCAGGCAATGTTGTGCTGAGAAATAATTGTTAAGAATAGATTCTGATATGTTGCTCCGTTTCCAATTTAATTAGCATTGAAGTTAATCAGTGATGTCTTTGCACACGCAGGCTCATACGGCCTTCAAGAGGCGGTACTGCCAAACGTGTTCTTAGTTTGGTTTCTTAAAATCGAAAAAGAGGTCGATACCAAAATTGGAAATGGGGTAGTAGTAAGAACTGAATCCGAGCTGAGCAGTCTCGTGCGCTATCATCTACGCTGTGAGAAATACTGAACTACGAGTAATTGTCTCTGGTAGGCCTCTTGGACTTGCTCAAGCAACGCCCTAAGCGGTGTTACCTACGTTATGTGATCACTCCCAAACACACATTTTTTTCATATAAGGTGCATTGTCCTGCCACCTG
The DNA here is from genome assembly GCF_023897955.1 of Schistocerca gregaria. NCBI lineage: Eukaryota > Metazoa > Arthropoda > Insecta > Orthoptera > Acrididae > Schistocerca > Schistocerca gregaria. The sequence continues at coordinate 787,135,187 of NC_064920.1, read as the reverse complement.
CTGCCAGGTTCTCCATACCAGCGGCCTCAATAGCCATTAGACATCGCGAGAGAGCAGAGTGGGGCACTTCGCGGAACTCACGATCTTCGTATGTCGTCAAGTGATTGGATGTCACTTGTGTCATACGTCTGTACGTGAGATTTCCACACCCTTCGAAACATCCCTAGGTCCACTGTTTCTGATGTGATAGCGAAGTGGAAACGTGAAGGGACACGTACAGCACAAAAGCGTACAGGCCGACCTCGTCTGTTGATTGACGGAGACCGCCGACAGTTGAAGAGGGTCGTAATATGTAACAGGCAGACATCTGTCAAATGGCTCTGAGCACTATGGGACTTCACAGCTATGGCCATCAGTCCCCTAGAACTTAGAACTACTTAAACCTAGCTAACCTAAGGACATCACACAACACCCAGTCATCACGCAGACATCTATCCAGACCACCATACAGGAATCCCAAACTGCATCAGGATCCGCTGTAAGTCCTATGACATTTAGGTGGGAGGTGAGAAAACTTGGATTTCATGATCGAGCGGCTGCTGACAAGCCACACATCAAGCCAGTAAATGCCAAACGACGTCTTGCTTGGTGTAATGAGCGTAAACATTGGGCGATTGAACAGTGGAAAAACGTTGCGCGGAGTGACGTACCACGGCACACAATGTGGCGATCCGATGGCAGGGTGCGTGTATGGCGTATGCCCGGTGAACGTCATCTGCCAGCGTGTGTAGTGCCAACAGTAAAATTCGAAGGCGGTGTTCGTGTTTTTCATGAAGGAAGCTTGGACCTCTTGTTGTTTTGCGTGGCACTATCACAGCACTGGCCTACATTGATGTTTTGAGCACCTTCTTGCTTCCCACTGTTGAAGAACAATTCGGTGATGGCATCTTTCAACACGATTGAGCACCTGTTCATAATGCACGGCCTGCGAGGGTGTGGTAACACGACAATAACATCCCTGTAATTGACTGGCCTGCACAGAGTCCTAACCTGAATCCTATAGAACACTTATGGGATGTTTCGGAACGTCGAATTTTTGACAGGCCTCACCGGCCAACGTCGATACCTCTCCTCAGTGCGGTACTCCATGAAGAATGGGCTGCCATTCTCCAAGAAACCTTGCAGCACCTGATTGAACGTATGCCTGTGAAGTGGAAGTTGTCATCAGGGGTAAGCGTTGGCCTACACCGTATTGAATTCCAACAGTACCAATGGAGGGTGCCACGAAGTTGTAAGTCATTTTCAGCCAGGTGTCCGGATACTTTTGATCGCGTAGTGTATCGAGTTTCTACTTAACAATCATTTCTCAACACAGCCTATCCTGCAACACACTTACAAGCTTTTCAGTCTCTTTCTGACCACCCTATATTTGTGACTTACTGGATGGGGCGGTCATTCTATTGTTTACGAGCCAACTGCCTAAGTAATTGCGTTTAACTTACTGAAGTCCAACCTCCAGTTTCGGACCGCTCACTATCAGCTAAGTACAGTATCACTGCTGCTAAACTGGCTCGGGTGAACTATCCATAAAAAGGAGGCTAACACAAAAATCCCCGTGTATGACAGCGAATCCAGCACATAACATCTTACAAGGATCCTAAGTTTGCATCTATCTACTTATTCTGAAGTAGGTCCTCAAGTAACGGAAGTTCCGCTGCTTCGAGCGAATAACAGTTCCAGGCAGTGAACAGCTATCCCTTTTACACAAATCAAGCTTTACATGAAAAATAAATTGTACTTCACTGTAATATTGGAAAATTTAAGTCCGCACACAGTCACTAGAATACTCTCATCACGAAAACAAAAACAGTGAACTGCTGAACAAACAAATATTCTCTAACCCCGATTTACAATCACTGCGGCACTAAAATGTGACTAATTAGCTTTAAGAGAATCATTCAACTTTGCAACCATGATTTATTCTGACCTGGCGTAAGTAAGAGCATTACGTTAGTCAAGAACGGATACAGTGCTAAGATCGGCGATAATGTATTATTACAGAATCTTACTTTCGCTCGGCCACAACTTCTGTATATTCTTTTATGTCCGGGCTACTGGTGTGTTACCGTCACCCCTCACACCTCCTCTGTCCGGATATTCAACCGCCTGCGGGTTGAAGTAGGTGGAGGCTCTTAACTCAATATGAAACAAATTTCCAAAACAGTTAATACAATCGTTATTCCACCACTTGACAAACATCTTTACTGCATCCGCCCAGCATTACTAGTAATAAATATTGAATGTACGCCGTATATACAGTAGTAGGTGCGCTAGATGGATAATATACTTGCAATCTCAGACGTCTCTCAGGTGATTATCTGTCTGAAAGTCATTTCCAATAAGAAATTAAGCAATATTCAGATTTGCACAAAATCTCAACGTGGTGCATACACTGACACTAAGTTCTCAATGTAGATAAATATGGAGCTACAGATTTCACGACATGTAAAAAACTACTAATTCTGGACTGCTGGACTAAGGAGTCAGAGTGGATTCCGTAAAGACAAACAAGTACAATGGAGTAACGAAGTGTAGGCTATGTGATGTATACTGATCATATCGGTGGAGTTGCAGATGAGGAAAATTGTAAGAGTCGATCGATTCGTAAGATTATAGTGAACTGTAATTTTATTACGAAAAATTTGGCTTACATAACTTTTTTGTGTCAAAATGGAATGCTGGTGTTGTGTGACGGAGTAATAGGGAACAGTCAGCTTATTCAAACGTCTACAATGCGAATGTTCACAGGTTTGTTTCCTTCGAGAAAGAATGTACGACAAATACTTTAAAAGTTTTAATTATGACATCGAAAAAACCGAGCTGCGACCTTGAAACAGCTGATGGTATTAATCCTTCTCTACATATTCACGCTTCTATTCGAAACACTTTTGTCAACGTTGTGTGTCTTGGTGAAGATCGTGTTTGTGGCAGTCTGCATTTTGGGCTGTTTAGGAAACTTTCCACCTCGATAATCAACCCGTCGCCATTCTGCAAGTGTCTGCTAAGCAATGGTTTCTTCATCCGCGGAAAGAGAGGGCAATCATTGTGTGTCATGTCAGGAGAATACTGAAGAGAGCGAAGTTTGGTAGACTGAAGAAGCAGCGTGTGTGACTGTGTACACTAAAGGACGAGCATCCCTTTGTTGGACAGCTTCCCGCGGCGTTGCGTCTCGACAGCCTCTCGTTCCTCGTCATGAGATTTGGTAGTATGCTCTTCAGGTGGTTTTCCTCGTACGCGCACCAACTGTTAGCGCCACACCATGGCAGACCCAATAAACACCCAACATCATCTTGCCCGATGACGGTCATATCTTCGCCTTTTTCGGTGCTGATGAATCCTCATTTTTCTACTGCTTGCTGTGTTCCTATGTCTCGCGGTCATCATGATGTACGTAGCACTCGCTCAAGCTGATGAGGAGCCTTACGTAGTCATCTCGACTGGCGTTAAATGGCTACGGCATTTCCTCTGCTGACTCTGTAAGACTGGCTTTCTGGATGGGCCTGAGCATTCGCAGGATCCAGCAGGCGTCGAGCCTGCTCTTGTAGAAAATGTGTAATACGTTGAAAACGGAAGCACTGCCCATTTCAATTTTTCCCACAATCGCCTCGAATGCGATTCGCCAAGATTTAGGGCTTCCACAAATAGATGGTCTCCGTTCTTTCGCATTCAGGCTTGTATGGCCTCACTAGAAGCGTCTACACCAACTAAAAACTATGTTAAATGATGATGTCATACACCACCAAGTCAGAATGGAGAGCTGCTGCGTTGGTCCCGTAGAAATACAGAAACAGAATTAGCGCGCGATACTCCATATATCAACGAGCTGCACCTCTCTGTCTTCGCTCCCCTAGTGGCGTCCTTCAGTACTGTGTTTCTTATGTACACCAGGACAGCAGACGTCTATCTGCAAACAAACAAACAAACAAGAAATGCAATTTAAATTTTTCAGTTGATAATTAAATCTTTATGTCTGCTCCCTTACTGTTGAAAGGTGGCCACACTGAGTCACAGCGCCAGAGATTGCGCCAAAGAGTATTATTCAGCCGCATCCACTGGCAGCTACCGCTGAGAAGCTGGTGAGTGCAGTAGTAGTTCTGAGGTAGGCGTGATCTGTGCTTGTTGAGACATCGATAGAGTACTAGTTCTGTTGGGCAAGACACCTTATGTTATTCGATTGGGGATGTAATTGATCGGGGTGTATTTTTCGTCAATATATATGAAGGTAAAGAAATTTTTTTATTTTTAATGTCCTATGTAAGAATGCCTCTTGGTCACAGGTTCTGTCAACAAACCATCTGGCTCGTGTTTTTGTATTTGACTGCAATTCTGGTTTCTGTATGCAATTATAGTATTTCTGGTTTTTTTAATTACTTTAGTGTAAAAGGGTGTTTAAAATATCTTGTCTTATCATGGAAGAACCGTGCCAGATGTGTACGTTGAATCACACTTCCACACACAGAACAGTTACATTTGTGCTTTGTTATTTCGTAGCTCTTATAGTTGCTGGGGACTTAATTAATTAACTGTGTTAACAGAAATTTCCTTTCATTCTTTGTTGTTATTCTCTGCAGTCAGATTGCGTACTAATATTATTCAGGGCCAACCGGTTACGAGACTGCGTAATCCGACGAACAGCGACAAAAATTAAAAAAATATTTGCATTCTATTTAATTAAGCCCCCATGCACGTGGCGACCGCTGCTCGGATCGTCCCTTGGAACCTTCTGATAGTAAAAGTAACAAACAGTAGTATTGTGGTAATTTTTAGTTTAGTAACTGTAGTCTATTGCATGTGTAGATTTGGTAATAAACATTTGTAGTTGTCCTGCCTTCTTCTAATGGTATCTTTGCAGAATTTAATTTTTGATGTCTCATATACAGGTTTGACAATTTTGTGCCATTATGAACATTTCAATTGTTCGTTAATCGTGATTGTCGGGAAGCATTTCGTGTGAATGGTATTGTTGGTGATAAAGTGTCATATTGTGTGCAATTTTCGTATGTTGTTGTTGTGGTCTTCAGTCCTGAGACTGGTTTGATGCAGCTCTCCATGCTACTCTATCCTGTGCAAGCTTCTTCATCTCCCAGTACCTACTGCAACCTACATCCTTCTGAATCTGCTTAGTGTACTCATCTCTCGGTCTCCCTCTACGATTTTTACCCTCCCCACTGCCCTCCAATGCTAAATTTGTGATCCCTTGATGCCTCAAAACATGTCCTACCAACCGATCCCTTCTTCTAGTCAAGTTGTGCCACAAACTTCTCTTCTCCCCAATCCTATTCAATACCTCCTCATTAGTTACGTGATCTATCCACCTTATCTTCAGTATTCTTCTGTAGCACCACATTTCGAAAGCTTCTATTCTCTTCTTGTCCAAACTAGTTATCGTCCATGTTTCACTTCCATACATGGCTACACTCCAAACAAATATTTTCAGAAATGACTTCCTGACACTTAAATCTATATTCGATGTTAACAAATTTCTCTTCTTTTGAATCGCTTTCCTTGCCATTGCCAGTCTACATTTTATATCCTCTCTACTTCGACCATCATCAGTTATTTTACTTCCTAAATAGCAAAACTCCCTTACTACTTTAAGTGTCTCATTTCCTAATCTAATTCCCTCAGCATCACCCGATTTAATTGGACTACATTCCATTATCCTCGTTTTGCTTTTGTTGATGTTCATCTTGTATCCTCCTTTCAAGACACTGTCCATTCCGTTCAACTGCTCTTCCAAGTCCTTTGCCGTCTCTGACAGAATTACAATGTCATCGGCGAACCTCAAAGTTTTTACTTCGTCTCCATGAATTTTAATACCTACTCCAAATTTTTCTTTTGTTTCCTTTACTGCTTGCTCAATATACAGATTGAATAACATCGGGGAGAGGCTACAACCCTGTCTCACTCCTTTCCCAACCACTGCTTCCCTTTCATGCCCCTCGACTCTTATGACTGCCATCTGGTTTCTGTACAAATTGTAAATAGCCTTTCGCTCCCTGTATTTTACCCCTGCCACCTTTAGAATTTGAAAAAGAGTATTCCAGTCAATATTGTCAAAAGCTTTCTCTAAGTCTACAAATGCTAGGAACGTAGGTTTGCCTTTTCTTAATCTAGCTTCTAAGATAACTCGTAAGGTCAGTATTGCCTCACGTGTTCCAACATTTCGACGGAATCCAAACTGATCCTCCCCGAGGTCTGCATCTACCAGTTTTTCCATTCGTCTGTAAAGAATTCGCGTTAGTATTTTGCAGCTGTGACTTATTAAACTGATAGTTCGGTAATTTTCACATCTGTCAGCACCTGCTTTCTTTGGGATTGGAATTATTATATTCTTCTTGAAGTCTGAGGGTATTTCGCCTGTCTCATACATCTTGCTCACCAGCTAGTAGAGTTTTGTCAGGACTGGCTCTCCCAAGGCCGTCAGTAGTTCTAATGGAATGTTGTCTACGCCGGGGGCCTTGTTTCGACTCAGGTCTTTCAGTGCTCTGTCAAACTCTTCACGCAGTATCGCATCACCCATTTCGTCTTCATCTACATCCTCTTCCATAATATTGTCCTCAAGTACATCACCCTTGTATAAAGCTTCTATATACTCCTGCCACCTTTCTGCCTTCCCTTCTTTGCTTAGAACTGGGTTGCCATCTGAGCTCTTGATATTCATACACGTGGTTCTCTTCTCTCCAAAGGTCTCTTTAATTTTCCTGTAGGCAGTATCTATCTTACCCCTAGTGAGATAAGCCTCTACATCCTTACATTTGTCCTCTAGCCATCCCTGTTTAGCCATTTTGCACTTCCTGTCGATCTCATTTTTGAGACGTTTGTATTCCTTTTTGCCTGCTTCATTTACTGCATTTTTATATTTTCTCCTTTCATCAATTAAATTCAATATTTCTTCTGTTACCCAAGGATTTCTAGCAGCCCTCGTCTTTTTACCTACTTTATCCTCTGCTGCCTTCACTACTTCATCCCTCAGAGCTACCCATTCTTCTTCTACTGTATTTCTTTCCCCTATTCCTGTCAATTGTTCCCTTATGCTCTCCCTGAAACTCTGTACAACCTCTGGTTCTTTCAGTTTATCCAGGTCCCATCTCCTTAATTTCCCACATTTTTGCATTTTCTTCAGTTTTAATCTACAGGTCATAACCAATAGATTGTGGTCAGAGTCCACATCTGCCCCTGGAAATGTCTTACAGCTTAAAACCTGGTTCCTAAATCTCTGTCTTACCATTATATAATCTATCTGATAGCTTTTAGTATCTCCAGGGTTCTTCCACGTATACAACCTTCTTTCATGATTCTTAAACCAAGTGTTACCTATGACTAAGTTGTGCTCTGTACAAAATTCTACTAGGCGGCTTCCTATTTCATTTCTTAGCCCCAATCCATATTCACCTACTAATGTTTCCTTCTCTCCCTTTTCCTACACTCGAATTCCAGTCACCCATTACTATTAAATTTTCGTCTCCCTTCACTATCTGAATAATTTCTTTTATTTCATCGTACATTTCTTCAATTTCTTCGTCATCTGCAGAGCTAGTTGGCATATAAACTTGTACTACTGTAGTAGGTGTGGGCTTCGTATCTATCTTGGCCACAATAATGCGTTCACTATGCTGTTTGTAGTAGCTTACCCGCATTCCTATTTTCCTGTTCATTATTAAACCTACTCCTGCATTACCCCTATTTGATTTTGTGTTTATAACCCTGTAATCACCTGACCAGAAGTCTTGTTCCTCCTGCCACCGAACTTCACTAATTCCCACTATATCTAACCTTAACCTATCCATTTTCCTTTTTAAATTTTCTATCCTACCTGCCCGATTAAGGGATCTGACATTCCACGCTCCGATCCGTAGAACGCCAGTTTTCTTTCTCCTGATAACGACATCCTCCTGAGTAGTCCCCGCCCGGAGATCCGAATGGGGGACTATTTTACCTCCGGAATATTTTACCCAAGAGGATGCCATCATCATTTAATCATACAGTAAAGCTGCATGTCCTCGGGAAAAATTACGGCTGTAGTTTCCCCTTGCTTTCAGCCGTTCGCAGTACCAGCACAGCAACGCCGTTTTGGTTAATGTTGCAAGGCCAGATCAGTCAATCATCCAGACTGTTGCCCCTGCAACTACTGAAAAGGCTGCTGCCCCTCTTCAGGAACCACACGTTTGTCTGGTCTCTCAACAGATACCCCTCCGTTGTGGTTGCACCTACGGTACGGCCATCTGTATCGCTGAGGCACGCAAGCCTCCCCACCAGCGGCAAGGTCCATGGTTCATGGGGGGGTATATATATATTTTTTTTCGTATAGGGACGAGTTTTGTATGTTTTGTAAATGATTACGCAATCGATGAAAAAGGCAAAAATGATGGATAGTGAGAATGACGAAATTGTTAACATGCGAACTCGCCAGCACATGAGAACAGTATAATGAATAATGAAGTAGAAAACAATTTAATAAGTCGGGAAAGTAGTCCGGAACCAGTTCAAAATTTTTCACAATCAAAAAATTTTCAGAATTCGAGATTAACGACAGAAGATTCTGGAATAGTATCGAACACAGATAGCCTTACAGCTATGACCAAAGAAGTTGATTTTGCGGGAAATGTTAGGGGTGAAAAGAGTTTCAAATCAGTTAATATGGAGCAGTTGATGAGTGCAATATTAAATTTGGGATCTGAATTAAAAACAGTGGGATCACAAATAGGAAGAATTAAAACTGATATGGGAACAATGGAAACACAGTTAAGATCTGAATTAAAAACAGTGGGATCACAAATAGGAACAATTAAAACTGAGATGGAAACAATGGAAACACGGTTAGACTCACGAATAGGGACATGTTTTAAAAACATGAAAGATGAATTAAAGAAAGGAATTAGAGAAGAAGTACAACCGATTTTGAATGCTCACAATAATAGATTAATTTCAATAGAAATCAGACAAAAGGAACAGGATAGAGAACAGGAAGAAAGAGATCGCGTGATTGTACGATAAGGAAGAAATATTTGAAAGAATCGAGGAATCTGTACCAAATGAAAGAATAAATAACCTAACACAACAGTGTGAACAGTTAACTACTAAATGTGTCAATACCTGAACCCGAGTCGCGACACTTACGGAAGACGTAAATCAACAGGAAGAACAAATAGGTGACTTATCGGAAAGAGTTGAGGAGATTTCAGATAAATTGACAAGTCTTAGTTTAAATGGAGACAGAGATTCAGACGATACAGCTCCATTGCCATTTGCAGAAACCGAAGAGTACCAGAACATAAATAAACATGTTGAAAATCAGGGAAAATTTAATGAACGCGTTAAAAGGGAATTTGAAGTTTTACGGAAGCAAGTCAAACAAATTGAAAGCGAAATCGTGGGAAAAGACAGCAGAAGAAATTTAGAATCATAGGTAGCAGAGGGCCTTGAAGAAAATAATTTATTTCATTTACGAGAAGAAACAAGAGTGCGCCAGGCGCGCGAACTTGACAATAATCGACATTCGGACTGGGACAGACGCGGTAGGTCTTTGTCGCCACGAGGCGAAAACTTTGACTATAAACACTTTCTAACTGCTCGGAAATTTAAGATCTTTCGCAATTCTAAGAATGACATGTTCATGGTTAAATCGATTTATGTACGCACTTTCACCAAATTGGCCACTAAGTCACAAACTGGAATTTATGTGCGGCTATTTGCATCCTCAGGGGATTCGCTACATTGATTGAATGTGTGTCGTTGCGTGTACAGGGCCCCGAGCTGTAGTAGTGCTATTTCCCTTTTCGTTTTCTGCACCGCTGCCTACTCTTTTACTATTCTTTGTATCTATCAAAACAACTCTTCAACTATCAATCTATCTGGAGAGTCGGTAAAGAATAACCGGATATGACTATTTTACCCAAAAGCAATTTCGGAAATTACCCTTTGGACTTACTGTATCTTCAGCAGCAGTCATTCGTAGCTTAAACCAAATTTTACCTGTTTATCTTCGTCACAATATTACTTCATATGTTGACGATATTCTTATTGCTAAACGTTCTTGGAGTGAGCACAACAAAATTTTGGATTCATTATTACGTATTTTTGCAAGAGTTGGCATTACAGTGAACTTGGAAAAATCTGAATTTGGTCGTTCTCAGGTGAAATTTCTTGGTCATATTATTTTACGGAAGGTATTCTTCCTGATCCAGAGAAACTAGACGCTATTCGCAATTATGCTGTTCCTACTACAAAACGTGATGTTCGTAGTATCCTTGGTGTCTGTAATTTTCTTAGACGCTTTGTTAGATTGGACGCTTTGGCAACACCTCGTTTATGCGAACTATCTGGAAATAATTCTAATTGGTGTTGGGATGAAGAAGCTCAAGCAGAATTTGAACAACTTCGTGATGCTTTAGTTGCTGCTCCACTTCTTTTACATCCGGATTTATCCAAAGATTTTTGTTTGGCGACGGACTCATCATACAAAGGCCTAGGTGCACACTTATTTCAAGAGATAGAAGAAAACGGCGTTGTAGTACAGAAAACTATTGCATTTGGAAGTCGTGTTCTCTCTAAATCAGAAAAGAATTATTCGATTACGGAACTTGAAGCCTTGGCTGTTGTTTGGGCTTTCACAAAATTTCGCATATTTTTATATGGCAGACATACTAAGGTTTACACCGATCATCGAGCTCTGGAATTTCTTATGTCAGCAAAATTAACACATGGAAGATTGTCACGATGGGCACTGTATCTACAGGAATTTGACTTTAGTATTGTTTACACACAGGGTTCTTCAAATATTATTGCTGATGCTTTATCACGTGCACCTATGGGTTTGAAACAAAGTGCTGAGGAGGACTGCAAAGAAAACAATTATTGTTTGATGTATATTCAAGGTGTTGCGTTTGAAAATTTTATATCGTCTTCGCTCGGACATCGCTAAGGAGCAAAATAAGGATCCAATCTGGAAGGACATTAAGGAGAAGTGGATGAGGAAGGAAAGCGTAGCGATTAGACAGTATTATTTAGTTCGCAATGATATTGTTTGGTTAGTTTGCATTCCTGATGAGTGGGTTAATAAATTGATTTGGTATACACATTTCAGTTATGCACACTTTGGTCCCAGAAAATGCTTTCATAAATTACGAGAAAATTGCTACTTCAGTAATATAGAAAAGCGTATTCGAACTGTTCTTGCCAAATGCAAATTATGTCAAAAGGCTAAGCCGCCAACTTTTTCTCACAGAGCATCGTTGTTTCCTATAATTCCAGCGAAATTAAAGGAAATGACTGCAGTCGATTTGTTCGGTCCAGTGGTTCGTTCTGCTAATGGTTTTGCGTACATTTTGGTAGCAGTGGAACTGACATCAAAATTTTCTTGAAGAAGTGGGACATGTTGATAAGGTTATATCAGATAATGGATCACAGTTTCGCTCCAGAATTTGGCTTCGTTCTCTACGGCGTCGTAAGATTAAACCAATGTTCATTTCACTTTTTCACCCTCAATCTAACGCTTCAGAGAGATGGATGAAGGAAATCAATAAATTGTGTCGACCTTATTGTCATCAGAATCACAGCACGTGGGATCAGTATCTTCATATTTTTTCAAAACATTCTGAATGAACTCCCTAATGATTCAACTTCTTTACCGCCTATATTAATATTAAAAAATAAAGCACCGACAAATCGTATTTCTGAAATCGTTCCTTTTCCTCCTTCACGGAAACTGCGGCATTCTGAAGTTGTCAACCTGGCTCTACAAAATATTGCATCTGCGGCTGAAAGAAGAGAGAAATCAGCTAAACGTCCTGGTCGTTTAAAAACCTTGTCAGTTGGTAAAAAGGTGTTAATTAAGTCTCTTCGTTTGTCTCACAAAGGAAAAGGCTTGTGTCGCAAATTTTTTCTGCTTTATAACGGTCCATATAGAATTCGCAAAATTATTCATGATAACACTGTTGAAGTAGAAGCTCTTAAATCTCGGCGCTCTAAGGGAATACATCATATATCGAACGTTAAAATTTTTGTGGAATGACATAATTTTGAGAAACTAACAGTTATACGTAAACACACGGAGAGTTCAAGGATACCGCGCCGCGTTCTGGCGGCGGCACATACTAAAAGCAACAGTCAAGTCTGCGTGCCACACAAGGCAGTCGTTGACCGCAAACAATTACTTCCTACGTCACGCGTACCTACAGCTGGTCGAGCGCTCAGTGCGAATGCACTGACAGCCGTAAACAAATACACAGTCTAATTTCTCTGATTAAATTCAGTGTAAAGCTATAGTGACTTGATAAATTATGTTAACGTTCAGTATACAGTTGTACAAAATATTTAAGAACTCAGGTAAATTCTGTGTGTCCGACGTTGAGAGGACTTTCTATCGAAAAAATTTCAGGAAGAATGAAATTTCAAAAAAGAAAGTAATAAACTAAAAAGGTAACTATTAATTGAGTTTATTTTTCAGGAAACATATTTCCACTTAGGTACGTACTTTAGACGTAATTTGCTGCTCGCGATTACGTGATTCATACTTCGTGTTAACTGATATTGACAATGATTGATTAATGAACAGGGTTGTTACTTATGTATATTATGCATCGCTTGGCTCCACTGCTTTTTCACTGATGTCATATTTTTTATTCTGTGCCTGCTGAGCTTATTTATTTAAATTATAATTGTCACCTGATTAATTGTGCTGATATGGTTATGTATGTAAGTCATAATTTGTGATTTATCTGCTTGCGCCTTCATGTTTACTTATTAAGATTACATATGAACATTTATTTGCTTATGCTGATATGATGCTAATGACCTGTTTATTATGTGAGATATATATTTGCTGCTTTACGTATGGATTGCATATTTACACATTTTTGTTTTGTTGTCATAACTACTCTTTAATTTGGTATATAGAAGTGCTGATATATGGTGTACAAACATGGAGTTTAGGTTACACTATGGTATTAAATATAAATTGTTTGCTTGGCAGAGCCTCGTTATAGGGATTGTGCTACATCCACTTGTTAACATTCTGTTCTCTACTGGTATATTTACTCGCTATTGCATGTTTTGCTTACGCTCAGTGCTTTATATTTTAAGATAAGGAAATGAACTGCTATAATTCTACGAACGACATTGGTACAAGAAACTTCATTGAAGTCACATGAGCTGGAGGTTTTATGGAAGCTGTATAAATGTATGGTAATAGGAAGAAAGCTAACGACATGACATACCAACACTAGGTTTAGACCATTGACAGTTATTACACTGCATTCTTCGTGAGCAATTGAAATAGCAAGTGACACTTGACACAAGAAATGCTCCACATGTTTGCTTCTGTTGTGCCATGATCCTTGAAGTGGTGTACTGACTGAAATATTACGATCATTCACACTCCGTACTCGTACGTACTTACTGAAAGTTATTCAAACTAAAGGCTGTTGGAGGTCATGTATGCATTCCTTTATTTAATGATGGACAAGGTAACCAAAAGGTATTTTATAATTCATAATGAGTAGAAGATTTGGGTCAGATGGATTACACAGAGGTTGTGTGTGGACATTGTGTCTTCGGATTGCATGGGATGATGAATTGAAGTTTGCAATAGGATTTTATCTGTACTTGTTCGAGGAGACTGACTAGAGGAAAGAGTTGTTATGGAGGTGAAATGATATTGGTATATGTATCGACGTATTGAAGAGGTGTTATTGAAGTATTGAGATTTGTGATGATGATTATTGGAGTTTTGGTGGATAAGAGGTAAGGTAAATGATATTGGTGATAAGGTTTATGTGTATCGACGTATTGAAGAGGTATTATTGAAGTATTAAGATTATTGTGATGCTGATGATTATTGGAGTTTTGATGGATAAGAGGTAAAGTAAGTAAGGAGCATATTTTTTTTTTGTTGGTTTATATGGAACAAGGAGGATGAAGATGGCAGACTAGAACACTCAAGTGGAAGGAAGATTGTCTACATACACACACTTTGTTAAATCAATAAGCAGTATATACTTTTTTTTGAGAAAGGAAGTATTTTCATATCATGGCACACTGACAGTTGCTCAGAAAAAGTTGGCTTGGCGAACATTGGTCTTGACATGATGACTATGACGTTGACTAACTATTATTGACTGTTGTACACTGTTGCCACTACTACTTGATACACATATTGAGCATCAAATTTTGACAGAATTTCATTTACACACTTAACACTATTCAGTTACACACTAGTACTTAATATGTGTATGAGAGATGAGTGAGTGTGTTTTGTGTGTTTTCCTTTCCTAATCCCAAATAATTGGTACCGACCTATCTTCTAAATATTATTTTACTTGTTTGTTGTGGCTTGCACTGACACCCATAAATATTAGGTTTACTGGCATTTGTGTTTTTGTAATAGTTAATGACAATTATCTGATATCATTTGTGTGTTTGCTATAATTTGTACGTTTCGTGTAAGAGCATTAATAATGATTTTGTAAAAGCAATTGTGTGTGCATTCAAACTGTTCGTGCTTGCACCTATTCAACATTGATGGGTGCCACCTGGAAATGTTTAATTTGTGCTAATGAACTCTGATGAACTGTCTGATTAGTGATAGTGAATATTATGGACTGTTACTTGCACTTGTTCAACACTGATGGGTGCCACTAATGGAACTGCTTGTACTGAGATAATGTCACTTGTTGGTGTCTGCACCTGCTCAACATTACTGGGTGCCACTGATGGAACTGCTTCTACTGAAATGATGTCACTTGTTGGTGTCTGCACCTGTTCGACATTGCTGGGTGCCACTGATGGACTGCTTGTGCTGGAATAATGTTAATTGTTGGTGTCTGCACCTGTTCAACATTGCTGGGTGCTACTGATGGGCTGCTTCTACTGAGATGATGTCACTTGTTGGTGTCTGCGCCTGCTCAACATTGCTGGGTGCTACTGATGGAACTGCTTCTACTAAGAGAATGTCACTTGTTGGTGTCTGCACCTGCTCGCCATTTTTGGGTGCCACTGTTGGAGCTGTTTAAATACTACTGATGAAATGTTATGAGACTGCTATTTGCACCTGTTGACCATTGCTGGGTGCTACTGTTCGAACTGTCAACTACTCTGTGGAGTCCTACTTGTTTATTGAACTATTGAAAGGATTTTATGTGAATATTTGTGTAAACTTATTTTTGTGTGTTTACTGTTTATGAAATGTTATGAGACTCTTACCTGCGCCTATTCGTCATTGCTGGCGCTATTGATTGAGTTGTTTCACTACATGATACCTGTGTAAAATCACATGTATGCAAGCATTTGTATTCCTTACTGTATTTTATATTTTAGATTATTGAAGGGACAGTGCAAAGCCAAAATTTATTTAGTTATGTGGTATTTACTTATTTAATATTATCTTTTATTTTTGTCTGTATTTTTTGGACGAATTTGGTGGTATTTTCACCACCAATTCTGGCAAAAATACCATCAAATTCTAGCCCGTGGAGGAGGGGCACATGAAAGGTGGCTACACTGAGTCACAACGCCAGAGATTGGGCCAAAGAGTATTACTCAGCCGCCTCCACTGGCAGCTACCGCTGAGAAGCTGGTGAGTGCAGTAGTAGTTCTGAGGTAGGCGTGATCTGTGCTTGTTGAGACATCGATAGAGTACTAGTTCTGTTGGGCAAGACACCTTATGTTATTCGATTGGGGATGTTGTAATGATCGGAGTGTATTTTTCTTCAATATATATAAAGGTAAAGAAATTTTTTTATATTTTTAATGTCCTATGTAAGAATGCCTCTTGGTCACAGGTTCTGTCAACAAACCATCTGGCTCGTGTTTTTGTATTTGACTGTGATTCTGGTTTCTGTATGCAATTATAGTATTTCTGGTTTTTTAATTACTTTAGTGTAAAAGGGTGTTTAAAATATCTTGTCTTATCATGGAAGAACCGTGCCAGATGTGTACGTTGAATCACACTTCCACACACAGAACAGTTACATTTGTCCTTTGTTATTTCGTAGCTCTTATAGTTGCTGGGGACTTAATTAATTAACTGTGATAAGGGAAATTTCCTTTCATTCTTTGTTGTTATTCTCTGCAGTCAGATTGCGTACTAATATTATTCAGGGCCAACCGGTTACGAGACTGCGTAATCGGACAAACAGCGACAAAAATTAAAAAATATTTGCATTCTATTTAATTAAGCTCCCATGCACTGTACCGACTACTGTGAAACAAATCAATTTCGTTCGTAATATTGTAACGTCTCATTTTCATTTTGATGTTTCGTAAGGCCCCTTCACTAATTTGTTCTTACCGGATGTAGTAAAAATCGAAACGAAAATTCCTAAAACTAGAGTAATATTTTCTATTTGCATATGTGTGTTGCACAAGAACCGATATCAAGAATAGAGTTGTGTGGAAGAAGACAAGACATATACTGGAGCCACTGAGAGCAATAAAAAAGTCCCCCTGCGGGTTCGGGGGTTAGAATAGGCCCGCCGTATTCCTGCCTGTCGTAAGAGGCGACTAAAAGGAGTCTCAAACTTTTCGGCCTTATATGATGGTCCCCTGTTGGGTTTGACCTCCATCTCTCAAAATTTTCCGAAGAGCGAGCCGACTGGGGAAGGGCGCCTTACTTGGTGCATTGTGTCCATCTTGCGATCAGACCTTTCGCCAGTTTATACACCGTTGAACTGTAGTCCTGTCCGCTCTCCATCTCTTGGGCATGACTCTTTTTGTGCGTGCAGATAACACCTTGCGCTGTGCAGTGCCTCTTTCTGCACCGATGGCGACCATGGACCACATGTTACCTAACATCCAGCACGGTAGCCAGTCCGTTGTGGTGGGGCCGCCATGTACCCTGTTGGTTGTAGCCCCCTGACAACACAGGGATCGCTCTACTGATGTCTGCGCCGTTAACTCCCCACATATGCCAAGGAGTAGATGCCTGTCCTCCTGCGGTATCTGGACTCCCGGCAACGGCCATCCTGCCAGTTGGCTCTTGCCGTGGCTGGGTGGCGCCCGTGGGGAGGGCCCTTGGTCGGAGGAGGTGGCATCAGGGCGGATGACCCGCAATGAAGCGTGGTACATCGTCTCTCGCTGGTGGCCAGCCGCCAGCAGTCTCTAAGCGTTCTCGGGCTCAGTTTAACGCTCAGAAGTACGATCCGAAAACGTTCCCCTCCCTGGCCACACCGTGGGAGGAACGTAAGTCTCAGGATGGCAGTAGCAGTTATTCGCCCCGCTTCTTAGTTTGTACGAGGGTTGATGGGGAGTCTTTTCTCTCCACAAAGCCTCAGTTCTTCGTCGAACATTTAGAGGACAAGTTTGGGGAGGTGGAGGGCTTGTCAAAAATGCGCTCTGGGTCAGTCCTGATACAAACGGCATCCTCTGCCCAGTCACGACGGTTACTCGCTTGTGACAAGTTGGGGGATGTTGCCGTTACGATAACACCCCATAAGAGTTTAAATATGGTCAAGGGAGTTATTTACCATAGGGATCTTCTTTTGCAGTCTGATGAAGAGCTGCGCGCCAATTTAGAGCGCCGAGGTGTACATTTCGTCCGGCGCCTTCATCGGGGTCCGAAGGAAACTCAGATTGCTGCCGGTGCCTTCATCTTGGCCTTCGAAGGGGATACGTTACCGGAAAAAGTCAAGGTGATGGTCTACCGATGTAACGTTAAGCCCTATATCCCTCCCCCGATGCGGTGCTTTAAGTGCTGGAAGTTCGGCCATATGTCTTCTCGCTGCACTTCCAGCCTCACATGTCGAGATTGCGGACGCCCATCACATCCCAATACTCCATGTGCCCAGCCTCCCATCTGTGTCAACTGCGGGGAGCACCATTCACCTTGCTCGCCAGACTGCCGAATTTTCCAGAAAGAGCGTAAAATCATGGAATACAAGACCCTGGACCGACTAACCTATACTGAGGCCAAGAGGAAATACGACCGACTCCATCCTGTGAGAATGACATCTTCCTACGCTGCTACTACAACACATGTGCTAGCCCTGTCTGTTTCTCCAATTGTGGCCGGATCGACGAGCAATAAAACTCCTCCTGCCCCCTATCCAGTGGGGGGCTCTACCCACCGGGTTGCCCCTGCGCCACCTACCTCAGGAGCAACACCATCCCACCCATCGGGGACGTCCGTCCCCACTTCTAAGCCGGAGAAGTGTCCAACTTCTTCGGCTTCTCACGCTCGCAAGGGGTCCCTTGGGTTCCTCCCTTCCCAGGTTTCCGCCAGCGAGAAGCCTGACGACCGACAATGGCGTAAGTGCCCGCAATCAGCTGGTCGTAGGGCTTCACGATCCTCCTCCGTTCTGGAGACTGAATCGGTGAAGCCCTCCCAGCCGGTGCGACCCAAGGAACGGCGTGAGAAACTCAAGAAGAGCTCTCAGCCCAAGGAACTCGCGGTGGCAGCCATCCCACCGCAACCTTCCAGCTCTGCGTCTGAGGATGCGGTGGAGGTTCTGGCGTCCGCTGAGGACCTCCATCTCGCCGGTCCATCAGACGCCATGGAAAGCACTATCACAGGTGCTAAATCGGAGGCAGCAGGTGACCCAGCGGCGTAATCTCCCTTCCCAGTCCCACAAGCCTTTCTCAGCCATGGACAACACCATCTTCCAGTGGAACTGCAGTGGTTTCTTTCACCATCTAGCTGAGCTCCGCCAACTTATCAGCCTTCACCCTTTCCTCTGCATTGCTCTGCAGGAAACTTGGTTTCCGGCAATGCGAACCCCCGCCCTCCATGGCTATCGGGGTTATTATAAGAACCGAACAGCTTATGAAAGGGTGTCTGGTGGCGTCTGCATCTATGTCCTGAACTCTCTTCACAGCGAGTCTGTACCTCTCCACACACCTTTAGAGGCTGTCGCTGTTCGGGTGTGGACGCCACAGGCTGTTACCGTCTGCAGTCTTTACCTTCCACCGGATGGTGATGTCGCGGAGCATGTCCTGGCTGCTCTGATAGCTCAATTGCCTCCACCTTTCCTGTTACTGGGCGACTTAACGCCCATAACCATCTGTGGGGTGGGTCAGTGGCAACAGGTCGAGGCGCCATCGTTGAGCATTTATTGGCGCAGCTCGATCTCTCGATCTTAAATGATGGTGCCTTCACACACTTCAGTGTGGCGCATGGCACATACTCTGCCATTGACCTTTCCATCTGTTGCCCTAGCCTCTTACCGTCTGTCCAATGGAGAGTGCATGACGACCTGTGTGGTAGTGACCACTTTCTGATCTTTCTGTCACTGCCACAGCGTCAGTCTTCTGGGCGCCCTAGCAGATGGGCTATGAATCAGGCTGACTGGGACTTCTTCTCCTCCACTTGCCGCTATTGAGCCTCTCTCTAACGATGCCATTGATGCAGTGGTTCAATCGGTCACCACCGGCATCGTTAATGCCGCCGAATCTGCCATTCCCCGTTCTTCTGGGTCCCCTCGGCGGCGGACTGTGCCTTGGTGATCGCCTGAGATCGCTGAAGCGATTAAAGCTCGTCGGCGGGCGCTCCAGCGTCACAAGCGACATCCCTCAATCGACCACCTTATTGCCTTCAAACGGCTGCGTGCGCGAGCCCGCTGCATTATCCGCCAATGCAAGCAGGAGTGCTGGGAGCGGTATGTGTCCACCATTGGCCTCCATGTCACTCCATCGCAGGTCTGGGCCAAGATTCGCCACCTCTATGGCTATCGGACCCCTGTCTGTGTCCCTGCGCTTTCACTGAATGGAGCAGTTTGTACTGACTCCGACTCATTGCAAACCGCTTGGCAGAGCACTTTGCTATGAATTCTGCTTCTGCCAACTACCCCTTGGGCTTCCGCTCCATTAAGGAGCGGACAGAACGTCGGAGTCTTTCTTTTCGCACTCACCATCCTGAATTGTACAACGTTCCATTCAGTGAGTGGGAATTTCGAAGTGCCCTCGCCGCTTGTCCTGATACCGCTCCTGGGCCAGATAGCATCCACTCTCAGATGCTGAAACACCTTTCAGTGGACTGCCAGCGACGCCTCCTCGATCTTTACAACCGCATTTGCGTCGAGGGTGAGTTTCCGTCGCAACGGCGGGAAAGTCTTGTTGTCCCCATTCTGAAACCAGGGAAGAACCCTTTGGAGGTGGACAGCTACCGTCCCATTAGCATCACCAACGTTCTTTGCAAGTTGCTTGAACGGATGGTGAGCCGGCGCTTGAATTGGGTACTGGAGTCTCGAGGCCTTCTGGCTCCGTCTCAGGGTGGGTTCCGTAAAGGCCGCTCCGCCGCCGACAATCTGGTGAGCCTGGAGTCGGCCATCCGTACTGCCTTTGTCCGCCGTCAGCATCTGGTTGCTGTCTTTTTCGACATGCGGAAGGCGTATGATACGACATGGCGTCATCACATCCTTTCTACGCTTCATGGATGGGGTCTTCGGGGCCCTCTGCCGATCTACATCCGCAATTTTCTGTCGTATCGTACCTTCCGCGTGCACTTCGCGGCCTCATATAGTTCCTCCGAAGTCCAGGAGAACGGTGTGCCACAGGGTTCTGTTCTCAGTGTGTGTCTGTTTTTAATAGCTATTAACGGGCTCGCTGCGGCCGTGGGAAATACTGTCTCCGCTTCCCTGTATGCTGACGACTTGTGCCTTTACTACAGCTCTATTGGCATTGCAGCTGCTGAACGTCAGCTACAGGGCGCAATCCGCAAGGCGCAGTCTTGGGCTGTAGCGCATGGTTTTCAGTTTTCCGCAGCCAAGACCTGCGTTATGCATTTCTGCCGGCGACGCACTGTTCACCCGGAGCCACGGCTTTATCTTGACGGCGAGCTTCTTAAAGTGGTGGAGTCACATAGGTTTTTGGGGATGGTTTTTGATGCCCGGTTGACTTGGCTGCCTCATATTCGGCAGCTTAAACAGGCGTGTTGGCGGCATCTAAATGCTAGAGCCACACCAGGTGGGGCGCCGACCGATCTACTCTCCTACGGCTTTACCAGGCGTTAATCCAGTCCCGTCTGGACTACGGGAGTCTGGCTTATGGCTCAGCAACCCCATCTGCATTGCGGGTGCTGGACCCAATCCTCCACAGCGGGATACGCCTTGCCACTGGTGCCTTCCGAACCAGCCCTGTGGACAACATACTTGTGGAGGCAGGTGTCCCTCCACTGTGGTTACGACGCCAACAATTACTGGCTGCTTATGCTGCCCATGTTTTTAGCTTGCCCGGGCATCCAAATTATCGTGTCCTCTTCCCGCAGTCAGTCGTTCATCTGCCAGAACGCCGGCCCCGGTTGGGTTGTCCGGTCGCCGTACGTGTCAAACAGCTTCTTTCCTGGCTTGGGTGTTTCCCTGTTCCACCTCCTTTCCGGGCCCCTCTGCGTACACCCACGTGGTGTGTGCCTTGCCCTTGCCTTCGGCTCGACTTGGCACAGGGCCCAAAGGACTCAGTCCCTCCGGAGGCCTTCCGACGCCGCTTTTATTCCATCCTGGCCACGTATCAGGGCTCTGGCGTTGTCTACACCGATGGTTCGATGGTTGCTGGTCTAGTCGGTCATGCACTAACTCTAGGGGACCATTCTGAACAACGTACGTTGCTGGCTGGCTGCAGTGTTTACACTGCTGAGCTGGTCGCCATCTTTCGTGCCCTAGAGTATATCCGCTCCTGCTCAGGTGAGTCCTGTAGCGATTCCCTGAGCGGTTTACGAGCTCTCGACCAGTGTTTCCCTCGTTCTCGTCTGGTGATGGCTGTCCAGGAGTCCCTGCATACTCTCGCCCGTAGCGGCAGGTCTGTGGTCTTTGTTTGGACCCCAGGCCATGTTGGTATATCCGGCAATGAAACTGTTGACCGCCTGGCGAAAGAGGCCACCAGTACGCCATCTCTGGAGATTGGCCTCCTGGCGGCTGATTTGCGGGCAATCTTACGCCGCAAAGTTCTCTCATTTTGGGATGCTGAATGGCGCGGTCTGACCACCCCTAACAAACTCCGTGCCGTCAAGGACACGACGACTGTGTGGCGGTCGTCCATGCGAGCCAACCGCAGGGACTCAGTCGTCCTTTGTCGGCTCCGCATTGGCCACACCCGACTCACGCACAGTTATTTACTGTGTCGTGAGGATCCCCCTCTTTGTCGTTGTGGGGCGTCCTTGACGGTGGTCCATATTCTGTCGGAGTGCGCCCTTTTAACCGTGCTCAGGCAGACTTTTGCAATGCCTGACACGCTCTCTGCTCTTTTATCAGATGACTCTGCCATGGTGGACTTGGTTTTGTGTTTTATTCGGGCAGGGGTTTTTATCCTTTAATCCGAGTGCTTGTGTTTGTTTTTTAGTGTTGATTCTGGCTTTTAGCCTCTGATTTTAAACTGAGTTTTTAAAGTGTTCTTGGTGGCTGGCTTTTCCTATTTTTCTCTACGGTCGGCCAACCACCGTCACACTGTGTGTTTTAATTTGTTTTGTCTGGTCTCTGTCAGAGTATTTCATGTCCTGTTTCATCTGCTGTCTTTCCTGTTGTTCGTTTTTTATTCTCTTCGGGTGGTTTTAGTTTTTATGGAACAAGGAACCGATGACCATAGTAGTCTGGTCCCTTTAATCCCACAAACCAACCAACCAACCAGCAATAAAAAAGTAAAGCAAAGTCGTATTACATGAATGACTGGGAGATTCCGAAGAGCTGGCTCAGCCGGCTAATTGGAGAGGTTTCCCATCCTTCGCACCAGCAGGCAGCTTTTCGTCGCGAAGTATGAGAGCCATATACGTAACTGTATCTGTTGGCTGTAGCTGACTAATGGATGTATTTGTATTGTAGTGTCGCCTTCGTGTTGAAGGTGATGAGAGAAGGGTGAGGATAAAACGCGGTGCCGCAGAGTGGGCCAACTCGCTTCAAAACCTGGGCAGAATGGAAACTGGTGGTGTTCAGACTTAAGTCCCTCGAAATCTTGTGTAGGTTCAACTGGTGCATACTTATCCAAAGCTGCCGTGGCATTCCAGTCTCAAGTCGATATGATATGTGCAGCGACATCTGCCGATAACCAGTGATTCGAATATTGTTTTTGCGGCCTGTTTAGTATGTAAGAGCGATCCTGTTCAGCTTCCATGATAAAATGTGTAGCACTCCAGAAGGTATGTTTATGACATTTTTAACCAGTGTAATGACGTATATGGGCTTAAAACAAACCTAATAACGATGCTATCCGAAATATTTGGCTACAAAATTTCCTCTGCCTGGCTTCGCTTTTGTAGCTGGATCTTTTACTACGTTAATAGTACAGCTAACGAGTTCAAATGTATTTGCAAGCGCATATTTGCGAGTTTTTACTGGACGTTCACTTTTCTACCGTGCGGCAGTGTCACACAGTAAAAATGGGTCCGTCATTATTGTAGTTATCTTATAAAGTATTATGTGCATAAAAATGTCATTAGGGTTTTCTGGAGAACCGTTGGAAAGCTATTCAGAACTGTGATCGTAATTTGTTCTCGCAATCTAGCAAATAATGTTTTTAGAGAATTAAAATTTTCCTCAGTACTAAAATTCTGCAGAACTGTTCAAAATTTGAACAGAAAGCTGTAGAACTATAGCATGTCTATCAAGAATTCTTAAAAAAAATGTATTCTTTTCGAAAGTCAGCACCAACATCACCGGACTTATTTACAGGCATATTCTGCAATATGCCCGATGCCGTCATCAGTCCACATAGTTTTGATGCACGGATGTGCCATAATTAAAACTACTCCGTTGCCGAGTCGTCGGCTATCTAAAATGAAGTTACGCAGGAATGTCGGTATGAGGATATCCAGCGTTACCGAGAAAATTTTATACGCAAATACTCCCGTGAAAGAACTGTGAGTGATGTCTGCTTTTGGCGTCTTCGGATCCGCTCGCCTACAGACTCCAGAAAATGCCAGTGCCACATGGACTAAAAGACGTTCCTTTCGAACCATCTCCTAGTGGACTATGCAACAGCGACCCCTCTGAAAGGCGATAATGACAAGTGACGAATGTGGCTACGAAGTTGACTAAAAAATTTAAAATATCGAATGAAGCATTTCAATACGGCAATTTCGATTTCTATTTCTTTATCAGCGACCTCAGAATGCTTTATACCATAAGTTTTACTCGAATCTGCAAAATTTATAATTTTTTATCCGCCAAATTAGCTCCGCCATTTTCAGGTTTGTAAGTCCGACATCGGATCCCTAATCATCGACCCAAAGAATCCAAAAAGAACACCTTTTTGCAGGTTTTTAAATCCATTTTTCTACTACTTACACGTTTTGAAGCGCCAAGGTGTGCCGGGTCATAGCCTACTCTTCTCGAAGATCACTGAAACTCAAATTATTATAGCTATGGAAAACTGTCTAAGGTTCAGCCGAAATTTTTACAAATGACCTAACCGTGTCCAGAAAGGATTGATTAAATTCAGCTGGTGGTGGAGTGTTTATTGCTGTCAGAAATAGTTTACCTAATAGTGAAATCGAAGTAGACTGTTTCTGTGAGTTAGTATGGGTAGAGGTTACACTTCGCAATCGGAATAAATTAATAACTCACTCAGAAGATACAGTTGCTGAACGGTACAAACAAAACTTGAATCTCACTTCAAGTGTGTACCCGTCTCATTCAGCTACAGTTGGTGGTGACTTCAATCTACCCTCCATATGTTGACGAAAATACATTTTTAAAGTCGGAGCTAGGCCGTGTTCAGAAAATTATTTTAAAAAATTAGTTCAGAAGCCCACTAAGTGTAAGAGGTTGCGAAAACATACTTCACCATTTAGCAACAAATAATGCTGAGGAAATAGGGACCATCAGGAAGGATACAGGGATTAGTGACCAAAACGTTATAGTGAGACTGAGTACCATAACATACAAACTCACCGAAATTAAACGCAAAATACATCTATTTCAAAAATAAGATAAAAATTCGCATGAGGCCTACCTAAGAGATAGTCTCCACTCATCCAATATGAATTTGTAGACCACAGGCGGATTAAATTCAAAGAAAGAGTATCGACGACTATTGAGAGACGTATAACCCCATGAATCATGGACCTTACCGCTGGTGGGGAGGCTTGCGTGCCTCAGCGATACAGATAGCCTTACCGTAGGTGCAACCACAAGGGAGGGATATCAGGTGGGACGCCAGACAAACGTATGGTTCCTGAAGAGGGGCAGCAGCCTTTTCAGAAGCCGCAGGGGTAACAGTGTGGATGATTGACTGCTCTGGCCTTGTATCATCAACCAAAACGGTCTCGCAGTGCTGATACTGCGAACGGCTGAAAACGAGGGGAAACTGCAGCCGTAATTTTTTCCCGAGGGCATGCAGCGCTACTACATAGTTAGAGGGTGATGTTATCCTCTTTGGTCAGATATTCCGGATCTTTGGACGGGGACTACCCAAGCGACGTCGTCATCAGGAGAAACAAAATTGGCGTTCTACGGATCGGAGAGTGGAATGTTAGATCCCTTAATGGGGCAGGTAGATTAGAAAATTTTCAAGGAGAAATGGATAGATTACAGTTAGATATTGTGGGAATTAGCGAAGTTCGGTGGCAGGTGGGAAAGGACTTCTTGTCAGATGAGTACAGGGTTACAAATACAAAATCAAATAGGGATAATGCTGGAGTAGATTTAATAATGAACAAGAAAATAGGAATGCAGATAAGCTACTATGAACAGCATAGTGAACGTATTATTGTAGCCAAGATAGACACGAAGCCCGCAACCACCGCAGCAGTTGAAGATTATATGCTAGTTAGCTCTGTAGCCGATGAAGAGATTGAAGAAATGTATGACCAGACAAAAAAATTATTCAGATAGTTTAGGGAGACGAAAACTTAATAGCTGTGAGTGACGAATTCGATAAAAGGAAAAGGAAGAGAAGGAAAAATAGTTGGTGAGTATAGACTGGGGGAAAGGAATGAACGATGAAGATGCCTCGTAGAATTCTGCACAGAGCATGAAACCAGGCTGTACACTGGAAGAGACCTGGAGACACCGGCAGGTTCAGAGTGATTATGTAATGGTGCACAGAGAATTAGTATCCAAATTTTAAGATATTTCCAGGGGGCGGATGTGGACTCTGAGCACAATCTATAGGTCATGAATTGTAGATTAAAACTGAAGAAAATGCAAAGATGGAAACTGAGGAGTTGGGACCTGGTAAGTCGAAAGAAATGGAGGTTTACGACTGACAAGAACGAGGGAAATGAATACAGCAGAACACGATTTAGTAGCATTAAGAGAGGAAATATTGAAGGCAGCAGAAGATCAAATAGGTAAAAAGACAAGGTCAAGTAGAAATCGTTGATAACAAAAAAGACATCGAATTTAACTGCTGAAAGGAGAATATATAAAAAAAGGGAATAAAAATGTCCTACAAATGAGATCGACAGGAAGTGCAAAATGGCTGAGCAGAAATGGTTAGAGCTCTAATGCAAGGATTTAGAAACATATATCACTAGGGCAAAGATAGATGCCGACCAGAGGAAAATTAAAAAGGCCTTTGGAGGAAAGAGAAGCCGCTGTATGAACATTAAGAGCTCAGATGGAAAACCAGTCAAAAATGGTTCAAATTGCTCGGAGCACTATGGGACTCAACATCTTAGGTCATAAGTCCCCTAGAACTTAGAACTACTTAAACCTAACTAACCTAAGGACATCACAAACATCCATGCCCGAGGCAGGATTCGAACCTGCGACCGTAACAGACCCGCGGTTCCGGACTGCAGCGCCAGAACCGCACAACTGGCGAAAACCAGTCCTACGCAAAAAAGGGAAAGCTGAAATGTGAAAGCAGTATATAGAGAATCTATACAAAGGAGACGAATTTGAAACAGAAGATGACGTAGGTGCAGTGAGATGGGAGACATGATAATGCGAGGAGAATTTGACAGAACACTAAAAGATCTACGTCCCGCGGAGTAGACGGTATTCCGTCAGAATTACTGATAGCCTTGGGAGAACCAGCCATGACAAAACTCTTCCATATGCTGCGTAAGATGTGTGAGACGGGTGAAATACTCGCATATTCAAGAGGAATATAATAATTTCAATTACAAAGAAAGGATGTAGTGACAGGTATAAATATTACCGAACTACCAGTTTAAGAAGTCATGGCTACAAAATACTAACACGAATTCTTTACAGAAGAATGGAAAAGCTGGCAGGAGCCGATCTCGGGGAAAATCAGCTTTGATTCCGCAGAAATACAGGAAAACGCAAGGCAGTAGGAGCCCTACGACTTCTCTTAGCAGATAGGTTAAGAAAAAGCAAACCTACGTTTATAGAGTCTGTAGACTGCCTCGAAGAAAACGATTTTTTTGACAAACAGCCAACAAGAATTCAGAAAATATTCTTCTGTGGAACACAACTAACTCTCTATTCACAACAAGTAATGAGTGTTATCGAGAATTGGGAAGAAAGACGGTTCTTGGAATTTTAAAAGGAGGTTGTGAGATAAATTGCGCTTGTCACTGCATATCTGTCTGCTGAGGATTTTGTTCATTTCTCTTATAGTCTCCGACATTTACGTCTGGCCCCAAGAACAAGTAATGGCTATACTGCAACATTGTGTCTACATGCACCGTTGATAGGAGACTAGCAGTTGCTCGACTTGGGAAATACCGTGTCATACAATTGGTGCCATTAACACCACAACATAAACAGCCGTTATTGGAGTGGTGGGAGCATAGCCTGCTAATGATTGTCGTCGCTTTGCGCCCATCAATCAAACGCTGTTCTGCACTATCCGAAATCACCAAAATCTTCGTGTATGCCAGCGACCAGTGGAGACGTCTCTTTCCCTCCAATGTTTTAGAGAGGCATACTGATGTCATGGTGTAATGATGTGGAATACAATCGGATATGACTTGAGATGGTGACAGGTAGTGAGTGAAGGATCTCTGGTGGCACAACAGTACGTCACGCCTCAAGTTTACCTCTCATGTGTTAGCACCGTGAGATCAGTTTTCAACAGCACAATGCTCGACCACATACGGCACGTGTGTCTTTGACCTGTCTGCGTGCTTTTTAGGTTCTCTCGTGGCCAGCAAGATCCGTAGATCTGTCCCCCTAGAAACAATGGGAGACCAGACTGAAAGTCAACTCTGTCCCAGTGTCAGTATCCGGGATATCTGGGACCAGTGACAACAGCTGTAGACCAGCTTGCCTCAGGAGAGGACACCACTGTTTTATCACACCCTTAACAACCGAAACAGTGTATACACTCAGGCCAGAGGCCGTGCAACGTCATGTAGATAAGTGGGTTCATACTACAAGTTCTTTGCAAATTTGAATCACTTGTTATCACTGAAATAACATCACATATCCGCTCAACCTGTGAAGTTTCATTTCGTTTCCTCCTCCCATACTGGTTGGGATAGAAAGTATCTCCTGTCGCGCAACTTATTATGGTTCACAGGGTATATAAATAATTATGCGGAAGTCTAATAGGGTTACCAAAAATTCGATGAAAAGACAAAGCCTTACATAATTAAAATCAGGACAAATGCTTTACCGCACAAGAACAAAGAAGGAAGGGAACTCAGGTAAAGACGTAGTAAACCAGGTAATTAACAACAGTGTTACAGCATTGAAGGAATCTTTAACAGAATGTCTGCAATAGTCTTAAAAACAAACAACTGATATTTCATGGGGATCATTCGATCTATGCACCAATGTGCTCACTCGCTGATAAGGGTTTATGAATCTAGCAAACAAAATTATGTATGAACCAGGCAAGCAAAATGATAATCGGGGAATTTTTAATTAGAAACTAGGAAAAAAGAAACGATTCTTTGGCGAATACCTTTGGGTATGATAGAAGGAACGGTTCAGGACTTAACGTTAATAGGATTTGCAGGGAATAACAACATGTTTGTCTGTAATTCGTTCTTCAAGAAGAAACCAAATAGAAAGGAACATGACAAGGACCAACTAAATTGAAATTGACGTACTTTATCTAGAAAGCAAGAACCACATTAAGATATTGTACATTATCTGGCAGTCCCAAACCAGTTTACAATTTCTTATGACGACAGCCTAGTAAGATTCAGAATAATAATAGATAAAAATACGTAAAGGAGAAACAAACTGACCGGGCAAGATGTCAGAAACAAAGATTACAAGAATTTCTTCAAGAATAGTGAGGCATATCGTATTAAATTAAGCGACAAGTTCAGCATCTTAGAATATAAAGAATATACAGACACTGACGAAATAAACAATTATTGAACAAATAATGTGAATGACTGGTGGCCAATACTAAATAGAAACATACAAATCTCTTCTTTGCATATACAGCAGGTTTGTAAGTGAAGTCCACTTCTAGTGGACAGTCAAAATCGCTGTGACTTACAATCCGTTATTGTAGTCGGCTTGGAAATGATGGTCGCATTGTGAAGCGGCTATTGTCGTTAGTGGTTGTTAAATGCTTGATAAGTAGGTAACCGTGAGTGCGCTCGGTGACAATTTCTCAACGTTCCTGCTGAGAGAATCTACGGGTCAGTTCTTGCGAAACGAGACAGCAGATTAACGCTTGGGGAGGTTGTTAATTTGGTTCATGGAAATGAGAATCTGACGCTAGCAATATTTGTTCACTGGAAGGCTTTTTTCGTACTTAATATGAAATGCAAATATTTCAATGAGTGCTTGTGCCGCCTTCTATTAATCTCTGCGCCTCCCACTTTGAGAACGGCTACATTAGACAAGTAAGGAAGTCTGAATTTAAACATACCATTGTAAGCGGATATTAGTTGACATTTCCGTGGTGTCCCTATGATGTCAGTTTGGGTTGATAAGTCTTTTGATATTACTGCATACGTCAGTGACTGGATTCAGATGACCTTATAGGCTGAGTTTTGAAAGAGCATTTTGTAGAGTATTTTGAGTCCGAAAGTGATTACCATTTCTTGATTAACAATGATCACAGAGAAGAAAGATGGCTTGCATCTGAATGCTTCGTTCATCTCCCCAAAATCTTTAGATGTACATGGAATGTAATTTTTATCTTCTTCAGGCCACTAATTTGATTGCGAGTTACATTAAGAATGAAGGGGAAGACGTACATAGGATCTCCCAGGAGTATTGGTCAATATTCAGGGATATGACAGGAACGATCCTTCGAAGCAAAATAGTCTAGTGAACATGGACTCCAAAATGCGTAGCTTAAGATCTATGAGTACTTCGTCTTTCATGCTGTGAAACATATATCTTGTACTGAAAGCTTTGCTTTCCGCACTTACAGAGGTGATAGTGTGGGCCACAACAAGAGAAAAATGTCCAGTAAACATGGGCTTTAAAGTGCATACCTTAAGACCTATGAGCTCTTGTTCATCTTCGCTATGTGAAACACATCTCAGCTACTGAAATAAAAGCTTATATGTCTTGAAATATGGGGTTTAGGGCCCATGTTGACTAGACTTTTCCGCTTGTAATAATCATTCCTGTCATATCCCTGAATACTAACCATTGCTCCTTGGTCATCCTGCACAAAGCTCATCAGTGTCTTCGTCCAAGATATGAGTGATGCAGTGGAATGACGTCACTTCAGGGTAAACATGAAAAAAGGATTCGCCTGTTGCTAAAACATGAGTACTGAACATGTAAATCGCAAGGTGCCACTTAAAATAAACGTCTTTGGTTGCCATATTTGACACGGACACTTCTTTTCCCAAGTCTATGCAGACTGTCACCTTCTTTTTTTTTCCTTGCTTCTAATTCACATCATTTACTGGTGGAGGGGGCGGGGGAGAGACTGCATTAGAAACCTGTTTTCTCTGCCTTCTCGTGGCTAAGAGAGTCATCACAGATTTGCCTGCAACTTTCCGCTGAAAAACTGACTTACCCGGTACTTCCCCTCACAGAAAAACTTTGAATGGCAATATCTCTGGGCCTGCGTGGTATTTGTCCTAGTTTAAGCTCTCAACAGATGCATATGATCAGTCCGATTCGACCTGTAGCAGCAATTCAGTTTTTGAAAAAAAAAAAGTGACTTACCTGATTTTTCCCCCTTGTAATGATCTGTCATTAAAACTTGGTGCAGTTCAGGATCTTCTGAATGGTAACTAACATCACTTGTATAATGTCCAGTTGAGCCCATCTTGGCGGCGACTGTAGTTGAGCCCTGAGGTACTATCTTGAGGTACTGTCTAACTAAATGCTGAGTGGAGCCATGTGTCTACTTATATTCACGTTTGGCAGATGGATGTCCGCTTGAGAACTATTTGTGTGACATAAGTAAGCCTTAACTATGTAGCGCCTGAGTCATTTAAACTCGGCGCTCTTCTGTGTAGATTGTGTCCCATATCTTCCACAACACGTGTTATACAAGGGATTTTTTTCTTGTTTTCTTTTCTTTAAATCCAATGGGCCGAGAAATGATGGAAACTACAGCGAAAATGAAAGATGTTTTATTCGTAAACTTAGCTACACCTTCCAGCTAATTCTCTACGTAGTCGTCTCTCCGACTTAGACATCTGTCGTAGCGCTGTACCATCTTGCTCATACTCTCGTCACAGCTGGCAGAGTGCTTTCCACCAATTCTTCACGCTGGACGGCAACTCTTTGTCTGTGCCAAAATGCTGTCCTCATAGCCAGCGGTTCATGTGATCAAATTGATAAAAAGCAGAGGAAGCCAAGTCATGGATGTATGGTGGGGGATCAAGCGCTTCACACCGAAAACACCGCGGGAGTGTCTTTGTTGCAGCCGCAGTGTGTGGCCCAGCATTGTCGTGAAGAAGGACAATGCCCGATGTCAACATTTCTCTTTGCTTGTTCTGTATTGTTCTTCCTAGATGATTTTCTCGAATAACCTGATACTTTCGCTGAATGAGATCATCGGTCGACTCTCGCTTATTTCCCTGACCGCTTGTATCATCAACGTCAGTATGTCCTGCTTAATAGTTCCTTCACCAATGCCGCACTCTGCTGTCACACAAGACAGTTACGTTATGTGGGGTACATTGAGTTAGGAGAACGCCCTCAGCATGAGGAAACTGAACGACAGCAACCACTTTACACCTTGTGGAGGACTCTATTATTCTAAGCTTCTTTGCATGTTCACAACTGAAAAGTGGTACACGACGCGATTGGCGGGCGTACTAGAGACACTACCCAATACATCTTCGTCTCCATCGCATTTTCACTGAAGTTTTAATTTCGAGACCAATGTGACCTGAAAAAAAAAAATGCCCACGTACAATAATGTACAGTGTGAACAAATTAGTCGAGTTTGACATTAAAAGTGATACGCAAAATCATAACATTTCATTTTCCAGCAATTGCATCTGGGGCTGAAAAAGGACTGAACAACACAGCATTTTGATAAAGCCACGCGGGATAGCCGCGCGGTCTTAGGCCGGTATTACATTATCAGATTTCTTTGTACAATATCTTTGTCAAATAAATTTGATGGTGTAATATGGAACTTTGTCAAATGCCGTAAAATATTTGATCAAATCTAGGACCTCACTGTAGATTTGATCAAACAAGTCGCTTGTCTTTTGTTCACTGCAATGTGACATGTTACCACGTGGAGCGCTAGCATCGCTGCAGCGTTCTGTCATCTGTAGTGTTTTTATAAACATTGCCAGTAAATACAATTGGCGTGTACCGACTACCACAAAATTAATAGAAATATATGAACTGATGAGACACTTTAAAATGCGAGGCACCCTGAATACAAAAATAGATTAAGAAGACTGGAGACCTGACCTGACCTAACCTAACCTGACCTAACCTAACCTAACCTAACTCTCTCCTGCAGCAAGGAATCGGAGTGTTACAGTCAGCCTGTCTTCTGCAGATATAGCATTCTTAAGTGAGTATTGTACTTTGTAATATGAGGATACACTTAACTGAAAACATACAGAAATATATGCTCATCCATACTTAAGTAATTGATGTACGACTTGACGTCCTCCCCTATAAGCTCACGTGACAAGTTTTGTTGAATGATTTTATCGTGTCGTCGGAAAACCCACGGCTTCACCCAGGTACATTTCCTTTTTCCTCCCCTTCTCTTCCGAATGTGCACACAGTGCAATTCTGGCACATGCAACTGCTGCGATTAATAACAAGTTGCTGTTGTCAGCCATCTTAAACTTTGACGTCAAATATGACAGTGTAATACCCCTTTTTAGCGCCACGTCAAAGATCTTTGTCAAATATATTTGACGTATATTTGATCACATCTTTGATCAAATATTTGACAAAGAAATTTTATAGTGTAATACCGGCCTTAGGCGCTTTGCCACGGTCGGGCGGCTCTCCCCGTCGGAGGTTCGAGTCCTCCCTCGGGCATGGGTGTGTGTGTTGTCCTTAGCGTCAGTTACTTTAAGTTAGATAAATTAGTGTATAAGCCTAGGGACCGATGACCTCAGCAGTTTGGTGCCATAGTAACTTACCACAAATTTCCAAAAAAAAAAAACTGATGAAGTACACGTGAGGAAAAAATCTGAAATATGGAAAGATGGCTTATACTATATCGCAAATTAATTCCTAAATGGAAATAAGAAAGAAATTACAAATGGTCATTTTGTATCCATTGAAATATACAGCGGAAAAACATCGCAGCACCAATAAACAATTAATATAGAGAAATGAAATTCGGAATTCATTTATCTAGATAACACATTTAATTGATTAACAATGTAAGTCACAAGTTAACGTAAGCGCGAGATAAGCGACTGCAGATGTGAAATGTTAGTACATTAATAGCCGGTGTAATCACCAGGACGTTGAATGGAAGCATGCAAACGCGCAATCATTGTGTTGTACAGGTGCCGGACGTCAGCTTGTGGGATGGACTCCCATTCGTGTTGCACTTTGTCGATCAATACAGGGACGCTTAATGGTGTCTGTGGGTGACCCTGGAGTTGTAGTCCGATAATGTTCCATATGTGCTCGACCTGTGATCGGGCAGGCCAACGCAACATGTGGACACCCTGTAGAGCACGTTGGGTTACAACAGCCGAATCTTGGGAAACAGCCGCTGCAATGCTGTTCTTGAATAGCTGCACAACAGGTCGAATCACCAGACTAATGCACACACTTGCAGTCAGGGTGCGTGTGATAACCACGAGGTTACTCCTGCTGTCATACGAAATTACATTCCAGACCAGAACTTCAGGTGTGGTCCAGTGTGTCCAGCGCTCAGACAGCTTTGTTGCAGGCCCTCAGCTGGCCTCCTTCTATCCAGCATTCGGCCATCACTGGCATCGAGGCAGAATCAACCTTCATCAGAAAACACAACAGACCTGCACCCTGCTTCCAGTGAGCTCTCGCTTGGCGCCACTGAAGTCGCATGGCCGTTGTTTGCGGTCAGTAGGATGCACGCTACAGGGCGGCTGGCTCGGAGTTATCCTTGAACCAACCGATTTGTAACAGGTAGTTGTGTCGTTATGGTGCTAACTGCTGCTCACGTTGCTGCTGCAGATGCAGTTGATGCACCAGGTCCACACCGCAAACACGATGGTCTTCCGTCCCGGTTGTGCGACGTAACAGTCCGGAGCTCGGTCTTCTTGCGATCGTACTCTCTCGTGACCACCGCTGTACAGTGGCTACATACCTGCCAAGATTTTATGTAATATCGCAGAAGGAACACTCAGCTTCTCGTAGCCCTATTACACGACCTCGTTCAAACTCTGCGAGGTGTTGATAATGGCGTCTTTTTCGCCTTAAAGGCGTTCTTGACTAACATAAACTCATCACGTTCCATTCAATCTCAGCCGGCCGTGGTGGCCGAGCTGTTCTAGGCGATACAGTCTGGAACCGCGCGACCGCTCCGGTCGCAGGTTCGAATCCTGCGTCGGGCATGGATGTGTGTGATGTCCTTAGGTTAGATAGCTTTAAATAGTTCTAAGTTCTAGGGGACTGATGACTTTCAGAAGTTAAGACCCATAGTGCTCAGAGCCCAAAGCCATTCAGTCTCAAGGCTAGCTAACTCTTACGACTGATACAGCGTGTATTTAAAACAAACCAGGCTATCGGCGCCACTCTTACACTACTAGTGCGAAATGTAAATAGACATCATCTTTAAGATGTAGAAACACGCCTGCCAACTTTATGTCGCACATCTCGTGTTGCGATTTTTTTTTCCGTCAGTGTATATTCCAAGTAAATATGTATTTACACATCGTTGTTCTTCTGATTGTGACGTGCTGGGACTTTTCCCCGTCAGTGTACATTCCCAGCAAATGTGTGTTTACTCGTCGTTGTTCTTCTAATTGTGAAGTATCGAGTGGGACAGAAATCTGCGTGTAATCCAACTTTATGAAAGTTTCCGGCAGTTTGGAGGATAAAGCAAGTCCCCCTGCGGCACCAACAGGCCTACATCTGCCTCCCCGCGCTCCAGGGAACGCTCTTCATTCAGGATACAGGCGCATCCGGCGGTGACAGGGCTTAATAAAGCAGGTGCGACACACAGGGGGGACCGGCGCGCACCTCACGTATACCTGCCCGCGGCGCCCACAGCTGGACTAGGCTACCAGCCAGCGTGTGTCACGTCTGACTCCGTGCGACCGATGAAGTCTGCTGCGCTGAGCGTGTACTTAGGGGTGAATATGGAAATGAAGAGATGGGAAGTGACGGCCATTAACCGCTTCCTCCCGATGGCCACCAAAAGAGGTATTCGAACGTAACGGCCTGCTGCAAAAAACAACTGACCCTCACTCCCCTGGACGACGTCGAGTAGGTTCATCATCCTCTTTTACTCCTTCGACGTGCCGCGAGCTGCACGTTTGATCTTTCCAACCCGTCTTTGATCTTCCGACTCAGCGTAACCCTGTAGGCTTACACTGAGATGACAGATCGTGGGATAGCGATATTCACACATAAAGATGACGGTAGTACTAATAAAATTTTCTCGAGCCTCCAGCCGCGGTAGGTGGTTAAAGTCCCACGGACTTGAGACCGAGCTCTCCCCGGTCACTGTCAGGTGGTAAGACTTGACAGCTGTGTCGCCGTGAACGCGTCGTTATATAGCCTCACTGCTGGCTGTGACGTCACTGGCGCTCTCTTCCTCACCATAAATGGTAATGTTTTCATCCAGCGTCCGTCGGGCCCGTTTTAACCTCGCGATGGCCGGGTCCCAGGCTGTGCTGAGCTGCAAACCGCCGTCCTTGTTGATGGTGTTTCCAGAGGTTTTTATTTCAATAGTTTCTTTTATGACGCTATCCCAAAATCCCTTCGTCCTCATAACGACAGATGTTTCGGTGTCTATTTTCTATGGCGTGCTGTGCCACGGCTGATTTTTCTGGATATCGTTGGCGTAAGAGCCTCTCGTGTTCCGTCCGGCGTTGTTCCACAGTGGGTACTGTTCGGCCTTAGTCAAGCGGTCTTCGGCGCTGCAGTCATGGACTGTGCGGCTGATCCCGGCAGAGGTTCGAATTCTCCCTCGGGCAGGGGTATGTGAGTTTGTCCTTAGGATAATTTAGGTTAAGTAGTGTGTAAGCTTAGGGACTGATGACCTTAGCAGTTAAGTCCCATAAGATTTCACACACATTTGAACATTTTTGAACTGTTCGGCCGACGTAGTAACAGCCACACTGACACGGTATCTTGTACACTCCAGGCGTTCTAATCCCTAGATCGTCCTTCACAGGCCTCATGAGCTGTCTCGAATTTTTGCTGGGGGCTTAACACCGATGAAAAGTTATATCTCTTCAGGAGCCGGCTAATCTTTCCTGACACTGTACCGCAGGAAGGCAAAAACACAATTTCTTGCTTTCTTTTTCGGTGGTGCTCTCTTCTCTGTTCGTGTGTTTCTTGCGTGTCACACCAGATATAGCCTGTGACATCTGTGAGTGGTTGTTCCCCTTTTTCCGGAAGCTCATGAAGCCTGTGAAGGACGATCTAGGACTTAGAACGCCTGGAGTGTACAAGATACCATGTCAGTGTGGCTGTTACTACGTATGCGGAACAGTACGCACTGTGGAACAACGCCGTACGGAACACGAGAGGTGCTCACGCCAACGATATCCAGAAAAATCAGCTGTGGTACAACACGCCTTAGAAAATGGACACCGAATTCCTTTCGATGAAACAACTGTCGTTATGAGGACGAAGGGATTTTGGGATAGCGTCATAAAAGAAGCTATTGAAATAAAAATCTCTGAAAACACCATCAACAAGGACGGCGGTTTGCAGCTCAGCACAGCCTGGGACACGGCCATCGCGAGGTTAAAACGGGCGCGACGGACGCAGATGAAAACATTACCATATACGACGAGGAAGAGAGCACCAGTGGCGTCACAGCCAGCAGTGCGGCTGTACAACGACGCGGCCACGGCGACACAGCAGTCAGTGTTACCACATGACAGTGACCGGGGAGAGCTCGGTCGAAAGCCCGTGGGATTTTAACCACCTGCCGCGGCTGGAAGCCAGAGAAAATTTCATTAATTCATATCGCCGCGAAACCATGCATTCATACATGGCAGTAGTATTGTGTACACAAGGTATAAAAGTGCAGAGCATTGGCGGAGCTATAATTTGTATTTAGGTGATTCACGTGAAAAGCGTTCTGACATGACTGTGGCCGCTTGACGAGAGTTAAAAGACTGAACGCGGAATACCAATTGCAGTTAGACGCACGGGACATTCAATTCCGGAGATCGTTAGGAAATATTCCGAAATCCATACTGTCGAGAGTGCTACCTCTCACCATAGACAACACAGTGGCCGACGGTCTTCACTTAACGACCGGGAGCAGCAGCGCTTGCATAAAGTTGTTAGTGCTAACAGAAAAGGCAGCACTGCATGAAATAACCGCAGAAATCAATGCGTGACATACGACGAACGTTTCCGTTTGTACAATGCGGTGAAATGTCGCGTTATTGGGGTATGGCAGCACACGACCTACGCGAAGGCCTTTGCTAACAGAAGAACATCGTCTGCAGCGCCTTTCTTGGGCTCGTGACCATATTGGTTGGACCCTGGACGAGTGGAAAACCTTTGTCTGACCAGATGAGTCCCGATTTCAGTTGATAAAAGCTGATGGTAGGGTTCGAGTGTGGCGTTGAGCGTACGTACCCATGGACCCAAATTGGCACCAAGACACTGTGCAAGCTGGTGATGGCTCCACAACGGTGTGGACTGCGTTTACATGGAACGGACTGCGTTATTTGGTCCAACTGAATCGATGACAGACTGGAAGTGGTTACCTTCGGCTACCTGGAAACCATTTGTAGCCATTCATGGACTTCCTGTATCCGAACAACGATTTTTATGGATGACAGTGCGCTATGTCACCGGGCGACTGTAGTCCGCGATTGATTTGGAAGAACATTCTGAACAATTTGAGCGAATGATTTGGCCATCGAGATTGTCCGACAAGAATCCCATCGAACATTTTTGGGAGATAATCGAGAGGTCAGTTCGTGTACAAAACCCTGCGCCGGCAACAATTTCGCAATTGTCAACTACTATAGAGGCAGCACGGCTCAGTAGTTCTGCAGGGAACTTCCAGCGACTTGTTGAGACCCACGCCACGGCGAGTTGCAGCAATACGCCGGGCAAAAGGAGATCCGACACGATATGAGGAGGTATCTAATGAGTTTTGTCAGTGTTTACCTGTAGACTGGTTTTGGCAAACGTTCATCGCTCATCCTTTCTATATGAGATCTCCAAATTTGACCTGTGATTTTGTCATTTAAACAGTAAAAGTTGAGTGTCAGCCGTATTTATTCACTTATTTTAATGTTTCATATTATTACCAACAGAACTGGTCGAAGAAATCGCATGGACCACGCTTTTGTTCTTGCTATTAAGGATCCACGCCTTAGCCCCGTTGTTATCTCCATAGCCTTGTGGAACTTCAGAAACGTTTTACTCCTTGTCTTATTTCTTAGCGTTCTACTTATTGTAACGTACATTGTGTTAAATTTTTGAGTTTCCTATCAAATATCAAGTTCTGCAGAAGATGAGAATGTGCAACCACGGAAACTAAACTGGTTGATCTTTTCATTGTATTTTTTATTAACAAGGAGCTTGCAGTTGAGATGCAACGAAATTGCCAAATTGTAATGTTTCATTTCTTTATTCTTCTTCAAACAGAGATCACGATAGTAAATCATCAGAATTTGAAGCTATTACCTGATCACTAGCAAAGCAAGAGTGTAAAGACAAAGCTATATATATAAATATAGTGTCCCATATCCCCCTTAGTGTTTTTTCAAAGGCTGTATATAAATTAAGACACTAGGAGAGACTGGATTTCCTTTAAGACAGATAAAACATTTACATGTGTTGGGTGGGAGGCAGCATGTTCTGTGAAGAATTTGTGGGTATGAAAAGCATGTCCCTATAGCGCTGTACTGAGAACTACACTCCTGGAAATTGAAATAAGAACACCGTGAATTCATTGTCCCAGGAAGGGGAAACTTTATTGACACACTCCTGGGGTCAGATACATCACATGATCACAGTGACAGAACCACAGGCACATAGACACAGGCAACAGAGCATGCACAATGTCGGCACTAGTACAGTGTATATCCACCTTTCGCAGCAATGCAGGCTGCTGTTCTCCCATGGAGACGATCGTAGAGATGCTGGATGTAGTCCTGTGGAACGGCTTGCCATGCCATTTCCACCTGGCGCCTCAGTTGGACCAGCTTTCGTGCTGGACTTGCAGACCGCGTGAGACGACCCTTCATCCAGTCCCAAACATGCTCAATGGGGGACAGATCCGGAGATCTTGCTGGTCAGGGTAGTTGACTTACACCTTCTAGAGCAAGTTGGGTGGCACGGGATATATGCGGACGTGCATTGTCCTGTTGGAACAGCCAGATGGGTTCGATGGCGGTTTGGATGTACCGTGCTCTATTCAGTGTCCCCTCGACGATCACCAGAGGTGTACGGCCAGTGTAGGAGATCGCTCCCCACACCATGATGCCGGATGTTGGCCCTGTGTCCCTAATTTGCTGGGAAGTGGCGGTGCGGTCCCCTACGGCACTGCGTAGGATCCTACGGTCTTGGCGTGCATCCGTGCGTCGCTGCGGTCCGGTCCCAGGTCGACGGGCACGTGCACCTTCCGCCGACCACTGGCGACAACATCGATGTACTGTGGAGACCTCACGCCCCACGTGTTGAGCAATTCGGCGGTACGTCCACCCGGCCTCCCGCATGCCCACTATACGCCCTCGCTCAAAGTCCGTCAACTGCACATACGGTTCACGTCCACGCTGTCGCGGCATGCTACCAGTTTAAAGACTGCGATGGAGCTCCGTATACCACGGCAAACTGGCTGAAACTGATGGCGGCGGTGCACAAACGCTGCGCAGCTAGCGCCATTCGACGGCCAACACCGCGGTTCCTGGTGTGTCCGCTGTGCCGTGTGTGTGATCATTGCTTGTACAGCCCTCTCGCAGTGTCCGGAGCAAGTATGGTGGGTCTGACACACCGGTGTCAATGTGTTCTTTTTTCCATTTCCAGGAGTGTATAATGAGGGTTGTGGGAATGTAGGAAGGGGAGCCCTGACGTAGAGGTAGGGGAGTGTAGATTTGATTTCGGAGAGGCCGTTGGGCTGATCTTGTCGTCTGGGAAAGGCTACAGAGAGATAACATAAAGTCAAAAAAATAAGATGTGAGGTAAGGTAAACAATGATAGCATTGCCAGAATAGGAAACTGAAGTTTTGCAAGGAATTGGACTAGGTACTGTCTTGTTAATTAACGAATACACCTTTGGGTATCAGCGTAAGTGCACAAAAATGGCTCAACCATAGGCTCTGTCGATTCTGCGGTGCACTTTGCAGCAAATTTGTGTATCTGTATTATGTTATGAATAATTTTTGAATTTCCTTAGATAAGGCGAGGGTGTACAATACAGAGAAAGCAGATACTCGGGTATTGGAGTGTATGTGGAATGCATACTGTTTTTTTTTATTTTTTTTTTTTTACTATGTGGTAGTCTGAGGTGCTCGCCAGTGAATACGCATAATAGAGCGATATCAGATTGCGTACAAAGTGGAGACACTTTGAATGTCATGATTTTAGCAGTACGAGTTGTCGAAGCTTTTGTAACAGAGTTCCTGACTTTAACGACGACGGTTCCGTGATTTCCATAAATCGCTCCGGGCAAATGCCAGGATGGGGCACGACCTACTTCCTGTCCCATCCTTCCCTAATCTGGGCTTCTGCTCCGTCTCTAATGACCTCGATGTCGACGGGACGTTAAACACTAACATCCTCCTCCTCCTCCTGACTTTAACGCCCTCCATGAGACCTGTCGCGCTCAATTTATACTCGGAACCGAGACCTGTATGAGATCCGAAGTAGAAATCTTGGAAATCTTTAACGAGATATAGGATGCATGTCGAACAGACCGATTAGATGTCACAAGAGGATCAGTGTTCACTGGAATTGACAAAAATATTATGCCTATCGAAGTTATCTGGACGCGAGTGACCTATCTAGGTCATTTACAGTTAATCATCGTAAGATTTTACCAGCCACTTGATTTCGCTCTAACAGTTATAGAATCATTCAAAGGATGCCTACAACTGTAGAACTGGAAGAACCCGTTCACGCAGTATTAACTGGAGGAGAGTTTAACCTACTGTGTGTGGGACGTCTGTATATTTGTTACAGATGATGTAGACAGGCAGTCTTGCGAAGTATTTTTGAAGTCTTTCTCCGAAAACTGTCTTGAGCAGCTAGTTCGACAACCCACACGC
The DNA here is from genome assembly GCF_023897955.1 of Schistocerca gregaria. Taxonomy (NCBI): domain Eukaryota; kingdom Metazoa; phylum Arthropoda; class Insecta; order Orthoptera; family Acrididae; genus Schistocerca; species Schistocerca gregaria. Next base: position 787,093,585 of record NC_064920.1, on the reverse strand, counting down.
ATTGGAGGCATTTTAGACCTCTTAGCTACAGACAGGTCTGACCTTATCGACACCGTCACAATCAAGGCAGGGAGTAGCAATCATAGACGTGATAGTTCCAAAGGATAATAAAACCAACAAAAAGGCCCTGTTAGCTTTTATGTTGGAAGTAGCAGATAAGCAGTTGTTATCTTACTCGGTAGACAATAAATAGGCATCATTTACTTCCAGTGCGACGAAAGTAGGAATTTATAGGTGAAGTTTAAGCTGATTGTAAATCGCGCTTTCGAGTAGTGCATATATTCCTAGTAAGTGGGTTAAGGAAGGAAAATACCTACTGTGGTGTAATAAAAAAATTTGGAAAATGCTAAGAAAATAGAGATGGTTGCATTCTCGGTTCAAAAAAGAACGCAAAAACTTCGACAGCCAAAAGTTAGTAAAAATTCGTGTGTCTATAATAGATCGATGAGCGAAGCATACAACAGCTTCCGCCAAAAGATTGTGAGGAAAATCCTATAAAATTGTGGCTCTAAGTTAAATCGTTAAGGTGGCCGATGGATTCTATACAGCCAGTCGTAGACCAACCTGTTGTGGCAACAGAAGATAACAAAAGGAAAGCTGAAGTTTTAAATTTACAGTTAGAAAATCATTCACGCAGGAGGATCGTACAGATATAACATGATTTGACCTTCACTCGAACTCCTGTGTAGAGGACATAGAAACAGGTATTCATTATGTTGAAAAGCAGCTGAAAGAGGCGAAAGTAAATAAATCGGCAGGTACAGATGAAATTTCATTTAGGTTTTACGCAGAGTAGGGAAGAGTTTTGTACCTAGAGGATAGTGTGTGTAGCAAAAAATGACGTTTTTGATCAGTACTTCGGTCTGGTGACTGATACCAGATGAAGGAATGCGCACTAGGGACCGCCATAAGCAGTTCCGCCCATTTTCTACAGTTTTTGTTGCTGTTAGACATGACGTTGTGTTCCGCACAGCGTTTGTATATATTTAGACTCCTACATATTTAAGTGTTGGATAATATACTAAAGAAAGCTATTTGGAATGTATTATTAACTCTTCACTCACAGAATTTTATGGCAAGTAAAATTTTATTCGCGCTGACGGAAGAATAATTCGCAACACCAAGAAGGAACTGCGCGACGTAAACGGAAGTTGGTACGCGTGTTTCTACATTTGAAAGACGATGTCTGTTCCAATTTCATACCAATTGCATAGGAGAGGCGCTAGGAGCGCCATTATGAGGACGAAAATCAGGGTTGCTTTGAAAATACTCGCTGTAACGGTCGTGAGTAACCTTTGAGACTAGACATGGTGAAATGACGCCAGTCAAGAATAAAAGCTCGATGTTTCTTCTGTCACTGTATGAGAAGTGTTACTGTAATTACACAGCAGATGAATATAAAATTTGACTCATCTGACTTGCTGGTAAAATTTCTTGAAAATTCCCAAGATAGCACTTCATTAAAATCCTCTACTGGTATTAAGCCTCTGAACTGATATATTATTTTCACAAATACGCTCTGAGAATCACTCTGCCTTACAATGGACATGAACTTTGTTGGTAATTAAATTTATTGGCTCGCCTGTGGGCACGGAATGCTCGTCTGTTCTGTAACCTGCTGCTATCAGGAATAATGGTGTCATTTAAAAAATCACGTTTCATTTGCCGTACTTACGTTGTGTAATGCGAGATTGTACCTTACCAATTTTCATAAAATGCTTCTCAATACACAATTCGCGATGTGCAATGCGAGTGAGAAAAGCGTCAAGAATGTAAAAGTGAAAATGGAGAACTAAACTCAACGACCGTTCAATGAGAACAAAGACTCGAAGTATAACTATGCTTCATTAGGCCGTGACAACAATATATCTTTTCTTAAAGTTCTCACACCTAGACGAGTTAGCCAAAAATATTTCCTAATAACTCTCTTGTGTGCAATAGCCTTCTTTGACACTTGTTTCAAGTATAAGACAAGACCATACCTTAAATTATAAAATTTCTACAGCAAACTTCAAACAAACGCAATGTTCTAACAAAAAGAAGCCACACAGTTACAAATATACGAAGGTTGGAACTTAAATAGTGGCAACTATTTATTCACAACCGATACTAAAGATTTACATGTTTGCACTTGTTGCTGTCCTTAAAAGTAGTCACCAGCGTTGTGTAGAACCCGTTGCCAGCGATGCAGAAGACGTAGTATTCCGTTAGCGGAGCCTGTTCTGTTGATGGTGCGAATGCAGCGGTCTGCAGCCTGTCGAATTTCTGGAACCGTTCTGAAGCGAATGCCACGAAGTGGCTCCTTCATCTTCGGAATCAAATCAGTCACAAGGACTTAAGTCCGGGGAGTATGGTGGATGGTACACTACTTCCCAGTTCCATCGACCGAACAGACCAGTCACAGCTTGCACTGTATGCGCCCGCGCATTGTCGTGCAAAATGATGGGTGGGTTGCGCAGAAAGTGTCGCCGCTTCTTTCGCAAAGCTGCTCTAAAAACGAACAGTAATACGGTGCATTGACGGTCTGCTGTGGAGGAACGTAATGCGTTAGGATAACACCATCACAGTCGTACACAAGAATCATCATAACTTTCACCGTACTGAGGCTCTGAAGCACTTTCGACTTTCGCGGCGACGATAGTTCAGAAATTATACTGTGCTCGCATCAGTCCTATATAAAATGATATTTACTAACGGAGAATGCCTCTTACAAGAAAAGAGACAAACGCATAGCAGCGGTGTTTGACATGCGACATTATACATCATGCCGCCACTAATTCCATATACATGACATCTGTCAAGCAGATGTATATGTGGGGATTGTAGTACCTCACAAACACCAGTCGCTAACTTAGAATCACCGTAGTTATGAAACTTAAGACTCGATTTTATGCCCAACGTGAAGCAGGGGGGTGGATTGTCTTGCATAAATCTTCCATCATCTAGACGAATGTGTCGAAACAGGATTGAAGTCCTCTGATGGCCGAGAGGTTTGCTGTTAACGATCGCTAGTAGACAGTGCTCTAAGTCATACACATAACACGCAGTAGTATGCTGATTCTCGTTTCGAGATATGAGAGTGGCACGAATATGATTCACTAGTGGGTGTAATCATTAAAAGACGTCTCTAAAGGATGCAACGAAAATATGCGGTTGAATGGATAGACTTGATTCCAAATTGCGTCCAGCATTTCGGACAGCATTTCTGCCGAAGCGACCATGTGTGCCTGTAGACTCAAGGCAGCTTATTATACAGGCTGACGGCGTTATGATCATGTTTTAATAGAGCAGTTCTTATGCAAAATGTATGTTGTGGGCAGTAGAATCAGTCGGTGGACACCTTCAAATGTCATTTCTCAATAGTGTTCCTGGAAAGGATTCCCAGTTGTCCTAGCTGGTGAGTGTAATCCGACTGCTGAAAAAAAATTATTTGCCATGCAAAGTAAATCTCATGATCAATTTAATTAACTACCCTATCAAATTCATATCATTGATGTGCCACTTGGTGAACAGAAGAGATGGCTAGGTCCCAGCGGAATTATTCTTGACAAGTGTTCCTTTTTTTTCGTTTCGGCGATATTTTTTAACGAAATTTCAATCTCCCACCTACACAGGGTAAGAAAGGCTCTCACGATTTGTTTCGTAAACGCTACTATGATATAGCATAGCGCTGGTAAAAGGAACCCTTCATAGTGTACAAAACAGCTGCACTCTTTTGAATTATAGTTTCTTGTTGTCAAACGTAAAATGAATGTGTTTTCTTCCGACCAATGGCGTGAAAGATTATCTTAAATGTTTATAATACACATGTGCATGACAGTTTATTTACATACACTGAACGCAAGAGACACTCTCCGGTCGTGAAATTAGTTCAACATGCTGGAAGAAATTGCCTAATATAGATTTTTTTCTTTGGAGTTTAAATTCTCGATTTTTCTTTACTCCGATGACGGTTTCGAAATAACTAGGACATTCTGTGGTGATCGGTTGTTCTCGCATCAAAATAGTCAATGTTTTTTCCCCTGATTTTACACAGGGTGTGCATGTCTCTGCTGATCATTTAAGATCGGTAGCGCGACTTTTCACTGGATGTCACAAAATAATGAGATGCAACTGCAGTCGAACGCAAAAACTATACCGTGGCTTCCTTGAAGGATGGTAAGCGGAGCTCTCCTCAGCTGCTACGAAGTCAACTGATCTATGAGTTGACTTCGTAGCAGCTGAGGAGAGCTCCGCTTACCATCCTCCAAGGAAGCCATGGGTCTGAAGGTGGTTATATAAAGATAACCGAAACTGGTTACCTATGTTATTGAGACATAAGTGTTGTGATCAAGACTGAACTTTAGTTAAAATATAAAAGAAAATGGACTTTACCTATTTTCGTGGAAAGAGGGCATTTATTGCGGTCACAAAATGTGTTTGATTTTTTTATTAGATGGTTGATTATATGTGCGTTGACATCAAATACAATTGTTCTCCATCACGGAATGGCGGGCTGCTGTGGGCTAGGGGGCAGGGAGGCGTGTCTGCTGTGGCTGTCCTCAGGACACAGCCGCTCTCTTTCCAGAGGGCTGGGGCAGTGTGTGGGGGCTCTGTCCCTATGTTTTAGACGAACAAGTTACACTTGAGGCAGTCATACTTTTATCTCCTATTGTTTAGTTGACTACACAGGCGTAGGAGCACCGCCTTAAGGCGGCATCCAGATGGTGGAATGCCGAGTGTGGGCGGCGGCCTTAAAGGGTGGTAGCAGGGACACGAGACGCTCGGCAGAGCATCGTAGAGGGGAGGAGGGGGGAGGGGGATGCATGGGGGGAAGGGAAGTGAGAAGGACTTGGTTTCCAGCAGTCTGTGATTGTACATCGAGAAGAACACTCATTCAATTACCACCCCCTCCGCACTCTGCAGCCTTTTAGGATGACGATTTTCCCCAGTACATGTGCTGCATTATAACCCGTTCATTAGGTGTGCTGTTTTTCCACGACAATTTCAAAGTGTAATTAGAACTATGACGCATTTTTTTCTACCACTTGTGGTAGCGTATATTGGCATCGACTACCTGGGCTGTAGGTGGTTTTTGAGCAGGTGTCTGTAGCTAACTACGACGTGAAAGAACGGTAGTTACTGTGTATTTACAGGTAATGCGCTTTTTAGACTCCTCTCTGTCCAACACCAGCATCTCATCAGTTGAATGTATTTCCCAAGAAAAAGAATAAAGATAGTACCTTAGATCCCAGCCTTTTTCCCACCAGCTTGTAGGTGTAGGGTAGAGTTTGAGTGTGTCCGTCTCTAGTTTCTAGTGGTATTGCGAAATTTTTTCCCAGCATGATAACACCAGTTGTATGGCATCGTCAGTTATTGAGTGGTATTGGCTTTTACGCCATCCTTGAGTAACAGGTAGAAGAAGATGAAGTGGGAGATATGATACTGCGTGAAGAGCATTGAAAGACTTAAGTCGAAACAACGCCAAGGGACTAGATAACATTCCATTACAACTACTGATAGCCGTAGGAGAGCCATCCCTGACAAAACTCTACCATCTGGTGAGCAAGATGTATGAGACAGTCGAAATACCTCCAGACTTCAAGAAGAATATAATAATTCCAATCCCAAAGAAGGCAGGTGCTGACAGATGTGAAAATTACCGAACTATCAGTTTAATAAGCCACGGCTGCAAAATACTAACACGAATTCTTTACAGACGAATGGAAAAACTAGTGGAAGCCGACCTCGGGGAAGATCAGTTTGGATTCCGTAGAAATGTTGGAACACGTGAGGCAATACTGATCCTACGACTTATCTTAGAAAATAGATTAAGGAAAGGCAAACCTACATTTCTAGCATTTGTAGACTTAGAGAAAGGTTTTGACAATATTTTTTATTGCACAATTTTTCTAATAACAAAATTTAGCCCCCAAAGAAAACGTCGCTTTTGTGCAACCAAAAATTAGTGACCAGTGCAACTGTTCACAACAAATACCAAAAAAATTTAATTTTGTAATAACGTGTATTCTAAATAATTCTAATTGTTGCCATACATGGTAAAAAATAGTTCAAATGGCTCTGAGCACTATGGGTCTTAATTCTGAGGTCATTAGTCCCCTAGAACTTAGAACTACTTACCTAAATAACCTAAGGAAATCACACACATCCATGCCCGAGACAGGATTCGAACCTGCGACTGTAGCGTCTAGAACCGCTCGGCAACCACGGCCGGCGCCATACATGGTACTGACAAACCATAAAATGTAATATATTATGTTAAAGAACAGTTTTACAGAACAAAAAGTCAAAAGACCGGTTTGACAATTCCAAAGACAATACCACAACTAAAGATCGAATGTAAGTGCGTTGTATCTTAGTCCAGAATGTTTGGTTCGTACGAACACAAGCTCCTTGTAAACAATAGCGAGTAGTTATCTCAAGACGGCCTAATAAGCCGAAAACTAGATCATACAAATAAAAATCAGTAGAACAAAAAACCGCCTAAGTGTTATTCAACCCTCAATACGGAAATTTTCTATCAAGAAGCAACGGAAGAATCCATAAATAAGATTAATGCAGTTGACTTTTTAAGATCGTTCGGAAATCTGGACACTTATAAACAAATAAATGCATTACATTCATCAGCCAGAATTTTATGACCATCGACCTGCTATCAATATAAACCAGTCCAGGCGAATGACTGCTAGTCAGACATATGCACGGTGCATGCAGTGTCCGCGATCGTACTGCCCGTGTGTAGAATGGGGAAGACGCGCGATGTATCTGAGTTTGACCGAGGGCAGATTGTGTTGGCTCGGAGGCTAGGCACGGGCATTTGGAAACTGCACGCCATGCCCGGTGTTCGGGAAGTGCTGCGGTGGCTGTCTTCAACACGAGGTGAAACTAAGTTGGAACCAATTGCAGACGTCATGCAATTGGGTGACCACCCCTCATTACAGATGTCCGACGTCGTAAGCTGGGCAGATTGGTTCAAAATGGTTCAAATGGCTCTGAGCACTGTGGGACTTAACATATATGGTCACCAGTCTCCTAGAACTTAGAACTACTTAAACCTAACTAACGTAAGGACATCACACAACACCAAGTCATCACGAGGCACAGAAAATCCCTGACCCCGGCGGCAATCGAACCCGGAAACCCGGGCGTGGGAAGCGAGAACGCTACCGCACGACCACGAGCTGCGGACGGCAGATTGGTAGAACAGAACAGGCGGCAAGCTGTGGCAGAACTTTAATGCTGGGCTGTGTACAGAATGGTTCGAATGGCTTCAAGCACTATGGGACTTAACATCTGAGGTCATCAGTCTCCTAGACTACATAAACCTAACTAACCGAAGGACATCACACACATCAGTGCCCGAGGCAGGATTCGAACCTGCGACTGTAGCAGCAGCGCGGTTCCGGACTGAAGCATTAGAACCGCTCGGTCACAGCGGCCGGATGGCCTGAGTACAACTGAGTCTGAACACGCAGTGCACCGAACACTCCTAACGATGGGCCTCCATAGCCCACCACCCACGCATGTGCCAATATTAACACCACGACATCGGCAACTATGACTGAAATGAGTACGTGACCGTCGGCACTGGACTCTGGTGAAGAGGCAGAGCGTTGCATGGTCTGGCGAATCCAGATACCTTCTTGATCATGCGACACATCGTAAACTGGTTGGAGATTACGTACATCATGACAATCATGTTTCCCGATGACAGTGGCATTATTCAGCAAGATAATGTGCATGTCACGTGGCCAGGAGCGTGATGGAGATGTTGTAGGGCCGGCCGTGGTGGTCTCGCGGTTCTAGGCGCTCAGTCCGGAACCGCGCTACTGCTACGGTCGCAGGTTCGAATCCTGTCTCGGGTATGGATGTGTGTGATGTTCTTAGATTAGTTATATTTAAGTAGTTCTAAGTTCTAGGGGACTGATGACCAGAGATGTTAAGTCCCATAGTGCTCAGAGCCATTTTTTTTGATGTTGTAGGAACAGAGCGGCGAGTTCCAATTGATGAGCTGGCCCCCAACTCGCCAGATCTCAAGCTGATCGAACACATCTGGTATGTGATTGTACATGGCGGCAGAGCTCATTGCCCCCCCCCCCCCCTTCCCCGCAGTTCACGGGAGTTAGGTGGCTTTTGGGCAAAGATGTGGTGCCAACTCCCTCTAGCGACCTACCAAGGTCTCACTGCTTCCATGCTACGATGTGTCGCCGCTGTTATCCGTGCCAAAAGTGGACATAACGCTAATTAGGTAGGTGGTGATCATGTTCTGGCTGGACAGTGTATATCGAAGAACGGATAGGTTACAAACTGTTGCGCTCTCTCTTATTTCGCAGTACTTTCCACGTCGGTGTCACATTATGATCTTTGTATCCAGCAGGGGGTCATTTGGAGTGAAGAATGGACACGGGCGGTAAATTAGCCACCCCTTTCCGCGGCAGTCACGGGGCGTTGCCCCCTGGGGCGCAGGGACAACCCCCTCGTTACGTCTCCTTGTGACCGCTGCTACCGGCGCTGCGCTGCCTCTGTATACGTCGTCCATTATTCCCACTGCCACACGCGAGCTGTTAGCGGATTCAGTATTTGCGCTGCTGCTTCTTGTATGATGGTGTGGGAAGCTTAAAAGAGCCAGCTGGTCGCTCTGGAGAGACGTAGATGGTGCACAACTGCTACCAGGCGGATACGTCATCCGCCACTGCAGAGTAAGTCGTGGCAGTGAAGTGGTGTGTATACGTGCCGGTGTCTCATATGGGATTAGCGCAATCAGATGGGTCGACGTGAAGATGTCACATAATGACAGGAAGAAGCTATCTGTCATCCTTGAAAATCGGGTTTTCTGCCAACAATCCATGTTACACTTGCACGATATTTCGATCACATTATTCGCAATCTTCGTCAGGTGCTCCCTGAGACCGAACTCAGTGTTTAATTAATTGTTTCTTTTTATTTTTTAAATTTTTCAGTATCTTTTTGCCCGTTCCTGAGGGATACTGGCAGGCCACAGTGGAGGTTTGCTCTATTGGGGCTGTAACTTAAAAGGCTTATTTTTATTCTTTCACTTTATTTGACAATTTCTTACTTACAATACTTAAATTTAACTTAAGATTTAGTTCTTGATAACATTATGAGATTTTTTTTTAGACAAAATGATCTTTGGTTGTATCATTATTTGTGATGTCCATTAGCTTAATTTTTGATAGTATGGATATATTAAGACCTCTCAGGTTTGTTTTCTTGTTGCATAACTTATATTACATATATATAAAATAAAGTGACATAACGAATCTAAAAGTGTAAGATAAAATGGCGTGTTGTAGAGATGCTTACAAGAACAAATGCTCAAATGTGTGTGAATTCCCAAGGGACCAAACTGCTGAGGCTATCGGTCCCTAGAATTACACACTAACTTATGCTACGAACAACACAAACACCCATACCCGAGGGAGGACTAGAACCTCCGGCGGCAGGGGCCGCGCAATCCGTGACAGGGCGCCTCAAACCGCGCAGCCACTCCGTGCGGCACTTACAAGAGATTCTATTTTTAGTATGAAGTATTGTTGTAATTTATAAATAAATAAAAGGATAATAATTAAAGAAAAATAATTAGATGGAAATGAACGGTGTTTGAAGCTAGGTGGTTTGGTTTTTTTTTCTTTGGAGTTATTCTGGGTTTATGTTGGATCAGGGTCCGGATCCAATGCCAGAGGTAAGGTAGTGTCCGTGTCTCTTGGGCTAAAATATATATTTGTGCGGCTTGTTCTTGATCGTGTACTGTGTCTGGGTGTGTTGTTAGCTTGTTGTGCATGAATGTTCATGGTGGGAATGTGTATTTGTATTTTGGTTTGTTTTTGTATCTGCGGTTGGTTGTGAAGATATGTGCGAGGTTTGGACAGTTTGTCAGTATTCGTAGGCCATAACGCGCTCGGAGTAATGAGTGTCTGCTCTGTAGGGGCATTCCTTTCGCTTCTTCGTACACGTCTATTCCGGGAGTGCTGGGGTGAAGTTTTAGTGGGCTGCGCAATAATTTTCTTTCTGTCTGATAGGGTCGTTCGGTCTTCGTGTGATTCATGTCCGCTGGTGTGAGGAGGAGGGGGGGGGGGGGGGGGGGGCAGGGACTGCTGCATATTCCAAAACTGGTCTAGCGAATGTTTTAGATGTATTAATTGCAGTTTTATCTCTGCAACAATTGAACTTTTTTTGCATCTCTCCTATTAGGTGTTGTCTACGTATTTGCTATCAGCGTTTTGGCCGGTGAGTGTTGTGAAGTTGGCCCAGAAAAAAATGGTTCAAATGGCTGTGAGCACTATGGGACTTGACATTTGAGGTCATCAGTACCCTAGAATTTAGAACTACTTAAACCTAACTAACCTAAGGATATCACACACATCCATGCCTGAGGCAGGATTCGAACCTGCGACTGTAGCGGTCGCGTGGTTCTAGACTGTAGCGCCTAGAACCGCTCGGCCACACTGGCCGGCCGAAGTTGGCCCAGAATTTACGTCCTTGTTACAGATGTGTTGTTTGCAAGTTTCGTCCCATTGGTTTTGTTGTTGTTCGGAGACATGTCATTTAATTTTTGCATTCAGTCCGTTCCATGTGGGTTTAAGTTCTCGTTTGTTAGTTCTTCCTGTTATATGTGTAGTCATTTTTTCACAGAAATAGCAAGGACTAAGAACCGAGAACTTGATCTCATATGGAACAAACTGAACGTAAAAATAAAACGACTAGTCTCCGAACATCAACAGAGCCAATGGGACGAATCTTACAAACAACTCGACTACACACAAGGATGTAAATTCTGGTCCATATTCGAAACACCGTCCAATAGACTGTCAGAAAATACAAACTGACAATCTCGATCTGTTGGTCGTGGACCATCCAATGTGTCTATACGAAACCACTTACGAATCACAGTCATGTAACACGCCGTTAGAACAGTTGTCGTTAATGTCTTCATCGGAGACGAATGTCATTGTTTGTCAATGACAATCGGTTTCGAAAAGGACAGAAATTGCTGCTGTAAGTAAATGCACTTCAGCATCAAGAAGTCCAGCCTTTACCAGGGAAACTCCATACAATGGGCGATTGGAGCCGAATACCCAACAAAAGATCATTGCTCACTGGGGCACTCGTAGCTGCCTGTCTCCAGTGGGACAAACAGTACAGAAACTGGACAGCACCTGACTAGAGGCGCGTAGCGTGGTCTAACGAGTCGCGATTTTTGCCACTTTTCAAATGATGCAAGGTGTCGAGTCGTCGACGGTCCAGCGAGGCTGTTAACTGTCACGTGGAGAACACAAGAGCCACAACCCGAGGAGTCAAAATAAGCGAACACGTGTCTCAACTTATCTGTAGACACTCGACCGTTTCTAAGAAAATGACGGTGCAGTTTTCTACATAATTTAGATACCTTTTAGCGTGTGGTAGTCGCAACTGAAGATGTGGCAAAGTGACCAGTATCGCAACCTCTCACTTTTACGCCCCGTGTTCGACACCTGATTGTTATTTTTATATTATTTAATTTGGTTTTATTCGTTTACCTACCCATGACCGTGGAAGGTTACTAGACGTATGTTTTATTATCAAGTTAGAGGACACAAGGTCATTATATTAATTGTAAAATTACAATTGGATTCGCAATAAGTGTCATACTTTTATTATATAACATATGTGTATGGTACTTTCAGAGGTTACAGTCTTCTTAAATTGTCATGCTCTTATATTTCATTCTTATATCAATTCATATATTAATTCTCATATTTCATTCTTCTATTATTTTTCAGTAAGATTTCGTCCATTCATTTGTGTAATAATCTTCTACAGGCGTGGGTAAATAAACGAAAAAAGTTAAAAAATTAAAGCAATAATCCGGTTTCGAACACGGGGCGCAAAAGTGAAATCCGCGACGCTAGTCACTGTGCACTTCCTTTTTTTTTCTCTATCCATCTTTTTTTTCCTAACAAAAGAAATAAAATCATAGCCATGCCTACGGGGCACCGCCCCTAGTGTCCCTGCCAAACAAAAATGAACTCTTACCTCTTCAGGCGTTGCCTTCCTAACTATATATTACCAACCCCTTTCTTAAATGTCAAGAAACAACACTATGCGGGACTAACGTTTGTGCGCCAACCCACAAAAACACGATGAAAGGAAGGGTATTTCTAGTAGGGTGAGGAAGGAATTTATATTTTTTATTGTTTTTTTAAAATTTATATAGATATCAATGTGCTAACAGTCATAGTTGATCAAGCCTGGAAAACTAAAACAGAATGAAGACACCGTCGAAGAGTCCGCAGCTCGTGGTCGTGCGGTAGCGTTCTCGCTTCCCGCGCCCCGGTTCCCGTGTTCGATTCCCGGCGGGGTCGGGGATTTTCTCTGCCTCGTGATGACTGGGTGTTGTGTGGTGTCCTAAGGTTAGTTAGGTTTAAGTAGTTCTAAGTTCTAGGGGACTGATGACCATGACTGTTAAGTCCCATAGTGCTCTGAGCCATTTGAACCATTTGAACCACCATCAAAGATAGTAAACATAAATAACATGATAATAAAGCTATCACTTCGTAGTTAGGCTTCCCAGCGACTGCGCCCACTGATAAAGATAGTTCAATGTATGGTCGTTTGCAGTTCGTTCTGACCTCATCTACCACCGCCTGGAACATTCCAGCTACACGACGGGCTGTCAAAGGTACTCCATAGGTAGTTTGCGAAGTATTGTCGATATCTGGTATGCCCGGAAATAGCATGATGTCTTTCTTGCAAATAGAGCCAAAGTCAAGTAAATTCTTGTGTCCATCACGATAGAGGTAATGGACCGCATGTCCACGTATCCAGGTGACGGAGTTGGTTCGAGTCTTGGGGTAAAATGTCTCATCCGGAAACAATAACGTGCGTGCAGATATATGCTCCGGCCTAACTCGCAAGAGATAAGCCAGCATCTGCCGCACTAGGTGCCAAACCGGTTCCGCCTCTCCATAGCTGAGGCGGTGCTCGTCAGAATCTACTGTATTACAACCCACACAATTGGGAGATTCTGCCATGTGGATATTGTAGAGACATTCTTGCGTCACCAGCTTCCCATTAACGACTACGTACCATTGTGAAACAACATCGCAATCATGCATGGCATCGTGTACAGTCTTCCACACTGTACATCAGGATATTTCAGTTCGACCACATTTAGGGGGCTGCGTTGCAGCATGTCGTGATATAGGCGTCGAGTCGTGGCCATTCGTGGTGTCGTGAGCGCTGCACTGGAATAACTTTGTGCTAAATAGAAACGTCCTATATAAAGGGGGTGGGGGGGTGGGGGGGCTGTGATGTCCTGTAGCGGCACCGGCGCTCTTAGTGAAGCAGGTCGTAGCGCCGTCAGAAGCAGACTCGTGAGGCTTGTAGGACAACGGCGCAGCAGACATAATTGTGAGCTAACATAGAGGGCAACGGCCCTGTCATGGACATTAACTAGGCCGAGACCACCTTTTTCCTTGGAGAGGGTAACAGATACCAATCTGATCTTCAGTAACATAGCAGTGCTGACGAAAGATCCCAGCGCTGTCATAATACTACGCGCTAAGGGGTTCGGAATGGGCAGTGTTTGGGCTACATGCGGTATGGGGGACACAGGGTATACATTGGCATAATGCGCCCGCTGAACGATGTTGAGGGATCGCAAGCGCTGATTTGCAATTCCGGCCCGAATTTGGTTAAGAAGGCGTCGATAATTGAGCGTCGTCGCGCATGGCATGTTGTTAATGAAACCTAAGCCCAAGCAGCGGACAGTATCACTGAAGCGTAAGGGGGCAATGTGTTCCAGCGGTAGCCCAGTCCCGATGCTCAAGGCGACGGACTTGTCAAAGTTTATTTGAGTACCAGATGCTGTACCGTAGGTTGCTATCCAGTCCAAAGCCGCCGCCATATGGTCAGCTCAACGTATGACGATCATCAAATCATCCGCATATGCGGTGCAGCGATAGATGGAGCCGCCAAACTGTATCCCAGTGAGCCTGTCTCGGAGAGCACACAACAAAGGTTCTAAAGCCACTGCAAATAACAATGTAGATAATGGACATCAGTGTCGTACTGATCGGCGGATCGGCATGGGTGCCGTCAGTCTTCCATTAACAAGAACTCGGGAATTATCACCATGCAGAAGGCGTGTCAACACTGTGATAAAGGGGTCGGGGTATTCCATGCGCCGTAGAACGGCCGTGAGGAAAGTATGGCCCATCCGGTCAAAAGCGTGGCTAAAGCTGATAGACGCCAGGGCTGCTGGCAAACGTCTCACACGTGCAAGGGAGATGAGATCTCTGTAACGACATAACGCAGTTCTGATGTTGTTGGGTCCCCCCAAGGGCGTCTGATCGCTGGACAGGACGTACAATAGTGTGCCGCGAATACGTTCTGATAGCAGCCTCGAAAAGATCTTGAAGTCGCTGTTCAATAACGTTAAGAGGCGATAATCGCGGACATGATTCCATTCCTTCGGCTTATGGATGGGTACAATCAGTCCTTCGAAGAACGGTGCAGGCATCAGTTTACCCGGGGACATCAATTCCTGACAAATTTCAACCCAACACGGTACCAACAGTTGTTTAAAGGCACGATAGAATTCTAATGGTAATGGTGATTTATGGGGAGCACCTTTACCAATGGCGCCGAGCACTTCCTCTGCTGTCACTTCTCCCAGTAAAGTCGGTACCATGTTTGGTGGAACTGTAGCGTGGACATGTGCAGAAACGGTGTCCACCGTCGCCATATCAGGGAGCACTGCTGAATAAAGGCGAGCGTAATGCCCATAGAAGGCTTCTGCTATTTCTGCTTGTTCTGCCACGTGTCGTCCGTCGTCCGTTATCATGTCGGTTACCAGCGCCACACGGAGCCTCCTGCGCTCTACGAGCACGTGGTGCATAAATGGCCTTACTGATTTATCGTGTCTGGAGCACGCGACCGTATAAAAGCGCCTTGTAAATGACGGCGTGCTAAGGAGACGAGCTGCGCTTTCGCGCGATTGACTATGATCTGCTTATCAAGTGAGGGCTCCATAGCAAGAAATTCCCTTAGGACGGTGTAATAAAAGTTTTCCGTGCTCCTCCTCCATGCCGCCGCTTCCCGGCCGTATGCCATGAAGGTGCGCCTAAGAGCTAGCTTCGCACATTCAATCCACCAACTGAGGGTCGATCGGTAACAACCACTATGTTGTAAGGACGCGTTCCACGACTCTTCTATAGCACCTTTACATGCCGGTTCGTCCAGATGGGCGACGTTCAGTTTCCAGGGGGGCCTACTGCGCCACACACGTGCAGGTAGGAAGACAATGGTGCAAATATAGGCAGTGGGGCAGAGCTCTGCTCCTCTCGTCGCCGTCGAAAGGGTGCTTGTGACGAAAATCCTGTCCAACCGACTTGACGAATGACTTGTGTAATGGGTGTAACCAGCAGCTGGGCCATGGATGTGGCGCCACGTGTCAATCAGGTGGAGGTCACGCATTAGCATTTCCAATTCCGCACACGGGACGTGATGTGGCTGCTGATCAGACGGAGATAATGTACAGGTAAAATCTCCTCCGATCACCATATCGTCTATGCGGCCCATAAATGCGTAATATCTTCCGAAAAAAAGCGGGCCCGATCTCTCCGTCTCCGTGATCCTGAAGGGGCATATACATTGATGAGTCGTACGCCGTTGACAGTTACGGCCATGGCTCTTGCACTCGGTAAGCACAGTACGTCCGTAGCCGCCAAGCCTTCCCGTAGGAGGACAGCCACACCACAATCGGTAGAAGAGGCGTGGGAGATGTGGGCGGTATATCCCCAGAAGTCAGGGAAACTGGCGACACATACTTCCTGTAAGAGGGCCACGTCGATGTCCGCCGCATCGAGCACGCGTTGTAGCATTGTAAGTTTGTGGGTGCCCTTATCGCATTGATGTTGATTGTGGCAAGGCCAAAGGTGTGCTGCCTAGCCTCTTCACCTGGGGTAGACGCCATGGCAATCGAAGATAACCGCAAGAGATGCCGGACCCACCGAACCCCTTTACAGATTATGAGTCTTTCACGCTAGGAGTGGCATCCCCAATGCCACCCCCTCCCGTCACCCGTGTCATCTTCAGGAAGTTCCTCAGCATCGTCCGACCACAGTGGGTGCAACACGATGCTGTGTAGCTGTAAATCTCACTCACCTACGTCGTCGTTGGTAGAGGTGGACGGAGTGCCATCCATCGACGCGACGTGCTGCATCTGTGGTGCAAGAAGTAACTGGGCGCTCGTAGTATGGGCAAGCGAACCGTCTACACAACTTAGATGCCGTCTGACGCGATGTCACCTTGTTGGCCGGCCGTGTGTAGGAGGCAATCGTCAGAAGGGGTCCGCCGACGTCGCTTGCGTCGTCGGGGCGAACGTTACTTTCGAACATGGAGATCCTTATTAGAATGTGGGAGGCAATCCAGCGTCGTATCACCTTCCGCTAGGAAAGCCGCGGTCGGGACAATGTTTGCGTCCATGTCCATCTCTTCCTGAATGTTATGTTGCGTCTGGATTCTGTGGGACTGTTGCTGCTGTTGTTGCTGTGGAGGGGGCGACATCTGGGTTGGCAATAGGGGTCCTTCCTCTTCCTCCTTTGGTCCTTCTGACGTCGATGGATGTGCCTGATCGCCCGTTTCGTCCTCATCTATGGTGCGCATCGTCTTCTGAGGGGCAGGACTGTCGTCCCCGTCGGGGAAATGGCGCCTCCCACTGGTGTTTGCGTAATTCTACGTTGTAAGCAGCTCGATCGAACATGGCCTTCCTGCCCGACGTCCGGAACAGGTACGCGGTTGGCCGCCGCACATTATGATTGCACGACAGCGACCGATGTTCAAATAGGACGGCATATGGTTCTTGAGCTCAAGTTTAATTTGGCGCACACCACTGTAGACCTTATACGTCGAGAAAGTGTGCCACTTTTCTGCAACGCGGCTGATAACATTGCCATATGGTCGGAAGGCGTCGCTGACAACTTCCTCTGGGACCTCGAAGGGGAGCTCAAAAACCCTTACAGTCCTTAGGCCCATGCCTGCATGACCCACCGGCACTGCACCGATATGACCGTCAGAATGTTTGAATCTGAGAGAGTTCGAGTATTTAGACACCACTGTCGCGCAGACCTCAGCACTGGTCATTTTAACATAAACCACGCTCTCCGTTATAGAAAAATGCATTCCGACGACAGTCGCCGAATCTAAACGTAGATCGTCGCGTATGCTCTGTTCTATTTCATAGGCTCGAGGACGCGCGTGATATGGTTGGAAGGTAATTTTGATCGTATCGTAGCGCCATGTGTGTGCCATAGTCGCAGTGAACATGGAACAAACACAACTCGCGAAGGTAAACACAAGCAAGCGCTCACGGTCGCGCACGGCGGGGCGCAGCGGACGTCCTCGCCCCACCGCAGCCGAAAGCAGACTTAGTCTTGGGTTGAACTTATGATGTGCTAAATGGCATCTAAGTTACATATAAAAATTTGACAGCCGTTTTTTCGAAAACGATCTAGTATCAATGGGCAAGGCGAGACACGTGTTCGCTTATTTTGATCCCTTTTCACTATGCTAACCTTCTGGGAAATCGGGTTATGACACTGCCTTTGTTCTTCTCTTTAGTTTGTGGAGGTTGCAGTTCGAGCCCAATGAGGTTCTATGATGTTTTGGGTGTGTTTTTCGCGCTTTGACTTAGGCCTAGTCACTCAGGTCACCGTGTTTATGAATCGGAATGATTATTTTAATATTTTTGATGGTCAAGTGTTCTCTTGATGAGTAGCTTTGGAACACTACCATTTTCGAATACAATAATTGGCGTGCACACGGAAACGTTCCTGATTTGGCGAACGTCGGAGCACCCTACCACACATCGACTGTGCCGGTAAATGCGTCGATCACAGTGCAAAGGAAAATGTCTGGGACTATTTGAAACAGCGGGTGAAACGTAGTAGACATCATCCGCACAACCTGGTAGCTCTACAGGACATAATGATGGGTAAGTGACCCCAGGTTGATATCGCGCACCTAAAGAAGCTTGTGGACTCTCTTCGTCCTCGAGTTGAACCCATTGTCAAAGTTAGAGTACGTGTTCTCGGCAGCAGCGTCATGTTTCTTGCGCGTGAGTTATTTTTTGCCCAACACGCTTACGTGGTTCGTTGACTACTCACCTACATATAATTCCCGAACGCCTTAATCCCCGTAGCTATACTTACAGGTGCACAACTTTTCTGCAAAAGGAAACGATGTTATATCTCTTGTGTAGCTTATGCAAGACGTTCCGATAAATGTCCTAGGAATATCACAAGAAAAAAGTAACCAGAAGCTTTACTGTAGTAAAAGAAACCGGGCTATTGTACATATACACTCCTGGAAATTGAAATAAGAACACCGTGAATTCATTGTCCCAGGAAGGGGAAACTTTATTGACACATTCCTGGGGTCAGATACATCACATGATCACACTGACAGAACCACAGGCACATAGACACAGGCAACAGAGCATGCACAATGTCGGCACTAGTACAGTGTATATCCACCTTTCGCAGCAATGCAGGCTGCTATTCTCCCATGGAGACGATCGTAGAGATGCTGGATGTAGTCCTGTGCAACGGCTTGCCATGCCATTTCCACCTGGCGCCTCAGTTGGACCAGCGTTCGTGCTGGACGTGCAGACCGCGTGAGACGACGCTTCATCCAGTCCCAAACATGCTCAATGGGGGACACATCCGGAGATCTTGCTGGCCAGGGTAGTTGACTTCGACCTTCTAGAGCACGTTGGGAGGCACGGGATACATGCGGACGTGCATTGTCCTGTTGGAACAGCAAGTTCCCTTGCCGGTCTAGGAATGGTAGAACGATGGGTTCGATGACGGTTTGGATGTACCGTGCACTATTCAGTGTCCCCTCGACGATCACCAGAGGTGTACGGCCAGTGTAGGATATCGCTCCCCACACCATGATGGCGGATGTTGGCCCTGTGTGCCTCGGTCGTATGCAGTCCTGATTGTGGCGCTCACCTGCACGGCGCCAAACACGCATACGACCATCATTGGCACCAAGGCAAAAGCGACTCTCATCGCTGAAGACGACACGTCTCCATTCGTCCCTCCATTCACGCCTGTCGCGACACCACTGGAGGCGGGCTGCACGATGTTGGGGCGTGAGCGGAAGACGGCCTAACGGTGTGCGGGACCGTAGCCCAGCTTCATGGAGACGGTTGCGAATGGTCCTCGCCGATACCCCAGGAGCAACAGTGTCCCTAATTTGCTGGGAAGTGGCGGTGCGGTCCCCTACGGCACTGCGTAGGATCCTACGGTCTTGGCGTGCATCCGTGCGTCGCTGCGGTCCGGTCCCAGGTCGACGGGCACGTGCACCTTCCGCCGACCACTGGCGACAACATCGATGTACTGTGGAGACCTCACGCCCCACGTTTTGAGCAATTCGGCGGTACGTCCACCCGGCCTCCCGCATGCCCACTATACGCCCTCGCTCAAAGTCCGTCAACTGCACATACGGTTCACGTCCACGCTGTCGCGGCATGCTACCAGTGTTAAAGACTGCGATGGAGCTCCGTATGCCACGGCAAACTGGCTGTCACTGACGGCGGCGGTGCACAAGTGCTGCGCAGCTAGCGCCATTCGACGGCCAACACCGCGGTTCCTGGTGTGTCCGCTGCGCCGTGCGTGTGATCATTGCTTGTACAGCCCTCTCGCAGTGTCCGGAGCAAGTATGGTGGGTCTGACACACCGGTGTCAATGTGTTCTTTTTACCGTTTCCAGGAGTGTATTTTCCATATTCACACACGAAATTATATAACAAAGAACCACTAGAATGAAGTGGAGTAGATCTTCATAACGAAAATTAACTTTGTAAAATTGGATCACGCTTTCTAATTTGGAAGATGCTATTTATTCACAATCGTGTTGATTGCATCAGTTGGACTTGCAACAGATTCCCTTTTTCGATTCTTTTGATTCAACATCAGAAAGACAAAGTACAAAGTAACTTATAAATATAGAAAATTAAAAACTGAAAGATAAAAAGAAGAATTTTGCAAATGCAACAAGTCGAAGAGCAACCTCAGATTCGTTTTCATCACTTGATGTCAATTGCCGTGATGTACTTGTGAGTAGTACTTGTAACATGGAACAGTTACATTCGTAGAGAGCACATGATCATGCCTGCTTACATATGCGGAAGTAGACAAGATTTTCTGCGTTCTTGAAGTCGCGAAAAGTGAGTCGCAAATTGCAGTGCAGCGGTCATCTAGTACCAAATTTGGTATCCAACCACCAACTCGCAAAAGCGTTAGGACGTTACTTTAAGCAATTTATAGACTGGAAATGTGTGGAAAGGAAAAAGCAGAAACCGACCGCTTGTGTCAGAGGATGATATCCGACGGATTCAAGAAAGTTGTGTGCGCAGTCCCCGTAAGTCTACCAACAGAGCCAGTCGAGAACTTGGAATACCCCAATCAAATGTATGGAAATTTCTGTGGTGGCGTTTGCTATACAAGCCCTACCAATTACGACTTGTGCAGGCTCTCAACCCCAATGACGAAGAGAAGCGTCACACATTTTGTGGTTATATGCTAGCAAAGATGGAGGATGACGCATTTCTACAGCGTGTAATTTTTAGCAATGAAGCGATGTTCCATCTTAGTGGAAAAGTCAACAGTCACAATGTTCGCGTACGGGGTTTGGAAAATCCACATTCACCATTGCAACACGAAAGAGACTCACCGAAGATCAACGTGTTCTGTGCCGTATAAACTGTAATGAGAATCACGTACCTGGACATGTTGGAACAATGACTGTTCCCTCAAATTATGGAACTTTTTGCAACAGGATGGAGCTCCGCCCCATTGGGACCGTGATGTACGAGGCTTTTTGAATGACTCCCTTCCTCGGTGCTGGGTCGGTCCCAGGGGACTTGAGGATCTGGCTCTGCACTTCTGGCCACCGAGATCTCCTGATCTCACGCCCTGCAACTATTTATTATGGGGTTATACGACGGAAGCTGTTTACGTCCCGCCTCTACCAACCACTCTGAACGATCTGCAGAACCGGACAGCTGCTGCCGTGCACTCACAAGGGAACCTCCCCATCGCACCCCCGCCTCAGATTTAATTATAAGTTATCACAGTGGATAGGCCTTAAAAAACTGAACACAGATGAATCGAGAAAACTGGAAGAAGTTGTGTGGAACTATGAAAAAAATATGCAAAATATATGACTTTACCGAAATGCTCACCATTACGGTTTGGCTCTTCTAGCAGCGTTCTACAGCGTTGCGGCGCAGAGATTTCAATGTATGCCAGAACATGAGACACACGTTGATTCAGCTGCCACTAGCGGTGGGTTTTATGCAACCTGCAACCCGTTCAAGTACCACATGCAAGATTTTCATATTCTCTCGTTGACTATGCAAAAAATATTAGTTAGGAACTTTTGTAGTAAAATGTAATGTAGTTAAATTTTGTAGCGGAATATTTTTCGAATTATACAAGAAAAACGTGCAAGAGTGGCTTTCAGATGTGTTGATCTTGAATAACTCAAAAACCGTGGCATACAGCGAAAACGTATCGCAGTACAAAATTTAACTACATTAGATTTCCTATAAAAAGGTCGTGTTTATTTCCTTCTGTAGGACTGCTAGTTTGCATGTAGCAAGCGAGAGAATATGAAAATCTCGCGTGTGGTTTTCGAAGGCATTGTTGGTTGCATAAAACCCAGCAGTAGGGGCATCGGTATCACCCTGTAAACCTGGAATCGACAATAATAACAATCATAATTAGGTAAATAATTGAAATTTTATGACGACCTCTGGTACTAAGTAACTGTTCTGTTTGGACTCCGATTTATGGTAGAAGAATAACATCGAAAGACGGACGTCACCGTCAACACGAGAAGTGGCCAACTAGAGTGACAAGGAACGTGAAATTTACCGCAAGTGGCTATCGGATGCCATCTCTGTACGTTGGCAATCACTGGATATCGAATCGCGAAGCTCCAGATCCGTTTCGCAATTGTTGGCCGCACGAACACGAGTAAGACAGACACAGACGTGGCCGCGGTGTGTGCGTGCCACCCCCGCCGCCCCCGCCGCGGCGGGCAGAGCGGCGCAACGCGACACCGCGGGGGGTTGGGCCGCCCTCGCCGTCCGCGCCGCCCGCGCCTCGCCGGGCCGCCTCTATAATTAATTCAGCGGGGACTCGCGTCCGCGCCGCCCTGTGATTGAGCACCAATTATTGTCGTTATCCGCCGGCGGCGCTAATTGGCTGACGTCACGGGACACCTGGCGGAGGCGCAGTGACACACACGCTGGCGCAGCGCCGCGGGGGTGACGAATGGCGGCAGCGCGCGTCGCGGCCTAACCCACCACCCAGTGCCACGAGCCAGCCTGCCGTCCAAATTAGCTTTAATCTTCCTTCACTCAGCAAGTGTTTATCGAAAAATGTTTTCATTTGGTGTCACAATCAAAAAAATCTACCGTTTACACTGAGGTGACAATAGTCATGGAAAGCGATATGCACGTATACAAATAGCGGTAATATCGCGTACACGAGGTATAAAAGGGCAGTGCATTGGCGGAGCTGTCATTTGTAAGCAGGTGATTCTATGAAAGGGATTCCGAAATGATTATGGCCGCACGACGGGAATTAACAGACTTTGAACGCGGAATGGTAGTTGCAGCTAGACGCATGGGCCATTCTACTTCGGAAATCATTACGGACTTCAGTATTCTGAGCTCCGCAGCATCAAGAGTGTGCCGAGAATACCACACTTCAGGCACTGATTCTAAGTACGGACAACATAGTGGTCCACGACCGAGAGCAGCACTTTTGCGTAGTGTTGTTAGTGCCAATAGAAAAGCAACACTACATGACATAACCGTAGAAATCAATGTGGGAAGTGAGACGCTGGCCTGGGTTGCCGAGCGGTTCTAGGCGCTACAGTCTGGAACCGCGCGACCGCTACGGTCGCATATTCGATCATGTCTCGGGCATTGATGTATGTGATGTCCTTAGGTTAGTTAGGTTTAAGTAGTTCTAAGTTCTAGAGGACTGATGACCTCAGAAGTTAAGTCCCATAGTGCTCAGAGCCATTTGAACCATTTGAAGTAAGACGAACGTATCCATTAGAACAGTCCGGTGAAATTTGGCATTAATGTTCTATGGCAGCAGACGACATATGCGAATGCCCTTGCTAACAGCACATCGCCCGCTGCGCCTTTCCTGTCTGCCGAATCCTAGACGTCTGGAAACCGTGGACTGATCAGATGAGTACCGATTTCAGTTGAAAAGAAATGCTGGTAAGGTTTTAGTGAGACGCAGAGCCCACGAAGGCATGGATCCAAGTTATCAACAAGGAGCTGTGCGGGCTGCTGGCGGCTCAATAATGGTGTGGGCAGTGTATACATGGAATAGATTGAGTTGTCTCATTCAACTGAACAGATCATTGATTGGAAATCATAAAATGTAAATGACTAGGGCCTCCCGTCGGGTAGACCGATCGCCGGCTGCAAGTCTTTCGAGTTGACGCCACGTCGGCGGCTTACGCGACGATGGGGATGAAATCATGATGATTAGGACAACACAACACCCAGTCCCTGAGCGGAGAAAATCTCCGACCCAGTCGGGAATCGAACCCAGGCCCTTAGGATTGACATTCTGTTCCGCTGAACACTGTTTTTTTTCATTTTGTTCGGGATTGTTCGTTGCGTTTGGTATTGGCGGACGTCACAAGACATCCGTTCAAGTTCATCGTTGATTCCTTTACTCAGTTTTTTTTTATTATTACAGAGGGCGAGCAGCCTTCTGACCGAACACGCTGAGCTACCGTGCCGGCTACCACTCAGCTACCGGGGGCGGACACTGGAAATTATTATGTTCGGCTACTTGGAGATTATTTGCAGCCATACATGGACTTCATGTATCCAAACAACAACGTTGGAATGAATGATATGTCCACCTATCGAACATTTATGTAAAATAATCGAGAGGCCAGTTTGTGCACAATATCCTGTACCAACAATATTTCCGCAATTACGGATCACTATAGTGGCAGCATGACTTAATATTTCGCAAGGGACTTCCAGCGACTAGAATCCATGCCACTTCGAGTTACTGCACCACGCCTGGAAAGAAGAGATATCGCATCACTTTTGTCACCACAGCGTATATTCACTACTAGCTGAAAACAATACGTGATCTCTGACGTTTTCTCGGAGCAATTAATTAATAGTGTCCTTAACGGTGTTCTGCCAAGTTCTTTTTTCCAGTATTATGCACAATATTTCGACGACGGCCCAGCCATCTGATTCTCCATGGTTGCAGTTCAGGTAGCGAGTACACATTACAGAAAAGCTCCCAGCGCCTGAAGAACGCTTCCCGTGCAGTCGCAGTCGCGCTATTCATCTGTGTTCTCGGTGACTCAGATGGATAGAGCGTCTGCCTTGTAAGCAGGAGATCCAGGGTTCGAGTCCCGGTCGGGGCACACATTTGCAGCTGTCCCCACCGAGGTATATCAACAACACCTGTCGGCAGCTGAGGGTTTCAGTTAATTATCATTTTTTCTAGAAAAGCTGCACGGTCATCAATGGTATCTGTTCTTTCGAGAACAGTAAATATCTTCATATATCATGGGATATCTCCTTTAGCTAGGCGTTGTGCAGCAACTACAAGTGGCTTGGACTCAACAAGGCGTTGGAAGTCCCCTGCAGAAACATCGGCTACGCGGCCGCCACAGCCGTCCATAAATCGCTCCCTTCTACGTATATCTCGCGAAGAGACCATGAGGATTAAATCAGAGAGATTAGAGCCCACACAGAAGCATACCGACAATCCTTCTTTCCACGAACAATACGAGACTGGAATAGAATGGAGAAATGATAGAGGTACTCAGGGTACCCTCCGTCACACGCCGTCGGGTGGCTTGTGGGGTATGGATGTAGATGTAGACGTAGATGTAAATGCTAAAGCGCTGCCGGTGCAGGATTTTGTGCTCGAATTGGGCTCTCGATTACGTCCCATAAATGTTCGATGGGATCCATGTCAGGCAATCTGGATGGCCGAATCATTCGCTCAAGTTGTCCAGAATGTTCTTCAAACCAGTCACGACCAATTGTGGTCCGGTGACAAGGAGCATTGTCATCCATAAAAATTCCATCGTCGTTTGGGAACATGAAGTCCATGAATAGCTGTAGATGTTCTCCAAGTAACCTAACATGACCATTTCTGGCCAATTATCGCTTCAGTTCGACCATCCCACGTAAAAACAGCCCACACCGTTATGGAGCTACCACCAGTTGGCACAGTATCTTGTTGACAATTTGGGTCGATGGCTTCGTGGGGTCTGCGCCACACTCGAACCATACAACCAGCTCGTACCAACTAGAATCGGGACTCATCTGACCAGGCCACTATTTTACAGTCGTCCAGGGTCTGACCGACACGGTCATGAGCCCTGGAGAAGCGCTGCAGGCGATGTTGTGTTGTTAGTAAAGGCACTCGCGTCGATCGTCTGCTGCCATAGCCCATTAACGCCAAACTTCGCCGCACTAATCTAACGAATACGTTCGTCGTAAGTTCGACATTGACTTCTACGGCTATTTCATGCAGTGTTGATTTTCTGGTAGCACTAACAGCTCTACGCAAACCCCGCTCCTCTCGGTCTTTACTTGAAGGCCGTCGGCCGCTGTGTTGTCCTTGATGAGAAAGCCTGAAATTTAGTATTCTTGACACACTCTTGACACTGTGCATTTGAAACACTGAATTCCGTTAACGATTTCCGAAATGGACTGTCCAATGCGTCTAGCTCCAACTACCATTTCGCGTTCAGTCGGCCATAATGACGTCGGAAACCTTTTCACATGAGTCACCTGACTAAAAATCACAGCTCCACCAATGCTTTTCTATCTTGTGTAAGCTATACTACAACCATCTGTATACGTGCGTATCGCCACCCCATTACTTTTGTCCCTCAGTGGATATCACTACATTCACGAGCCTGAGAGATTACCTATACGCAACACTATCTTGTTTTAACAAGCCTGCGTTTCAGTTTTATTTGTAATTTTCGTAATTACTTACCTTTCTCTGTCTTATCACTGTGGAAACAACATGTAATTTATGCACACTGCCTGCTCACGGAATAATAAGATAACATTAATTGTCTTAACTGTTTTTAATTTCGTAGTCCTACATGAAATATCTCACTTTCATTATCTTCGAAATACGTTTTCATCGTATGTTATATTTATGATTTCCATAGGCTGCTTTCAAAGCATTGGAACCAGATTGTTCAATGACCACACGATTCGAGCCCTGCTTCGTTAATTTCATTCGTTGACACTGTCAGTGGGTGAAGGTAGGATTTAAATCGTATGTGGATAAAAATCCTACGTCAAGATCGCAAATTTCCTTTTCTGATTACCGGTACGGCTAATTACACAGCCATTTTCAGATCAATCTAGCATGTTGTTCAGTGTGTGACACTCATTACACATCGTCTGTTTTTTAAGGCTAAGTAGTCCTTGCTAAATAAAAGCCCTAAAACGAAAATCTTAGTTGTTTATGAAAATTGATAACGATAATCACTAATCAAACGTTGTTACAGTGTTGTTTTTTTTTTGCCATACATCTTTTGTTAGTCATTATCTTAGAGAAAGAACCCATCTTCGTCAATATCGAAATTCGATTCCAATACTTTTTACATTTCTTCCGTGTAACAAATTTATTTTACTTTCATGGTCGAAAGTCACTGAACAATGACGGCAGATAACTGAACACATTGGTCTGAAACATAATTGTTACTGATTTTTTATCTTTTCAGATGAATAAAGCTTTCTCACAACACATTTATTCGGTACGCAAGCATAAAAGGTAATCTCATAGCTGATGAAATGGCGCCTCTAGAGCGACAGCATACGCACGCGAAACTTGTTAATCATTCGCATTCTTTAATGTCACGTAAAATGAAAAAAAAGTCAGTATAGCACTCGGAAGCACACCGTTAATGAAAAGGACCTGCTTCACTTTTTTTCCATTTTTCCACAATTGGATGAAAATGTGCAGTTACTCATTCTGTTTCTATAGCGTCTGACTTAATCAAAGTATCTGCTGTAAATGAAATTTGATGTTTTGTTTCCGTGTGCAGAGACGAATAAGTTTCCTGGTTGTCCAGCATGCAACACGCTACATAACGTTGTACCTGAGAGAAACCCGATTCTTTTACGTTCTCTCCGCAACAATGGAATGTATGCCCTAGGGCTTTATTGGTAGTCATACTGAACACCAGTCCCATAGGAAATTTGAACTTTTTGAAGCTGAATGGTATGATCGGAATTCTTTGTATGAACAGTACCTTACCTTTTTCTTTACTGGTTAATATTTCCGCTTCTATGATTTATTTAGAAGGTTCTTGTGAGATCATACCGGAAACATTCAGCGAATTAAGAATTTCTGTTGGGAAATTTTCGCTTTTGTCGTCGTTCATCGTAGTATCAATGGATCTCGATATCTTTTCTCTCCCTAGCATCATATTCTGTATTCTTCTATTTGTTTGTTGAAGTATGTCATTTTTTTGATGCTAAAATTGTTTGCACGCGCAATTACTCTTTATTTAGGTAATTTGTTTCTATAAGCGTATGAACTTTTTCGGCGAGTTGTTCCTCTGTGTTTACTACGTTGCCCAACTCGCCGGTTAAGATATATGAACGGCCTGTTGCCTTAATACACCTGCTTACGTCTACGTTCGGCTATTTACGCAATGGCATATACACAGTGGAGCTGACTGAAAATATGAGTTACATTAATATTAATATGTTATCATCGGCTCGTGAAAAGAGTGAGCCCTCCAATAAAACATGTACTTGCATGCATTTAAGTTTACTATCACATAATTACTAAAGATTTTAGAAGAGGATTACCACAACATTAAAAAAGTCAACATCTCTAGTGTGTTTTTGGTCGCAACATATTTGTCTCATTATACATATCTCTGTGCTCAAACATCTCTCAACTGTGACGGGGATATAAATGTGTCTTAAGTTTTTCGATCAAAAACAAGTTCCAACAACGCTACCTGTAACTGAGACGGCGCACTACGCTTACGTATCTTATTTCCAATACTACAGGAGAGCCGGCCGGAGTGGCCGTGCGGTTCTAGGCGTTACAGTCTGGAACCGAGCGGCCACTACGGTCGCAGGTTCGAATCCTGCCTCGGGCATGGATGCGTGTGATGTCTTTAGGTTAGTTAGGTTTAAGTAGTTCTAGGCGACTGATGGCCTCAGAAGTTGAGTCGCATAGTGCTCAGAGCCATTTGAACCATTTGAGCTACAGGAGATATGAATGTCGCCTAGTATCCTGCAAAAGAGAGCTGGACCAGGTCTCAAATCGCTACGAGAGAGGAAAAAGTGGAGCACATAGCATATTCTGTTAGGTAAGCACTTCATAAGAAGCGCCAGGCTTTCACAGGGCGAATGTGTATTTTTGCTGTTACTTTTTACTATCTGTTTAAATTCTGGTTTTCTTCTGCCAGAGAGACTTCTGTTCTAGTTATCTATTTCATAGACTCTGTGATGTCTTTGATCTGCAAGTGGGACAGCTAGTTGATCGCGACACAGCTCTGCCCGTCACAGAATAACCGACGCGCAGAATCAAAATGGCTAGCAACTGGAGCCTTTAATTACTCTTAATAGCTGCGCGGGGGTACGTTACTCGGTCCATTTATTTTACTTATAAAATGGAATAGTTATTTTCTTGGAGGGCACACGAATGTGCTTAGCTTACGTGGAAGGCAAGTACAATTAAAAAGAAATGGTATGTATAAAGAAACTTAACGAAATCATTATTTTACATTTTTTAGTTTAAACAACTACAATTTTAAGTATTTAGAGAAAATAAGGTAAATAATTACGCGCATCACGAGGATCTCTATTTCAGTAAAACAAATAAACAATTTTGTTCACTACTGTATTTAAGGTCATAAAAAGGATGAGAAGGCAGCACCACTGTGTGGAGGTGGTCCTGCGCGATTTGCAGAACTTCCAAAGCTGTATCAGACACTCCCCCCAGAAAAACTTTTTATAATTTTTTCTGCACATGTTAAGGAAATATTGTAATTTGTCAGGCAGGGCCAATAAAAATAAACTGTATTGAAAAATATAGCTTAAATGAGCTATAAACACTACTGGCCATTAAAATTGCTACACCAAGAATAAATGCAGATGATAAACGGATATTCATTGGACAAATATATTATACTAGAACTGACATGTGATTACATTTTCACGCAATTTGGGTGCATAGATCCTGAGAAATCAGTACCCAGAACAGCCACCTCTGGCCGTAATAACGGCCTTAATACGCCTGGGCATTGAGTCAAACAGAGCTTGGACGGAGTGTACAGTTACAGCTGTCCATGCAGCTTCAACACGACACCACAGTTCATCAAGAGTAGTGACTGGCATATTGTGACGAGCCAGTTGCTCGGCCACCATTAACCGGACGTTTCCAGTTGGTGAAAGATCTGGAGAATGTGCTGGCTAGGGCAGCAATCGAACATTTTCTGTATCCAGACAGGCCTGTACAGGACCTGCAACATGCGGTCGTGCATTTTCTTGCTGAAATGTAGGGTTTCGCAGGGATCGAATGATGGGTAGAGCATTCGTGCACCCAGGTTCGTCGTTGAGTACACCATCGCAGGCGCTCATGTCTGTGATCCACCGTCAAGGGTAACCGCAGCCATGGCCCTCGAGCTGATAGTCCATGCTGCTGCAAACTTAGTCGAACTGTTCGTGCAGATGGTTGTTGTCTTGCAAACGTCCCCATCTGTCGATTCAGGGATCGAGACGTGGCTGCACGATCCGTTACAGCCATGCGGATAAGATGCCTGTCATCTCGACTGCCAGTGATACGAGGCCGTTGGGATCCAGAACGTCGTTCCGTATTACCCTCCTGAACCCAACGACTCCATATTCTGCTAACAGTCATTGTATCTCGACCAACGCGAGCAGCAAAGTCGCGATACGATAAACCGCAATCGCGATAGGCTACAATCCGACCTTTATCAAAGTCGGAATCGCGATGGTACGCATTTCTCCTCCTTAGACGAGGCATCACACCAACATTTCACGAGGCAACGCCGGTCAACTGCTGTTTGTGTATGAGAAATCGGTTGGAAACGTTCCTCATGTCAGCACGTTGTAAGTGTCGCCACCGGCGCCAACTTTGTGTGAATGCTCTGAAAAGCTAATCATTTGCATATCACAGCATCTTCTTCCTGTCGGTTAAATTTCGCGTCTGTAGCACGTCATCTTCGTGGTGTAGCAATTTTAATGGCCAGTAGTGTACATTACATTTTTCTACAAAACTTCCTAACTGATAGTTTTTGCAAAATGGCTCTGAGCACTATGGGACTCAACTGCTGTGGTCATCAGTCCCCTAGAACTTAGAACTACGTAAACCTAACTAACCTAAGGACATCACACACATCCATGCCCGAGGCAGGATTCGAACCTGCGACCGTAACAGTCGCACGGTTCTGGACTGCGCGCCTAGAACCGCGAGACCACCGCGGCCGGCATAGTTTTTGCATAGTGAGCGAGAGAATATGAAAATCTTACATGTGGTACTTGAACGAGTTGGCACCTGAGTCAACGTGTATGTCTGACGTTCTGGCAAACACTGAAATCTCTGCGCCACAGCACTGTAGAACGCTGGGAGAAAAGCCAAACCGAAATGGTGCAGCACTTTGGTAAAGTCGAGTACCGTGCGCTATTTTCTTTCCAGCATTTGAAGGCAAACAACGCCGCAACAATCCATGCTAAGATGAGGAAAATGTACGGCGGCAACATATCATCGTATGGCTCAGTGATGAGGTGGCAGCAGCGATGTACGGAGGTGATCCTGCGCCATCCGCAGAAATTCCAAAGCTGCATCAGACCGACCCCCAAGAAAAACCATTTTTTAATAATTTTTTCTGCACATATTTAGGATATATTGTAATTTGTGAGGCAGGTCCTATAAAAATGAAGTGTTATTGAAAAATATGAACTATATACACTTCTGGAAATTGAAATAAGAACACCGTGAATTCATTGTCCCAGGAAGGGGAAACTTTATTGACACATTCCTGGGGTCAGATACATCACATGATCACACTGACAGAACCACAGGCACATAGACACAGGCAACAGAGCATGCACAATGTAGGCACTAGTATAGTGTATATCCACCTTTCGCAGCAATGCAGGCTGCTATTCTCCCATGGAGAAGATCGTAGAGATGCTGGATGTAGTCCTGTGGAACGGCTTGCCATGCCATTTCTACCTGGCTCCTCAGTTGGACCAGCGTTCGTGCTGGACGTGCAGACCGCGTGAGACGACGCTTCATCCAGTCCCAAACATGCTCAATGCGGGACAGATCCGGAGATCTTGCTGGCCAGGGTAGTTGACTTACACCTTCTAGAGCACGTTGGGTGGCACGGGATACATGCGGACGTGCATTGTCCTGTTGGAACAGCAAGTTCCCTTGCCGGTCTAGGAATGGTAGAACGATGGGTTCGATGACGGTTTGGATGTACCGTGCACTATTCAGTGTCCCCTCGACGATCACCAGAGGTGTACGGCCAGTGTAGGAGATCGCTCCCCACACCATGATGCCGGATGTTGGCCCTGTGTGCCTCGGTCGTATGCAGTCCCGATTGTGGCGCTCACCTGCACGGCGCCAAACACGCATACGACCATCATTGGCACCAAGGCAGAAGCGACTCTCATCGCTGAAGACGACACGTCTGCATTCGTCCCTCCATCCACGCCTGTCGCGACACCACTGGAGGCGGGCTGCACGATGTTGGAGCGTGAGCGGAAGACGGCATAACGGTGTGCGGGACCGTAGCCCAGCTTCATGGAGACGGTTGCGAATGGTCCTCGCCGATACCCCAGGAGCAACAGTGTCCTTAATTTGCTGGGAAGTGGCGGTGCGGTCACCTACGGCACTGCGTAGGATCCTACGGTCTTGGCGTGCATCAGTGCGTCGCTGCGGTCCGGTCCCAGGTCGACGGGCACGTGCACCTTCCGCCGACCACTGACGACAACATCGATGTACTGTGGAGACCTCACGCCCCACGTGTTGAGCAATTCGGCGGTACGTCCACCCGGCCTCTTGCATGCCCACTATATGCCCTCGCTCAAAGTCCGTCAACTGCACATACGGTTCACGTCCACGCTGTCGCGGCATGCTACCAGTGTTAAAGACTGCGATGGAGCTCCGTATTCCACGGCAAACTGGCTGACACTGACGGCGGCGGTGTACAAATGCTGCGCAGCTAGCGCCATTCGACGGCCAACACCGCGGTTCCTGGTGTGTCCACTGTGCCGTGCGTGTGATCATTGCTTGTACAGCCCTCTCGCAGTGTCCGGAACAAGTATGGTGGGTCTGACACACCGGTGTCAATGTGTTCTTTTTTCCATTTCCAGGAGTGTAGATAAAAAATGTTGCACACAACAAATGAGTTGTATCATTGCGGCAAATGAAGTACAAATTGTTCCTATAAACAACTTAAAGTGAAACACAATCTTTTCTAAGAACGGTGTTTTATCTAATTTTTACTTTCAATAACCTTTCAGCAAGCAAGCTCATAGAATACGTGATTGAGATCAAACTTAGTGGCTATATCATATTCTATTGACAAGACGATTGAATCTGACAGTCTGCTACACGACCATAAGTAGTTTTTTTATGATCTTTAATTTGCTGGAATTGCGTTCAAAGGATGCAGCAGTCACTGGATTAGTCATAAAGATCCTCAAAACTACTTCGGTGTCGGCCAAGGCATCTCGTAACGCATAATTCAAAAATCAGCCTCAGTGCTCTTCATGAGTTCTTTGAACTGCAATTTGAAAGCCGCTATTTCGTTAATTGGGTCTGGTGTGTAGACATTTCTGCTATATTTGGCACCGAAATCTGCTGTATATTTTTCAAAATGAGATACAGGGCTTTCATTTACAACGTTCCCAGCGGCCGATTAAAGTCAGGTAAAAAGGTTTGTTGTATGCGACATCTGTTTCCCGGTTCACTTACTATGGTAGCTAATACTTTAAAGCACTCTAGCTTAAACAGTTTCACTCCAATGGTCAGTCGACAAAAATCGGCAAAAATCGGGAACCTTCGGTCAAATCACATATTTGTTTCAGTACCCGATCGATAAGCTTTGGTACCTTACACTAACCTAGCGATGTAGGAACAAAGCCTCACTTGTTGCACATGAGCTAGCTGCATGAGCTAAGTGCACTGCTGAGACACAATTGATGTGATGTCTGTTTGGCAGCAGTCATTTCTTTATGACACTACATAGACGAAGTGAAACTGTGATAACAGAGTGCGTTTAGTCTCGAGCCGAGGGAATGCCTCCTCCTCGCAGGTACATGATGTAAATGTGATGGGTACGAGAATTGACGTACATCTCCTTTTTTTTGTCAGTTTTTGCGCTTCCACTGTGCCTTTGCTCTTGGCGGGAGCCTGTCTCGCCATGTCTTCAGTACGGCCCTAGCTAGCACAGACGCCTTCAGTAGAGCCATCAAGTTTAAATGATACAGAACTAAGAGGTACCCATGAAGAACCGTAAATCGCATGCGAAGTGGAAGAACTGATGAAAGTAGGTAGGAGTAACGCCACGTACATCCTCCGTGTAAGGAAAGATTACGTGAAGACGTTTCTCACACAGAAATCCCATTTGAATGTAGTTGTTCATGAAAAGATCATATTACGCCTCGTGTAAGGAGGAGAAAAGTCCATCAACACGTGTCAGAATTTGACAGGTACGGAATTGTGATCTATATAGACTGCAGTTTATCGTTTCATGATATTGCTGGTAGCGTCTCATCTCCGTCATGTGCATATGGAATCGATGGGTTCAGGAGCGCCATTCTCAACGACGTACATCTCACCTCCAACAGTCCAACCCCCCGCCGCCCGCCGTGTTAGAGCCCGAGGAAACTCGCAGATACGTATGGTATTTCTCGAGGACATGCTGAACCAATTTACAGTATACGCATAGCTGTGCTGAAGTCATTCACTAAGCTATGCATCGTTACCTGGTGAAACGTTGTTGTGATGTCTCGTGTAAGGAGGCGAAATGCGTACCATCACGTTTCCGACTTTGATAAAGATTGGATTGTAGCCTATCACGATTGCGGTTTATCGTATCGCGACATTGCTGCTCGCGTTGGTCGAGATCCAATGACTGTTAGCAAAATATGGAATCGGTGGGTTCGGGAGGGTAATACGGACTCCGTGCTGGATCCCAACAGCTTCGTATCACTAGCAGGCGAGATGACAGGCATCTTATCCGCATGGCTGTAACGGACCGTGCAGCCACGTCTCGATCTCTGAGTCAACAGATGGGGACGTTTGCAAGACAACAACCATCTGCACCAACAGTTCGACTAAGTTTGCAGCAGCATGGACTATCAGCTCGAGGGCCATGGCTGTGGTTACCCATGACACTGCATCACAGACAGGAGCGCCTGCGATGGAGTACTCAACGACGAACCTGGGTGCACGAATGGCAAAACAATATTTTTTCGGATGAATCTAGGCTCTGTTTACAGCATCATTATGGTCGCATCCGTGTTTGGCGACATCGCGGTGAACGCACATTGGAAGCGTGTATTCGTCATCGCCATACTGGCGTATCACCCGGGGTGATGGTATGGGGTGCCATTGGTTACACGTCTCGGTCACCTCTTGTTCGCATTGACGGCACTTTGAACAGTGGACGTTACATTTCAGATGTGTTGCGACCCGTGGATCCACCCTTCATTCGATCCTCATGAAACCCTACAT
Organism: Schistocerca gregaria; assembly: GCF_023897955.1. Lineage (NCBI taxonomy): Eukaryota > Metazoa > Arthropoda > Insecta > Orthoptera > Acrididae > Schistocerca > Schistocerca gregaria. The sequence goes on along the minus strand of NC_064920.1, from coordinate 787,058,736 downwards.
TTCAGCAGGATAAAGCACGACCGCATGTTGCAGGTCTAGTACGTGCATTTCTGGATACAGAAAATATTCGACTACTGCCCTGGCCAGCACATTCTCCAGATCTCTCACCAACTGAAAACGTCTGTCAATGGTGGCCGAGCAACTGGCTCGTCACACTATGCCAGTCATTAACGGTTCAAATGACTCTGAGCTCTATGGGACTTAACATCTCAGTTCATCAGTCCCCTAGAACGTAGAACTACTTAAACCTAACTAACCTAAGGTCTTCACACACATCCATGCGCCAGGGTGGATTCGAATCTGCGACCGCAGCGGTCGCGCGGTTCCAGATTGAAGCGCCTAGAAGCGTTCGGCCACATCGCTCGGCTGCCTGTCACAACTCTTGATGATGTGTGGTATCGTGTTGAAGCTGCATAGGCAGCTGTACCTATACACGCCATCCAAGCTCTGTTTGACTCAATGCCCAGGTGTATCAAGGCCGATATTACGGCCAGAGGTCGTTGTGCTGGGTACTGATTTCTCAGGATATGCACCCAAATTGCGTGAAAATGTAATCACATGTCAGTTCTAGTATAATATATTCAATGAATACCCATTTATCATCTGCTTTTCCTCTTGGTGTAGCAATTTTAATGGCCAGTAGTGTAGTTCATGACAGCCGCGCGGCGCACATCCTGTGTAAATGTTATTTCCAAGAACCGGATCTTGTTGACTAGAGGAAGCGGAGCTAAAGCGCCCTCCTGTAGACCTCTCCGAATAGGCATCGCTGCCGACTTGGCCACATTCATGAGGCTGCCCGCTGCCAATCCATAGCTATTGATCCATTGTATCACCGAGCGTACCTCTTCACCAGATCGGACAAGTAATAGAAGGTCATTAGCATATATCCTGCAGTGAAAGGTGTAATCCCTCAATGATATACCCGAGAGCCTGTTTTTCAACCCTCCAACAAGTGGGTCGAGTGCGATCGCGTAAAGGATCGTGGGGAGTTGGCATCCTTGGCGAACTGACCGTCGGATCGGAAAGCGATTCGCAATCCGTCCATTCACCAGTACACGGGATGCAGCTTCACGGAAAAGGCGCTGAAAGATGTCGAGAATGTCAGGCGGGAAGGCTATGCGGGCCATAATGGACAGAAGGAACTTGTGGTGAACTCTGTCGAAGGCGTGATCGAAATCAATGGAGATCAGAGCAGCTCGAAGGCGACGGAATGTGGCGATGGCTATTAAATCCCTGCATTCGCCGGTTGCCGTTTGCATGTTGGTCACCCCGCCCTGTGTCGTTTGCTCCATGGAGAGGAGTAGGGGTAGAACCTTCTTCATGCGGCTGGCGAGCAGTCGGGCGAAGATTTTATAGTCCGAGTTGAGCATTGTAATGGGCCTGTAGTCCTCGACCGTCCGACGTCTGGAAGTCTTGTGTATCGGTATGAGGAGTACATGACGAGCCATCGGGGCATCATTAGATCGCCGAAAGTCCGATAAAACTCGAGCGGCAGTCCGTCTGTCCCGGCGACTTGTTGAGTGCTCCCTTGTTAAGCGCGTCCTCGATGTCGTCCCGTGTAAGTTCAGCTAAAAGCGACGCCGCTGCTGCATTGTCGAGGGTGTGCGACACTTGCTGCAGTATATCGTGATCATCCGCTTCCTCTGTATTCACCTAGCCGTAGAACCGTCGATAGTGATCTGCAAAGGCTTCTGTAACCGCCGCTGACCCTACCATCGGGCAAAATGAGGTCCGTGATCAGCTGCTGTCAGCGTCGGCGGCTGTCGAGCACGATGTGATGAATAGAAAGGTTTTCTCCTCCCGCTCGGTCTTGACGTCGCGACCGCACCACGACCCCCTACAAACGTTTCCTCGTAAGAGACAATATTTTACCTTTAATCCGGTGGCTTTCCATTTGTCGGTCTGGTGACGGTGGTTGGGTGGCGAGTTCGCGGAGCATTGTGTAATAAAAGTCCAATGTGTGACGATGCCATGCTGCGAAATATTTTCCGAATTGTGTTAGCACACGCCGAAACGCTGGTTTTGCACATTCCATCCACTATGCTAGAGTGGATGGGTATCGGGTAAGACGACGTTCGCAATCCATCCATGTGCTGGCGATAGTCTGACGGCATTCCGGGACTTGAAGATGTGCCACATTGAGCTTCCAGGGTCCGCGACTGCGCCATATCCACTGCTGCTGTAGAGTGAGTGTGTATATGAAAGCGCTATGATCGGAGAAGGCAGGCGGCCAACGTTCGGCGTCCAATACTCCCGGCGCTAGAGCTCGTGAGACATAAATGCGGTCCAGGCGACTGGCACAGCGACTAGTAAGGTATGTCGGTCCGGGACGGTCACCATGCATTTTCTCCCAAGTGTCGGTGAGAAGCAGATCTCGAACCAGGTCATACAATTATAATCGGTGGTGATTTCAATCTACCCTCGATATGCTGGAAAAATTATACATTTAAAGCCAGCGGCAGGCATAAAACATCACCCGAAATTATACTGAATGCTTTCACAGAAAATTATTTTGAACAATTAGTTCATGAGCCCACTCGAAGCTTAAATGTTTGCGAAAGAATACTTGACTTTTTAGCAACAAATAATCTTGGACAAATAGTGAGTGTTGTGACGAATACAGGGATTAATGACCAAAAGGCAGTTGCTTCTAGGCTGAATACCGTAACACCTACAACCATCAAAAAGAAACGCAAAGTATATCTATTTAAAAAAGTTGATAAAAATGCTTTTAACGCCTTTTTAAGAGACAGTTTCACTCCTTCCGATCTGATCATGTAAGTGTAGAAAAGTTATGGAATGTTTTCAAAGAGATAGTATCAACAGCAATTAAGAGATAAATACCACATAAATTAATAAGTGATGGTACTGATCACCTATGGTACACAAAACGGGTCAGATCGTTGTTGCAGAATCAACGGAAAAGGCATGCCAAATTTAAAAGAACGCAAAATCCCCACCAGTGGCAAAGTTTTACAGAAGTTATAAATATGGCGCGTACTTCAACGCTTTTAATAATTTCCACAACGAAATTCTGTCTCGAAATCTGGCAGAAAACCCAAAGAGATTCTGGTCATACATAAAGCACATCAGTGGAAAGACACAATCAATACTTTCACTGCGCGATAACAACGGTGAAGGCACTGATGACAGTGCATCTAAAGCAGAGTTATTAAACACGGTTTTCCGAAACTCTTTCACCAAATAAGACGAAGTAAACATTCCCGAATTCCAATCAAGAAGAACTGCCAAGATGAGAAACATAGGAGTAGATATCCTCGGTGTAAAAAAGCAGCTTAAATCACTTAATAAAGGCAAGGCCTCTGGTCCAGAATGTATACCAGTCAGTTTCCTTTCAGAGTATGCTGACTAAATAGCTCCCTTATTTAGCAATTACATACAACCACTCGCTCACAGAAAGATACGTACCTAAAGACTGGAAAATTGCTCAAGTCACACCAATACCCAAAAAGGGAAGTAGGAGAAATCCGCTGAATTATAGGCCCACATCACTAACGTCGATTTGCTGTAGGGTTTCAGAACATATACCGTATTCGAACATTATGAAGTACCTCGAAGAAAACGATTTATTGACATTTAGTCATCACGGATTCAGAAAATATCGTTTCTGTGAAACACAACTAGCTCTTTATATTAATGAAATAATAAGTGCTAACGACAGGGGATGTCAAATTTTTAGATTTCCACAAGGCTTTCGACACCGTTCCTCACAAGCGTATTCTAATCAAACTGCGTGCCTACGGAGTATCGCCTCAGTTGTGTGACTGGATTTGTGATTTCCTGTCAGAAAGGTCACAGTTCGTAGTAATAGACGGAAAGTCATCGAGTAAAGCAGAAGTAGTATCCGGCGTTCCCCAAGGACGTGTTATAGGCTCTCTATTGTTCCTGATCTATTTTAACGACTTAGGAGACAATCTGAGTAGCCGTCTTAGAATGTTTGCAGATGATGCTGTCATTTAGCGTCTTGTAAAGTCATCAGATGGTCAAAACGACTTGCAAAATGATGTAGATAAGATATCTGTATGGTGCGAAAAGTGGGAATTGACCCTCAATAAAGAAAATTGCGAAGTTATGCACATGAGTACTAAAAGAAATCAGCTAAATTTCGATTACGCGATTAGTCACACGAATCAGAAGGCTGTAAATTCAACTAAATACTTAGCGATTACAATTACAAATAACGTAAATTGGAAAGATCACATTGATAATATTCTGGGTAGAGCAAACCAAAGACTGCGATTCATTGGCAGAACACTTAGAAGGTGCAGCAGGTGTACCAAAGAGATTGCTTACACCACGCTTGTCCGCCCTATTCTGGAGTATTGCTGTGCGGTGTGGGATCCGCATCAGGTGGGACTGACGGATGACATCGGAAAAGTAGAAAGAAGGGCAGCCCGTTTTGTATTATCGCGAAATAGGGGAGACAGCGTCACAGACATGATACGTGAATTGGAGTGGCTATCATTAAAACAAAGGCGTTTTTCGTTGCGACGGGATCTTCTCATGAAATTTCAATCACCGGCTTCTCCTCCTATTGCGGAAACATTCTATTGGCACCCACCTACATAGGGAGAAATGATCATCGCGATGAAATAAGAGAAATCAGGAATCGCACGGAAAAATTAAAATGCTCGTTTTTCCAGTGTGCCGTTCGAGAGTGGAACGGTAGAGAGACAGCATGAAGGTGGTTCATTGAGCCCTCTGCGAGCCACTTTATTGTGAATGAGTAATCACATAGATGTAGATGTAGAAGCCGAAGTTCTTTACAAGTGGGACTTGGTCTTTGGGGTGGAGCAGACAGTTAAAGTCGCCGCCGAAGATATATTGTTCGAAGCGACTAATAAAGAGGGGGGCGAACAGCGATCGCTCGCGGAGTGGGTCAGTTCGTGATGGGGCGTAAACGTTAATGATGCGCGTGCCCAGTGCTGTGATCGCCAGCCCCCTTCCTGACGGAAGGTAAGTCACTTCTTCGATGGCAATTCCGTCGCGCACTAGTATTGCTGTACCGCTGCCATTTCGGTCCGCCGATGACATATGGCACGTAACCGTAGAAGACGGGGAGGGCCGCTATATACACTTATTGCAACAGGGCAATGTCAGCATCCGAAGAACGAAGCATCTCACGCAGCAACTGGATCTTCACTGCCGTTCGTATCGTTTTGAGGTTAAGCGTGCCGATACGATACGCTTGTTGCCGAAGCGCAGGTGCTAAGTTATCCATTGAGACTGGAACAGCCTATGGAGCTTCCGACTGTATTGACACCTCCGCATCCCCCCATACCTCACCTGCAGTCGTTTCTAGAGAGCCAATGGCGTGGGCCCTGTTGGCGTAACTTGCATGGTGCCGTCGTCGTCGTGGTCATCCGCCCACGCTAGGGAACTCAAAGCAAGATCGGCTTCCCTAGCTTTCTCAGGACATGGCATGGCTCCTTGCACTCCAGAAGGTGGTGGGGTGCATATCGGCATCCGATTGCGCCACTGTAAATATGGGTGCTTTGTCCTCAGTTCCGTTCGGTGGTGCCACACTGCAGCAAATGGCGGCTGCCTCTGTGGTAGCGTCGTCATTGAAGGTGGAGTCGTCGTCCTCTGGAGGCTGTGTCGCGATCCGTTCGGAAGTTGCTCTACGCCTCCGTTTCCGTCGCTTCGAAGAGCGTTGCTTCTTGGGGTGTCTTTCTATGTCAGACGATGGCAACGGCTCACGACGTTCCGGCACAAAGGCCGCCTTTGGCACAATAAGCGAGTCTACGGCCATGCTATCGTCATGTATTGTGTAATCCGTCGACGGGGCCGGTGGCATCGGAGTTGAATCCGTAGCTTGTGGAACAGGTGTGTCGTCATCGCCCTGTATTGGAGGATGGAGCCGCGACCCAACAGTGGGTATCTGCTGTCGTGGTGAAGTGGTAGCGGTCGTGAGGGCTGCTACGTAAGTGACAGGAGGCTGCGTCGGCTGCGATGGCGGGCCCGCGTCAGCCGGCGGCAGTTGAGTGATTCGACGTTGGATACATTCTGATCCGAGGTGTCCCTCCTTCCCACAACCAGAGCAGGTCTTCGGTTGCCCGTCGTAGATGACGATAGCACGGCAGCCACCGATATTCAGAATGATGGTACATGTCTTTTAAGTTCTATTCGGACCTGGCGGACTCCGTTCAGTACAGGATATGCCTAGAATTGCTTCCAATTTTCCGCAGTGTGATTATGCACCGTACCGTAGGGGCACAGCGCTGTCACGACGCCCTCCGCCGGTAGTTCGAATGGAAGTTCGAAAAGTCCCATGCCAGAATAATCGACGGGCACAGTCCCCAAATTGCCATCAGCATGGCAGAAACGGAGGCCCTGTTTCGTTTCCCGAAGGATCCGGTCACATGTCGCGTCGTTGATGATCTTGACATATATGATACTACTCACAATGGACAAGTGAATGCCGGCCGCGGTGGTCTCGCGGTTCTAGGCGCGCAGTCCGGAACCGTGCGACTGCTACGGTCGCAGGTTCGAATCCTGCCTCGGGCATGGATGTGTGTGATGTCCTTAGGTTAGTTAGGTTTAAGTAGTTCTAAGTTCTAGGGGACTGATGACCACAGCAGTTGAGTCCCATAGTGCTCAGAGCCATTTGAACCATTTTTTGACAAGTGAATGCCGAGAATGTCGGTCGCCGGGATTTTAACTTCTTCTCGTAGAAATCGTAAATTTGAGCGTCGATTTTCTGTATTGGTGCGGCATGGTGATCTATATGCTGGGTATGGCACTCGCGAAACGGCCGAGTACAATACAAACAACACGAGCGCTCGCTCCGCGGCAGGAACACAAACAGCGCGTCCTCACCGCAGCACAGCCAGAGGCCAACTACTGACCACTCAGCTACCGGGGGGTGGACATACCTGGTGGTTGTAATTGAACGTTCCCTATTTAACATGTTATAACACGGAAACTAATTACCGTACGGAGAACAAGTTGTTAGCATTAATGTCAAGGACATGGGGTAGAGAAATAATGCAGGATCAGTTCAATTGAAACACTTTTAATGTACTGCAACGTTACATCATACCGTTACATACTGGTACCGTTACTGCTACACAAGAGGCTCAATATGGTGCCCATCAGTTTAAAAGCGTAGGACTGCATTCTGCTCAGCAGAACGAAGCATGTCCGTTGGTATGCTAGCTACCTCTCTTGATATGCTGCTCTTCATATCAGCACACGTGTGAATATTCCCCTGGTAAATCCTGTTCCTCAGCTAGCCCCACAACCAGGAATCATAGAGAGTGTGATCAAGTGAACACGCCGGCCAAGCATTTGAAAACGATCGGCTGATAATTCGATCGTTTCCAAATGTGTTTCAGAGAAGCAGGTGAATTTCACGAGCGATGTGCGGTGGGACCCCATCTTGCATGAAACTGTTGCGTTCAATGTGTCTCTCTCCTACAAGTCGGGTATGATGTGCTGGTGAAGCATAGCGCAATAGCGCTGGCCAGTCTCACTGCACGTATCTGGTACTTGAGCGCCAACCTAGTTCTAAAAAGAATGGGCCAATGATGAACATAGCCGTGAAACCACACTTTATGGTGACCCGTTCACCATACAGAGAAAACATCATGCACAGTGACTGGAGGTGCAGATCCCCACGCTTGGCAATTCTGTGTATTCACCTCACCCGTCAGAGGAAAATGAGCTTCTTCTGCCCATATGATGGTCCACGGCCAGCCTTCGTCAACTTCAGTCCTTGCGAGAAAGTGGAGAGCGAATCAACACCTCGTTGTGCGTCCTGGGGTGCAAGCTGCTGTGCGATATGGATCTTGTACGGATACCATTTGAGAATGGTTCGAAGCACCTTCCGTACAGTGGAATGTTAAATTGTCGTGACTCAGCTCGTGCACTGCTTGAAGATCGCACATTGGGTCCAGCATTCTCAGCTGTAGCAACAGTAACTTCTTAAAACAATTTATGCCATAACTGACTGTCAGCAAATTCCACGAGGAATTCCCAAATCGCCAGTTACTTCGAACTTCCAAATCATGTTCTCCAACGCTGGTGCGAAAAGAGGGCTCTCTGTGTTCGTTTAATCTGTCGACTTTCGCGGAGAGCAGCAGCACTACTGCTGTTGCTTTGATGAAACAGTCTTAAGAGTGAATTCCCGCTGGCCTTGACCAAACCCGTGCTTGTTGTTGTTGTTGTTGTTGTTGTTGTTGTTTTGGCTTCAGTCCTGAGACTGGTTTGATGCAGCTCTCCATGCTACTCTATCCTGTGCAAGCTTCATCATCTCCCAGTACTTACTGCAACCTACATCCTCCTGAATCTGCTTAGTGTATTCATCTCTTGGTCTTTCCCTACGATTTTTACCCTCCACTCTGTCCTTCAATACTAAATTGGCTATCCCTTGATGCCTCAGAACATGTCCTACCAACCGCTACCTTCTTCTAGTCAAGGTGTGCCACAAATTTCTCTTCTCCCCAGTTCTATTCAGTACCTCCTCATTAGTTATGTGGTCTACACATCTAATCTTCAGCATTCTTCTGTAACACCACATTTTGAAAGCTTCTATTCTCTTCTTGTCTAAGCTATTTATCGTCCATGGCTCTGAGCACTATGGGACTTAACATCTATGGTCACCAGTCCCCTAGAATTTAGAACTACATAAATCTAACTAACCTAAGGACATCACACACGTCCATGCAGGCAGGATTCGAACCTCCGACCGTAGCAGTCGCGCGGCTCCGGACTGAGCGCCTAGAACCGCTAGACCACCGCGGCCGGCTATCGTCCATGTTTCACTTTCATACATGACTACACTCCATACAAATACTTTCAGAAATGAGTTCCTGACATTTAAATCTATACTCCATGTTAACAAATTTCTCTTCTTCAGAAACGCTTTCCTTGCCATTGGCCGTCAACTTTTTATATCCTCTCTACTTCGACCAACAAATGGTTCAAATGGTTCTAAGCACTATGGGACTTAACATCTGAGGTCATCAGTCCCCTAGACTTAGAACTACTTAAAGCTAACTAACCTAAGGACATTACACACATCCATGCCCGAGACAGGATTCGAACCTGCGACTGTAGCAGCAGCTCGCTTCCGGACTGAAGTGCCTAGAGCCGCTCGGCCACAACACCTCGACAATCATTATTGTATTGCTCCCCAAATATGAAAACTCATTTACTAGATTAATTATCTCATTTCCTAACTTAATTCTCTTAGCATCACCCGATTTAATTCGACTACATTCCATTATCCAAGTTTTGCATTTGTTGATGTTTAGCCTTTCGCTTCCTGTATTTTATCCCTGCCACCTCCAGAATTTGAAAGAGAGTATTCCAGTCAAGATTGTGAAAAGCTTTCTCTAAGTCTACAAATGCTAGAAACGCAGGTTTTCCATTCCTTAATCTATCTTCTAATATAAGTCGTAGGGTCAGTATCGCCTCACGTGTGACAACGGAAGTTTATTTATAACATGTATGTAATTCTTGTTTGGTTACACACGGAATTTTTTAACAACATATACGTTGCCCTGAAAGTCCAGTACAAACTGATGAAGCTCTAGTTTGTAGTGTCCAAGGTGCCTGTGTGATCGTTGCACAAAAGAAAAAGGAATGAACGATTCATTTAATTTTAATGTGACATGTGCCTCGAAATTACTGGCGTATCTTTCGACTGAGGAAAGTGTACTGCCTGACAAACATGGTGAAACACCCATAACACACGGTCGGATGACAATATAACTTCGTATATGTGCACACCATTGGCGGGTGTGCAAATAATTAGTGTTATACTTTTCTGTGACAGGTAGAACAACCAGCAGAATACATTAGTGCCGCTCATGTTTAGTGTTGTTGCCAGAAACAGAAGAATGTAATGGCGTGAACAACGTCAGATGTTTACTGGTCACTGTGAAGGACATGGAGGTGCTGTATACTCGTGTGAGACAGCGTTATCAGCACCTGACAAGAGTTTGATAGGGGGCTCGTTGCGGGTCTCCACTTGGCGAGCTGGTGGAATTGTGCAACATCCAGATTTTTGGGGCGTTGGGATGTGACAGTGGCCCAGTGCTGGACTGCATGGGAATGTGAGGGCAGGCATACTCGTCGTCAACGTTGCAGGCGACCACGTCTATCACTGACAGTGTAAGTAGGCTGTTTAGTTTTTTTATTGGTAACGCCACATAGCGCTCTGTATGAAAAATCACTGGCTGTGCTGTGTGCAGTCAGTGGCTGGTTGGCATTGTAGTAATACTCGCCATTGTAGTGTTGGGCGGCTGGATGTTAACAGCGCGTAGCGTTGCGCAGTTGGAGGTGAGCCGCCAGCAGTGGTGGATGTGGGGAGAGAGATGGCGGAGTTTTGAAATTTGTAAGACTTGATGTCATGAACTGCTATATACATTATGACTTTTGAACACTATTGAGGTAAATACATTGTTTGTTCTCTATTAAAATCTTTCATACGCTAACTATGCCTATCAGTTGTTAGTGCCTTCCGTAGTTTGAATCTTTTATTTAGCTGGCAGTAGTGGTGCTCGCTGTATTGCAGTAGTTCGAGTAAACAAGATTTTTGTGAGGTAACTGATCTGTGAAACGTATAGGTTAATGTTAGTCAGGGCCATTCTCTTGTAGGGATTACTGAAAGTCAGATTGCGTTGCGAAAAAAAATAAAATATTGTGTGTCAGTTTAAGCACAGTCTTATATAGTTTTTGTAAGGGGTGTCGTTTCAACAGATTGGGAACCAACACACATCGTTAACTCTTTACATCTACACCTGCCGTCTTGCGACATTCTGTGTGATCCCGCACCCTTGGTCAGATACTAGGATTAGGGATTTACCGGCGAATGCGAAGGCTGCCGATGACACCACAACACAAACGGCTGCCTGTGGACTGTTGCCGTGACTGGAAACACGGACTGCTGATGAATCGCGGTTCTGCACTATCCGTGATGACCATCGTCGCCGATTATCGCGGTGACCTGGGGAGAGGTCCCATTCTTCCAATGTTTTAGAGAGACACAGCTGTGTTATTCCTTGCGTCATGGTGTGGGGAGCCATAACGTGCGACTTCGGGTCAGAGCTGGTAGTTATTGAGGGATCTCCTGCAGGGCAACTTTTGTCACGGACGTCTTTTATCCTCATGTGTTATGGCTCATACTATTGTCTCTTGGTGCCAGTTTTCAAAAGTATAAATCTCTTCCATTCATGACACGGGCCTCTGTGAATTGTCTATGTGGTGTTTGTTGAAGCACTTCCGTGGCCCGCAATACCCCCTCCCCCCCCCCCCCCCCCACAGATCTGTCCCCGATTAAATATATGTGTGACCTGACCAGCTTTGACATCAGTGCTAGTATCTACACTCCTGGAAATGGAAAAAAAGAACACATTGACACTGGTGTGTCAGACCCACCATACTTGCTCCGGACACTGCGAGAGGGCTGTACAAGCAATGATCACACGCACGGCACAGTGGACACACCAGGAACCGCGGTGTTGGCCGTCGAATGGCGCTAGCTGCGCAGCATTTGTGCACCGCCGCCGTCAGTGACAGCCAGTTTGCCGTGGCATACGGAGCTCCATCGCAGTCTTTAACACTGGTAGCATGCCGCGACAGCGTGGACGTGAACCGTATGTGCAGTTGACGGATTTTGAGCGAGGGCGTATAGTGGGCATGCTGGAGGCCGGGTGGACGTACCGCCGAATTGCTCAACACGTGGGGCGTGAGGTCTCCACAGTACATCGATGTTGTCGCCAGTGGTCGGCGGAAGGTGCACGTGCCCGTCGACCTGGGACCGGACCGCAGCGACGCACGGATGCACGCCAAGACCGTAGGATCCTACGCAGTGCCGTAGGGGACCGCACCGCCACTTCCCAGCAAATTAGGGACACTGTTGCTCCTGGGGTATCGGCGAGGACCATTCGCAACCATGAATCTGGGCTACGGTCCCGCACACCGTTAGGCCGTCTTCCGCTCACGCCCCAACATCGTGCAGCCCACCTCCAGTGGTGTCGCGACAGGCGTGAATGGAGGGACGAATGGAGACGTGTCGTCTTCAGCGATGAGAGTCGCTTCTGCCTTGGTGCCAATGATGGTCGTATGCGTGTTTGGCGCCGTGCAGGTGAGCGCCACAATCAGGACTGCATACGACCGAGGCACACAGGGCCAACATCCGGCATCATGGTGTGGGGAGCGATCTCCTACACTGGCCGTACACCTCTGGTGATCGTCGAGGGGACACTGAATAGTGCACGGTACATCCAAACCGTCATCGAACCCATCGTTCTACCATTCCTAGACCGGCAAGGGAACTTGCTGTTCCAACAGGACAATGCACGCCCGCATGTATCCCGTGCCACCCAACGTGCTCTAGAAGGTGTAAGTCAACTACCCTGGCCAGCAAGATCTCCGGATCTGTCCCCCATTGAGCATGTTTGGGACTGGATGAAGCGTCGTCTCACGCGGTCTGCACGTCCAGCACGAACGCTGGTCCAACTGAGGCGCCAGGTGGAAATGGCATGGCAAGCCGTTCCACAGGATTACATCCAGCATCTCTACGATCGTCTCCATGGGAGAATAGCAGCCTGCATTGCTGCGAAAGGTGGATATACACTGTACTAGTGCCGACATTGTGCATGCTCTGTTGCCTGTGTCTATGTGCCTGTGGTTCTGTCAGTGTGATCATGTGATGTATCTGAGCCCAGGAGTGTGTCAATAAAGTTTCCCCTTCCTGGGACAATGAATTCACGGTGTTCTTATTTCAATTTCCAGGAGTGTAGGATGTGAAGAACCGGTTTACCATTTGTGAGCCAGCTTGTCTCAGAGAGGACACAACGGCTTTGTGAGAGCCTTCCCAACAGTATCAGTGCATAATTATGAGACACAGGGGGTATGACGTAATGCTTATAACTGGGCTGCCAAGTTCTTTGTAAATTTGACTCGTTTTTTAATCAGTGGAGTAATATCACATATCCTTTCAAATAGTGAAATCTCATTTCGTCTCCACTTACGCTTCGGAAAATGAATTACAACAGTAATTGCAGTGACTTGGAAAGAAAAAGGTGTCAATACACCTGGTTCAAAAGTAACTGTAATCAGTGGACTCGAAGAGAAAGGAATTGTTATGACTAGTTGCTGATAGTCGATCAAAACTTTTCCGGGTGTGTGACCTTGTCGTGTATCTTCTAGACCGATATTTGTGCGACTGCTGCAGGTGGACTTCATCTGAGTGATGTATTTAAAATTCCAACATACATGGTAGTGTATTTCAAACTAGAACACACATTTTGTCGAGGATCCGAAACTGAATGAGAGATAAGAAACCAATATCTGTATATGAATATATCAGGTGATACAAGGTCTCGAATTAGCAGTGCGCTTTAAGCACATGCTTCTAAATTGTTTATGTTCCCACACAGACGTTGGCGGCGCTACATTGAAATCCATTGCACATTGGTCTAAAGTGTTTCCACCGTGAATGTTTTAATACCGCTTACATCAAGTCTCTGGTGCACAGAAAGTCTAATAGAAACCGAAGAAACACTAGTTTGTAGTGTCCAAGGTGCCTGTGTAGTTGTAGAATAGACGAGAGAGAGACGTGAGAGTGAATGGCAAAATGTTATTCACTGTTATGATACATGCATTAGACAGCTGCTGTTAGCTTAAGTTACTAGCGAAAGGGGTAAACTGCTTACGCCAGTAAAACATTATAATCCATTGACAACCTTTACCTCCTTTTCGCAGAATACTCAATTTAGCGCCCAGAATGATCTGTATATACAATTTGGGCTCTAAATATCTCGACGCCTTGAACTCATATTTGTAGCAGATATCACATGTAATTTCCCCGAAGACATACAATAGGTTCAGTTGACACGGATGATTTGCAGCACTTGTACTCCACATACGAAATATTACGTTCATAGACGGTTAGATATGAACCAAAATATTGTTATTAGCTATCTAGAAGTAGAAAGTCTATTGGATAGAGCACTAAATCTGGTCCTGGAGGTGCTGGGTTCAGTCGGAGATAGAGTGTGCGGTTTTCTCCTTGTACCAGTCCCATAAAATGACCCAAAGTCCACTCAGCTTGCTATCAAATGAGTTCGAGGGCTGTTTGTCAGGATGGGGAAGGCGGCCGGGGCCAAGGGCTGTCCAATAGCTCCTTCTGGGGTCGGAACACGTGCACGGAGTGACATTTGCACGGAGTGACACACAGAGCCTGGGGCTCTTGCCGGGCTGACCCGCTTTTCACAGGTACAGGTGTACTTAGAAGTTTATCAGTATAGCACAGCTGGTCGTGCGAGCTGGCTTGCGATCACACCACAACAGCGGGCAACCATGTGTCGCTTCAGGGTGGATCGTTAACGCGTGCCATGGCAAATTTGTCACCACATTTATGTACCGACGATTAAAGAAAATTTAAGGCTGAAAACAAATTATTAATATTTCCCACAACATCAGTGAACAGAACTGTTCAAGTATGTATTGTGAATGTACGTATAAAATCTGGCACGTGAAAATTGTGATGTATGCACCAAAAGTTGGTTTCTAGAATATAATATCAAAAATTCAAAAGTCGAAAGCTATTGAAGTTATGGACTTAAAAAGTCGGGTACTGCTTCATCTTTCCGTAATGGATACGATTTTAAAATTTAGTTGCTATCGGTAAAGTAGAAGAAAAGTTAACGTTTTTGGTGGAGTCTCCCCGTAAGCACTGCGCCGTAAATACTCTCTGTTCGGACCTAAGGCTATTTCGTACCTAATTATGGTCATTTGTCGGAAGGCAGCACATAGTTTTCACTTCTCCTGCGCTGTCAGTCAGGCGTGCTGCGCTACGTAACGGCGTCTGAACGTTCCAGTTCACCGCGAGCGCTCAACCGCGATCGCGAGTGCCCTTGCTTTCCTAGTCGCCCCGGTCGGGTTGGGGATTTTCACTGTTCGGGGGGGTGGGTGTTTGTGTTGTCCTCATCATTTCACGGTCATTATCATTCGTGATAGTGGCTGGGTTGGATTGTGAAAAAAAAATGGCACTGTGTCAAAACTGGGACTTTGTACGGGCATTGATGACCACGCAGCTGACCGCCCCACAACCCAAATATCATCATCGCCTAGCCGCATCCTCAGCAGGCCCGCTCAACTGTAACTAGAAATTAGTTTTAGCGTATGTTGGAAGGTTGCAAAACTGCAACCAGTCACTTTTTATGAGAATTTATTTTGTCTTTACCAGTTTCATACTGGTTTGCTCATTTTCTAAGAGAGGGAGAATGGATAGATTTAATTGCATGTCATTCACCTGCGTTTTCGCTACAAAGATTTTGTATTCGTGTCCGTCCATACAGAATCTGATTCTAAGAAGCTCTAAAAGCGAATGCTGCGATTATTCTGTACAAGAGGCTTGGCAGTTGAGATAGTCTTGTCAGTCTTCATTAGGAAAGCAGACTGTGTGTCATTTCCAAGGAACATCACGTGTAGTTGGCCACTTTTCATCCCCCATTAATATTATTTACAGTAATTACAAGATTGCTTACGTTAACATTAAACTACTTTTCAATAGTTGCTAATTTTTATAATGATTCTGACGTTTCTTTGTCATTGGAACTTCTGTGGAAAGGCCACACAAGTCCCATCAATTGTGAGTCTCTTTAAAGCCTTTGCGATCGTTTAGTCAGTCTTCATTGCTGACTTATTCCTTCTTTTCCCAATAAAGTTTAAAATTAGTCGGTCTAACTCGTGGCCGTAGTACTCTGCATCATCTCCGAGACGTTATTAGTCCGATGGTGCCTTCCACTGCAATTCGAAATCTCTCTTGGCGTATGTTCCTTATCGAGCCACTGGTCCACAAAATAGTCATAAAAGTCCTGAAGCTTTTGGTTTTCAGGCGCACTCTCCTGAATACACAGACACCCGTCATCCAGCATTTCCAGGGAAAGATTTGCGACAGCATATTTCCCTGTTTCCTTATCGACTGGAACGAGACCGCAACGCTGAATGTGTTTCCACAAACATTGATTAAAATGATAATTGCAATCATTAGTCTCTGTTCCAGAACACGAACTGTTAGCTGCTTGGACGGTGGCAATTTCGAAGGCCGTAGGATAGAGCAGCATGGAGAGCTACATCAAACCAGTCTCTGGACTGAAGACAACAACAACAACAACAACAACAACAACATCAGAGATGCTGGGTTCCATCCAGGCCATAAGTTTTAATAGCTTTAAAAAAACGTTCATAATATGTTTCTCACTTTTCGTTTGGCAGCAGAGCGTAAACAACTGGAATGGTGTTTGTTTCCTTCCAAGAACTATTAAGGTCGGCGTGGAAAATAAAGAACTGTACAAACTGTTTGTTCGAACTCTTGAACGTTCCATCCACGAAGAATGATAAACACGCTTTTTCTTTTCGCTGGCAGACACCAGTATTTTGTCATTCAGTCCCCTGACATCATCTGCAAGTAAAAAATTGTTACTATCATTCGTCAGTAAATTATTTTCTTGGAAGAATATTTCTCCAGTATCTGTGGGATCTTGTGTAGTTCCCATATATTTTCGCCTAATGCGATGTAACGATTATTTCGCATTTTTCTGTGACGGTAAGGATGTTGCTAAGTCGTAGTCTCGATTGAAAAGCTGCCTTACTTCTTCAACGTAAAATGGTGATAATGTAGCGTCTGCTTCTTTTGTCTGCTTCTTTGCGCTGACAAAATGGTTTTGCACTTCATTTGCTGCTTCATCTGGAATACAAACATGGCTAGCTTCCCCTAAATCTGTATTATTTTTTGCGGATGATCTTGTTTTGCATTTATTCTTCTTAAAGCTTACACAACGCCAGTAAATCATTTCTTGTGTCACTTATTGTTTGTATATTGCACTATATACTAATGCCACTTCAAAACCAGCAAAGGCTTTCCTTTGGTGAACTCCATTACCTCGGCTGTAAAACAAGGAATATTTGTTGCCAGTCAGAGGTCAATTAAAGTACTCAACTCTGGGACAAAGCCACGCCAACTAGGAACTTGCGCGAGGACAGAGAACTTTATGCAGGAAATGGGCTTTGGCCTTCCCCAGAATACTTCGCAGAGAGCTGTGGTCAGGCCGGTGTATCCTGCTTCTGGAACACCCTGTCCACTTTCTACAAGTGTCCTGGGCTCCGTACTAATGCCAACACATTCTCTCTCCATACAACTGTCACTCTGTGCAAGTTCACAAACTACCTGTGCTACTGCCGCCGCGAAGAAAGGTTGTGCTCTACCTGCAGTCAGGTCTATAGACCAGTCACGGACATGAGCTACAAAACGGTTCAAATGGCTCTAAGCAGTAGGGACTTAACATCCTAGGTCAACAGCCCCCTAGACTTCGAAATACTTAAACCTAACTAATCTAAAGACATCACACCCATCGATGCCCGAGGCAGGATTCGAACCTGCGACCGTAGCAGCAGCGCGATTCCGGACTGAAGCGCCTAGAACCGCTCGGCCACAGCGGCCGACACTTGAGCTACTAATTTTACCTTATTAGCCATCTAAAAGGTTTCAATTCTCGTATGTCTGACCTTAGACTGTAGCGTTTTCTATCTTCAAATAAACTTACCTCCGAGGTTTAACATGTTGTCTTCCTGTCAGAAAAAATGTTCATTTGAGATACCACTCCCAGGGTCGAAGCACGTAATGACCTGAAGAGAATGAAGCACTTCGGTAACTTATTTTATTTCTGATATCTGGTTGAAAGGCTCACTTGATTCTATACTGCCAACAGTTAAGAGTATCGTCGTCCACGTGGAGATCATAAGCTACGAATTAGACGCATAAGTAGTAAGGGTAGCACTTACTGTCTCCACGTGCACGTACACCATAATTACTGTACCACGCAAGCATTTGGGGTTACACTCGTCTGGTATGAGACGTTCCCGGTGGGGTCCACTGGGCACCGAACCGCACAATAACCCTGCTGTATGAGCTGCTAACTACCACACTTTTTCATTCCCTTTTTCAGAGGAGTCGATGAATTGGGAAAAGGTTTTCCATACGAGGAGGGGTTTGGAGGGCAGTGTCACCAAATGGAACCGCGAGGTTATCATTCGTCGTATGAGGTGACTACGGAAATTGGTACAAATGCATAAGCTAAGAAGAGGAGTAGAACGTGTGGTATGAATTTCCCATGCACACCTTTGGAAATCAAATCTGAGATACAAAATAGCCCTTTCATATGATCAAAGACGAAAAATGCCTTATAAATTGGGAGGTATGAGAAATGACATTATCGCTGGAATCTAACCAACAACTCTGACAGGTTAATGTAGTGCCCATGTGCTTGTGGACGTCTTTTGCTTAATCTGTTACGAGTGACATTACCTGTCAGCACTCATATCATCACATAGGTAAACATCTACGGTACTTCCGTTTTGCAACTAGTTACTTTCACATTCAGATTAAAATGGTGTGCTCGGCTGTGACTGGGGACTGAAGGAAGTAAATTAAGATGTAACGACTATCGAAGTGCGCGGTGGTTACAATTAAACCTTTGCTTCTTGAGAAGGTCACCATGAAAAACGAGTGATCGTAAAAAAACGAAACTTTATGGAAACATTTGTAAGACGTGCGAAAGAGATATAACGAATAAACCACTGACAGGAACAAACTTGTTTCCACATGAAAGGGTAGCATTTGTTAACTGCATACCGTCTTTAAGTACGACGTTACAATCATTGCTGAATGTGACTACCATCTGCATCTAAGACAGCTTGGATCCGCACTAGAAATTGCTCTCCTACTGCCCGAAACATCTCAGGTGGGATGTTGACTATCCCCTTCGCTATGCTCGTCATCAACCTACAACTTGGGTAAGTGACCCGCTAATAAACCCTGTCCTTCAGGTAACCCCACAGCCAGAAATCAGACGGCTTCAACTTTAGCGATCTTGGTGGTCGAACAGTTTGGAATGATCGGCCTGTGATTCGGTTTTCCCCAAATGTTTTACTAAGTAACCGAGTGACTTCACGGGAAATGTGAGATGGAGCTCCATCGTGCACCAGAACACTTCAGTCCAAAGCATTTCTCTCCCGTAAAATAGGGATCACATATTGGCGAAGCAGCTCACAGTAACGTATCCCCTTCATTCTGCCTGTGCTTCGTCCTTGGTTTCCCAGTTCTTCAAAGAAAAATAAACCAAGATTACCTGTCCTGTGAAGTAACACCTCATAGTGTCGTGCCCACTATGCAAGTGAACTTCATGAACGTTCGTTGGCGGGAACCGTCCCCAAATGCAACTAGTGAGAACGTTCATTGCCCCAGAGAGCGTAAAGTCTGTTTCATCACTCCACAAAATGTTCCAAGCCTCATGTCGTCAACCTTGCAAGAAACAGAAGAACAAAATCTACTCGAATGTCTGCGTCACGTTGCACAAGTAGTGAGTAATGCGAAGTTTGTATAGATCACTTCGCACTTGTTGGAACGGTGGACCATGGCGCAAATGCTGCTGGTTTGATAAAACAGCTTTATGAGTCACCTTGTCCAGAGTGTCTGCAACTGTAATGCACACTGATGCTCGTGTTTCAACCCTACGTCGCCGTACCAGTCTCGGCACTGCTAACAAAGGAAATCCCGCAGTGCACAATTTGAACATCATTCTTACAAAGTTGGGTACCCACACAGTGAATAGTTTTCCGACCACATTGGCTCAAGTAACGAAAATTTAAATATAGGTACCCTGTATATGTAATTAGAAGCGAGGTACTAGCTGGGATAAGGTAAGAATGCAGCAGGTAATCGGACGTGGGCTTTGCAAAGAAACCATCATGTCTTTTGCTTTAAGTGATTAACGGAAGACACAAAAAATCTACTAGTGGGTGTCAGGACTGAAATTTTACCGCAGATTCTCCCTAATCCGAACTACTGCTTCGAACACTACGCCACTTCGCGAGTTTGAAACTACCGTTTCCTTTTCGCGAGAAATTTTGTTATGGTGGAGCTATTCGACGACGCGGAAGGTCTCTAGCCAGAGCTTTATTTTTCCCACACTGGCTTCTTCCTTTCCAAATCATTCAAAAACGCCAGCCACGAGTAACTGAAAATGGCTTATCCACAGTGTGGGGTTGCTTCTATAATTGACCTTTCAACTTGCAACTGGGATATATGTAGTAAAAGAAACTTACGTAGAACATAACTGTTTTGTAAACAATATACGTTTCTGCTTTATTCAACTGAAATAAGTTGCGGAGGTGGATGTGTAGTAAATACACTTCCCGGCTTTACCAGACAACAGTGTGGAACTCCCACATTATTTCTTAGAAGCAACTGTACGACAATTCAAATGATTACGCTGGTTGATGCTGCAAATCGCGCCAAACTAAACTTGTCGAACATTTTCCTCGCAGAAATGCTGCGGTACTCAGACAACGTTCTCGGCGGCAACCTCGGAAAGGGTATCTGAAACAGTTCGTCGGGGAAGGCCTGGAAAACCACAACGGATGGTTTTTACTCTCGTCTATATGATAAAAACGACTGGCAAAGAATGGCTGCGGATATTACCAATACGATGTTTAGTTTGCAGGTCGCATTTCTGTGACATACTGGTGTCATCAGTTGCCTAACTAGCTCTTCCACTTTATTTTGTACTAGCTTGGCACTGGCTGCTTCGCTCGCGTAAACTGTATCGTCTGCACAGATTTCTATCTTTCTTTCTTTTTTTTCCTTTGATCGAATTTTTGTGTTGTTCATAAATTGCAACACCTTCTAAACTTTTCACGCTACTTAAGGCCATACAAGCATGTTCTTTTCCTAACGTACTTATGACCAAAAACCGGTTCTGGTAGCTGATGTACAAGGTCTTTGTTAATCAAATTTCTCGCTTTCTTGTGGTGATATTTTCCGTAGCAACTTTCATCCTCCAACACTTAGTTCTTTACATGTAAATGAGAAGCGAAATACAGATTTTCACAGATATAGCCTTCAAAATTTCTTGTTGTTGTTGTGGTCTTCAGTCCATAGACTGGTTTGATACAGCTCTCCATGCTACTCTATCCTGTTCAAGCTTCCTCATCTCCCTGTACCTACTGCAACCTACATCCTTCTGAATCTGCTTGGTGTTTTCATCTCTTGGTATCCCTCTACTATTTTTACCCTGCACGCTGCCCTACAATACTAAATAGGTGATCGTTTGATGCCTCAGAACATGTGCTACCAACCGAACCCTTCTTCTAGTCAATTTCCCTTCTCCCCAGTTCTATTCAATACCTCATCATTAGTAATGTGATCTACCCATCTAATCTTCAGCATTCTTCTGTAGCACCACATTTCGAAATCTTCTGTTCTCTACCTGTCCAAACTATTTATCGTCCATGTTTGACTTCCATACATGGCTACACTCCATACAAATACTTTCAGAAACAACTTTCTGGCACCTAAATCAATACTCGATGTTAACAAATTTCTATTCTTCAAAAACCTTTCCTTTCCATTGCTAGTCTACATTTTATAGCCTCTCTACTTCGGCGAACCTCAGAGTTTTTATTTCTTCTCCATGGATTTTAATTCCTACTCCGAATTTTTCTTTTGTTTCTTTTACTGCTTGCTCAATGTACAGATTGAATAACGTAGGGAATAGGCTACAAACCTGTCTTACTCCCTTCCCAACCACTCAATATTTTCTTAAAAACTTTCATTCCGTATTCCATCCCCATAGTGCTTGTACTCCGAAAGCAGTTAAACACCTATCTTTTAATTTTTAACAGAGATACGAGATACAAATTTTCATAGACTTAGCTTTCAAAATGCGTCCATTTCATAAAACTTTTCATCCCCTATTTCACTCCTAAGCGATTGAATTTCCAAAAGCACTGGAGCACATAATTTTTTATTTCTAACAGAGAAGTGAAATACAATTTTTCGTAGACGTAACTTCAAAAATACTTTAGTGGTTCTTTAATAACGATTATTTTTAAAAAAAGTTCCACTTTCGGTTTACTCTCTTAGCGGCTGCATTTCCAAAAACGCTGAAACGCTTATTTTTTATTTGTAACTGGGAAACCAAATACCAGTTTTCACAGTTCTGCCTTCAGAATTTGCGACATATTTTCAAAAAATCTTTCGTCTCCTGTTCGCGCCCTTAGGAGTGGAATTTCGAACAATCCATTCCTAACCGATACCTACAGTATCAGAGAAACACTCTCTCCAAATGACTAATTTCTATACTTAGTGGTTTGATTGGGCTATGATGAGTCAGTCAGTCACGCATTGCCTTTTATATACACTGATCTGCCACAACATTACGACAACCTACCTAACAACCTGTATGTACATCTTTGGCACAGGTAACAGCGGCGACGCGTCGTAGCATGGAAGCAATGAGACCTTGGTAGGTCGCTGGAGGGAGTTGGCACCACATCTGCACACACAGGTCACCTAACTCCGGCGAGGCGGTCATGAGCTCTGACGCCACGTTCAATCACCTTCCATATGCGTTTGACGGGTACAGATCTGGCGAGTTGGGTGCTTGCAGATCGATCGAACCACTCCATCACACTCCTGGCCACGTGACCTTGCGCACTATCTTACTGAAAAATGCCACTTCCGTCGGGAAAAATGACCGTCATGAAGGGGTGTACGTGGTCTGTAGCGAGTTTACGGTACTTGTTGGCCGCCACAGTGTCTTGCACGAACTCCACTGGGCCCATCCATGCCCACGTGAACGTTCTCCAGAGCATAATGAAGCCTGCACCATCTTGTCTCCGTCCTGAAATACAGGTATCGAGGAAGTGTTCTCCTGGAGGACGACGGATTCACGCCCACCCATTGACATGATGAAGAACGTATCGGGATTCATCAGACCATGCAACGCTCTGCCACTGCATCAACAATAGTGCCGACGGTCACGAGCCAATTTCAGTTGTAGTTGCCGATGTCGTGGTGTTAACATTGGCTCATGCATGGTCGTCTGCTGCGGAATCCCATCTTTATGAGTGTTCGGTGCACTGTGTGTTCAGTAACACTTGCACTCTGGCTCGCCTGAAAGTCTGATGTTAGTTCTGCCACAATTCAACGCCTGTCCTGTTTTACCAGTCTGACCAGCCTATGACATGCGACATCTCTTGTAAGGGGTATTCACCCAAACCCACTAAGTGTAGCTGTGGTTTCGCCACGTGTTGAAGACACTCACCACAGCACTCCTCGAACAGCCTACAAGTTGTGCAGTTTCCGAAATGCTCATTGCGAGCCTCCAGGCCATCACAATCGGCCCTCGGTCAAATTCAGATAGCTCGCGTGCCTTTCCCATTCTACACAAGGACAGCACGCTCGCTGATACCACAAGCACCGTGCGTGTGTTTGACTAGCAGTCACTCCTCGCCAGGTTACGCTGTTGTCGCCTGGATTGGCTGATCAATGTATATGTATGACTAAACTTGCCGTAAGTGCGATTTTTGCTGCTGTTCTTGTGGGTGTCCCAGAGGACTGGTTGCCAAGTTTCATTAAATGCATAATAAATTTCTTGGTAAAAATTAAATGTCTGCATTGTTTATTTTGGCCAAGAGCGAAACCAACAATACTGGATACCTAACCTCCCAGACAAATGCAATCGATGTCGCTGACGCATTCTTGAGCAGTTAGTCTCGATTTGGAGATATAGTCTCGAATTCTGTTGGCGCAAAGATGTTCATTGGTTGCGTTTCGCTCGTAATGGTAGGAGAGATTTGCAGAAAATTCCTGATTTCCAGAATTTGCAGCAGTGGCCTAGGCTAAATTCCAGTTCCTCTGCATTGTCTCATGGGGTGAGATTGGGGCCTTGAGCCTGGTGGCTGTCTCTTTGGTGTTATAGGGAGGAGCAGGCTATATATTGAATGCGGATTTCACTCTTCGCTTCTGTCATCATCATACGCCACGTTGAACATACACACAGTCTAGTCACTTACACTCACCACATACATGTAAGGTACAGCTCCTACACAGCGAGTGGAGAGACGTCATTCTGTCTGATTGAACAAGGTTTTGGGGCCTGGCAGTCAACAATGCTAACAGTTCTTTCTTTAGTCATGCCAGATAATGTATCGCTAGTGAAGTGAGCCTGATGACCCACTCAGACAGCAGCGTGAGTTAGCTGGGGTTTGGCTAGGCGCAGCAGCGCTGTATCGAATCTGCCCAGAGGACTAAGTACGAGGGCCCGCGTGCAGTCCAGCCTGGTTGTGGTTTATGACGGTTTCCCACATCCTCGTGGGTGAATACCGGTCTGGTAGCCACGCCCTACCTCAGCCACATGATTCGCAAATATGTAGACAAACTGTAAGTGTAGGATTCTGCGGCCATTGTCACAGTCAATAAAATTCTTCTGGTTCTGTGACCGATTGGCCATGCGTAAGACTTCAGATATTTCGGTGATTATTGCAAGTGGCACTCCTCAGGTTTTTTTTTTTTTTTTTTTTGCTAAGTTCCGAATGAAGAAAGTTTGGTTCTTATACATGGGCGGAAGAGGCTATTATCGAACTCTGATAGGTTGATGAGGATAAGGAGGCTAATGCGCTTTTGATTAACCAACAGCTATTTCAGGTGGAAGGGGGAATTCTGTGAACAGATAGGTAGTGTAGCTATGGGTTCCCCTCTCTCACCTATTACAACAGACATCTACATGAAAACATTTGAAGAAACAGCAGTCCAAACCGCACCCTTATGCCCAGAATGCTGCCTCAGATATCCTAACAACACGTACGTTATCTAGTCACATGAGAAAGAAGAGCTAAAGAACTTCCATCAACACTTCAGTCAGCAGCACAGCAGAATCCAGTTCACTATGGAGGTAGGAAAGAATGGATTGCTGCCTTTTCTCGGCATGGAAGTTTACCGAAGGCCTTTTATAATACACAGAAAGCCCATTTTTGTATCTTCCTTTGTACGCTGCATGGCTCTTTAGTGGATACAGGAGCGAGGAACATATGCCGTTCACGGATAGAGAATTCAGATATTAATTTATTTAACATCTAATATCAAATAGTAACAACAATAATAACTTTGTTGCTGCATGTGATGCGTCACTTGCTAACAGTAAATTTGAATGTAGAAATATACATAGATGCAAAAGATTTATAAATCTGTCACTCCTCAATACAAAGTTTATTCAAAGATGTCGAGCCCTGGCCACTATGAAGGTTATGTTATTCAACTGGCAAACACACAAAATGGAGCAGTGCACGAATGTTCGAACTTAAGCGGATCCATCGCTAGAGTTCCAGGGAGGGGATGCTTGCATGCCATTGGCAGCGAGGTAACTGTTCGTAGCAGCGCCCACATGCCGCGGTGGTGGCTGTAGGAAACGCTGCAGTAAACTGGCGGCGAGCGTATTTGAAAGTGCGGTCGACTGGATCGCGGCCGATGCAGCACTCACCAGCACGCACAGGTACCTACATGCCTCCTCCAGCCATCACCCTACGCAGAAGAAATCCACCTTGAACTCTTTAGCCAAGAGAGCCTATAGCATCAGTGATGAAGAACATCACAGCTGAACTACAAAACCTCAGATCCACTGCTGGAGACAATGGTTATGGGAGGAATGTAGTAGGTAAGCCTACGGCAGCAAAGGGTGCAGGCAATAAAGACGGAAGCGTGAAGCATCGCCTTACTACCATATGTTCAAAGGGTCGCTGCATGTGTGGGTAAAGTGCTCCGCCAAGGGGCTATCAAGGGGAGTTTTTGAAGCACCAACGGAATAAAAGATGTTCTTGGCTTAACGAAAGATGCAGTTGGCAACCTCTATGCCACTGGAGTTTACGAAATAACTGCGAGTGTGGACTAGTTAGTGTATGTTTGTGAGAGGAAGCGACCTATCAGCATACGGATATATGAACATGAAAGACGTATCCGACTAATTGTAGGACAACACACGAAGACAGCGGTGGCTAAGCGTCGGGATGAGTGCAGGAAACAGATACAATTTCGTGAAGCCCGCGTACTGTTAATACAGCCTCAGGAGGAAGATTAGAGAGGCGACAGAAATAGCCAAGCAACCCATAATATGAATAGAGGGGACGGGTACCGGGTTCTGATGTCTTGGGTACCAGCTGTAACAGCGCTACGGAACGGCAACTCACGCGAAGCAATACAAAAGGCGTGCAGGAGACCTCAGCGGAAACAGGTACACAGAGTACTGGCACGCCTCAGCCGGCTAAGTAGACAGTGTTACGTCACAACTGCAGCCCGTTTCCTGTTCACCTATTTCCTCCAGTGGCAAGCAATAAAGCAAACACCAATCAAGAAAGTCCCTCTCTGGGGGACACCACCTTAACGAGGCACTGTCCGTGTGGGTTGAGATGCTTGCACATCCACAGGAAGCTGAGGGCTATGCCGACGGTAGAGGACCTACTGCCGGAAAGGCCTCAGCCGATGGATCAGAGTGTCCCACAACGTCCCATCTTCGCTATCCACTCCTAGTCCTACCCTGTTGCCTGACCCAACTCAAGGTGTGATGCGATCCGTGTTGAGGACCTTGTCATAGTAATACTCAGCAAATTCACTGACACAGTCAGGAACATGGCACAAGGAGGGTTGGACATTGTGCAAAAATGGTGCATTAAACAGGATCTGAGAGTCAATCCTAAGAAGACTGTTGTGGCGCCATTTATGAAGACACATATTCAGCATGCAAGTTGGAATCTAAGGTTCTTCGATGAAACTCTACCTGTGAAAGGGACAGTGAAATATCTAGGGGTAACTCTGGACGAGAAGCTAACTTGAACCCTTCATATTAAGAGTATCTGGTCCGAGGCAAAAAGTGCTTTAGGGAGTGCTAGGAGGGCTTGTAGCAAAAACTGGGGCCTAAGCCCCAGGGGTATGAACTGGATATTCACCACAGTGGTTAGACCTAGGATTTCCTATGGGGCCGTAGTGTGGTGGAAGAAGGTAGAACATCAGGTCGCTGCTAAAGAGCTTGCTAAGGTGCAGAGATTGGCATGCTTAGCCATAATGGGTGGAATTAGCAGCACACCAACCGCTGGAAAGGAAGCCATGCTGGATATGCCTCCACTTCACCTTTGGGTTAAGATGGAGGCAGCAGCTGGGGCACACAGACTTAAAACTGGCCAAAACTGGGTCTCATTCAGATATCAAGAATCACACACTAACATAGTGAGTGAGGTAAATATGGGAATGGCTGGGGAAATGCCTGCCAACTATATAATAACTCCCAACTGCTTCGACAAGCCTTACAACATAATAATTGGAAGTAGGGAGCAGTGGGAGAACACAGTTCGATACCGTACGGGGGACATCGTTTGGTTCACCGATGGGTCAAAAACGGATCAGGGCGTTGGGGCAGGGTTGTATGGGGTTCAGCCAAGACTGAAGAGCATCATCTCTCTAGGGAAACTGGCCTCTGTATTCCAAGCTGAAACTACTGCAATCAGGGCATGTGTGGAGGAGAATATGCGTAGGTGCTACAATGACCTTAGCATCTACATCTATTCAGACAGCCAGGCAGCCCTGAAATCGTTGGCAGCTCCTGCAACAAGATCTAAGATTGTTGCAGATTACTACAGGGCTCTGGTGGAGCTAGGGGAAGCAATAGGGTGAACCTAGGATGGGTCCCTGACCACTCAGGAATTTGTGGCAATGAACAAGCCGATAGATTGGCTAGGATGGCGGCAACAACTCCATTTATTGGACCGGAACCTGTCCTGACAATCACCAATGCTATGCTCAAATTAGAACTATGCAAGTGGCTTAGGAAATAGCACATAGGATGTTGGACCAAGGTACATAAACAAAAACATGGTAAGGTAGCCCGCAGAGGTTTTTTTTCCCTTGGCGCTTGCCTTGGCACTTTTTTTCCTCTGCCCTTACAACCGCTACCCTTCGATCGTTTTCGACCACTTCTATCTCCTGATGGACCATGTAAATGAGTAATCTTACCCAGACGCATGGATAACATCACAGCCTGCATCCTGTGACTCCTGATTCTAAAACTAACGTGTTATACGGAGGTGACAGTAGAACTTTTGGTTTGGTCACCACGTTGGTGCGGGCGTGGAGGGGCCCCATCCTAAATTTAAAAAAAAGGTAAGGTAGCGATGCCCAAGCCATGTTTTAAAAGAAGCTCTGTAATTCTGGGATTGATGAGGAAAGAGATCAGACTCATGACTGGACTGATGGCCGGCCATGGGAACTTCAAAAAACATCTCTACTCAATGGTTATAACGGAAGAGGCCCCTAAATGTGGGATCTGTGATGAGGGTGAAGAAAGTGCATCACACTTAATCTTCGAATGCATGACATTGGAGAGAAAGAGATACAGAATTTTCGGGACAACTGGACCTGAAGAATTTGTGTCTGACAAAAAACTCCTTGCACTATTTAAGGGCACTGGTTGGCTTTACTAGATATACCGCACAATAAACCTAGTTTCAGTGTGGGCAGTGGCGAGTCAGACCTAAGCTATTTTAGCTCTCCTGTTAAAATCAATCAATCAATAAAGACTATTTCTACCAATGAAAAGAAATAATGAGAACGTCAATAAAGGCCGTGTAGCACCCCTCTTTCTCATCGTCATTAGCCTATCAGAGTTCAATAATAGCCTGTTCCGCTATGTAAGAACTGGACCCTACAAAGCCGGCAACAGTTCCACAATCCTGCCGACGGCAGGGAGATGAAGAAATGCAATTGGAGCTTCACGTTCGAGAAGTAGAGGAGGACAAGATGGGTACTCTCACCCTGCAATCTAGGAACGAGTGGATCCTAGTACGATCCCTCCGACACCCGTGACCTCCGAAGCTGACTGTCCAGGGCCCACAAGACGAGAGTTGCAATCCTCTAAGCAAAGCCGAATTCTTCGCCATAGCATTAGAGGCCCAAAATACAATGGCTCATAATAGAGGCGTTGAAGACGTAGCACGGATGCGACAACTGAAACAGGAATCAGGGACACAGCTCTTCTGATGCTGCCAGAGCTGACCCCACCTGCTGAAATCAAGACCTGATCCATTGGTTGGGAAACCATTCAGTCCCCCGCCCAGACGGGACGACTAAAATGCAAATCAAACACCTTCCAATGAAGCCATTGGTACTTCTCATCCCAATCTTCAACCAGTGCTTCCTCATGGGATATTTCAAATCTCAGTGGAGGATTGTCTGCACAGCATAGCATACCGGAGACTGGCAGAGATCTGACACAACCGACCAACTACAGAACAATCAGCTTACTATTCACGTTATCAAAAGTTCTCATACGGCTCATCATTGTCAGACTGAAACAACAATTCTGGACAATGACATCATCAGACACAATGAGTTTGTCTTCCAGCCGAAACTGTTCGCCGAACTCCAACTTCTATGGTTAACAGAATACGTTGCCTAGAACCTCAATGTATCAAACCATATGACCATTGATTTTCTTGATGTTGAGAAGGGATATGATTGTGCATGGAAGGACAAATTACTAGTCAAAATACATAACTTGGAAGCACTTCCGGCCTACTGCTTTCGCCTCATTGACAGCTTCTTCGAGCATCAACAACTATTAGTTAAGACCGAAGGACATCGCTCCAGCTTGAAATACCTCATGGGCAGCATCCTCCAGGAATGGGTACTGTCGGCTTCACTGTTCGTCATCTATGTGAACGATTTCCTAACTCTTCCGCAGGTGATATTGGTCCAGTCCGCTGACGAGCAGTCATTGAGTGAATGCAGTTATTATGCATCTTCAGCAACAGCTCACTGCCACCGAACGATGAGCTGCAGACAATACCATTACCCTTAACTCTGCCAAGATACGCGCTGTTTTGTTTACATGTTGACGCCCTGCCTGCGTGGCAGCCAGACCCTTCAGCATAGAGAACTGAAATGGGATGGCCATGTCAGACAGTGGGGGTTGGTTCTGGACAGTAAACTCTTCTTTAACCAATATGTCAAGGAGAAACTGGTGCAGATATTGTGCCTCATATTGCATCTGTACCATCTGCTTACCAGCATCGATATGCAAGTTCACACGAAACTTAGCCTCTTCCGAGCAACGGTCCTCCGAGCGATCTTGTACAGCTGCTCTACGTGGAGAACAACACGTACTGCCAATTTCCGACGCATTCAACGACTTCAGAACCGGTGCTTGGGTCTCATCTTGGGGGCACCGAAGTGGAAACGAGTCCTGAATCTACATGCTGGGTTGAACCAACCCACTGTTCAAGAATCGATCATACATACCACACAGAACATGCTGAATAAGGTCGAAGTCTTGCGTCCGCACTCGAGACACCTGAAATACAGGGGCTTCGTCATGCCCCACTGCTGCCACTGTTTCAGGATGCCTCGTGCTATCACTGAAGTCCCTCAATAACATCAATCCCAATAACCAACGTGTCATAAGAACTTAAGGATCACGAGGCTGCAGTACTTATACGATATAAATAAAGATATTGTTACCCTTTCGTCTGCATCACAGAAGTCTTAATTCGTAGGACTTCAATTGCATCACAAACAAAAAATGAAAAGAAAACAATATAAGAAACAAACTTTCCCACATTCAGCAGTAAGGAAAAAAATAAAGAACCGGTGGAAGAGCACTTGCACTAGTGGCCAAAACGCTGGAAATTTTATACGTTGACAGTGAGGACACAGGCCTGGAAGAATTTTATAGACCGATTTAGACAACTGTTTGCACACTTTCTCATGGGATGACAGTAGTGGCAGACAGCTGGGGTACACGATCCGTCTCTGGGAGGAAAGGGATGGCGATGGGAAAGGCGTCTGTCCATCCTCTACCACTGATATTGTCGAATCTAGAAAATTAGCTTGCCGAACCCGTGAAGATGCAGGATAAAGAACCAGACAATGAAGAAAAAGGAGGAGAAGATGAGGAAAACATGATAGTGGCAGCATGTTGTTAAAAACCGCTGTGCCAAACTAAACATAGCTAATGAAATATGACTGTAGCAGAAACGCATGCTTGTTATACGAGGGTGAGTCAAATGAAAACCTTAAATATTTTTAAAATATTATTTATTGTGCATAAGTGGTACAAAGCTGTATCACTTTTCAACATAATTTCCCCCACGCTCAATGCAAGTCCTCCAGCTCTTACAAAGTGCATAAATTCCTTTAGAAAAAAATTCATTTGGTAGTCCGCGCAACCACTCATGCACCACGTGGCGTACCTCTTCATGAGAACGGAACTTCTTTCCTCCCACTGCGTATTGGAGTGGTCCAAAAATATGGCAGTCACTTGGGGAAAGGTCTGGGTTGCTCGCTCTCTGCGTTTCCGGTTGGTGGAAGTGAACCCAAGTTTCTTCCCCAGTAACGATTCTTGCAAGGAAGCCATCACCTTCTCGTTCAAAGCGCTGAAGAAGTTCTTCACAAGCATCAACACGTCGTTCACTCATTTCAGGAGTCAGCTGCTGTGGCACCCATCTTGCAGACACTTTGTGGAACTGGAGCACATCATGCACAATGTGGTGTGCTGACTCATGACTAATCTGTAAACATGACGCAATGTCGTTCAGTGTCACTCAGCGGTTTTCCTTCACTATAGCTTCAGCTGCTGCAATGTTCTGTGGTCACAACTCGTTGTGCCTGACCTGGGCGAGGAGCATCTTCCACTGAAGTCACACCATTTGCGAACTTCCTACTCCATTCGTAGACCTGCTGCTGTGACAAACATTCATCACCGTACTGAGCCTTCACTCGTCGATGAATTTCAATAGGTTTCACACCTTCACTAGGCAAAAACCGAATAACAGAACGCTGTTCTTTCCTGGTGCAAATCGCAAGTGAGGCGGCCATCTTTAAACTGATACTGCACTGTGCTGCCACCTACAGGCCATTCTGCACACTGTTTGTAGCACGCTTACCAACGCACAGGATAACGGCGCGAAATTTCGATTTGTTATTACAAATTTAAGGTTTTCATTTGACTCACCCTCGTACAATTCGTAAGACAGTCTCAAACCTCATTCAGTCCCACGTAACATGGATGAACTAAAGAAATAGGACGCGTTTCACGGTATCATGCGCTGTATTTCAAAGAAGTTTCCATCGCTCGATCGTGGTGCAGAGCCTGGGAGAGACGGCAGAGTCAGGTGATGCAGATGGCCTCGCCGCAGCCGCGCTGGCGCGAGTCCTCAGGGGTGGCGTCCCCGCAGACGACCTCGAGCTGGCGGAGGGCGTGGACGATGGCCTCCACGGTGTGCGGGGAACTGCGCCGCAGCTTGTTCGGGGAGCCGGGCCGGCGCGCCCGCGTCTGCGCCCCGTCCGCTGCAACACCGGCCGGGCTGCTCAGTCTGCGCTACGTATGGGACTCTCGCAACGGTAAATACTCGAGGGACGTACGAAGGGTGTTTGAAAAGTCCGTGCAAAAATAAAAACCACTTACGTGTTTGTGGTAAACATTTCTTGTATTTCGACATAGACTCTTTTTAGACTTACACACTTCGTTCAACGCTGTTCTAATTTGTTGATCCGTTCCAAATAATAGAAATTGCCCAAGTCTGCAGAATAGCTATTAGTTGCTACAATCACTTCCTCGTTTGAATAAAATCTTTGTCCTGTCAGCCGTTTCTTCAAATTGGGGAATAAATAGTAGTCTGAGGGAGCCAAGTCTGGAGAATAGGGGGGATACGAAACGAGTTGGAATCCTATTTCCATTAATTTTGCGACCAAACTGCTGAGGTGTGTGCTGCTGCATTGTTGTGATGGAAAGGGAATTTTTTGCGGTCCAATTACCGGCATTTTTCTTGCATCTCGGTTTTCAAACAGTCCTGTAACGATGAATAATATGCGCCTGTAATAGTTTTACCCTTTT
The DNA here is from genome assembly GCF_023897955.1 of Schistocerca gregaria. Taxonomy (NCBI): domain Eukaryota; kingdom Metazoa; phylum Arthropoda; class Insecta; order Orthoptera; family Acrididae; genus Schistocerca; species Schistocerca gregaria. The sequence goes on along the minus strand of NC_064920.1, from coordinate 787,025,983 downwards.
TCCAGATAGTCGATGAGGATTATCGCTTGCGAATCCCAAAAGACAGTCACCATAACCTTTCCGCCCAAAGGAAAGGTTATGGTGCCCTTTTTGGTGCAGATTCTCCCTTGGCAACCCATTGTTTAGATTGTTGATTGGTTTCAGGAGTATAGTAATGTGTCCATATTTCATAAACTGTGAGGAAACGACCCTTATAGTCCTGCGGATTCTTCCTGTACAGCTGCAAACCATCCTTGCAACACTTCACCCACGATTCAATTTTTGGTCAAGAGTGAGCAATCGCTGAACCCATCCTGTAGATAGATTTCTCATGTCCAAATGTTTATGCAAAATATTATGCACCCGTTCATTCGAGATGCCCACGGCACTAGGAGTCTCACGCACCTTAACTCTTCTTTCATCCATCACCATATCATGGATTTTATCATGGTTTTTGGAGTCGTAACCTCCACAGGCTGTCCAGAACGTTCAGCGTCACTTGTGCCCGTATGGCCGCTCCGAAAATTTTGAAACCACTTATAAACTGTTCTAATCGAAGGTGCAGAGTCACTGTAAAGTTTATCAAGCTTCTCTTTAGTCTCCTGAGGTGTTTTGCCTTTCGTAAAGTAATGTTTAATCACAACACGAAATTTTTTTCGTCCGTTTTTTGACAATCAATCGACTTCCTTGATTCACAAGAATGCCAAACACAAATAAATAGACCAATATGGCTGAAACTTGGTGTGCGTTCTTTCCAAAGATGCTACTAACTAAAAATGACCTCGATACGCGGCGGTGGTGCCATCTCTCGGACTTTGCACGGACTTTTCAAACACCCCTCGTAAAATATTTCTCAGTAACTCAGTTTTCACAGTAACGTGAAGCGTATTTATTTACGCGACAGTCCTGAAGCTTTATTAATGGTTTTTAACTCTTATTGTAGCCTTACACGTAAGCGAAACATGGACGACAGAGAATACAGGCAAGCTTTGGAAATCTAAATCTACACACATGCTCCGCAAGGCACCGTGCGGTCCTTTGCGGACGGTACCCTGTCCGGACTAGTCGTTTATTTTCCTGTTCCACTCGCAGACAGAACGAGGGAAGAACAACTGTGTATATGCCTCCGCATGAACCCTGATTTCTCGTATGTTATCTTCGTGGTACCTACGTGAAATGTACGTTGCCAGCAGTAGAATCGTTCCGGAGTCAGCTTCAAATACTGGTTCTCCGACTTTTCTCAATAGTGTTCCTTGAGAAGAACATCTCCTCCCCTCCACGGAATCCCATTTGAGTTCCTGAAGCATCTCCATAACACTTACCTGTTGTTTGAAACTACCGGTAACAAATTCGGTAGTCTGCCTCTGAATTGCTTCGATATATTCTTTTAATCCGACCTGGTGCGCATCCCAAACACTCGAACAGTGCTCAAGAATAGGTCTCACCAGCGTCCTATATGCGGTTTCCTTTACAGATGAAACACTCTTTCCTAAAATTCTCCAAATAAACAGAAATTGTCCATTCGTCTTCCCTACCACAATCCTCACATACTAGTTCCATTTGATACCGCTTTGCAACGTTACACCTAGATATTTAAACGACGTGGCTATGTCAAGCAGAACACTACTAATGCTATATCCGTATACTACAGGTTTGATCTTCCTACTCATCCGCATTAACTTACATTTTCCCACATTTAGAGCTAGCTGCCATTCATCACATCAACCAGAAATTTTGTCTAAGTCGTCTTGTATCTTCCCACAGTCACTCAACCTCAACACCTTACCGTACACCACAGCATCATCGGCAAACAACCGCAGATTGCTGCCCAACCTGTCCGCCAGGTCATTTACGTATATAGAACATTATAGCGGTCCACCACACTTCCTGGCGATACCCTTGTCAATGACAACATACTGGGTTCTATTACATAAAAAGTCGCATATCCAGGAACCTATTTCGTATGCTCGAACCTTCGATAACAGTCTGCAGTGGGGTACCGTGCCAAACGCTTTCCAGAAATCTAAGAGTGTGAACTCTGCCTGTTGCCCTTTATCCATAGTTCGCTGTATATTATGTGAGAAAAGAGCAAGCTGAGTTTCACACGAGCGGTGCTCTCTAAAATCTTGTTTGTTCGAGGACATAAACTGTTCGTTCTCTAGGAAATTTATTATATATTCGAAATCGGAATATGTTTTATAATTCTGCAGCGAGCCGATGATAAGGATATCAATCTGTAACATCGCGGGTCCGTCCTCAAGCCCTTCTTGTATATACACTCCTGGAAATTGAAATAAGAACACCGTGAATTCATTGTCCCAGGAAGGGGAAGCTTTATGACACATTCCTGGGGTCAGATACATCACATGATCACACTGACAGAACCACAGGCACATAGACACAGGCAACAGAGCATGCACAATGTCGGCACTAGTACAGTGTATATCTACCTTTCGCGGCAATGCAGGCTGCTATTCTCCCATGGAAGCGATCCTAGAGATGCTGGATGTAGTCCTGTGGAACGGCTTGCCATGCCATTTCCACCTGGCGCCTCAGTTGGACCAGCGTTCGTGCTGGACGTGCAGACCGCGTGGGACGACGCTTCATCCAGTCCCAAACATGCTCAATGGGGGACAGATCCGGAGATCTTGCTTGGCAAGGGTAGTTGACTTACACCTTCTAGAGCACGTTGGGTGGCACAGGATACATGCGGACGTGCATTGTCCTGTTGGAACAGCAAGTTCCCTTGCCGGTCTAGGAATGGTAGAACGATGGGTTCGATGACGGTTTGGATGTACCATGCACTATTCAGTGTCCCCTCGACGATCACCAGAGGTGTACGTCCAGTGTAGGAGATCGCTCCCCACACCATGATGCCGGGTGTTGGCCCTGTGTGCCTCGGTCGTATGCAGTCCTGATTGTGGCGCTCACCTGCACGGCGCCAAACACGCATACGACCATCATTGGCACCAAGGCAGAAACGACTCTCATCGCTGAAGACGACACGTCTCCATTCGTCCCTCCATTCACGCCTGTCGCGACACCACTTGAGGTGGGCTGCACGATGTTGGGGCGTGAGCGGAAGACGGCCTAACGGTGTGCGGGACCGTAGCCCAGCTTCATGGAGACGGTTGCGAATGGTCCTCGCCGATACCCCAGGAGCAACAGTGTCCCTAATTAGCTGAGAAGTGGCGGTGCGGTCCCCTACGGCACTGCGTAGTATCCTACGGTCTTGGCGTGCATCCGTGCGTCGCTGCGGTCCAGTCCCAGGTCGACGGGCACGTGCCCCTTCCGCCGACCACTGGCGACAACATCGATGTACTGTGGAGACCTCACGCCCCATGTGTTAAGCAATTCGGCGGTACGTTCACCCGGCCTCCCGCATGCCCACTATACGCCCTCGCTCAAAGTCCGTCAACTGCACATACGGTCCACGTCCACGCTGTCGCGGCATGCTACCTGTGTTAAAGACTGCGATGGAGCTCCGTATGCCACGGCAAACTGGCTGACACTGACGGCGGCGGTGCACAAATGCTGCGCAGCTAGCGCCATTCGACGGCCAACACCGCGGTTCCTGGTGTGTCCGCTGTGCCGTGCGTGTGATCATTGCTTGTACGGCCCTCTCGCAGTGTCCGGAGCAAGTATGGTGGGTCTGACACACCGGTGTCAATGTGTTCTTTTTTCCATTTCCAGGAGTGTAAATAACCTAGAGGTACTGAATGAAATATTTCTAGAACTATGCGCAGAAAACGAAAGAAATCTCGCCGTACAGAATTGTTTTCCGGTACAAAGTCCGTAGAAAACTTACCTAATTCACGTTGCTTAAAGGAGATCTGTCAGATATCTACCTGGATGCGTACCAAGCGTATAAAAGCACATCTTGAAAGATAGACTGGTTACGTACCAACGCATGAATTTTTGTAGCACAAGTCCTATTTCTTATTTCTCTGTCCTACCGTGATGTCGCGTGATTTTGAAGTCGTAAGACGAAATTTTTTATCTTTCGGAAAAAGTAGACGCCACACGTTTGACAAAGAGAGGTACATTTTGGTGGTATTACTTACACTGTGCATGTTGGTTGAGCATCGTCATTTACGAAAGTCCTATCTTGCGCTTCATCTCCCAGATAAAAATAATTGTCAATAATTTGTATATACTTATCTGATTAGTAATCAAACCTCCGGATGTTCCACTTAAAAAGGGAAAGAATGTGCCGTGACCGCTCTTGCTGTTATCACATTTTGCTCTATATTGTTCGTTGAACTTGTTCAGGGCGGACGGCCGATGACATCCATTTAGGTCCTCCGTTGATCTGTTCACTTAGTTTTTTGTTACAGAGGGTAGCTAAACCCTCTGACCTGCCACGCTGAGTTACCGTGGCGGCGCGACTACCGAACACGCACTACTAGACACACAGAATGACCTGTACCCAAGCTACAGCGTGAAAACACAAAAACTTAATAATTCGAACATTATTAACGTTGGACCTCATATTATATTAATAAAAATATTTGTTCTTAGACGATCTTTCGATGTTTGGGATTGAAAATATGATTTTCCGTCGTCAACTTTCACCTCGTCTTTTGCAAAAAATGGGGAGTGTCTAACACAAAGCTGAAATAAGTATCTCTTTATTTCCGATATAGAACGTCCTTGCAAAACTTAATTAACATTGGTGACCCGCATGTAGACCGTTTCCTTGTTAGAGGATAGTCTCAAATTATTCACAGATGTCGCGGTTGTCTCCGAGGAAATGTATCATAAGGATTGTAAGAATGTACAGTCACATCAAGATAAAATATCAGCCTGCTGCAGAAATTAACAACTAGCTCTTTATGTTGATAAATGTGTAGCAGTGCATTTAGCTGCCGGCCGATGTGGCCGCGCGGTTCTAGGCGCTTCAGTCCGGAACCGCACTTCTGACGGTCGCAGGTTCGAATCCTACCTCGGGCATGGATGTGTGTGCTGTCCTTAGGTTAGTTATGTTTAAGTAGTTCTAAGTCTAGGGGACTGATGACCTGAGATGTTAAGTCTCATAGTGCTCAGAGCCATCTGCTCTGAACCATCTGCATTTCACAAAGCGAAATGAGTTCAAATGAGTGTGAAATCTTATGGGACTTAACTGCTGAGGTCATCAGTCCCTAAGCTTACACACTACTTAACCTAAATTATCCTAGGGACAAACACACACACCCGTGCCCGAGGGAGGACTCGAACCCCCGCCGGGACCAGCCACAGATTCCATGACTGCAGCGCCTTAGACCGCTCGGCTGCGAAGGGAGTGTGGTAGGCTTTAATTACACAACTGAGAATCAAATGGCGTCAGAAAAGTCATACAAATACCTGGACGTAACATTCAACGGGGATTTGAAGTGCAAACATCACGTCCCCTTGTTGTATGTACAGCAAATGGTAAACATCGGTTCACTGACAGCATATTAGGGAATAGCTGACATTTTATAAAATGACAAACTGACTATTGGCTTCTGTCTCGGGTTCTTCGGCCGACGTTCATTTAACGATTTTACTGACGTTTCTCCATGACTAATGGCTGGCATTGTCAAAGCTTCACCCTCCAGTGCCGGTGATGAACTGGAGCCGAGCTCACGGCCGCAGACTATAAGTACCTGGCGCGCCAACGTCCGAGGGCTTCTCCGCGGTCATTTCCGGTGCGGTTCTCCTCTTGCTACCTGCGACGGTTGTTCGCTGCAGTACCGGAAGCACGGATCCGTTTACCTTAAGGCTTTCCTCTTTCTTCTTGAAACTGTTCGCGTGTTTTTGTATTTCTACAGCTTCTCTGAACAAGCGCGTGTGATAGTGCTTCTCTACAGCCAGAACATCCGTGTCGGCTAATTTTATTACGTGGTCGGTCTCACTCAGTGCGTGCTCTGCCAAGGCCGATATTTATAAAATATTTCTATGTCCTATGCTAGAATACAGGCTAACAGGAATCAAGCAGAGTATACAACTAGGTATAGCGCGAATAGCCACAATCTGGTTTGCTTAGCTAGAGAGAGAGAGAGAGAAGGAGGGGGAGAGAGACAGACAGTCAGACAGAGAGGCGGAAATACTGGAAAGTGTCAGCTGGGAAGTACGTAAAGAAAGCGCTAAATATCCGGCGGGGACTTTCTGGTGAAATTCCAAAAAATGTTTTCAGTACATAGCCGGTGTTTCAACTACCTATCTACTTATTGTTTACGTCGAGACAATGAAGATGAAAGTAGGTTAAAACATCTCAAACAAACAATAAATTAGCTAAGGAACTGGAGGGGACCTCAGTACAAGACGTTCGAAACGATTAGAGTCAAAATTGAAGAGGTGATACACAAACATAAATTGCTATTTTGAGATGTGGAACTCGAGGTCCAAATTTATTGTTTAGTTTTTTATGAAAATTAACCTACACCATATGGCAATATTTTAAATTCATAGCAAATGCTCACAGTGACGATTACCGATCTTGATGCATAAGTTATAATGTAATCGTTTGACGGTAGTAAACCCTGTGCTCAAAATCATTTGGCCTCATTGGTGTCACGTATTGTTAATGATAAGGATGTAACTGCTGATACCATACTGAATCCTCCAAGAGTGCATTCCGTGGGTAAGATGACAAGCGCATTATGAATTTCCTCCCACGCAGTCGAACACCGTCACCACACTTTCTACTTCGTGAACAATTTCTTCTCGAGAACCTTGTCCGGCTCTCTGTGACTTGAACGACCGAAGTTCTCCAACGTTTCTACACCGGCGATAAATATTTTCCAGTTGAGATGACACTTCTTGCAAAACTTTTTTTGTTTATTCTTTCAGCTTTCTGGGCAATTCTTCTTGCTGCACTATACATTAAATGCTTTTTTATAATTTTTTGTAGAGAGTAATGCTCCATCTTTGAAGACCAGGCCAGAAACTGCCCCGTGGAAACCTTACAGATTGACTAATTTTTTTCCAAAGTACCGCTGCAAATTTCGATGCTACTGTCAACTGAAGGTTAAGACTGTTCTTGGTTTCATGAATCATACAGTTAATATCGTGATGAATTATGTGGGATAAAATTCTGAAATTGTCTCTGGCATTTTAAGTATTATGCCAGCATAACTCACTGACGACTGAATTCGTTTCTGCACTAACTGTTAAGTGGTATCGTATATTTATTACGTAGAAAATTCAGAAATTGAGTACATGTTCCGCATTTCCTGCTGACAGTTCTGCCGCGGCACGGATAGCAGACGCGTCACTGCGTGGGAGTGAAATGGTATGACAACTCGCAAGGGGAAAGACGTCTAAATTTCACGCAGATTCGCGGCGAAATTCTGATGGTGTACGTACGAAATGCATTGTCGTATCCAAGAAGTGCAATGGTGCCAACAATTCCAGCAAAACACCACAGACGTGGGGAATGTTAATCGACCACAGAATACAGTGTCCATGCGGTCTGAAAGCTAAAAGAATATCAAGAGGAAAGTGATTTTAATGATGAGGGCGTTCACACATCGGCTCTCGAATCGCTCCATGACCAAGGAGCGGATTTCTATCACCGAGGAATCGAACGAGTGGTAGAACATTCTGATTATCGTTTTCAGAGACATGGTGGCTATGTTGAAAAACAGTGACAGGTATGTGTATGTGTTACTTTGAAGTGTAGTGAAGCATTCAGTAGAAGTCGCTTTGACTGCGGTAAGTCGCCACCATCAAACATAAATAGTTATGTGGTGTTGGGATGACGCTTTTGTATACATTTTGCACTAAAACTGAATCTTTAATATTCCTCGCATTTGTTCTGTTTCACACATTTGTTTATTATTAACAGCTGTGGTGATAAATTGTTGCTGCGTAGGCTGCACACTGAAGTTTATCAGTGGAATAAAAATTAACTTTTCATAAGTAGACCTAAGTACCACAGAGGGAAAATATACTTATCATAATTGTAAAAGACATTTTAGGTGTCAGTTAATATCGAGATGCAATGTAATGAAGACATAGGACCATGGGGCAAATTTACGTGACTCTATGACAATATGCCGTACGTACGAGATAAGCACTAGATAAATTCGGTAGTATGCTGTCAATTGATCCCTTGAATGTATAAGCATTTCGAGCAATATCGCCTGCAGACAGATTTATATATGACAATCTGTCATATCACTTCTAAACCACAGTGCTTATTTCAAAGTATCCGATATAGGAAACTATAGTACTAACACCTATGATGTAGAGAATGATATGAGTGGTTAATGTATTAGTTTCCTTAATAATTATCTGTGGTTGTAAATACAGTATCTGAAAGAAAAAAATAACGAAACAAGTTCGTCCCTAAAAATATCTGAAAATATTATGAAAGGAAAGTTTGTTGCTTGTCATAGCTCCTAAATTGGGAGTGATTCGGGACACTTTCACTTTGACGTACTAGGAAGCCACTTCGAAATTTCTGTGCAGCGTAGTCTATTCAAAAACTACTGGGCAACACGATGAAATGCAGTACAAAATCTAAAAATTGCGGTGGCTACCACTTCATCTCCTGTAACAAAAGTCGAAAGAGAACATACTAACTCTGACACTTGATGCAAACACGCGAAACGCTCTTGCATATACCTCTTCAAAGGTTTAAGCCAAGTTCACTCCAGATATCGAATGCAAATTATTAAGATGACTCTGAAATGCACGTACAAAAACATAATACTCTTCAATGAAACTGGTCTAACTAGCAATGTAATGACATTCAAATTCTTCAGGCCACCTCCTGGCTATCGTACGCCGAACCGGTCAGGTGACTGACTCAATGAATGTTGGTGACAATAATTCCATCTTGTTTATTTTGATGTTCTTTGCATAGAAATTCCTACTATATGACTTTATGGTCTTTTGGAAAGGACTGGTGCATCAGAATCCTCCAAGAAACGATACACAACGTAAATTGATTCTCACTGAACCCGTGATACTATGACACTTCTCTCAATTTCTTCACCATAGTTCTGTTTCAACCAATCAAAATGAAACTGAGCGAGGTACGAACGAAATAGTAGGACAAGGACTGGTGGGGCTTACCTGGTAGCTGCGGTAGAGCTGGGCCTTCGGGGATCGGCAGCAGCCCCACGGGCATTGGGGGCGGCGGGGGCGGTGGGCGGTAGCTTGCGCGTCGCGCGAAGCACGAGCGCAGCAGACAGCGCAGCCAGTGCCAGCATCTCGACAGAGCGCTCCGCCTCGGCTGTCTCCCTACATCGCGGCCTCCGGCGTTCATATCTCTGACCGCCAAAGAGTATTTATATAGCCACACAAATACAGTCTCTGCTTTATGCGCCGTTCGCGAAAATCCCTCGTCGAATAGAAAGGAATTCAGATAGTAACACCTCTGCGAATATTAGCCTAAATTTAATTTTTTCTCAAATTTTATAACTCGATAAACAGAACGTATCTTTAGAATAATATTAACGTATTACTGAAGAATGCGCTCTCCGATTATTTGCAGTGTATGAAATAAGCAAATGATCACTTTGTTTTGTTTAGCTATATATCTCGAGTTCTTTATACAGGAAAAACACGCCTGTTACTGAACTGTTTACCGGCTTCCGCTACCCGCGTAGGTCTATTAGTTATTACGCTGTGCTCTTGCTGCGTAGACAAAGAACGCTCAGAACGTACTAAGGAATTTTGTAGTTTCAAGCGGGGAATTAAACACCGTAGGTTGTCTGTCCGTATTTGTTCACCTTTGACGAGTTTGCGTCAGTCTGTTGCTGAGCCACATTTCGCCCTGCTACAGCCACTCGTAGCTGTTTCAAGTCACTTGAGTCTGGAAAGATCCACTACTCTTATTTCTCAGGCATGAATCGCAAATTTCTGGGTGATTGATACTGACATTTTTTAACAAATCACACAACACTACTAGTTCTTCGAAGCAAGTACAAGACTTCTGATGCATAAACAGGATTAGATGTAATGCTAAAATAACAGCATTTTTACTGTCGCCGAGTGTGAGCTGTCAAACGAGCAGGATAGTCGTTGTGAAAGGCATAACAAAACAAAGTTAATTGTAGGCTCTGAAACTTAATTACACTCCTGGAAATTGAAATAAGAACACCGTGAATTCATTGACCCAGGAAGGGGAAACTTTATTGACACATTCCTGGGGTCAGATACATCACATGATCACACTGACAGAACCACAGGCACAGAGACACAGGCAACAGAGCATGCACAATGTCGGCACTAGTACAGTGTTTATCCACCTTCCGCAGCAATGCAGGCTGCTATTCTCCCATGGAGACGATCGTAGAGATGCTGGATGTAGTCCTGTGGAACGGCTTGCCATGCCATTTCCACCTGGCGCCTCAGTTGGACCAGCGTTCGTGCTGGACGTGCAGACCGCGTGAGACGACGCTTCATCCAGTCCCAAACATGCTCAATGGGGGACAGATCCGGAGATCTTGCTGGCCAGGGTAGTTGACTTACACCTTCTAGAGCACGTTGGGTGGCACGGGATACATGCGGACGTGCATTGTCCTGTTGGAACAGCAAGTTCCCTTGCCGGTCTAGGAATGGTAGAACGATGGGTTGGATGACGGTTTGGATGTACCCTGCACTATTCAGTGTCCCCTCGACGATCACCAGAGGTGTACGGCCAGTGTAGGAGATCGCTCCCCACACCATGATGCCGGGGTGTTGGCCCTGTGTGCCTCGGTCGTATGCAGTCCTGATTGTGGCGCTCACCTGCACGGCGCCAAACACGCATACGACCATCATTGGCACCAAGGCAGAATCGACTCTCATCGCTGAAGACGACACGTCTCCATTCGTCCCTCCATTCACGCCTGTCGCGACACCACTGGAGGCGGGCTGCACGATGTTGGGGCGTGAGCGGAAGACGGCCTAACGGTGTGCGGGACCGTAGCCCAGCTTCATGGAGACGGTTGCGAATGGTCCTCGCCGATACCCCAGGAGCAAGTGTCCCTAATTTGCTGGGAAGTGGCGGTGCGGTCCCCTACGGCACTGCGTAGGATCCTACGGTCTTGGCGTGCATCCGTGCGACGCTGCGGTCCGGTCCCAGGTCGACGGGCACGTGCACCTTCCGCCGACCACTGGCGACAACATCGATGTACTGTGGAGACCTCACGCCCCACGTGTTGAGCAATTCGGCGATACGTCCACCCGGCCTCCCGCATGCCCACTATACGCCCTCGCTCAAAGTCCGTCAACTGCACATACGATTCACGTCCACGCTGTCGCGGCATGCTACCAGTGTTAAAGACTGCGATGGAGCTCCGTATGCCACGGCAAACTGGCTGACACTGACGGCAGCGGTGCACAAATGCTGCGCAGCTAGCGCCATTCGACGGCCAACACCGCGGTTCCTGGTGTGTCCGCTGTGCCGTGCGTGTGATCATTGCTAGTACAGCCCTCTCGCAGTGTCCGGAGTAAGTATGGTGGGTCTGACACACCGGTGTCAATGTGTTCTTTTTTTCCATTTCCAGGAGTGTATTTTCGTAACTGACACAACGAAAGGTGATCGTTCTGTTCTCAGCTATTTAAGTACTTGGACATCACTATTTCCACTTTCTTTACAAACCATGTAGTACACTTATGATATTATGCGTGTGAAGTCTTAATAACATTGTTAGCTGCCTCAAGCGGAAAATGTTCTTATTTAGTGGTCGACGATTTTCGCTATTTCGACTCCAATAAACTGACGCTGGGTTGCTCATCTTTAGCATGATAACGTAGACGGCGTCACACATTTAGCTTTGAGGATATGGCCCTAAAAACATCTTTTTTGAAGCCTTAGTGCTTTCTGAGATATGTTGACAATATTTTTCTTGTTTGGCTACATGGAATAGACTCTTTGCTCCAGTTATTGGACCATTTTAATTGCCTTCTTACAAACATCAAATTCACGCTGGAAATTGAAAAGGAGGGAAAGTTACCTTTTTTGGATGTACTAGTTTATAGAAAAGAAGACGGAACTCCTGGACACAGTGTTTACAGGAAACCGACTCATACCGACAGGTATTTACATGCTACCACTTGCCATCCACCTTTTCAACGTACAGGAGTTTTTCGGACCTTGGTTAAACGAGCATATGCTGTCTCGGATGCTGAAACTTTACCACAGGAGCTGCAACATCTTAAGGACGTGTTAAGTAATAACGGCTATACGGACCGACACATTCGACGTGCTTTTGAGTTTGGACCTCTACGTAAACCTTCTGAAGACACCTTTAGGTCTGTGGCTTTTCTTCTGTATGCTGGGAATGTGTCCAAAAAGATAGGTAGACTTTTGAAGAAATATGAGATCAGATGTGCTTTTCGTCCGCCAGCTAAGATTCGATCACGTTTTGGCTCTGTCAAAGATGATTTAGGCTTGAGGAAGTCTGGCGTTTACAAAATATCGTGTGAGTGTGAGAAAATTTAGATTGGCTAAACTATTCGTGCCGTCAACGACAGGTGTATTGAACATCATCGCCATACGCGATTATTACAACCAAATAAATCTGCGGTGGCTGAGCATTGCATTACAGTGGGACACAGGATGCTATACAATAAGAGGCAAGCAGTTGCAAATGCTTCTCGGTATTCAGATTGTGTTTCAAAAGAATCTGTTGAAATCAGACTAGCAGATAATATCATTAATCCTGACAATGGATACCCGCCAAGTAAAACATGGAATCCTGTTTTATCAGGCATGAAGAAACAACGGCATCTGAATCGGCCGACTATGAACAATCATTTGTAACGATATATCGTTTTAATATTCTGAATAAAATGGGGCTTTAGATTCTTGCTAACAACGCATCCCCCTTACGTATTATACATGTATTTGTATAGAGTCTGTCACATGGAGCTCCAGTAGATATATAAAAATGCGTGCGTACTCGAATGAAACGTTGTGGCAAAATTTCAAAGCAATTGGTGGAGAATATCCGGAGATTTCGTATTTTGAACAACGAACATTTACATCCATGTAAATAAAAATGTAATTTTTAGTTTGTTCAGAATCTTAAATCTGTGGGAATTCTTTAGCGGTTCCTTTGAAATTTTGACATGAAGTTGCATTAGAATACGTACATGTTTTTATATAGTTATTGTTTAATGTACATAAGAGACAGGATTTTCGGAAATTCCTGTAACAAACTTCTAGGAGTCGTAGAGGGGAGTGAGTACATAAGACTTTGAATAGGACCCTGTGCGACGATTTCAGTTCATATGTTTAACTCATCCACATTAGGCGTGACGCAGTACAATTATTAGGTAACGATTCGAAAGGAAGCATAACGAAACATCCATTTATCACTTAAGAGTATTTGTTTATATTAACACTTAAGAATTACGAGTTTAAATGATTGCAAAACAAAAAAGAACCCTGCATACTGTAGGTACAGAACAACACAGAAGCGTTACAACAGCGGCTCGGAGTGGTGACCACCAACGTTGTTACAGACAGTGCACCTCGAAGCACGTTCTGATACACAGCCTCCATCCCACCTGGTGTCTCTTCAGTTTCTAGTGCAGCGGCCGGAACCAGTGCCAGCAGATTTTCTTCTGTCTCTAGAAGAGTCCAGTAAGTTAAACTTCGCAATAGATCCCACAATAAATAGTCCACAGGAGTTAGTACAGGTCATTTTGTGTACCCTATTCCACACCATGATAAACAACTCAGAGACTTCTCTCTTTCTCTGAGCAACCGCGACCCGGCCTCGGTGGCCGAGCGGTTCTAGGCGCTTCAGTCCGGAACCGCGCGACTGGGACGGTCGCAGGTTCGAATCCTCCTTTGGGCATGGATGTGTGTGATATCCTTAGGTTAGTTAGATTTAAGTAGTTCTAAGTTCTAGGGGACTGATGACCTCAGATGTTAAGTCCCATAGTGCTCAGAGCCATTTTGAATCAACCGCGAACGCATTACACGTATGAACTGAAACCATCGTATAACGGAAGTGGTAAGTTCCCGGACGTGGGTTCCTATTCAATATACACTCCTGGAAATGGAAAAAAGAACACATTGACACCGGTGTGACAGACCCACCATACTTGCTCTGGACACTGCGAGAGGGCTGTACAAGCAATGATCACACGCACGGCACAGCGGACACACCAGAAACCGCGGTGTTGGCCGTCGAATGGCGCTAGCTGCGCAGCATTTGTGCACCGCCGCCGTCAGTGTCAGCCAGTTTGCCGTGGCATACGGAGCTCCATCGCAGTCTTTAACACTGGTAGCATGCCGCGACAGCGTGGACGTGAACCGTATGTGCAGTTGACGGACTTTGAGCGAGGGCATATAGTGGGCATGCGGGAGGCCGGGTGGACGTACCGCCGAATTGCTCAACACGTGGGGCGTGAGGTCTCCACAGTACATCAATGTTGTCGCCAGTGGTCGGCGGAAGGTGCACGTGCCCGTCGACCTGGGACCGGACCGCAGCGACGCACGGGTGCACGCCAAGACCGTAGGATCCTACGCAGTGCCGTAGGGGACCGCACCGCCACTTCCCAGCAAATTAGAGACACTGTTGCTCCTGGGGTATCGGCGAGGACCATTCGCAACCGTCTCCATGAAGCTGGGCTACGGTCCCGCATACCGTTAGGCCGTCTTCCGCTCACGCCCCAACATCGTGCAGCCCGCCTCCAGTGGTGTCGCAACATGCGTGAATGGAGGGACGAATGGAGACGTGTCGTCTTCAGCGATGAGAGTCGCTTCTGCCTTGGTGCCAATGATGGTCGTATGCGTGTTTGGCGCCGTGCAGGTGAGCGCCACAATCAGGACTGCATACGATCGAGGCACACAGGGCCAACACCCGGCATCATGGTGTGGGGAGCGATCTCCTACACTGGCCGTACACCTCTGGTGATCGTCGAGGGGACACTGAATAGTGCACGGTACATCCAAACCGTCATCGAACCCATCGTTCTACCATTCGTAGACCGGCAAGGGAACTTGCTGTTCCAACAGGACAATGCACGTCCGCATGTATCCCGTGCCACCCAACGTGCTCTAGAAGGTGTAAGTCAACTACCTTGGCCAGCAAGATCTCCGGATCTGTCCCCCATTGAGCATGTTTGGGACTGGATGAAGCGTCGTCTCACGCGGTCTGCACGTCCAGCACGAACGCTGGTCCAACTAGGGCGCCAGGTGGAAATGGCATGGCAAGCCGTTCTACAGGACTACATCCAGCATCTCTGCGATCGTCTCCATGGGAGAATAGCAGCCTTCATTTCTGCGAAAGGTGGGATATACACTGTACTAGTGCCGACATTGTGCATGCTCTGTTGCCTGTGTCTATGTGCCTGCGGTTCTGTCAGTGTGATCATGTGATGTATCTGACCCCAGGAATGTGTCAATAAAGTTTCCCCTTCCTGGGACAATGGATTCACGGTGTTCTTATTTCAATTTCCAGGAGTGTATTATGTAGTCAGTCCCCTCTACAAATCGTAGAAGTTTTTAGCAGGAATTTCCGAAGAACAAGTATAAATAAATATGTAATACATAAAGGGTAAACGTTATTACCAAAAATCTCGAAAAGTTCTTGGCCGATTTACTTCAAATGTAAGACAATAGTGAAATGAACATTCGGACCGACATAGGCTATATTTTTTAATAGTTGGCGAAAGGAAATTTGTATTTATGGTTTATCAGCTTATGATTAGAATTCTACTGCAGAGCCGGCCGGAGTGGCCTTGCGGTTCTAAGCGCTACAGTCTGGAGCCGAGCGACCGCTACAGTCGCAGGTTCGAATGCTGCCTCGGGCATGGATGTGTGTGATGTCCTTAGGTTAGTTAGGTTTAATTAGTTCTAAGTTCTAGGCGACTGATGATCTCAGAAGTTAAGTCGCATAGTGCTCAGAGCCCTTTGAACCACCTACTGCAGAATGTGAATTTTCAATAACAACAAACAAGGCTCAAGATCAGAGAAAGGGCAGAAGGGGAGATGGACAGAGGGATGGAAGAAAATGTAGGAGGAGGAGGATATTGGTGTTTAACGACCTGTCGATAACGAGGTCATTATAGACGGACCACAAGCTCGGATTAGGGACGAATGGAGAAGGAAATCGGCCATGCCATTTTAAAGGAACCGTCTCTGCATTTGCCTGAAGCGATTTAGGGAAATCACGAAAAATGTAACTCTGGATGATCGGACGCGGGTTTGAACCGTTGTCCTTCCGAATGCGACTCCAGTGTGCTAACCCTGCCATAGGAAATGGACACAGAAAGCGGAAAGAAAGGGATGGACAGAGAGAGGGGGCACGAGAATATGTGTAGAGGGGAAGGGGAAGGAGAAGATGGACATAGAAAGGGGGGCAGGAGGTGATGGATGGTGGGTGAAAGAATGGGGAAGGTGATAGAGAGAAGGCGAAGGAAGAAGAGGTGGACAAAGAGACGGGGACAAGGAGATGGACAGAGAGAGGGGAGAGCAGATTAGGACGTACATCTAGTTCCCATACATACTCGAAGCGTGTGCTTTCCCTTTCCTTTCTTTTCCAGATCCTAGCCGGGAACAGCTCGTCATCCATAAACATGAAGGCAGAGTCGAATGCACCCCTGAAAAGATACACTTGTTAAAATACAGTAACTTTGGCCGGTGAGCGTACCGTGTTCAAAGATTTGGATGACAGCACATCCAAGCACTAAACCTGGACCGCCAAACCGACGATGTTCGATTTACGGATGTATGTGTGCACGCTTGAAGATGAGCAGGACATGCTGGTAAATCGTAGTTTATGTTGAGTTAAACAAAAAATAAAAATAAATGCTACTGTTAGCAGTGTAATATAAATAGGTAATTCATCCACTCATTTCTAAAAATAATCTTTGAAACTTCACTAGAGGAAACACGATGCATGTGAATCGACCGTAATGCTTCACGGAAACACACTTGAGACGTCGACGTGACGGCCCTGTTTTCAGGCTAAATTATGTTCCTGAGAAGACGAGACGCCGGGGCGTGCCGGGCCTGGCTGGCAGAACGCCCGTAGCGACTGAGGTGTCAGTTGCGGGCGGCAGCTCCCCTGCGCTACCTGTCGCGGCGCCCGCATGCTGCTGGCTGGCCTGGTGACGTATGCCAGCGGCAGCCTTTGACACGGGATTCTGCGCTGACAGACGGCCTCCGCTGCCAGCTGCCGCCCGGCCGGAATCACACGCGCCACCACTGCGTCTCTCGACAGATCATCTCTCCGGTGGACACTCTCGTTATAAGTGTTTGCAGCGTTGTCGCAGCGAGTAGCACTCATGTAAAACTTCAGGGTCAGTGTGCTAGCTAACTACACAAGTAAGTTAGCCAGACTCGAACTGATTGCGCAAACTGTATTGGACTGACTCACTTCATTTTTTTCCCTTACTGTCCAGCAAACATTTGTATCGCTACAGCTGATCTTGTTTCTTCGGAAAGGAACAATGATAATCGTCATTGTGATACGTGTGTCGCGAGGAGGAGGAGGAGGAGGAGATTAATGTTTAACGTCCCGTCGACGTCGAGATCATTACAGACGGAGCACCCGTTCCAATTAGAGAAGGATCGAGAAGCGAAGCGGCCGTGCCCTTTTGAAGGAACCATCCCGACATTTGTCTTAAGCGATTCAGAGAAATCAAGGGGAACTTAAATCAGGATGGCCGGACGCGGGTTTGAACCGCTGTCCTCCCGAATGCGTGTCCAGTGTGCTAACCACTGAGCTAGCCTGCTCGGTATGGCGGAGAGTAATATGTAATGATGGCCGTGCGGTCGGACGCACGGCTTTCCGGGCGGGAAGGAGCGCCTGGTCCCCGGTAATAATCCGCACGTCGGATTTGTGTCGAGGTCCGATGAACCGGACAGTCTGTGGATGGTTTTTAGGCGGTTTTCCATTCGCCTCGGAGAATGCCGGCTGGTTCCCCTTATTCCGCCTTAGTTACACTATGTCGGCGATGGCTGCGCAAACAAGTTCTCCACGTATGCCTACACCACCATTACTCTACCACGCAAACATAGGAGCTACACTCGTCCGGTGTGAGACGTTCCCTCGGGTGTCCAGTAGGGGCCGAACCGCACAATAACCCTGGGTGCGGTGTGGGGCGGCGGAGGGGTGAAGTGGACTGCGGTAGTCGTCGTGGGGTTGTGGACAACTGCGGCTGCGGTGGGGACGGATTCTTTCCGTCCTTTCTAGGTCCCCGGTTAACATACAATACAATATGTAATGGTGATCTAATGAATGTTGGTTTAGCGCTACACTGTTGATTTAAACAACGAAATGTGCACCAATTACATATTTCTTAAGCTTAGCACAACGCGTTTCGACAATTTATTCTCACCTTCAAGTGATTTGCAGTGGAGAAGGCACAATGCCTTCCAACCTTCACACAAGAGAGGCAGACCTTCACACATCCAAACGTCACCCAGTATATTCAAGACAATAAATTCTCGAAACGCGTTGTGTTAAGCATAAAAAAATAAGTAACTGGTGCAGTTTTCGTATTTAAATGGAGAATGACACAGTTGCAGGCTGTCCTCGACCATCTAATATGATGATCAATATTAAGATACACTGTTGCGCGCGTCGCAGTGAGTCAAATCTAACTATACCCGTTTTGCATAATTTAACTCTTTGCTATACGTACATGAACGTGCAGTTAAATAAATGTTCATTTTATTACGATCGCAGTTCAAAATGGTTCAAATGGCTCTGAGAAAAAAAAAAAAATGGTTCAAATGGCTCTGAGCACTATGGGACTTAACTTCTGAGGTCATCAGTCCCCTATAACTTAAAACTACTTAAACCTAACTAACCTAAGGACATCACATGCCCGATGCATTATTCGAACCTGCGACGTTAGCGGTCGGCCACAACGGCCGGCCGTATCGCAGTCAATTCATACCGCGCTATATTCGCGTTAAATAATGTACACTGTATTTCTACTAGAGCAGCGCTTGTTACATTTACGAAAGTACTACAACTATTCGAAAGATAATCAAATTCGGTGACCCGTTGGAGGTATGCTTCATTTTTGTGGATCTTAGGTCGTTTCCACGCTAGTTTACGCACATACAAAGCTGTTCCCCAGTCTCAGACTCAGTAAACACAGAGCAGAAACGGTTGAAATACGTAACACGCAGAACAAAGTCTGGTAGACGATTCACAGACAGGTTGGAGTCAAGCACTTGCGTCTTTTTCCCAAACTGACGTACGTGGCAGCAGTAGTGGCATCTGGTCTCTAACTCAGAAAAACTGTAGTAGTGTTGGTCCTGCGATCAAGGGACTACACCAGGAAGAAGTAGAGGCCAAAAGAAAAGGACCTTTTTTTACATGAACAAGAAAAAAAAATATTGGCCTCCCAGTGAAACAATAAGATTTTAGATCAAAAGTGCAGTTAATATTCGACCCAGGTCACTTTTAGGTCAATAAAGTTGTCCACATTTTTTCCGGTTAACACATCCCGTCCCTGAAATACCGTTCAGAAAGGTCAGCAAGTTTCACATCTATGGTTACCAAGCTGTCTCCGTCCAACTCATAACAGTTTCCGACCGCAATCACGTTTACATCTGGGGACAGGGGGAAGTCGAATAATTTTGATTTAGTTGACCAGAGTGTATCTTTCCGTCGCAGCTGGGACGCTGAAATGAAAGACACTGATGTAAGTAAACATATCAATATATTGCGACAACTGAAAACTTGTGCCAGCCAGTGAATCGGATTTTCAGTGAAGTAAGATGCGTTATCGTGGGAATCGGATTATCAGTTCAATAAGATGCGTTATCGTGGAAAAGAAAACTGCTAAAGTCGTGCAAAGGAGGAAAGGTAAGAGAATTCACTACTGTGCCCATGCGATTCTATGTGAATAATGAATGATGAAAGAGTTTTCTTGTCTTTTAATATGGCGTAGGTATCTGCAGCACCAGAGCGTGCCAAGCGATAGCTGATGTCAATCTGTCCTGCAATTGGGGAACACATTTTATCCTAGCGTATTTTTTTTTCTCAGTTGTTATCAACATGGATTCTGGAGAGAAATCTTGTGGGACCCAGAAGGAAGTGCACAGTGGGTCACAAGTTGATGAGGTGCTTCCTCACACCCACAGTGAGATCGGTAATGCTCATCAGCGTCATCCAGCGAACAAGGCACGAGTTGGTAATATTGTCGCAGAAGAATCTGAGTAGCACAATCACCGTGTTGTAATGGTTATGATACTATACTGTTGCGTGAAGGGTCGTGAGTTGAAAACTCACCTCAACCGTAAAATTTCAATTTTCATATTCGGTTCGCGTACATTTTAGAAGTATCCATAAATGTCAAGAATCATTGTACTGGAATGTTCTGTAACTGTCTATGTAGCGCATGTGTTGTGGTCAGAGGCAGTTCGCTCCGCACCCTTGTATGTGCAAGTGCTGAATAAACCTTTGTTAAGTGAAGTTAGTGTTCGTCATTCATCTAATCACACCTTCTTCTACGTGACACTATTCTGGTGGCGGCGCCGGGTATTTAAACTTGTGATAGCGCACATTATCGACGACACAGTGGCTCCCATCAGGCCACAACAGAGCCGCCGTTTACATGGTGAGAAACCCGAGTTCGAGCCATATGCATCAGATCGCAATCTACCGGAGACAGAAGAAAAAGAGGACGTTACGATGACAGCAACTCTGTGCCACCACATGAGACATCCTTCCGGGTTCTCTGGTGACGATGGCCAAGATCCAAACAAGTGGCTGAAGTTATATGAACGTATGTCCTAATTTAACAAATGGGATGACACTGTGTGTTTGACTAACGTAGTTTTCTGCTTGGAGGGCACTGCCAAGCAATAGTATGAGAACAACGAGGAGAAGTTCACAAGCTGGGAAGTATTTCAGGCGGAACGGCGCAAGAATTTCGGCGACGCACAACGACAGAAGTGCAAGGCTGAACATAAATTAAAGTGCAGGGCACAGCGTTCAGGAGAAACGACAGCATCCTACATTCAAGACATCTTGAAGCTGTGTAAAACAGTGGATCCTCAAACGAAGGAGGAAGACAAGGTTGCACATCTCATGAAGGGTGTTGCTGAGGACATGTATCAAGTCCTACTCCGGAAGGAAGTTTCGACAGCAGACGACTTCATAAAATGGTGCCAGCGTATCGAGACAATGCCTCAAAAAAGTATTACGCGCAGGAAGTTTGAACAGCTTCCAAACTTCGTATCGATGTCTGTGATGGAGGAAGGAGCAGATTTCACAAGTGCAGATAGTGAGAGAGGAAGTTCAGAAGGCACTTGGATTGCATGGCGAGCAAAAAAATAGAGACGCTTCAAGAGGAGGAAGGGAGCAAGCGGAACAGACATTGAACCCAATGTCTCGGCCTTTGTTTCCCTTTAAAACGGTGAAAAAGACAAGACCCAGGCGAAGTTACGTTTCTGCACTGCTGCATGAGGAACATGTTTGGGCAACAAAGAAGATTGACGTCTGGAGGACCCAGCATAACCAACCAGTATGTTTCCACTGCGGACGACCGCGACGTGTGGTGCGCTGTTGTCAAGAAAGGTGGCTGATATTTGGTGACGCCCGCGCCAGAAGACGTCAGGCCGATCTTAGCCGACGCCAACTCCGGGACGTCGAAGATGAACAAGACGTGGGTGCAGGACGACGTAGATCACCATCGCCACAAGCTAGCCGCTGGAGAGGACGCTCCCCAAAACGCCGATCAAGGTCTCCATCGCCGTTTAGAAGCTCCAGCCGATCACCTAGCCGCCGCAACCTGGAAAACTAAAGGGTGCGACTTTCCTTGGAGGTGAGGCCGCCGAAAAGAAAAATTCTCCTCCGTCGATCACTACAAAAATGATAGGAAACTATGTCGATATCCTCATGAATGGCAGACTAGTCCAAGCTCTTGTGGACTCTGGAGCATCAAATTCAGTCATTTCGGAGAAGTCGCGTCGACAGTTGCAGAAATTCGAAGCTCCAAGGACAGGCAACAAGAGTAAAGGTGACGAAGAGCATAACGGCAAAGGAAGTTCTAAGAAGATCACCGCCAGGGCGGACATCAGTAATCGGGAGTCGGAGTATGCAGGACCGATGACTCGTTCTCGGACTAGAGGACGTAACACCGGGACGCAGTTCTCTTAAGGAGGGAGCAATGTCGCAGAAGAAACTGAGTAGCACAGTTAGCGTGCTATAATGGTTATGTACTAGCTTGTTGCATGGAGGGACCTGATCTGAAAATTTTTTATTTCTATTTTCGGTTCGAGAACATTTTAGAAGTAGCCACAAATGTCAAGAATCATTGTACAGGAATGTTCTGTAACTGTGTATATACAGTATGTGTTCTGGCAAGAGGCAGTTCGCTCCGCGTTCTTGTATGTGCAAGTGCGAAATAAACATTCGTTAAGTGAAGTTAGTGTTCATCATTCATCTAATTACACCTTCTTCTAATTGGCAATATATCCAAGCAGCTGGCGGACTGTGTTGACTTCCTAGAAAACAGGACACGGCAAGACGTTCTGAACCAGCAAAATTACCTGTTATGGAAGTAAAATTGTTATGTGACCGTTACTATGAAATGGAGGAAAATATCGAAAGCTCAACTAGATGGTATGCGAACGATGATGCTTTATATATGAAGTCCAACTCTAGAAAGTTAGAAAAACTTACAGGAGGAAGGAGGAGAAGGCTGTTGTTTAACGTGCCGTCAACAATGAGATCATTGGAGACGGAATACAAATTAGCGTTAGGGAAAGACGTAGAAGGAAAGCGGTCGTGCCCTTTCGAAGGAACCATCCCGGCATTTACTTTAAGCAATGTAGGGAAATCACACATTTTTGTTTAATTTCTTGATTAGATTTCTATGACTGAAAAGTGTCACAACCATTAACAGTCTAGGAACGTGCGTCCGAAGTGATTTGAAGTGCAACAGTTTCCTAGGAAAAGCATTTCTCTGAGACTCCTAGGGAAATGTAAAACACTTGTGCTGCTGTTTACAACACAGAAATTTTAAGGAAAGAAGGAAGAAAGGAAGATTGCGTTTAACGTCCCTTCGACGTCGACGATATTAGGGACGGAGCACGAGTTCGGATTGTGTCAAAGAAGGGGAAGGAACTCGGACGTCCACTTTGAGAGGAACAACCCGCCATTTGCCTGTAGCGATTTAGGTAAATCACTGAAAATCTAAATAAGGATGGGCGGACGCGAGTTTGAACCGTCGTTCTCTAGAATGTGAGTCCAGTGTGCTAACGACTGCACCTCGCTCGCATGCTTTAGAGGTGAGTGAGAAAATCAAATGAGGAGAGGACGAGTTCTTTCAGTAAGCGCGGGAGCATTTCGAAGAGGCTTATCAAATTCCAGGGAGGGGCTCTCCATCGCGGTGTAGTTTACTGTTAAAATCCCGAGAACAGGAGGTCAATGATGAGTGAAGTAACGTATTCTGTTTTATATAACATGCTTCTCACTAAATGAACGTGACTGCAAAATCAGATAAACTAAAGCTTATATGGATGTTCCTGCCGCACACTCTTCGCCAGTTGACTAGGAAAGGGGTACAATCACAGTGTTAAAAAACCCTCCACCATACGCCATAATGTCTTTCTTGGATTATAAAAATATAAAACATAAAATTTTCCAACAATTCGTAAGTTATATCCCTCAGATTCATCACTGACGAAATATTTTATGGAGTTCAGTGGGCAGTTGAATTGTGATGATGCCAGATCACCTTGTCTTATTGCATGTATGAAGATGGTATCTGTACTTTCGGGCATGTCCGAAAGAACAGATACCATCTTCATATAGTGAAGGCTAACCGGTCATTGACCTTCTTCTTCTGTGCGGATGCACACGCATTGCCCGAACTCTTACGGGACTCGGTAAGATTGTCTGCGCGAGTAATGAGTGTAATGGGCAGGGGTACTACGAATGTAGTGTGTGGACATTAAGTTTGGAATGTGGGTCTCACGGGGAGCGTGCTAGGGATAAGTCCCAGCAGTTGCACTATCCTCTGTGCCCTCGGTGCCTCAGATGGATAGAGCGTTTGCCATATAAGCAAGAGATCACGGTTTCGAGTCCGGTCGCGGTGCAAATTTTCAACTGTCCCCATTTATGTATATCATGATGCAGAAGATTTATGCAGCATCAGTTAATAATTTTAAATATTTTGAGGCAAACAATAAAAAAAATTCCACTTCGCCATTTCTGACACAGAACTACTTGATTCCTTCATCGCTTTGATTGCTGTCTCGTTTCAGATATGAAGTGGTGGATCCACGGGCCGTAATCAATAACAAAGCTACGCACAAAAACGGATGGACTGTTTTTATATCAATCCAAGCATTTCTGAAAATTTGATTTCATATTTCCTTTTGTTGAGAATCAGCAATTGTGACACTACCTCCCCTTGCATGAATCTTTCTTATTTTTGTGCAAAATATACTATATTCTTTCTTTGATATACCTGTTGAAACAGCTTTTCCACACAGCTATAATTTCCATTTGCCCAGTATCGTATTGTTCACCATGTAGTCGTTTTGATCTGTGGATCCAGTTCTGGGACGCACTTGATATGGAATTTCTTGATACAGACACGTCATATCCGAGTCCAGCGACCCATTTCTTAACTACTGAAAAGAATGGAAACTACTCATTATCATTACCAACAGGGATTGAATTTTCGTTGATACTAGTCTATTCAAAACAAAGAATTTTAAAGCATGAGTCATTCATTACGACAAAGGACAGCGAGATGCACTGCTATGGACGGACGTTACGTTGAACTCCTCCTATAAACAAGTATTCAGATCTCAGAAAGTAAGGGTGTCAGAATCCATGTCTATTGAACTTTTCTTCTTTTGATGATTAGGGCAAATAAAATAAATAGAATTACCTCCATCAAGTATTACATAAGATAAATTAAGTATTACTGCTTCGGAAAACATTCGATACGTTCTCCATAACACCTTGTATCTAGTTGCTTTCAATGTAGCACATACGAATTTTAAATGACTCAACTATTTTATTTTACATTTTGGAAAAGATGCTGCTTGGCAATTAAATTATCAGCACAAACGTTCAGACTTAAATCTGGTGGAGGAGATCATTTAGCATCCAAGGAAAGGAAGCTCTCGATTCGTTGCTTTGTATGCTTTACTACTGTTGTGTAATGCTGCTCCACCAATACAGAATTTGATACGTATCTCTCCTTAAAAGTAGTCTCTAGTGATATTGGTAAGTCGCAGTAGCTCTATTTATTTTTAGAGCTGTTATCGAAAAGGCTAGCATTCTACGCCTAGTGCATCCTGAAGCGTTTTCAATATGGGATATGATCACCATGCACAAGTACACGGGCCACACAACGGGTTGGCATACTCTGGATCAGGTGGTCGAGCAGCTGCTGGTGTATATCCTCCCATTCTTGCACCAGTGCCTGTCGGAGCTCCTGAAGTGTCTTAGGGGTTTGAAGACAAGCAGCGATACGTCGACCGAGAGCATCCCAGACGTACTCGATGGAGTTTAGATCTGGAGAACAGGCAGGCCACTCATTCGCCTGTTATCTTCTGTTTCAAGGAACTCTTCTACGATGGCAGCTCTGTGGGGCCGTGCGTTATCATCCATCGGGAGGAAGGTGGGACCCACTGCACCCCTGAAACACGGACACACTGGTGCAAAGTGACGTCCCGATACACCTGACCTGTTATAGTTCCTCTGTCAAAGACATACAGGGGTGTACATGCACCAATCATAATCCCACCCCACGCCATCAAACAACGATCTCCATACAGGTCCCTTTCAAGGACATTAAGAGGTTGGTTCCTGGTTCACGTCAGATGAAAAACAGGCGAGAGTCACTTTTCAGACTATACCTGGACTCGTCAGTGAACATAACCTGGGACCACTGTTCCAATGACCATGTACTGTGTTCTTGACACCAGGCTTTACGCACTCTCCTCTGACCAGGGGTCAGTGGAATGCACCTTGCAGGCCTCCGGCCGAATAAAACGTGTCTGTTCAGTCGTCTGTAGTCTATGTGTCTGGAGACAACTGTTCCAGTAGCTGCGTGCGGTAAGGTCCCGAGCAAAGCTACCTGCAGTACTCCGTGGACGTCTGCGGGCACTGATTGTGAGATATTGGCCTTCCTCTGGTGTTGTACACTGTGGACGTCCCGTACTGCAGCGCCTGCACACGTTTCCTGTCTGCTGGAATCGTTGCCATAATCTTGAGATCACACTTTGTGGCACACGGAGGGCCCGTACTACGACCTGCTGTGTTTGACCAGCCTCCAGTTCCCTAGTATACTACCCCTCGTAACGTCATCAATGTGTGTTCTTTGAGACATTTTCAACACACAGTCACCATTAGCACGTTTGAAAACGTCTGCACACTTACTCGCTGCACCGTACTCTGATATGCACCAACACACCTCTGCATATGTGGACTGCTGTCAGCGCCACCGTGCGACGACCGCAGGTCAAATGCACCTCATGGTCATACCTCGAGGTGTTTTAAGCCCACAAAGCGCGCACCAGAGCGTTGTTTCACCATGTATCAGCATTATCCTTAATTTATGAGCATGAGTGTAGAATGGCTACTAGAGTGTATTGGTTTTGTTCGTGTTTTAGTGTTGTTATCAGGGGTGGTAGGATATATGACGGGGGTGAACAGCGTCAGACGTTGAGTGATCACACAGCGTCGTCAGCATCTGACTGAGTTTGCATGGAGCCTAATTGTGGGCCTCCACTTGGCCATCAGGTCAAATCGTGCAATATCAGATTCATGGCGCAGTCGCATATGAAAACGCCGGATTTTGGACTGCGTGTAAACGTGAGGACAGACATACTGTTCGTCAAGGTTCCAGCCAACCACGTCTGACCACCAAAAGTAGGATCACCATATTGTCCGCCACGCACATCGTACCCCCTTCACATCTTCTCCTGCTATCCAAGGATAAGTAATGGGCTTCCTGCAACGTTAAGTGTCATCCTGCACCACTGCTCCGAGACTAGGTAATTACCATCCCATGCGTAGACTGGCGTTAGCACCATGACACAAACGGCTGCGTTTGGATTGATTGCGTGATCGGAGGGTCATGAACTGCTGCTCGATGGCGGTGCATTGTGTTCAGCGATTCATCGCAGTTATGTATTCCATCATCGGCGACTATGAGGTCCCATTCTTACAGTGTAAATGTGTGTGTGAATGCCTAAGGGACCAAACTACTGGGGTCATAGGTCCATAGACTTGTCACACTACTTAAACTAACTTGTGCTATGAACAACACACACACCCAGGCCCGAGGGACGACTCGAACCTCCGGCGGGAGGGTCCGCGCAATCCGTGACATGGCGCCTCAAACCCCGCGGCCACACCGCACGGCATTCTTCCAGTGTTTTGGGGAACTACAGCGGTTTAGTCCTAGTGTCATGGTGCGTGGGGCCCTCCGTATGACTTCAGGGCACGGCTGGTAGTCACTGAGGGAACTCTGGCGGTATAACGGCACATCAAGAACATCCGGCGCTAGCATAGTGTTACCTTTCACGCATCAATTTCCTGTTCCCATTTTCCAATAGGACAACTCACGTCCACACATGGCACACATCTCTATGAACTGTCTGCGTGATGTTGAAGTACTCTCATGGCCAGTAAGATCCTTAAATCTGTCTCCGTGGGACGTTCTCGGACATCAGCTTTGTCTCAGCGCCAGTATCCAGGCTATGAAGGACCGGTTACAACAGTTGTAGGCTAGCTTGCTTCAGGAAAGGTCACAGCGGCTTTGTGGCATCCTTCCCAACCGAATCAGTGCAATCACCCAGGCAAGAAGGGATGCAACGTCATACTGATAAGTAAGCTCATACTGCCAAGTTCTTTGTATATTTGTGTCGATGTTGAAATCATTGAAAAGGTAGTCTACGGTTATAGCTGTGACTCCTTAGGTGCAGCGTTGAAGACCCTTAGTGGATACATTAAATTTTCAGATGAAGCGGTATTACAAAGAGAAAACTTTCGCTGTTAATGAGGTGCCTTTGTTTGTTGGACGCATTGGTCTTATTTTTAACAAGGAGTATGTAAGCGACTCCTGTTCCTCCAGACTGTTTTATTAAATTCGAAGGTTTAGAACATCTGAATCATCATTTCGTTTTTTTATTTTTATTTTCCATTTTAAGATCTGGCGCCTCATGCAGGATGCTGCCACCTTTTTCTTTGAAGCGTTTGTTATTTAAACCACGCTACGTAGCAGGTGGCACAAGAGAACCAGTAACATTTCTTTCCATCCATGCATATATCAACAAGCACTACAGTTTCACAAGTTTGCGAATCCGGTGCTGCTCTAAAACGCGTGTGGGTTGCATACAGTAATGAAATTAAATTTATTCTTCTTTTTTGTTTGTTTCAGTTTCTTGTCAAGTTTCGTTTGATCATAACGTTTTCTTCATGTTAATGATAGGTGTCATTACGTTCGCAATTAAAATCGCCCTTTCTAACTCATACTTGTTATGTAATAGATTCTTGACGATGATATCGCAACAGAAATGATACAAGCTGCAGGGGACCATATCATCTTTTGTAACGGGATTCTACCTTTTTCAATGAAACTGAAAACGAGCATTCACATTTAAATTAAACAGATAAACAAATAAATAATTACATGAAAGTTTATGGAAATTCTGTAGACTTCCCTCTTTCGACCTGTAGCACACATATCTGCAGTTAACTTATGAAAGAAAATCCCGTTGTTAGCCTGCATACGTTCGCACGTATGTAACACTGCGGAATTTATTCGAGACTGAAGGTTAAAAAAATCGTGCCAACAGTCAGTACGTAATAAGTAATGTTTGGTGTCTTTCTCTGCAAAATAGTTGTTTATAAAGATGATGGTGTAAGGTTTACTACTCTTATTGCGTACCGCCAGCTTACAAAAATTTATTATAATTCAAATGCTCAGAGTACTGAAATGAAGTATTGCTCTCTTCAGACTTACTTTATTATAAAGCCAACACGACAATTCCCAGAATCGGCATGAAGATCAAATTATTAAAAGACAAACATGAAAGAAAATACACGGTGACAGAAAGTGTTGATGGCTAGCAAAGTTTTTAAAGGGGTCAAGAGACGCAACTGCTTCACGCTTTGCATTGACGCCTCTCGCCCTGTTCCTAGTTATCATTCTGACGTCAAACAGGCACCTCAAAACACAAAACACCAACCTACAGTAAACACAATTTTTCTAAATACCTTTGTTATTGAAACGCACAAACACATCAGGAAAATAGCCCTCCAAAACTCCACAATGCCGTTGTCAAATCCAATAATCAAAGATCACACGTGGTGCAGAAACAACAAAACACAAACATACAATAAATTAAACACCTCAAGGGAGATTACATGTATGTATTATCACGGCACCAACTTAACATTATCGCAAGTCTGATCCGTTCACAATCTCTTTCTGACATGAAATATTAAAAATCAAATGCTACCAATCTGACAGCGTATAATTAGATTCTACAGGTAAGATCCTGGCAGGTGCCATCAATTTCTAGTGCTTCTTATGCTTATTACCTAATCTCAGCTTATAAAAATTTAATGTAATTCAAATATAAGGATGAATGGCGTACTGGAATGAAATATTGCTCTTTTCAGATTTAGTTTATTACAAAACCAGCGCCTGAATACCCAGAATTAGCATACAGATCAAAGTACAAAAGGCAGACGGAACAAAATACAAGGTGGCAGATTATGTTGATGGCTGACAAAGGGGGTCAAGCTAAAACGATGCCTCCCTCAAGGTAATAGCAACAACGCTTTCTTACTGTATGTGAGGTACTGAGCGAGATTGTGAATTGCTAGCTGAACGTTAATAGGCCATAGGTTGGTTGAAATACAGGGCTGCACGTCAGATAGACTCGCTGCAATGAAGACTAAGTCTTCAGACAAAGATTACTAATAGTCGCGGGTTGCCGACATGCTCACCACTGAACTGGCGACCAGGTGATGTGGTGACTGGCCGTAGATGCGCATCTGCAAACGCCACTCCCGGCGTACCCTCGCCCCGAGATGTTCAGAGAACCACGGCTGGCGCGCAAAAGAAACCAGTACCGTTCTCTGTGGCGGTTCTCCGCCAGTTTGCAGAGCATACAGCGTACCTCAGCCGAACTGCCTAGACCGTCCTCCACGGCGGTCATCCACCGAACGCCACAAAAATCTCTCTTCTCTTCTCTCCCCGACACCAAATCCATGGTTGAGTCGCCAAAAATTGTCCCCTTCAATGGCCAAGCTGTCGCACAAATTGCTCCAATGGTGTACCTATAACACTGCGCCAGAACTGCCGTCTAGACACGGCGTAGCACTATCCCTCAATTGAGAGAGTTTGCCATCAAAATTTATGCTCTGCCCCGCTAAACATGGCGCCAGTGAAATTAGCGTGCATTCCACACCTGTGGCGGACAATGCTCTCCTTTCTAGAGCAGCAATTAAGCTTGGCGCTCGTTTGTTGGCCGCGTACCAATGGTGGACAGTACACCTTAGGAATGTAGGCTGTTAAGCATTGTCCTGCTGAAGACTGAGCTGCCCCTGTAGGCTGACTTTACGGAGAGAGGCCTGCACTCACAAGCAAAGGGACCACAGTTTTATAGAAGCCCGAATGCTTTCCAGGAAGAACCTGTGACTGTTTCTTTGACTTCTGTCGCCCTGGCCATCTGTCTGCCGTCCTCTCCAACACAGAAAATGTCTAGTGCCACAACTATTATTGTTAGCAGCAAACAAATTCTGTCACTCCCTGTCTTATCTACAATTACTTGTCCTGATGACTCGCTATGTAGCTGAGATGGCTACGTGCCTCTGCAGGGACTAAGTAATGAATAAGGGGTGAAAGGAAGTGTGTCCCAAGAGCTGCCATCTTTCAATTTCATCTTCATTCAACAAAAATTTCTGTTCTCTAAGTTCAAATTTTAGCCGAGGACACAAAAATGTCTCTCGGAGATAGGTCTGTTAAGCACGGACGGTGATGAAGCAGCTGAAACCGTAGTTTGTGGATTTTAACCATGGAAACCTCTTAGGTGTGACACAGTGCAGAGTGAGCAGTCGCGGTACCCAGTGTACAGTCAGTTTTCTCATGCTTAAATTGTCAATCAATATGTGACGAATACATTCCTTAGATACAGCCTGTGCTATCTTTCTCACCATAATTCGACGATTCTCCAGTACCATTTAAAGAACATGGGCAATGTTATCATCAGTGGTTAGAGTTTTTGGCCGTCCCATACGCTCATTGTCACCCAAGTTGGTAAGGCCACATTTAAATGCAGCTGGCCAAAATTTCACGGTGGTAAATGATCGTACAGAGTCCCCATAACCCGCGTCAAACTCATGTTTAATTCGTGTGGACGTATTGCCTTTCAAAACCGAAAATCTGATGACTGCTCGATACTCTATTTTGTCCGTTTTCACAAAGCACGCTCATCGAATCACTAAAACGACTGTCAAACAGCAGCTGCATGTCCAAAATCGCTGAAATTTTTGTGAATGCCTTACTAGGAACGTGGGAACAACATCCCAACTTTGGCCGACAAGTGCTGCTATTTTCATATTGAGGACGGAAACTTATCAGACCACCCTGATAGTTGCAGCTAAGCTGAAGTCACTGGAGAACAGCGCACCTTCAGCAGACATCTACCCCAACGCTATTTCACCCCACTGCCTCACGTGGCCAGCGCGAACTGCTCTTTTTGCGTGCGTGGCGGAGGTGTTCACCACAGCGTGGGGTTGGGTAGGGTCGCAGATGGGGGCGTGCCGACTAGCAGTAAATCTGTCGCTAGGGTTAATGAGCTGGCATGCTGTTCCTGCCACCCCTCCCCTGCTCATTTGGCCTTCAGACACACATGTATACACATTCACACAAGGACGTGACAGCTGTAGATCACCTCCTTCACTCCTCCCGTTGTTTGGTGTCCACAAGAATTGGCTAGGTTATGAAGCGAGGCAGAAAGTGACTACCAAAGGTTCATCTCACAGTGCCTCAAATAAACTAATTCTTATAGGTTAACAATATTTTTTTAAAGAATAATTAGCGCCATTACCGGTTTCTAAGCGACAGGTTCGTACTTAAACGGCTTTTCACTTTTAAAACTACATTTAGCTTACGCTGTGCAAGCGATGTTGGCTATTCTTTGTTGTAGCGAAAGTTCCTTCAGTCGCTGGTGCCATCGAAAATCGTGTGCCACTTTACAGCGTTCATATTTCGCCGAGTTGTAAGCAAAATTCCACACTTCTCAGAACTTCGAAGAAACACCAAAATACACTCCAAGACAAAAATAAGACGCACAATGAAGGAATTACCGAATGGGACCGAAATTCATGTGATGTATATCTACAGACAAAAATTACTAAATTTCAGAAACATTGGATAATTTATTCAAGAGAAACAGCTTCACAAATTGAGCAGGTCCTCATCTGGCCCTTATAAAAGCAGTTATTCCGATTGGCGTTGATTCATAGAGTTGTTTAATATCCCCCTGAGGGACATCACGACATATTATGTCCAAATGACGCACTGATCGTCAGAATCCCGAGCTGGTCGGAGGGCCCTGCCGATAATGCTCCAAACGTTCTCAACTTGGGACAGATCTGATCTTGTAAACATTTATCTCCACATGTACACCGCTACTACCTATTTCCGCCGCATTCGGATAATTCCTTCGTGTGGGTGAATAATTCTTTGCGCGAGTCGTTTCCTTATTTTGTTTTTATTTCACTTTTTTGTCTTAGAATCTCTGGTTGCTGTTTCTATTTTATTAACAGAACGAAACTATTTTTACACAGCCATACTCTCAACATATCAGTTTTCAACAAAATAGAAATAATTCTTAACTTTTAAGACGACAGATATCTGATTCTTTTTGCTTAGATAAAAGTAATATGCTCACCGAATTATTTTTATTTTCTCATACATTACTTTGAGAGAAATTTCATTACGTGACGCAAAGAAGATTGGATCGAGAGTCTTTGTCTCGCTACTGAACGCGAAGCAGTTTATTCTTTAATTGTTTTATATACTAAATAATCGTTAGTCCTTGTGTCAGACACAAGGCGGTCGCTTTCTACTGGCACTTCTTTGAAATAAGTAGTTTGAGCAGCGGGTTCGGTAAGTCACATCCTACCACGTTCGGGTTTCGAGGGGATCACAGACGATCCATTCAAGACCGCAGATAAATGTGCACTTGGCGATAATAACAGAATCCGATGGCTCGGTAGTCTGTTATTCCAGTAGCACATTTTGTGCAAACAAGAAGATTTACAACTGATTGTCGAGCAGATGTTTTAACGAATGTTTTACAGTCGCGTCCAAACATTTCGGATATTATCGTGTTGTCACCTACTGCTAACCCATTGGTGTTCACTTATCTGATTTCTCTACTAATGTTGATCCCCTGATGCCATTAAGATGTTCTTATTGTTACTAGTGTTGTATTGATACGGTGAGGTTTGTAAATTATGTTTTTTGAAAAGATTCTTGCAGGATGTTCCCGAAATAACAGCAGCTATATCACAACATATTTCTTTATTCTGAAAATACTAGTCTGGTAATTTGAATTTCCGCGATTTTTGAGGTGGTTAAATGCTTGGGACCTAAAAGTGCAACTAAAATTGATATTACTGTTTGCTTTCCGATGTCCGCCGTGGTATAACGACTGTACTGGACGGCTGGCGACATGACCAGTTATTTATCAACATTTATGACTTCTTGAATGGTGCAATTTGCCATAATTTTCTACACTGAAGTGGCAAAAGTTATGGGATGGTTTTACTAACATCAATAGCCTCTTTCTGGAAAAAAAGCCTATTGGTAGTTAATGTTTAGCTGAGCATAGCAACAAAGCACACAGGATTTAGGATGAATTCTCCCTTACACTATGCATATAAAAGGGCCATAGCTGTTATACTTGAGGTGTCACTTGAAAAATGTGAGCCCAGCGAAATTTTCTCAAGGCATTGTGACGGGCCAATTTGACTCAGCCTTTTTGTGTGCTTCTGTATTGTTCCTTTTTTAAAATATTCATCATTTGTGTATTTTTTTTCTTTAAATTACGCGTTTTTGTGTTGTGATAATTTTGTGTAATCCGTATCTGTGTACTTTACACGTATAGGTAATTTCATTGTTATTCTACACGTCGGCCCGATGGGAGAATTAATAGCTGTGCTTAATGTTATTAATACGAGAAAGAGAGACAGAGAGAGAGAGAAAGGGAGGGAAAGAGAGAGAGAGAGAGAGAGAGAGAGAGAGAGAGAGAGAGAGAGGGGGGGGGGGGGAGAGACCCAAAAGGTCGAAACCGAGATCATATGGAAAAAGCATGCCAGTTTTATTGAGAAGAATACAGTTTATCTTCAAGAGAAAAAGGGAGAGTTCTGATCAATGTGGTTTGTTGGAGGTAAAAGACGAGGACAGTGTGCTGAGAGAAAGACGACATTTGTATTCCCGATATACACTAGTCAGCCAGAACATTACGACCACCGTCCAGATTGCTAGTAAGACACATGCAAGGAGTTTGTAGTATCAGTGAGCGTGCTGTCCGTTTGTAGAATGGAGAAGGCGCGCGGTCTATCTGCGTTTGGCCGAGGGCGGATTGTGATGGCCTGGGGGCTCCGCATGAGCGTTTCAGAGACTGCGCAACTTGTAGGCTGTTCGAGAAATGCTGTCGGGTCTCTACAACACGTGGCGAAACCAAGGTGAAACCATGTACAGACGTGGTGGGATTGGGCTGCCACCACTCATTACAGGCGTCGGACGTCGTAGCCCTGGCTGATTGGTACAACAGGACAGGCAGTGAACTGTGGCGGAACTACAATCAGACTTTGATGCTGGGCAGAGCGCAAGCGTGTCTGAAAACACAGTGCACCGAACACTTCTAACGATGGGCCTCCACAGCTGACGAACTACGCATGCGCCAGTGTTAAATACCACGTCATCGCAAACTACGAATGAAATGGGCACGCAACCATCGGCACTGGACGTTGGTGCAGTGGAAGAACGTTGCGTGGTCGGATAAATCTCGATACTTTCTTCATCATGCCGATGGAAGGTCGTAAATCCGTCGTCTTCCAGGTAAACAGCTCCTTGACTCCTCTGCTGTGGGACGGAGACAAGTAGGTGGAGGCGCCATTATGCTGTGGGGAACTTTCACATGGGCATCCATGGGTTCACTGGAGCTCGTGCAGGGCACCATGATGACCAAAAAGTATCATACACTGGTTGCAGACCACGTAGACCACTTCACGACGATCATGTTTCCCGACGGCATTGGCATTTTTCATTTGGATAATGCGCCATGTCACAAGGCCAGCAGTGTGACGGAACGGTTCGAGGTACGCAGTGGCGAGTTGCAGGTGTTGTGCTGGCACCCTAATTCGCCAGATCTGAACTCGATCACATCTGTTACGTGATTGAACGGGGCGTCAGAGCTCATCGGCCTCCTCCCAGAAATTTGCGGGAATTAAAAGACTTGTGTGTGCAGATTTGGTGCCAACTTCCAGCAACCTACCTAGGCCTCATTGCTTTCATGCCACGACGTATCGCTGTTGTTATCCGTGCCAAATGTGGACGTACTGCCTATCATAACGATATGGCTGATCAGTGTATTTACACTGAGGTGACAAAAGTCAGCCGCGCGGGACTAGCCGATCGGTCTTGGGCGCTGCTGGTCCCGGCGGAGGTTCGAGTCCTCCCTCGGGCATGGATGTGTGTGTTTGTCCTTAGGATAATTTTGTTTAAGTAGTGTGTAAGCTTAGGGACTGATGACCTTAGCAGTTAAGTTCCATAAGATGTCACACACATTTGAACATTTTGAATTTTTGACAAAAGTCACAGGATAACGGTAGTCACATATACAGACGGAGGTGGTGTCCCGCGTATATTAGGTATAAAATGGCAGTGCTTCGGCGGATCTGTCTTTTGTACTGCGGTGATTCATGTGAAAAGGTTTCCGCTGTGATTATGGACGCTCGGCCGGAATTAAGAGATCTTGAAGGCGGATTAGTAGTTGGACCTATATGTATGGGGCATTCCATTTCCGCAATCGTTAGGGAAATCAATATTCCGAGATCCACAGTATCAGAAGTGTGCCGAGAATACCATATTTCAGACATTATCTCTCACCTCGGACAACGAAGTGGCCGACAGCCTTCACATAACGATCGAGAGCAGCGGCGTTTGCATAGACTTGTCAGTGTTAACTAACAGACAAGGAACACTACGTGAAATAACCGCAGAAATCAATGTGGGACGTACGATGAACGTATCTGTTAGGACAGTGCGGCGAAATCTGCCGTGAACTGACTATGGCAGCCGACGACCGACACGAGTGTCTTTGCTAACATCACGGCATCGCGTGCGGCGCCTCTCCTGGGCTGGTGACAAGATCTGTTGGATCCTGGTGGAATGGAAAACCGTGGCCTAGTCAGATGAGTCCCGATTGCAGTTGATAAGAACTGATGATATGATTTGAGTGTGGTGCAGACTCGACCAAGTCATGGACCCAAGTTATCAATAAAGCGCTGTGCAATGCACTCCATACTGGTGTGAGCTGTTTTACATGGAATGGGCTCGGATCTCAGGTCTGTTCGACTACTTGGAGGCCATTTGTAGCCATTCATGGGCTCTGCGTTTCCAACCAATGATGGAATTGTTATCGATGTCAGTGCACCATGTCATAGGGCCACTATTATTCACGATTGGTTTGAAGAACATTCTGGGCAATTCGTGCGAATGATTCAGCCACCCATATGGGACGACATGAATACCGTCGAACATTTTTGGGACGCAATCAAGAGGTCAGTTGGTGCCCAAAATTCTGCACCTGCGACACTTTCGAGATTATGGACAGCTATGGAGGGAGCATGGTTCAATATTTCTGCAGGGTCCTCCAACGACTTGTGGAGTCCATGCCCACACCGAGTTGCTGCACTCTGCCGGGCAAAAGGATGACCGACACGAGATCAGGAGGTATCGCGCAACTTTTGTTACCTCAGTGTACACATGTACGGGAGCGCTGTCTGCTGAGGCAGGCACCTCAACTCAGTCTGTTCCTTCGCGTGTGCCCAATAAACGTACATTCAACGTGAAGCTTTAAGTTTTCTTGATGACCTTTTCTCGTGACTGCTACTAGGCTCTGGATTCTACGGCGCAGTATTTACGGGGGATAATCATACGTTTTTAGTTACGTTTTTGTTTGTTTGTAGGTACACCTCTTCAGTCGCTAAATACGTTGAAACTCCTCGTCACAGCGCAGTAGCACGCCGCTTTAGGAGCCAGGTGCTACAACGCCGCGCTGCGGGCGTTACATTGTGTTGAACGTCTGGAGAGATGTACCTGCTAACAAAAAAGAACCTAACTATATATTTACAATTTTTCGAGATAATAAAAATTCTTTCAAAATATAACGCGACTTCCGAGGTGGTGCTGAAGCTGGGATCTGACAACACATGCTTTAAAGGAGAATCGACTGCTGCTACATCGTCTTAACTTAAAATGAACACTCACTAGAACCGTTATCAACATGAGCGCATACTGTACGCAGCAGACTCTGATCTTTGTAGATGAGTCCTAGCACGAAATATGAAAGGGGGTGTAACACTGTTCCCCCCTCTTTGCTAGTTATCTTCCTCAGGGTAGGTTGTAAGTTAGAATGTGTTTCAGTACACAGAACAGATTAAAAGTTCGTCTTAATAAAAGAATGATGTGGCCCGATAATCAAAATCTGCGTTTCACAGCACAACGTCTAATAGAAGAACGTCTCGTAGCACAATGTTTAATGGAAAAAGAATCAATAGCACAACGGACAGGGCAAGTGGGTGCGACCAGACAGAAAGGGAACTGTCGTAAGCAGCTTTTGGTTTTCCTGTACAGTTCAGTCCTATTTCCCTTCAGTACTCCACAAACCATCATTCTCAACATTACAAGTGTATTGGTTTCTCGGGAGGAAAATGACGAACAGGGTTTTTGTTTCATTTGTAATCGACACTTGTCTTTTTTTAAAGCCAAGGATTTGGCGGTAACACTTTGGAGTAAATTTAACACACTCATTATGCCAACAGGCACATCAACAACCGTGGTGGTGGTGGTGGTGGTCAGTGTTTAACGTCCCGTCCACAACGAGGTCATTAGAGACGGAGCGCAAGCTCGGGTTAGGGACGGATTGGGAAGGAAATCGGCCGTGCCCTTTCAAAGGAACCATCCCGGCATTTGCCTGAAACGATTTAGGGAAATCACGGAAAACCTAAATCAGGATGGCCGGAGACGGGATTGAACCATCGTCCTCCCGAATGCGAGTCCAGTGTGCTAACCACTATCAACAACCGTATTACAATATTTATTCTCATAATTAGTTCACCTAGGTACACAAGATACGACTGTGAACGGGCAAAACGACAGGTCAATGGCTAATTCGAATATTTAAATCACGCTCACACTCAGCCATTTAATGAAACACTGAGCGAGGTGGCGCAGTAGTTAGCACATTGGACACGCATTCGGGAGGACGACGATTCAATCCCGCGTCCGGCCATCCTGATTCAGGTTTTCCGTGGTTTTCTTAAATCGCTCCAGGCAAATTCCGGGATGATTCCTTTGAAAGGGCACGGCCGATTTCCTTCCCCGTCCTTCTCTAATCCGATGAGACCGACGACCTCGCTGTTTGGTCTCTTCCCCCAAACAACCCAACCCAACTTAATGAAACAGTGGGCAACTATATAGATTACTAGCTACGGTGGGCAAGCTGTGCAAAGGGCGAACGCACTGGCTACTATTGAAACTCATTTTAAAGATATATCTACATCGGGAGATTCTCAAAAACTCTAGAAAATGGTCCTCAAAATATGAAGCGGATAGCATCTAGGTAATTGCTATACAGGGAGTTTAATGTTCTATATAATGGTGGGAAGTGTTCCTCGCTAGTTGTGAAACCAGGAATACATTGATTGGTGGTGGTGGTGGACAAAGATGGAAACGCTACTCAGAAAGCGAAATAACTAAAAGCAGTTAACTCCTACCAACACTCCTCCTTTGCTTTACTGGCGGATTAGTTCAACAAACAGACAGCGTGAAGCCCAAACTAAGAAGCACAGTTATGAATGAGGACCTCAAATAATTCCGAGACCAAAACAAACGCTGGTTAATATTTCGCTCGGGAAAAGAATTTTATAATCGAAGCAACAGAGGATACTGTAGCTTGATAGTGGTGATACCATGAGCATGTTTGATGGTGGTGAACAAAGATAGAAACGCTCCATCGCTAGAATTGACTCAAAACCACTCAAAAATAAATCTTCCAAGGAATTTAGTAAGTTATTGTATAGAAAGTAACACAGATAAGCAGTTGTGAAACCATGAACATGTGCAGTGATGGGGACCAAC
Organism: Schistocerca gregaria; assembly: GCF_023897955.1. Lineage (NCBI taxonomy): Eukaryota > Metazoa > Arthropoda > Insecta > Orthoptera > Acrididae > Schistocerca > Schistocerca gregaria. Next base: position 786,986,701 of record NC_064920.1, on the reverse strand, counting down.
GTGACCATACTAGTCACTAGGAGACAAGCCCTAGAATTGGATAAAGTACACATGGAGTCCTATACGATCTATATATGACCCAATTTTAACAAAGCAGTAACCTGTAACGTTCGAGCACGTACCGGCGGTTCCAACTCGCACAAAGGGATCATCATCAGACTACACTCCTCTCATAGAATTTACAAAAATAATGAAAATTATTAGACCTCACGTCCTCTCCCTAACATAGAGGGCTCTGAAAGTAAAAGGATTGGTCTATTCTATAATTAAACAAGTTGAAACGTCCTCTTAGAAAAATTGCACATGACTGTGCTTAAACTGACACACAATATTTTTAGCGCAACGCAGTCCGACTTTCAAAAATCCGTACAAAGGAATGGTCCTGACTAACAATAACCTATACCTTTCATGAATCACTTACCTCACAAAAATCTTCGTTACTCGAACTACTGAAATTCAGCGAGCGCCACTACTGCCAGCTAAATAAAAGATTCAAACTATTGATAGGCATAGTTAGCAAGTGAAAGATTTTGATAGAGAACAAACAATGTATTTAGCTTAATAGTGTTCAAAAGTCATAATATATATAGCAGTTCATGACATCCAGTCTTACAAATGTACTGTCTCTAATGGACACACGTCCAGATCATCAGCTCTCAAAATGCCGCCATTTCTCTCCCCACATCCACCACTGCTGGCGACTCACCTCCAACTGCGCAACGCTACGCGCTGTTCACATATATCTGCCCAACATTACAATGGCAGACAACAATGCAAACTAGCCACAGACTGCACACATCACAGCCAGTGACTTTTCATACAGAGCGCTACGTGGCGGCGGCGTTACCAATACAAGAACCTAAACAGCCTACTTACAAAGTGATTCTAATACCTGAACGTACAAAACAAGCATTATCTCTAACAGAGCGTCAGCTCACATATCACTTCGGAGACCCAATGCTTATCATGGCAGACATCGAGGAGAGGTTCTACGTTCAAGCTAGTGGTGGGGGACAAAGGACATATTGGTTGTGACCAAAGTTGTAATCCATCGTATATACTTGACTCATTCTCTGGTATCCTTTCCTTGCTGAAGTTGCCCATGAAGCTAGGTTGACTGTGGTTTTACATATGTATCTGTGGTTGCCCCACGTAAGCATTCAAACTCACACACATTTTGATTCACTCATTACCATAAAAGGGAAACACAAGGCTTGGAAAGGATGTGTGCCAACGGATAAATGAACAAGCTGGCCAATTTTTTTTCTCCAGAGGCCATTGTTCCGCTGTGTAGTTAAACACACAACAATAAGATCAGAATTGTGGATACACATTTTACATCTAAATGATAATGAAACGGTACATGTGGTTCCGTTTCAAATGTACGTCAGTATACTGCAAGACTAGTGCTACGGTTTCGAATACCTGCTCTAATAAATTCATTGAAAGTATTAACCTGCTGATTTCAATAATCAGGACTCCACAATCACTTCAGCACTGCGATATCACACCAATGCAATAATCTGAATCATCAATGATACCTCGTACTTTGACGAACAGATCAACTTGTCTAGGACATTAGATGCCATTGCCACCAAACGGGGAAACTTCGGACAGAAGGAGCTGTCCTTACCGGCTTCTGCACCTCGCAGTCCTCTTCTCCCCGGTGCATGTTAGTACGGGATACGGCAATAGGGGAGCTTCCGGCAGCCGCCATGATTTAGCGGCATCGCAACCGCCCTCCCCCTCATCCCCCCACCCCTGTCAGCCAGGCCGGCAGACACCTGATGCCTCTCGTTGCGCCTTTAACGACGCCCTCCCGCCGCCTCCCTGCTCCCACTAGCTGCAGGCAAGACGTCAGCAATGGGCCTACCTGCTGGGATGCAGGGCAAAGGCACGTTTACCGTTACGAGCCATCGGGCTGTGATCAAAATGGCGTCTTGTCCTGTTCAAAACCTACGCGTGCAACATTCAGTGAGCTATCGGAACATGTGAGTGAAGTTGTGGATTTTGGGCGGGGAAGCACACTTGTAGTCCATTCTTCACTACGAACACTACAGCTAGTGTATCCTGTGCAAGCTTCTTCAAAAATGGTTCAAATGGCTCTGAGCACTATGGGACTTAACATCTGAGTCATCAGTCCCCTAGAACTTGGAACTACTTAAACCTAACTAACCTAAGGACATCACACACATCCATGCCCGAGGGAGGTTTCGAACCTGCGACCGTAGCGGTCGCGCGGTTTCAGACTAAAGCGCCTAGAACCGCTCGGCCACAAGCTTCTTCATCTGTGAATAGCTACGGCAATCTACATCCAGCTGAAGTTGTTTACTGCTCTGATACCCACCACACTTTCCTACATTATCAAACTTATACTTCCTCGATGCCTCAGGATGTGCCCCACGAACAGAGCCCCACTTTTAGTCAGTGTGTTCCATAAATTCCTTTTTCCTCACTGCGATTCAATAATTTGTCATTAGTTCTACCCATGTAACCTTCAGATTTCTTCTGAAGCAACAAATTTCAAGGCTTCTATTCTATTCTTCTCCGAAGTGCTTATTGTCCAAGTTTTACTTCCGTACAAGATCACACTCCTCTTAAACACCCACAAAATAGACTTCCTAACTCTTAAATTTATTACTTTGAATAGATAAGACCGCTTCAGCTGTAAACCTTTATTTATAAGCACGACCGGCTTCGCAGCATTTTAGCTGCATCATCAGGTGCAATAAAATCAAAGCATGTTCCAGTCGAGAGAATGGGATGACCTGGCCTTCATAACCAGCGAGTTTTCGCTAAGTAGTTGACGTCAGACATAAAATAACGGGAGTGTTTTACGTTGTTTTATGTTTCATGTCCGCCAGTTTGCGAGAATTTGCTGACTATGAAGGGTGGGTCATCCCATTCTCTTTCTTCGATCGGGACATGACTTGATTTCATTTCCCCTGATGATTCATCTAAAATACCAGGAAACCAGTCGTGCCCATAAACAAATGACATACAGTTAAAGCGATATTATCTTTTACAAATGATATATCCAGACTGCGGCTGCCATAACTTCAAAGTTTGCTGCACTTAAATATATACAGGGTGTTTCAAAAATGACCGGTATATTTGAAACGGCAATAAAAACTAAACGAGCACCGATAGAAATACACCGTTTGTTGCAATATGCTTGGGACAACAGTACATTTTCAGGCGGACAAACTTTCGAAATTACAGTAGTTACAATTTTCAACAACAGATGGCGCTGCAAGTGATGTGAAAGATATAGAAGACAACGCAGTCTGTGGGTGCGCCATTCTGTAAGTCGTCTTTCTGCTGTAAGCGTGCGCTGTTCACAATGTGCAAGTGTGCTGTGGACAACATGATTTATTCCTTAGAACAGAGAATTTTTCTGGTGTTGGAATTCCACCGTCTAGAACACAGTGTTGTTGCAACAAGACGAAGTTTTCAACGGAGGTTTAATGTAACCAAAGGACCGAAAAGCGATACAATAAAGGATCTGTTTGAAAATATTCAACGAACTGGGAACGTGACGGATGAACGTGCTGGAAAGGTAGGGCGACCGCGTACGGCAACCACAGAGGGCAACGTGCAGCTAGTGCAGCAGGTGATCCAACAGCGGCCTCGGGTTTCCGTTCGCCGTGTTGCAGCTGCGGTCCAAATGACGCCAAAGTCCACGTATCGTCTCATGCGCCAGAGTTTACGCCTCTATCCATACAAAATTCAAACGCGGCAACCCCTCAGCGCCGCTACCATTGCTGCACGAGAGACATTCGCTAACGATATAGTGCACAGGATTGATGACGGCGATATGCATGTGGACAGCATTTGGTTTACTGACGAAGCTTATTTTTACCTGGACGGCTTCGTCAGTAAACAGAACTGGCGCATATGGGGAACCGAAAAGCCCCATGTTGCAGTCCCATCGTCCCTGCATCCTCAAAAAGTACTGGTCTGGGCCGCCATTTCTTCCAAAGGAATCATTGGCCCATTTTTCAGATCCGAAACGATTACTGCATCACGCTATCTGGACATTCTTCGTGAATTTGTGGCGGTACAAACTGCCTTAGACGACACTGCGAACACCTCGTGGTTTATGCAAGATGGTGCCCGGCCACATCGCACGGCCGACGTCTTGAATTTCCTGAATGAATATTTCGATGATCGTGTGATTGCTTTGGGCTATCCGAAACATACAGGAGGCGGCGTGGATTGGCCTCCCTATTCGCCAGACATGAACCCCTGTGACTTCTTTCTGTGGGGACACTTGAAAGACCAGGTGTACCGCCAGAATCCAGAAACAATTGAACAGCTGAAGCAGTACATCTCATCTGCATGTGAAGCCATTCCGCCAGACACGTTGTCAAACGTTTCGGGTAATTTCATTCAGAGACTACGCAATATTATTGCTACGCATGGTGGATATGTGGAAAATATCGTACTATAGAGTTTCCCAGACCGCAGCGCCATCTGTTGTTGATAATTGTAACTACTGTAATTTTGAGAGTTTGTCAGCCTGAAAATGTACTGTTGTCCCAAGCATATTGCAACAAACGATGTATTTCTATCGCTGCTCGTTTAGTTTGTATTGCCGTTTCAAATATACCGGTCATTTTTGAAACACCCTGTATATTCGATGTCAACAAATTCCTCTTTTACAAAAATACCTTTCTTGCTCCTACGTACTTCGATCAGCATCAGTTATTTTGCTACCGAAAAAGGAAAATCATCAATTACTTTTAGTGGCTCTTTTCCTAACCAAATTTTCTCTGCAGCACCTGATTAATTAGACTACATTCCACTACTCTAGTTTTACTTTTGTTGATGTTTATCTTACAAAAACTCTTCAAGACACTATCGAGTCCTTTCTGCTGCTCTTCCACGTCCGTTGTCATCACTAACCAGGATAACAGGGTCGCTAATTTCTCATTTCTTTTCCTTAAACATTAATTCCCTCTCCGAATTTATCCTTGGTGTACAGATCGAATATCACTTGGGGATAAGCTACAACCCTGTCTCACTTCTTTCTCAACCTCTTATTCCCTTTCAATCCTTCGATTCTTCAAACTGCATTCCGGTTTCTGTACAATTTGTAGACTTCCTTTCGCCCCCTGTCTTTCATCCCTTCCATCTTCAAATTTTCAGACTGTAGTCCCGTCAACATTATCAAAACTTTCTCTAAATCTACAAATGCTACAAACCGCTCGGTCGCAGCGGCCGGCTCATGCGTATTTAAATACAGATACATGTCAACAGACAGAACACGGCGCTGCGGTCGATAACGCCTATATAAGACAACAAATGTCTGGGACAGTTGTTAGATCGGTTGCTGCTGCTACAATGGCAGGTTATCAAGATTTAAGTGAGTTTGAATATGGTGTTATAGTCGGCGCACGTACGTTGGGACACAACATCTCCGAGACAGCGATGAAGTAGGGATTTTCCCGTGTACCATTTCACGAGTGTAAAGTGAATATCAGGATTCCGGGGTAACTTCAAATCTCCGACATTGCTGCGGCCGGAAAAAGATCCTTCAAGAACAGGACCAAAGACAACTGAAGAGAGCAGATTTCAATGCTGGGTCATCAACAAGTGTCAGCGTGCAACCATTCAACGAAACATCATCAATATGGGCTTTCGGAACTGAGGGTCCACTTGTGTACCATTGATGACTGCACGACACAATGCTTAACGCCTCGCCTGGCCCCGTCAATACCGACGGACTGTTGATGGCTGGTAACAAGTCGCCTGGTCGGACGAGTCTTGTTTTAAATTGTATCGAGCGGATGGATGTGTATTGATTTGGAGACAACCTCATGTATCCAATGTACCCTGAATGCTCAAGTTGGAGTGATATGGGACCCCTGATACGTCTAGATAAGACTCTGATAGGTGACACTTAAGTAAGCCTCCTGCTTCGTCACCTGCATCTATTCATGTCCATTGCGCATTCGGACGGACTTGGGCAATTCCAGTAGGACAATGCGACACCCCACACGTCCAGAATTGCTACAGAGTGGCTCCAGAAACACTCTTCTGAGTATAAACCCTTCCGCTGGGCACAAAACTCCCTCTCGTAGTCTTACGGATTTATGGACAGCCCTGCAGGATTCATGGTGTCAGTTCCCTTCAGCAGTACTTCAGACATTAGTTGAGTCGATGCCACGTCGTGTTGCGCCACTTCTGCGTGTTTGTGGGGGCCTTACATGATATTAGCCAAGTGTACCAATTTCTTTGACTCTTCAGTGTATGATGGACATCGATGTGACATTGCAAAAAGGTTGTGAAATAGTGACGAATCGTACAAGGATCGTTCAGAGAGTCATACGGACGTAAATATTTCGTAATGTAGAATGTACGTACCGTAAAAGACGTTTTCGCTTAAAATATATCAACAATAGATTTATACATTGTGATTCAAAGTTTACATTTCGCGGTTTGATCAACAAAGATAGACTGATTTTTTCCTGTACCTTCTATGATAGTTAGCCGGCGGGAGTGGCCGAGCGGTTCTAGGTGCTACAGTCTGGAACCACGCGACTGCTACGATCGCAGGTTCGAATCCTGCCTCGGGCATGGATGTGTGTGATGTCCTTAGGTTAGTTGGGTTTAAGTAGTTGTAAGTTCTAGGGGACTGATGACTTCAGAAGTTAAGTCCCATAGTGCTCAGAGCCATTTGAACCATTTCTATGATAGTTCCCTATCTATAGTATGAATATTTGAAAAGAGTGGTGTTTTATGTATAATGTCCATAGGCGGCAACACTCTTGTTTCGGTAGGTTGGTTGTAACGCTCTATTTTGTAGACACTCTTCGCATTTCACATACCAAACAATGGACGCAACGAGAGAGGAGTAATAGGACGCAATACAACTTTGTTCGCTCAAACCGTACAGCCACTGACACTTGCGAAAAGCTGCAGCAAGCCTGCGTTGAAGATGCACCACCTCGAGCAACAATGTTCAGGCGGCTGAAAGCTGTGTTCAGCAAGGTGGACCTGATGTTTCGGCACCTGCTTTGACACAAGTCAACATCAAGAGGGCTACTGTGACTGTGCTTGAGGATCGGCGGATAGCATTACGTAACCTCAATGAAGGGTTGAGAATTTCCTACGGCAGTGCCTTTACTATTATACTTATAGTCTCCATATGATCCGCGTTTGTGCACGTTGGGTATTACGTCTGTTCACTCCCGAGCAAAAGCCCTTTGCTGTGTCTCTTTCCTGATGTAGGAGATGCGTTTCTGGAATCGATTGTCATCGATGATGAGTCATGGCTGCATCAATTATGATCCTGAAGGAAAAGGAACCAGCACATTCTCCAACACCAAAAGAGCCGAAAGTTGTTCCGTTTGCAGAGGAAGTAATGGTGATCACGTTTTTTGACTATCATGATGTGATTTACCTGCATTCAGTTCCTCCTCACACTACTCTTACAGCAGCCTACTACACGTCAGTATTGACTAAACTGGGGGGAGCACATTGCAAGGAAATGACCAGAACTTTCTCGGACTGGGTGGCGAATTCATTATAGTAACGTGTGGCATCACTTCGCAAATCAAGTCATGCAGTTCCTGGCTCAGTTCAACATTACGATCGTATTGCATCCGCCTTATAGTTCCGGTCTTGTACCATGCGTTTTTTCTTTTATTCCGTTTAATAAACGCAATGCTGTGGGGCGTTAGATTCGAGAACTCTGAAACAGTGCGCAAGAAGACTGAGGCGATTCTCAAGGACCAGACAAAGAACGGGCTTTACCATGTGTTCGAGGACTGTCAGAGATGCTATAAAAAGTGCATTCAATTAGGAGGGAAGTACTTAGAAAAAGATCATCTAAACATTTAAACGGAGTAATAACCATGAACTCTATATATGTAGCAGTCAGGGCGAACAGGCTTAAATGGTGGGGTCATGTTACACGCATGGAAGAAGCAAGGTTACCCAAGAGACTCATGGGTTCAGCAGTAGAGGGTAGGAGGAGTCGGGGTAGCCAAGAAGAAGGTACCTGGATTTGGTTAAGAATGATTTTGAAGTAATAGGCTTAACATCAGAAGAGGCACCAATGTTAGTACTGAACAGGGGATCCTGGAGGAATTTTATAAGGGGGACTACGCTCCAGACTGAACGCTGAAAGGCATAATCAGTCTTAAATGATGATGATGATGATTATGATGATGATGATGAATAACCATCTGTGATAAAAGTCAGTCTCAGTCTTTGTTGGTCAACACTCTGACAGGTTACAGCCCTGCCATAATTTACTCAAGAAGTGTACATGGCGTTTCAGAAGCTGTGGTCAATATTCAGGGATATGGCAGGATTGATCATTCGAAACATAAAAGTCAAGTACTTTAGGAGCTATGAGCAATTCTTGATCTTCGATAATATGAAACAATCTCCTCTACTGCTAGCTCTTTGCTTTCCGTATTTTGGAAAGTTATAGTATGGATTAAAACAAAAAAAAAGATGAAACTTCCTGGCAGATTAAAACTGTGTGCCCGACCGAGACTCGAAGTCGGGACCTTTGCCTTTCGCGGGCAAGTGTTCTACGAACTGAGCTACCGTAGCACGACTCACGCCTGGTACTCACAGCTTTACTTCTGCCAGTAAGTTTGGAAGGTAGGAGACGAGGTACTGGCAGAAGTAAAGCTGTGAGTACAGGCCGTGAGTCGTGTTTCGGTAGCTCAGTTGGTAGAGCACTTGCCCGCGTAAGGCAAAGGTCCCGAGTTCGAGTCTCGGTCGGGCACACAGTTTTAATCTGCCAGGAAGTTTCATATCAGCGCACACTCCGCTGCAGAGTGAAAATCTCATTCTGGAAAAAAAAGATGTCCGGTAAACATATGCTCTAAAATGCATACCTTAAAAGTTATGAGCATTTGTTCATTAGAAGAGTTGTGTTTCAAAGTAGCGAAGATGAATAAGTGCTTATAGCTGTTAAGGTATACATTTTAGAGAACATATTTACTGGACATTTTGTTCTTTTTTTGGTCCATACTACCACTTCCAAAAAAAAAAAAAAAAAAAAAGGAAAAATGAGGAGCTTGCAGTAGAAGTGATTTCTTTCTCAGTATCTAAATCAAGAATTGCTCTCAGCTCCTAAGTTACGCGTTTTAGAGCCCATGTTTACTTGACGTGTTTGTTTCCAATGATCATTCCTGTGATATCCCTCATTTCTGAAACACACTGTATAATTATGAATTTAAAGTGAACTGAAAACATCAAATTTACTTTCCTGAAAAAGATGAATTTTGGATACACACCACTTGGCAGCCAACCCGCCCAAATTAGACATGTAGAAAATTACACGAGCAAAACGATAGTGTCCTTCTTGTCAGCATAGCATAGTCGTTCTCGAGTTAAGTCGGATTTTGTACTGTACAAAGTAAATACTGGTGATAAGTCGTAGAAGAGACAGGATATGCTCAACGTACTATACAGCACGTTTTAAGATTGTTGTTACTCGACTAACCCATGCCTCGTGGACTTTAAACAACACCTGTGTTGGAATGAGACAATAAGCATCAACAGGCCGCTCCCTGAGGGGCGCAAGGTTTCTGATACACAGGTGGCTCATTTTACTGTAAGGTACGGCGAGCATTACGCTCTGAGCTTTTACTGAACGGTGCCAGAATAGCGGTTGACGTTGTTTCTCAGTAGCCCTTTTCCATCGTCAGCTTTCAATTTGTCTCCTGCAGAGACGGCTGCAAGGGAACTCGCGAGAAGTTTCACCACCACACTGTGGGTAAAAGAGGTGGTCTGTCTGGGTGGCGTTGGTTTAAATCCTCTGCGATAACACGAGTGCCCCTCCTTCCTACTCGTACCGGGCGAGGTGGCTCAGTGCTTAACACACTGGACTCGTATTCGGGAGGAAGACGGTTCAAATTCGCGTCAGGCCTTCCTGATTCAGGCTTCCCGTGATTTCCCTAAATAGCTTCAGGCAAATGACCGATGACCTCGGTGTTTGGTCCCCTCTCCCACATCAACCAACCAGCCAACCTTTTACTCCTTTATGCGTTAGGCTTGTGTTGACGCCATCAGCTTTCACGTCAACTGGTTTACCGGAAACAGGCTAATAGTTAATCTCCAAAAAACGGTACTCATGGATTTCCACACTGATCAAAATAAAAATCCGGCACAACCTGTAATATGTGTAGATAACCAAAACATTAGTGCTGTCGATGAAACTAAATTTCTTGGGATTCATATCCAGAAGAATCTTAAATGGAGCGCTCATATCACATAACTGAATTCAAAACTAGCAAAAATGAGTAGTAAGAATTCTCTGCAAGAATACTAGTGTAGAAACAGTTAGGGCTGTATACTTTGCTCGTGTACATTCAATACTGAATTACGATATTATTTTCTGGGGAAATGTACAGCAGGCCATAACAGTTTTCAGGAAACAAAAGGCTATTATAAAAATAATCAAACGAGTGAGCAGCAGAAAACCATGCAAACCTTCCTTTAAAGATCTAAAGATCCTGCCCCTTCCCTGCATTTATATACTGGAAGTAGTCATGCATGTCAAAAAAAAGCATACTGAGAAAAGAAAACCTTTTTCCTGAAAACTAAAGTGTCCATGATTACAGTACCAGGTCAGACAGAGACATACATATTAATCATTGTAACGCCACATTATGCCAAAAAGGTGTATATCATGCAGGAACAAAACCTTACAACAGATTGCCAAGACATATAAAATCTCTTCCTGAACTACGAAGCTTTAAAAAGTCTGTAACAGCCTACCTTCTGAAAAACTGCTACTATTCAATCTCACAGTATCTTATGAAAGAAAAAATGTAATTTGTATCTTTAATTGTAGAAATAAGTTATAAATATACAATGTTTCATAAATTTGTAATTATTAACTGTATAGATCCAATTTCTCATAAAAATTTAGCCAATGTATGTTTGACGATTGAAAAACCAATAGCTGAAACGGTCTTTCTGTCCAATATCCTGTGTACAATATATGTACTGAAAAAGAGATTTATATAGACAAATAAATAAATAAATAAATCATAATTTGAGCATGAATAACGCTGTGCTCGAGGCAAAGACACCGTGCTTTTCTCCTGTAATTCCTTGTCTGTTTGAAATGTCACACGAGCCACTTTCTGCTTGAAAATTACGAGTTGCGTCCGAGATGGAGGCTTCCAAAATGACCGTCTTCTGAATAACATAGCCTCATGAGGTTTTCCCCTTCTGTCATTTTATACTACTTGATTTTTAATATCTGTTTATCACCCTGTTTTTGTTTCAAAAGGGCGGTTGCACACCTATGGGCCACCCTGTGCTTGTTTGTAATTCTGTGGAAATGTTTAGTTAAGACTTTGTATGTTCATTACACAGTCTTATCACCTCTAACATGCAGTTACTATGTGTCAAGAAAGACATAAAAGTCTAATAACATTAAATACGTCGTCGGAAATTGTTTCCCCGAACACGGTTGTTTCTGAAAACGACGTAGCTCTGGAGCAGGTACGGCAAGAGCTCACGAACGGACGTCAACAGCGAGAGTGCTGCGTGTTCGCAGTAGGCTGGAAGTGCTGGAGAGGAGACGGGCTCGTGTGCTTCGCGGAATCGATACTGGGCGGAGGCAGCGACGACTGCTGTGCCGTAGAGAGCGGCGCGTTGCGCGCGCGCCCAGGGAGAGCCGCTGTCCAACATGGCGGAGTGGTGCGCTCTCTGTGACACACCTACGCCCGTAGTACCGGAGTGAGGTCTCGGTCTTCTGGCGAAGACTCCATCTTACGTAAAAATGCACTCATTCTTCAACGGAATGCTCTTTTAGAAAGAAGGAAGAAAGGGAGGAAGATTAGGATTTAACGTTCCGACTTCACCAAGATCATTCGAGACGATGCACAAGCTCGGATTGTTTCAAGGAGGAGGAAGGAAATTGGCCGTAACCTTTCGAGGGAACCATCCCGACATTTGCCTGGAACGATTTAGCGAAATCATCTACATCTACATGACTACTCTGCAATTCACATTTAAGTGCTTGGCAGAGGGTTCATCGAACCACAATCATACTATCTCTCTACTATTCCACTCCCGAACAGCGAGCGGGAAAAACGAACACCTAAACCTTTCTGTTCGAGCTCTGATTTCTCTTATTTTATTTTGATGATCATTCCTACCTATGTAGGTTGGGCTCAACAAAATATTTTCGCATTCGGAAGAGAATGTTGGTGACTGAAATTTCGTAAAAAGGTCTCGCCGCGACGAAAAACGTCTATGCTGTAATGACTTCCATCCCAACTCGTGTATCAGATCTGCCACACTCTCTCCCCTATAACGCGATAATACAAAACGAGCTGCCCTTTTTTGCACCCTTTCGATGTCCTCCGTCAATCCCACCTGGTAAGGATCCCACACCGCGCAGCAATATTCTAACAGAGGACGAACGAGTGTAGTGTAAGCTGTCTCTTTAGTGGACTTGTTGCATCTGCTAAGTGTCCTGCCAATGAAACGCAACCTTTGGCTCGCCTTTCCGACAATATTATCTATGTGGTCCTTCCAACTGAAGTTGTTCGTAATTTTAACACCCAGGTACTTAGTTGAATTGACAGCCTTGAGAATTGTACAATTTATCGAGTAATCGAATTCCAACGGATTTCTTTTGGAACTCATGTGGATCATCTCACACTTTTCGTTATTTAGCGTCAACTGCCACGTGACACACCATACAGCAATCTTTTCTAAATCGCTTTGCAGCTGATACTGGTCTTCTGATGACCTTACTAGACGGTAAATTACAGCATCATCTGCGAACAGTCTAAGAGAACTGCTCAGATTGTCACCCAGGTCATTTATATAAATCAGGAACAGTAGAGGTCCCAGGACGCTTCCCTGGGGAACACCTGATATTACGGGAAACCTAAATCAGGATGGTCGGACGCGGATTCGAACCTTCGTTATAACCACCTAGAACCGCTCGGCCACCCCGGCCGGCTTTCTGTGGGTGCGTTTATGTCTTCATTGAACTCGAAACGTCCTGCAATCACTAACTTCTTTACATATGGGTTTACGTGGAAGTTGCAAAATGCTAAATCTTACGAGTAGGAGGCATATTCCGAGAATTCGTACTTCCAGCCGCGCGGGAATAGCCGAGCGGTCTATGGCGCTGCAGTCATGGACTGTGCGGCTGGTCCCGGTGGTGGTTCGAGTCCTCCCTCGGGCATGAGTGTGTGTGTTTGTCCTTAGGATAATTTAGGTTAAGCACTTCCATAAGATTTCACACACATTAGAATTTATTTATTATTTTTTTTTTTTTTTTGTATTTCAAACCATTGAGTTTTCGACTGCCAAAAGCATCTCCTACAGTGTGCATATAACATACCATTTTTCTGTGGGGTAAACGCTTTTTTTTAGCCATTTGGGCCGGAAAGCTACACAGATTGTGTATCCGTTGCAAGGTAATCATCGTGTCCAATTTTAATCTCAGAGCCGTCGGCGGTGGTCTCGCGGTTCTAGGCGCACAGTCCGGAACCGTGTGACTGATAAGGTCGCAGGTTGGAATCCTGCCTCGGGCATGGATGTGTGTGATGTCCTTAGGTTAGTTTGGTTTAAGTATTTCTAAGTTCTAGGGGACTGATGACCACAGCAGTTGAGTCCCATAGTGCTCAGAGCCATTTGAACCATTTTTAATCTCAGAATACGGAAAAGGTTGCCTTTTGATGGAAAAATTTGATTTCGCTTTTATTTTGTGCCGTTTCACCACCTTTCAGCCACTGATTTTAGTACTGTTTCGTGTCTGGCATGAAATGGTAGACCCGCCTCTCATCTACCGTAATAAATAGGCACAGTATAGCAGACGGACTACTTTTTATTTTCTATACATGTCGCTTAACAATAGTTTTCGCATTTTCTTTAGGACAGTATTCAACAAATGTGACATTCATCTGCCACAAAACATTCTAATAGTTAAATAATTACTTAAAGTACTATAGACTCTCTTCAGATGTACCTATGGCGCAGCTACTCCATGCACCTTCAACTCCGATTTTCCAGTATCATATTGTTTTCTTTCTCGGTACTTCATCTGTGGTTTCTGTTTTGAGACGTCTTGTACGTGAATCACGTTCAAGAGAAGAGCGGTTACGTTTCAATCACAGTTACCCTTTTAAAGAAAAGTGTAGCTCCACGACGGCCGTACTTGCATAGTGCCCATCACAGAAATGTTCTACTGACACCTCTATGAAAGGACTAGTTTGCTATCCTAGATCTACAGGATTTGGGTCTGCCATGTCGTTCACCGATTTGGGTGCGGTCACCAGTTAATCTGGTCCCATCTAGGAGATACTAGAGAGAAGTCGGAAGGATAGAAGTACAGAGCAGACGCGTGCTAGGGCTGCTGTTAACAGTGGCAGTTCGTGCAAGGATTGTTGATATTGGGAAAGTCACCACTAGGCTAAGTCAGGCAGTACCAGTCAGAGCCCAGTATTTCCCAGAAACTGTAACAGACAGTAGCACATGCATTTCGTCAGCCATTTCTGGTAGCTGCCAACTAGTGTTGAAAACAATCGAAAATTTAGTCTCGCGTTTTGCGTCGGAAATGGATGATAGAGATATTTTTTATTGCGCACGATTTTTTTCCTACCACTAAAGTCTTCACAATTCGGCGTTTTGGTAAGTACTATGCAGTGGCAGTTTCATTCGATATCAATACACTACATTACGTACTTTCAACGTGGTATTCGTTCATAAAAATGTTTAAAATATTAGCAACCACATCCGTTCGTAAGATGGTCGGACGGTACCGGACATTGTATTTAATGTGATTTTCTCTTCACTCGTGCTTCTGTAACATGCAAATGACGTCGAGAACATCAAACAAACAATGCAAAGGAAAATGGAATCCAGATTACTTGAAGCAGGCAATTCAGGACATATTAACAGACGATCTTTCAATGGGGAAAGCCACAGATAACTACAAACTACCAAAGAACACTTTAATTGATAGAGTTTCTGCTACAAAATGAGGTAAGGAAGTTAAATTCACTTGTTAACGTGGCGATTTCAAACCAACTTTCGCTACTGAATTCGAAGATATTTTACTAGATAGTGAAAAATGTCTGTCAGTCAAAGAAATAGTTCATAAAATTGGTTTTACAACTTGCTGCGTCATTCAAAATTCTGCAATCGGCAGAAAAAAGCAGTTGGTAAATACTTTTATCACGCTTTCGTGGAAAGGCACGATAATATTTCTCGCAGATTTCCAGAATCGACCAGTGTCATAAGACCATTTGGACTTAATAACGTACAAGTCAATCGATCCACTGAGAGCCATTGAACTGTCATGAACAAAACTTATTTTCCGTTATAAAGTCTACAACTCCGACCAAACGAACCCTACGACTGTTTTGTCCAGATGTCGAATGTTTGAGTAATAGAATTATATTCAGTGATAAACCTGTTCATATCACATAAAGAATGTGTTTGAAAACATTTCTTCGTTGCTTGCATATAACGTAGGAGACCTCCCCCTATTGCAGGGCATTGTATTGTAGTGTTGCAGTGTATGGAACTGGGGCCTAGAAACGACGGAGAGGCTTCGTCTCCGCCATAGCCTGCAGTGGTACACAACCCAACAACAGGCTACAGCAATCCACTCACCCCACCGCCGCCCTACACCGAACCCAGGGTTATTGTGCGGTTCGGTTCGGCCCCCAGTGCCCCCCCCCCCCTGCACCCCCTGTCACGGGAACCTGTCACCCCAGACACGAGTGTAACCCCAATGCTTGTGTGGTAGAGTAATTACGGTGTATACGTACGTGGAGAAAGTGTTTGCACAGCAAACGCCGACATAGTGTAACTGAGGCGGCGGAATAAGGGGAACCAGCCCGCATTTGCCGAGGCAGATGGAAAACCGCCTTAAAAACCATCTAAAGACTGGCCGGCACGCCGGACCTCGACACAAATCGGCCGGGCGTATTCGTACCAGGGACCGACACGCCTTCCCTCCTCCTATTGCAGGGCACCGACCACATTTCCTGGGCCGACCGCAGTGGTCTCTGCCCTGCAATTTGCTGTAATTATCATCAGAGAGAGCGATTTGACTACGACACTGATCTCTCAGTGTAGATTACTATGTTTGCTTTGTGATGTTAGGCTTTAAAAGTGTAGCTGATGGTGACACTTTGGTGGAACATGGAGATTAAGCTGCCTCACGCAGTCTGTGTTCTTTGGTTTGAACTTGCCGTAGGTGGTCATTTTTCCCTACCAAAGAGTGGTTTTGGTCCGTTATGTTCCCTCATGTAGTTGTGACCGTGTCATTCCCTTTATATGTTGGAAACAGAGGAACAAACGCACAACAAGCTTCCTTCGAATGCCATTGGTGAAAAACTAACACAAATAGTATTCCCATAAATATATCTATTTCGTAGGGCAAACTGACAGTTATTTAGGTTATTGCAAAACTTATGTCCACAAAACAAAAACAAATTCTGATTGGTCTCAACGCCGTGTTTGTAATGGGCCGAAGATATCGCACGCGTTGTACGGAATGAACGTACTGCGGGTAGCCAACAATTAGGCGGAAGGTGCTGTGTATAGGCTTCTCAGTTAGTTTCTAGGCAATTTGACAACGCATTGAAGAGACTCTGGATTTATGTTTTCGAGAAAAATACGCACTCAAAATGAACAAGTTCAAATACAAGGGGGTACAGACTCAGTGTGCGGTGTGAAATCTCCGCCGTTACACGCGGCCGAGATATTTCATGTACAATGAAATGCGTCGTAATAAATGCTCACCATTTGTCTGTATTCTGTGAGTATCTCTCAGTTTCTGGGTTTTCTATTTCTACTTTTACTCAATAAATGTTTTCCGTAACGCATCGCGGCACTGCCAGACTAAAGAAGGTGTGATTCACGTGGAATTTCATGTTTCTTTCCCATTGGCGGAATATGAACTGCTCGGCTGTAACGTGAGGTATCAGATGTTAGTGGAGCGTCCCAAAGCATAAGTTCATGCTTATGTTCTCGCTTTTAAACAACAAGAGTTGTTCAAGGAAGAATAGGAAAGCTGGACAATGGGTAAATAGAAAAAGAGAAAGAAAAACTTAACTTCTCACTTCCTATTCCTTCTTAACTCTTCTGTCGTATCGTTTGTACGATGATGACACGAGCACCACATGAAAAAGAAAGAGTGTAGTAGAGTATATTCTTTATGAAGAGAGAATGGGTCACCAATAACCGTCTGAGGTATCAGCATAAGACTGGTGTTTTAAAGAACAAAGATCTTAATATCGGTTTTTTACGTTCTCCTGGCTTCATACTACCGCACATCTCTTTCTGTCTGCTGCTAATTTTCTCGTCTCTACACACATCTCTGTCCACGAATGCACTACACAAGCCACTGTACAGTGCATCGCGAAATATACGTTGTAACCATTATCGATTTTCTTACATATTCCGTTTGCGTATTGAGCTGGGGAAAAGTGACTGTCTACATGCCACTGTACTCGTCCCGATCTCTTTTATATTACAACATCCTCATCATCACAGAGCGAGGTTTAAGCAGGAGTCGGCATGTTAGTCTCACAGTCTTCTTCGAATACAGGGTCTTTAAGTTTACCCGCCGGCCGGGGTGGCCGAGCGGTTTTAGGCGCATCAGTCTGGAACCGCGAGGCCGCTACAGTCGCACGTTCGAATTCTGCCTCGGGCATGGATGTGTGTGATGTCCTTAGGTTAGTTAGGTTTAAGTAGTTCTAAGTTCTAGTGGACTGATGACCTTAGACGTTAAGTCCCGTAGTGCTCAGAACCATTTGAACCATTTAAGTTTACCCAACACCTATTCGCAGGAACTAAGTCACTACCTTAAATTATCCAAAGGACAAACACACACACATGGATGTCTGTGATGTCCTTAGGTTAATTAGGTTTAAGTAGTTCTAAGTTCTAGGGGACTGATGACCTTAGACGTTAAGTCCCGTAGTGCTCAGAGCCATTTGAACCATTTAAGTTTACAAAACACCTTTTCGCGGGAACTAAGTCACTAACTTAAATTATCCAAAGGACAAACACATACACCCATGCCCGAGGAAGGACGCGAACCTCCTCCGGAACCAGCAGCACAGTCCATGACTGCAGCGCCTTAGACCGCTCGGCTAATCCCACGCGGCTTCGCATTAGTGACTTGTATGAGTTCAATTTCCTTTATCGATGCGCTATAATCGTTCCAAGAAATATAAGTTTGTCCTAATACTCATCTTGTGTGTTCGTCTTATTTTAGGTCGCTTCTTGGTATTACCCCTAAATACTTATACGATTTATGTGATCAAAATTGTTCACCACTAATTTTGTAATGACATACTATATGATTCTTTTTCTTTGCAGCAGGCATTATTTTACTTTCCTACATAATTATGCGAATATTCAGTACACGAAATAAAATATTTTTCCAAAATGTTCTGACATTTCTTTCGATTGCCCAAAGAAGAGACTCTCCTGTACGGAACTGGACTGTCAACGAACAGCCTTATACTTTTACTAAATCTATCTGATAAATCGTTCATGTCTTTTGAAAAAAAATAGAGTTCCTGTAACGCTGTGGAATTTTCACCGTGCAGTACAACATATTATGTTCTATTAGTTAGATATCCCTGGAGCCTCTCTCATATTTGGAAAGATGTTCCGTGTGATCACATTTTACTTAGTAGATGATGAAGTGGTACCGTGTCGAACACCTCTAGGAAATCCAGGAGGATGGAGTCTACCACTTCACCTGTATGTGTTGTTTGCAAGATGTCGTGTATGAAAAAAAACAAGCTGTGTTTCATCCTCTACGTCCACACAATCTGATTTGACTATTCCACACTTTGTCCGACTTTAGAAATTTTCTAGCTGATTACAACTGAGTGCAGATCCGGCCGTGTGAGGGTTGGTCGCCGGTCGACTCTGGATAGATCAGTCGACTTACTCGTGAAAGGCAAGGTTTCAGTTTCGATTCTCCATCTGACACACAGTTTTAATCTGATAAGAAGTTTCAAAGCAATGCACACTACATGCTGGAGATGATCAATAATTAAATGCTAGGTGAGATGATGTGTTGAAGTTTGACTGGTGTTAGTGAAACGCTCACATCATTATACTGAAGGATTAAGATGATTTTTAGCTGCGATTGTTTTATTTAGAAGGTAAAGTGTAGTGCAACCATAGAGTGGATACTTAGTTTTGAGGTTTGGGCGTTACGAAACATTTTATCAGGAGGAGAGAACTATTGAATGGCTCAGGTATGGATTCCGAGGTAGACTTTACACTACTGGCCATTAAAATTGCTACACCAAGAAGAAATGCAGATGATAAACGGGTATTCATTGGACAAATATATTATACTAGAACTGACATGTGATTACATTTTCACGTATTTGGGTGCATAGATCCTGAGAAATCAGTACCCAGAACAACCACCTCTGGCCGAAATAACGGCCTTGATACGCCTGGGCATTGAGTCAAACAGAGCTTGGATGGCGTGTAAAGGTACAGCTGCCCATGCAGCTTCAGCACGATACCACAGTTCATCAAGAGTAGTGACTGGCGTATTGTGACGAGCCAGTTGCTCGGCCACCATTGACCAGACGTTTTCAATTGGTGAGAGATCAGGAAAATGTGATGGCCAAGGCAGCAGTCGAACATTTTCTGTATCCAGAAAGGCCCGTAGAGGACCTGCAACATGCGGTCGTGCATTATCCTGCTGAATTGTAGGGTTTCGTAGGGATCGAATGAAGGGTAGAACCACGGGTCGTAACACATCTGAAATGTAACGGCCACTGTTCAAAGTGCCGTCTATGCGAACAAGAGGTGACCGAGACGTGTAACCAATGGCACCACATACCATCACGCCGGGTGGTATGTCAGCATGGCGATGACGAATACACGCTTCCAATGTGCGTTCACCGTGATGTCGCCAAACACGGATGCGACCATCATGATGCTGTAAACAGAACCTGGATTCATCCGAAAGGATGACGTTTTGCCATTCGTCTGTGATGCAGCGTCAATCTATCTCGACAAAGGCGAGCAGCCATGTCGCGATACGATAAACCGCAATCGCGATAGGCTACAATCCGACCTTCATCAAAGTCGGAAACGTAATGGTACGCATTTCTCCTCTTTACATGAGGCATCACAACAACGTTTCACCAGTAACGCCGGTCAACTGTGTGTATGAGAAATCGGTTGGAAACTTTCCTCATGTCAGCACGTTGTAGGTGTCGACACCGGCGCCAGCCTTGTGTGAAGGCTCTGAAAAGCTAATCATTTGCATAACACAGCATCTTCTTGCTGTCGGTTAAGTTTCGCGTCTGTAGCACGTCATCTTCGTGGTGTAGCAATTTTAATGGCCAGTAGTGTAGAAAAGAGAGCGCGGACGTCCTGGTGTAAAAGAGAGGATTGACGCTTATTTACGTCTAGCAGAGCGGTTCAGATACAGCGTCGTGGCGGCGGATGTCCTGGTCTTTCCGTGTGTTTTTGTTTTGTAACAGGGTAATGAGAGGATGCGGAACGAGGGTATAAGTATGTGACTGGAGGAAATATTTTGGTTCAGGTACAGCAGAGCGTCGGGACTTGAGGACTCCGCAGTTTTGACCGACGATTTTCCCCGAGTGCTCTGCCCACTTTATGGACAAGCCCACTGTTGACTACAGACGGCAGTCAGTTTCTTGCCAGGGAGTGGTCATCATTTCGTCCGGCCCGAAACATACTGCGCCATTATCTCACAGGAATGTTAATAAAAATAATCTTTCCATACACTGTACAAGTTCCACTGTGAATATCTGCCTGGGTATTGCTTTATTCGCGCACAAAAAAGAATCGTACTCGCGCTTTATAATCAGCAGATTTACGAATGCATCGACCGTTCAAACCAATCTGTCACTATGTATAACGTCAGCTTTGCCTTTTAGCCGAATGGCGCAATACGTTGATGCTGGCGTAACAACAAGCGCCGGAACGAAGACTAAGAATGCAAGAGCAGAGAAGGCGGTGAAACGACGTCGCCCAATGGTGCGCTGATTACAACCGCGCCACGACAGGAACGACACCTGCCAGCCTCGGCCGGACATTAGTGGACAGGATTCGCCGAGTATTAGCACGGCCTAGCAGAGAGTGCTGCGAGAGCGTTTATAAGTGACGTGTATCAACTTGCAGGAACATTGTGTATAGCAAGAACTCGGATTCATTTATGTCGCACGTCGCCGTCGCTTGCGACACCTTTGCACAGGGTGATCAAAAAGTCAGTAAAAATTTGAAAACTCAATAAACCATGGAATAATGTAGATAGAGAGGTAAAAATTAACACACATGCTTGGAATGACATGGGGTTTTACTAGAACCAAAAAAAGTTCACAAAATGTCCGGCAGATGGCGCTGGACACAAAACGTCAGTGACTGCGCATGACAATTGTGTACAAAAGGAGCTGTAATGAGAGAGAGAATTTTGCCGATGACACCGCCTTCCTTGCCCTTTCCCCCACCCTGCAGCGCTCCCAACACCTTCTCCAATCCCATCTTGACCGGTCCACCGCTTGGTGCAACCAGTGGTTGCTCAAGGTCAATCCCTCCAAAACCAAGGCGATCATTGTAGGCAAAACCACCCCTTCCTTCCGCCTCCTTGATTTCTATCTTACCGTCTATGGCCGTCCTATCGCCCTCACCCCCACCCTTAAGTACCTTGGCGTCACTCTCGACCGTCGACTCTCCTGGACCCCCCATCTCCGGACAGTCCAAGCCAAGCCAAGCCAAGCCAAGCCAAGCCTCAAGCTCCTTTCCGGCCGTACGTGGGGTCTGGACCCCTCCATCATACTCCACACTTATAAATCCCTCATCCGCCCTATCCTTTGTTACGCCCATCCGGCCTGGATCTCTGCCCCCCCCTACCTTTTATAAATCCCTCCAAATCCTTGAACACCATGCTCTCCGCCTCGCCTATCGCCTCCGTCTCCCCTCCCCCACGCAGATCCTCATACTATTCCCCCAACTCCTCCTTTTCCTTGAGAGGATACAGATCCTGTACACGTCCCACAAACTCGATCCTCCTCAGCCACTTGTCTCGCCCGTCCTCTCCCGCCCCCGACCACTGCCGCGCCTATATTACCATGTCCCACCTGGTCTCCATCTCTCCACCCTCCTTACCCTCTCCCAAGGTGGCTTCCGCAAGCTCCCCCTCCCTGATGATGCCCTCCTCCCATCCATATACCCCTCCTACCAACTTTGATCCTCCCTCCCTCTTCCTCTGTCTGTTCCTTTGGACACCCTCCCTCCCTCCTCCCTTTCTCCCCACTCCTCCCCCAGGCTTCCCCTCCCCTGTCCCTCTACCCCTCCTCCCATCTCCTCAGCCATTGGCATCTTTGTTCTCCCCTCCCCCCTCTCTCCCCCTTACCTTTCTTCCCCTCTTGGCAGGTCACCGGACTCGCACACGCTACGTGGACTTTCGCGCGCCAGAGATCATCGCCATTTGTGTCTCATGTGTGTGACGTCGTTTTGTGTTTTTAGTGTCCGCCGTTACGCTTCTACGTTCACTTGTGCCGTCGGATTCATCAGTGTTCTGTGTGCCGTGTCAACGTGTTTTCAGTGTCGTTATCGTCGAGTGTGAACGGCTCCTTGTTTTTTGTGTATCTGTGAGCACTATTTTTTGCCCGTCACTATGTTCATTCTGTTTCTCCAATCTGTGTTCTGTTATTGAAACCACTACGGCTGAAGAGCGGCGTAGCATGCCGCTGACAGCCTACCTGATTGTTTAGGTATTAAAATAACAATAAAGGGAAAAAAAGATAGAGTATCAGGTGCGCCAGCAGTCGCAGCAAGTTGACGTTACCTGAAAAGGCACTTTTAGTGAAGCTGTATTATCAGAATGGGGAATGTGTTAGTTCAGCGTTACGACCCTATTGCCAAAGGAAGGGGATTCAAACGGTTAAAGGTCCGTTGGCAAATGCAGCTGTGGCGGGAATGATTTCGAAGTTCGAAGCCACGGGTTGTTTAGACGATAGACCCCGTAGTGGCCGACCGAGCACAACGCGTAATGCTGCTGAGGTAGTTCAGGAAGAAATGGAGACTGTAGCGGGTTCGTCTGTGCACGGGGAAGTCAGCGCTCTTGAAGTCGCACGTCGCACCGGCATTCCATACACTACTGTTTGATTGGAATTGAGGCGTACCCTCCGACGCTATCAGTACCAAATCCATCGGTATCGTGAACTGGCGATTTAGTGAAGCGGAGGGCATTTGCGGTGTGGGCCTTTCAAAAGATGGCGGAAGATGACGATCGGCTGAGTAACGTGTTGTGTACCGACGAAGCTCATTTCACGCTCCGAGGGTCTGTCAACGCCCACAACAGCAGAATTTGGGTTACCGAAAATCCTAGAACTGTCGTGGAAACTCCATTGCAAGATGAGAAAGTCACGGTATAGGTAGGATTTACCACATCTACCGTTATCGGGCCTTTTTCCTTCGAGGAAATGCGTGATTCTGGTTTTGTAACTGCTACCGTGACGGGTGAGAGGTACGCAGATATGTCACAGAATCGCA
The DNA here is from genome assembly GCF_023897955.1 of Schistocerca gregaria. Taxonomy (NCBI): domain Eukaryota; kingdom Metazoa; phylum Arthropoda; class Insecta; order Orthoptera; family Acrididae; genus Schistocerca; species Schistocerca gregaria. Next base: position 786,963,175 of record NC_064920.1, on the reverse strand, counting down.
TCATCCCCAGCCTGGCTGATAAACATCGCTGGAACGTACAATGTTTATGCAGGATTGCGCTCCACCCCATATTGCTAGACACGTGAAAGATCTCTTGCGCGCGTCGTTTGGTGATGATCGTGTGCTCAGCCGCCGCTTTCGTCATGCTTGGCCTCCCAGGTCCCCAGACCTAAGTCCGTACGAATATTGGCTTTGGGGTTACCTGAAGTCGCAAGTGTATCGTGATCGACCGACATCTCTAAGGATGCTGAAAGACAACATCCGACGCCAATGAATCACCATAGCTCCGGACATGCTTTACAGTGCTGTTCACAACATTATTCCTCGACTAAGCTTTTGTTGAGGAATGATGGTAGACATATTGAGCAATTCCTGTAAAGAATATCATCTTTACTTTGCCTTACTCTGTTATGTTAATTATTGCTATTCTAATCATATGAAGCGCCATCTGTCGGACATTTTTTGAACTTTTGTATTGTTTTGGTTCTAATAAAACCCCATGTCATTCCAAGCACGTGTGTCAATTTGTACCTCTCTATCTACGTTATTCCGTGATTTATTCAGTTTTCAAATTTATACTGACTTTTTGATCACCCAGTACATTAAAGTTAAGTATTGTCAATCTGTTTTATAGAAATAAAACTACTAATGTTATTTGCTTGAAATATTGTATAGTATTCCGAGAACGCAGCATCCTTTAGTCACCCTCCATACGTGACGAGTGTGCAAGACCCAACAATAAGTACGAAATGCGTCGAGCAATTGTGGTTTCAGATTGTAGTACGTAATCTTGAACTAGGACACTCAACGCATTGAGTTTCGATTGCAATAAGACGTCTTCACTATATGCGTGTCTCCGAAATACGTTCTGCGGGCAAACACGCGATTTGGAGTCAGTCTCACCGGTAAGCAGGCTTGTGATAAATTGTTGTCGGCAATGTGCCTGATTACGCCATTGATAACAGACTGAGTGCTAGGAAGAACATTATGTAGCTGAATACAATGAAAAATGAAATAATTTGAAAACCACGAAAAATTTTCGCACAAATGAACACACACAAAGAATAAATCAATAAGAACTTTATTACTATGGTGAAAAGCAGTGCAGTCAGGTCACGAAACACAGCTAAATGAAAATAGCGAATAGAATGATAAGAAACGCATTTCCTCGTAGAACTGTATCAGCACTTCAATACTGCATTTAGACGCATACACATTAATCATAGCTCATGGTCAATAAAATCGGTACAAATAAAATGATAGTTCAAATGGCTCTGAACACTATGGGACTTAACTTCTAAGGTCATCAGTCCTCTAGAACTAAGAACTACTTAAACCTAACTAACCTAAGGACATCACACACATCCATGCCCGAGGCAGGATTCGAACCTGCGACCGTAGCGGTCACGGGGTTCCAAACTGTAGCGCCTAGAATCACACGGCCACCCAGGCCGGCAAAATGATAGTTCAGCCACGATTCCACACGTTAGCCGCCAATAGCTTTACTCAAAATTATTTTAACTGGCGTCTAGTACAATGCATTTTGATATAATAAGTAAACAAAGTGCTTTTCATGCAATGGTAACAAACATGTAAACTTAACTCCTGTGAGTTGTTAACTATTATAATTTTTACTTGATTACTCGGAACAGTTGAGTTTAACTTAATGAACAGGGACGAACTAACAGGATCAGTCACATAGTTTTAATAGAAAATCATGTGTGATATGCATAAAAAAACCACTCTAAGAGAATGGTTCAACCCCAAAAGCAGGCTACGTCCAATCTGGAGTTGCAAAAACGATGTCGTCATGTACCAATGGAGACATGGTAAAATAACTGCAGTCAGAGTATCCATTTCCATAATTATGAGCAAGACGTCAGTTATTTAAACGATTCGGGCCTGCTTTTCGAACTTACTTCGAAATCATTAAAAGAACCGTGAGAGTTCCCAATACACGCAGCGCAATATTAAGTCCATAAAGACACTAGGCTGCGCACACTGGATAGGGGGCGCACCTGCGTCCACTTCAACTCAAGGTTCACTGTAATCAGTGAATCTTGCTGCGGCCACCTTCAACTTGAACGGATTCCTGACTTCCTCGCTCGTCAAAAACTGGTTCAAATGGCTCTGAGCACTATGCGACTTAACTTCTGAGGTCATCAGTCGCCTAGAACTTAGAACTAATTAAACCTAACTAACCTAAGGACATCACACACATCGATGCCCGAGGCAGGATTCGAACCTGCGACCGTAGCGGTCGCTCGGCTCCAGACTGTAGCGCCTAGAGCCGCACGGCCACTCCGGCCGACGAAACGAAATGCACCTACTCAGTAACGAGCCACAGGGGACCTTGAAACATTTATACAAAAATACTCTGAAAATACCCTAAACAACGTCCGAAATTTCGTACGTGGAGTTCAAATTCATCTTTTATATTCAGTCATAAAAACAGCCAAGAGATGTCTTCACTAACTAAGCAGAGATTACGTGTACACGAGTCTAATTTACTATTTTACAAAGATAAAATAGTATTATTTCAAAGCCTTACGGATGACTTGAAATATAACTGACACAGTACAGTACACGTCAGAAAGTATTATCTTCCTCGTGTAGTTTGCAAACAACGGTATTTGCGGATGTTTTTCCCCGAACATGAGCACAGTGTAGCAGCAGTTCAGGAACACGGGGAGGCCCGCACTTGCAGATGCTGGGCAGTCCTCGCGAGCCCTTTGATTATTTCGTCGACCGTGCAGTAAATCAGGTAGGGTAGGGAAACCCGAGCGCGCCGCTTGATCTCACGTTACCCTCTCGAGCAAGCGGCCGCCTCTGCCCTATGAATCGATGCGGCGCGCGGGGCTGCGCTGCGCGGGTGCCCACCGTGCAGGCGCGGGAATTTCATTAGGAAGCGCCGAGCCGCGCTGAAACCTGAGGTCCGCTCTCTCTAGTAGCCGCTGTGTGTCTGTGGCCCCGGATGACCCGTGATACTCGACGTACATATATACTGCCGTCCGACCAGCACGCTAAATGCTACAGTGGCTTCTGTAAACTTAACACAAAATTCCCTTCCGCGAAACACGATGTGTAACAACGGAGAGAGAAGTTGCAGTGCAGCAAATTACTCATCAGCTGAACGACGGGCTAAAACAGTCAGCAGTCGCACCATCCACAAAAATCTCTTCGCTATGAAGTAACCATTCCACATGTGTACCTTTGCTCACAACATTTCACAGACGGTGAATAGCGCCTAGGAACTGCACGACTGAGTTGTAGAAGTTTGGAAAATGCTGTCTCGAACTGATCACTTGCGGTAAATAATGATACTCGCTAATGGGAAGATACGAGTATGTGGAAAACAACATAGTCTTTCATCCCACTTTCCAGGGGCCGTCGTTTTAACACGGCTTCGGTTACGGTAGCTCTCATCCCTCTTGCATGTTGACATGTGTTGGTACAGGTTTTCTTGAAGGGGCGGGCACAGATGCGGATAGTTGCACCATATATGGGCATGCATGTTTTTTTCGGAGAATTTCATTGATAAAATATTCTCTGGTTATCAGCCGAGTCGTAGCGTCGCTTTGTCGCAATGTTTACACGAGTTTCCTACTCCTGAACTTGGTCTGAAGATGACAAGTAAGGAACTCATGGCATCAACATGATGCCACAACATGGCTGATCAAGAACAAAATGATGATTTGTAGACGGATTCAACCATCGCCTTATTTAATACAACAATTTTCCTGAGAAATACTTTAAAAGAGAATAATTTTCTATTTCCAAGTGCCAAGAAAAACACTTGATTATAAATTACAGAGACCAGGACAAGTTGTTACAATTCATGATTTCTACATTTTGAAGAAGCAGTCATTGTAATCTCTTTTTCTGTCATTATGTCTCCTTGGCTATATTTTCGCAGAAATTTGAGGCAATAGGATTTGTCTTTTCTGAAAAAAAAACTGTTCTGACGGAGTAAATTTTTCTGACAACATGCCACGATTGTGGTTCGGTTTACATAGACATAAGGGTTGGTTCCCACGATTTCTTTTGATCAGAAAAAATTATTTATTCAACACAATATTAAGGAAATAAAAATCAAACAGTGATATTGAAAAGCGCTAATACGTATTTAAGACTTATTTGGAGGCTAAAATAGTAATTTAAATACATATTTAAGAGAAGTAATATGTTAGCCTAGTCGCTTTCGAGCGCACAGTCACAAGTTTCAAATGTTTAAACGTTAATTACCCTCGGGGTGCTAATTCATTTGTACTGTATTGTATAGCTCAAAGATAATAAAATGAAAAAAGCGAAATTTTTTAATGTTAATTGTTAGGCTAATGAGACACATCACATGACAGTAGGAATATGTAAAGAAAAACGTGCAGCAGTAGAATTTTTAGATTAATGCTCCGTGACGTAGGACCATGAGTTTATTAAATTGTAATGTAATAAGTGATTTGCGTATCAGTATTAATAATAATTGGATTCCTTAAAAAGAAAATCAGGCTGCATTTCGACTTCAGAAAATCGTAAATGTACATTCGACATCATGCTGATGATGTGCGATTATCACCTCATCATCAAAACGTCCACTTCCTATGATTTAATTAGGTGGAAAATGTAAACACAAAGTTCAGATAATATTAGTAGAAGGAATTGAACACTTTGTCAATAAATGAAAATATGGTTAAATTTATCCAGGATTATTATTAAGCTCAAATTACAAATGATAAGATATCCAGTACTTTTTCCTCACCATCTCCTTTTGAGAGAGCCAACGAGGAGCTAAAGACAAGTGATGATTCCAGATAAAAAGTACATCAATTTTTTGAGGACAACTGACGCTTGAAATTTTTACACAGCCATATATGCTAATGAGATTGTCTCAGAATAATGATTCTATCTTTGCGTTTAAATAACGGTACTTTACAGTTTACTTCTTACATTCTATACACTGGATCAAGTTTCCTTAGTTTTACAATTAGAAAATGGTTCAAGATGTTCTAAACAAAAATGTTGTCACACTCTTTTTCACTAACTGAGATATTCTACCATTCATCCTCTTATTGATTGCATTATTTTCAGTTGATTTTCTAAATAGACATATAATCAATTTTGTTACTTACTTTTCAGACAATTTTTCAAGCTTTCTTTTTTAAGCTGATGACTTAAAACTACTGTATCCCTTTTTTCGGAGTTATTTCTTTCCGTGTTTTTACTATGCCAGCCTTTGGTAAAGGTTTAATTACAATATGTTACTTGTGCTCATTGCTGACAGAATTTGCTGCACAACGACCATATGACATAGTTTTTATTTTATTTTTTGTGTGTTAAACCATAATGATCATTAGCAGATTGAAGAACCTTGAAGAATTTCCGCCACCAGTGAGCGATGCAGCCACCAAGAAATCCAACGTGGCTGGTGGCGAGAAATCAAAAAATGCAAGGTGACGTTGGTGGGAAATTTAAATGATGTAAAAAGTGTGTGGTGTGAAATTTAAGTATGAAGGCCAGCGAGGTTGGTAAATTAAAAAAGAAATGCAAAACGATGGAAAATTAAAAAAACCAAGATTTTGGAACTACAGCAGTTGCGCTTTCCCATTTGCCCGTTCTCCTCTCCCTCACCAGACAATCACAGCGAAGTTTTGAAATGCGGCAGCCACTCGGAATGTTGTGAAATACTCAGGCTTCATCTGAATTGGCATGAAGTTCAGAGAGATTCAGTAGCTAAAAAAAAATACATAACCTTCACTTAAATAGGCGCCAAGGTCAACGAATTGGGTTAAAAAAAGCTTTATGTTCAAACACAGGGCGTTTGAAAAAGAACTCCCTAGTTTTAAGTATAAATTTAATGGGGAAATTAATGAAAAATTACATCCACGAGTACATATCATTCCTTCAAGTTTTGTTTAATGTTAGTAGACTTCGACGTGGGATCCATTTTTTGCCCCGCACACGTCGAGACGATATTCCACTTCTCGCCACGTATTTACCAACATTTCAGGTATAACTGTCCCAACCGCTGCGACGATTCTCTGATCTTTTCAGCCGGCCGCGGTGGTCTCGCGGTTCTAGGCGCGCAGTCCGGAACCGTGCGACTGCTACGGTCGCAGGTTCGAATCCTGCCTCGGGCATGGATGTGTGTGATGTCCTTAGGTTAGTTAGGTTTAAGTAGTTCTAGGTTCTAGGGGACTGATGACCACAGCAGTTGAGTCCCATAGTGCTCAGAGCCATTTGAACCATTTTTGATCTTTTCACTGTACACAAAATTTTTAATGTGGCTCCAAAAGAAAAGGCCCAGTGGCGTTAAGTCTGGGGTTCGTGGTAGCCAAGGTATTGGGCCAACCCTGCCCATCCAACTTCCTGGAAAGCTAGCGTCAAGAGCCGCATGCACATGATTACTACCGCACGGGATAAGCCATGCGGTCCAAGGCGCTGCAGTCATGGACTGTGCGGCTGGTCCCGGCGGCGGTTCGAGTCCTCCCTCGGGCATGGGTGTGTGTGTTTGTCCTTAGGATAATTTAGGTTAAGTAGTGTCTCAGCTCACGGACTGATGACCTTAGCACGACTTCACACACACACACACATGATTACTGTAATGAGGTGGGGCGACATCTTGTTTGAAAAACACAAGTCCCTTTTTCGCCTCAGTATCGTCAATTTGGGGAAAGACGTGTTCTGCCAACATGTCACAGTAAACGTTCCCCTTTATTGTTTTATCTGTAGGAATGAAAGTACGAATCACACGATCTTCCCTTAAACCGCATCAGGCATTAACGTTGATGCTGAATAACTTCATGTGGATGTTGTACACCCCAAATTCTGCATTTATGACGACTATCTGTTCCACTGACATGAAATGTAGCCTCATCAGAAAAGAGAATCTTTTTTTAAAAAAAAATGCATCATCATCGATTCTGTGTAGAAAGTCAACAGTAAAGTAATACCTTTTGATTTTGTCAGTAAGTTTTATTTCATGTAACAGTCGCAATTTAAAGACGCGGTACTCAAGTCTTTTACGCACATCATCATGCGCAGTACCTTTAAACACTCCTAATTGTAAATTAGTCTGGCCAATGACTTCTTTAGGCTCCGAACACACGAAACACCGATCTGTTCAGCAACGTCTTCAGAAGTTCTCGGTCTACCTCGTGAGTTTCCTTTTAAAACACTACCTGTTTTCTTGAAAGACTTTATCCAATTACAGATAATTTTTGCTGTAGGTGTTTCACCACCATACTGACGTCTAAAATTACGTTGCACTGTTACAATTGACTCAGTTTTCACAAGCCAAATAAAACACTAAGACTTCTGTTGCCGAGTACAGATTGTTACTGAGTTGTTCTGCACTGCACGCACGCCTGGACTGAACTGAGGGAACAGCGCTGCAGCGGTGCCAAACTTGGTAGTTGATGAATCAAACACCACGAACTAGAATAGTGTATGTCACTTTGTACAGATACTAGAAAACATTAAAACTAGGGAGTTCTTTTCCAGACTCACTGTACATTTACTTCTGCTTGTGTACATACACACGCACACACACACATACTGTTGAGCAAGGACAATGATCGTCAGTTGACTGGATAATACTGAGTGGGACAATGGTAGTCAGTTCACAGGGAGTGCCAACGATGATGACGGCGACTCTGATGGTGCGAGTTTTTCAGTTTTTATCGCACGCCATCATGCAGAGTCAGAAGCAAAAAAATGTTATTAGTAAGCATTAGGCAGCAAGTTATATCTTTTTGAAGCAGCACCATATTTCTTACAAACCACATTCACAAGGAACATGACCTTAGAGAAATGTAAGCTCTGAGGCACATGCATAATCAAGGAAACTCAATGTCAGATGTGGATGTTGAATTTCTGCAGCAGTGAACAAATATGCGTACTCGAGGTACTCTGGATCTCCGTGCTGTGCCTAACCACAGTTTTTCGGTAACATTCTTTTTCGCTCTTTAAGTTGCGCATAATAATCCAAGTCAGGCGCGTCCCAGTCACCTCAACATTCTTCAGCCTCCGCTGCAATAACGTAGGATGACACTGCAGTCTGTTATGCAGACGTAATACTGGTTTTAGAATTCGGCCTATATTTTCAGTTCTCCTACGAAATCGAATACAATCTCTTGCCATCTGTCTCCAAAATTCAGTACGTGCTGCGAAATCTCACGCTATGATTACGTGAACTGTTGCCAAATCTCAGAAACATGTGTTTGCGGACTTTTTCAATCAATACAATGTTCTCATACGCAAGTTCTTATTTTGCAATTCAGTCTTTCACTATGTTGTCCTGTGACTTATTGACTGCCGCTTCCGATTGGTTAGTGTTACAGTAAAACTGTAACAAATAATACTAATGTAGGGCGTGTATGTTCAGCTTTTCCTTTTATGACAACTTGAACTCGGCCGTGGGCGCAACCCATCGCTTTCATTTAATGCACTCTTAACTAGGGGCCTATTTTTATAAGCTCTTTGAATTTCCTTCGCACGGGTTCCCGGGTTCGATTCCCGGCGGGGTCAGGGATTTTCTCTGCCTCGTGATGGCTGGGTGTTGTGTGTTGTCCTTAGGTTAGTTAGGTTTAAGTAGTTCTAAGTTCTAGGGGACTGATGACCATAGATGTTAAGTCCCATAGTGCTCAGAGCCATTTGAACAATTTTTTTTAATTTCCTTAAAATATATTGTTGCATAAAAAGAAAAATGCACACTTCTTTTTATATCTCGGTTAATACAAGGATTAAATGGATTGGACAGGCAGCAAAATTATGTACGCTTTACCAACTATCGTTCCCTAAAAACTTGTTTCGATAATAATCTTTAATGGCTCGCGAAATAAAAGGGGTGGAAATTTTAGGGTTTCATCCTTTATATGTCTCATAACGTAGTGAGGAGGAACCCATAGAGTATCAACATACACGCACTGTAAAGACATGCGAAACGGTGGAGGGAGTGAGAAACTCCTTTCAACCTTTCACTTTCATTTCAGCTTTCTCTATGGCGATTGGCTGTTGAAAACCATCGGAATTTCATTCACACAGACCGTTTAAAAAACGGAGAGGACTCGAATTTCATTCACACAGACAATTTAAAAAAAGGAACGGGATTAAATATTATTCACACACATCGTTTAAAAAACGGGTCAGATTGGAATCTCGTTCACACAAACCGTTTAAAAAAAGGAACGTGTTGGGACGCCTTTCCCTTATCAGACTGACCCAAGAATCCGACAAATCTGGACCGGAAAACACAACACCCCAACAGTATCTACTTACCTTTGAAAAGTGGTCTCTAGAAACGTCTTCCGAACTTAGGAACAGTAGAGAGAAGGAAATCTCGCCTGTGGACTACTTCCCCCAGCTAGCCGTTATCCCTACAACACAGGTAACACAGTATTGCCATGGAATAATAACACAGCATCATTTGTCGTACATCCCTAGCTGGAAAAGTCTGACTTCGAAAAAGTCTCTTTCGGAAATTGGTAAGAAAGCGGCGATTTCAACAAAAGCCGAACACTAAGAACCTTTCAAGAGGAAGTGCGACCGACTCGAAAACATAGTGAGTTCTGAGAAACTCTTGAAATAACTAAACATTACGCTCTTTTATAGTAAGTTCCGAGTAACTCATTAAATGTTTCAACATTTTTCCCTATCAGTTTGTCAGTGCTTTTTTTACAGATCAATTGAATTTTCCAGGTGCACCTGCTCTATCAGTAATCCTATACTTCTTCAATGTCATGCCAGCTGTTAAAGAAATCTTCTCGTAACACATTTTGGCAACTAAATTTCGCTGACATCAAGAACAATCCTCCGAGAGTTGGAAATCTTAACCTGATCAGATAAGAGCTGAAGATAAATGAAGCATTCTCAGCACTCTCAGGAACTTACTCCAGGATACCGCACGCACGAGCGCGCGCGAACTCACACACACACACACACACACACACACACACACACACCGAGATCTGGATCACGCTCTCAAAGCCAACCTCACTTTATGTGCATAATTTCGTTCTACGAGGCACACAGTCTTATTGCATTTCCACTGCCAATTTCTCTCGGAAAGATGTGATACATCTTACGATGTTATTCTTTTATCTTCTAATTAAATTGCCTGCCTGTGTAGCATCGTATCATTCATGCAACTGGATACGTGATCTGACAGAAAGGTCACAGTTGGTAGTAGCTGTCGGAAAGTCATCTAGTCCAGCTGAAGCTATATCTGGAAGGTTCTTCAAGGTAACATTATAGTTAATGTAGCACTTGAGAAGGTGACTAGGGAAGCAGGCCTACAGACCAGGGGCACCATCGTTTACAAATCAGTGCAGATTTTAGCATATGCAGATGACGTGGACATCATAGCACGGACAGTACCAGCACTGAAAGAAGCTTTTACAGCCTTAAGTCAAACAATTAAGAAAATGTGTCTTATTATAAATGAAGATAAATCTAAATACATAGCCTGTGGGAAAGCATATCAACCCAATATGCCATCAACTTTCAGTGTGAATGGATACACATTTGAAAGAACTGATACCTTCAAGTATCTTGGTTCCACAGGCACTTGCTTTAATGACATCTCAACTGAAATTAAGATTGGGCTGATATCAGCAAATGAGGCATATTTCGCCTTGAGTAATTTATTCTGGCCAAGACTCTTAAACCGTCCAACAAAATTCACTATTTATAAAATATTTGTTAGATCAGTTCTCACTTATGCTTCGGAATCATGGCCCTTGAAAGAAACCGATGCCAGACTACTCGACGGATTTGAGAGGAAAGCTTTGAGGAGAATAATTGGCCTTGTGTATGAGAGAGAACAGTGGAGGAAGAGGTACAATGCAGAATTTTACACTATATATGCCGATGCTCCTGTTACAAAAATCTTACGATCAGGAAGGATAAGATGGGCAGGTCATGTGACAAGAAAGGAGTAGTCTGTGGTGAAAAAGAAGATTTTCTTTGGTAATCCAGGAGGACCCTGCTGTTCTTAATCTATATAATTCATTGAAGGGAAAGGTCTTGTCAGAAATTTCAATCATTAACGCCCAATCTTCTCTGAATGGGAAATCATTTTGTTGACTCTCACATAAAATGCGTAAATGACTCAAGAAATCAGAGCTCGAATGGAAAGATTTTATAGCTAAGCACGGAAAACAATTCTGACATTAGTACTGCCGATAGAGTAACTAAAGACCTGGACTATTTGGTGAGACACACTCAGCAAGAAGTGTGGACCGCAAAAACCAAAGACCTGCTGACCTACAAGCACGCCCGACGTACGCTATGAACCGAATTTCTGAACTGTGCTTACATTATGCACTGTAATACGGTGGCGAATGATGTTTCTTTCACTATAAAATCGTAATTACTGCCCGCCAAAGTAGTTTTGAGGAGACGAAGTGCCACCTGTTTTCTGTTGCTTGAAATTTGGAAGCAAGTGAGTGAGAAGTGTATGACTTGCCGTACGATTGTTATTTCCGGGGTGTGGTGTGAGGGTTGTTGCAGTTTCTTTCATGTGGGCGACTGTAGCGGCGTGGGAATTCGGGAAATAAACAAGGTTCATTGGTAGTGTAGGATTTTCTGTAGAGATAGGAAGATAGTGGAACAGGAGGAGAAGATTGCTGCCGTTTAGGCAGAACTAGATAACGTGAAACAAGAACTGGAAAGGTTAAGGGGGGAGAAGGGAAAAGAGTGGTAGGAAGTGACAACAGGTTCAAAAATGGTTCAAATGGCTCTGAGCACTATGGGACTTAACTTCTGAGATCATCAGTCCCCTAGAACTTAGAACTACTTAAACCTAACCTAAGGACATCACACACATCCATGCCCGAGGCAGGATTCGAACCTGCGACCGTAGCGGTCACGCGGTTCCATATTGTAGCGCCTAGAACCGGCTGACAACAGGTTATAGAAGAAATAGGAATAGGACGTTCTCAGACAGTGTGGTTTTGAATGTGGAAAACAGGTTTCATATGTTGTCACAGTTGGAAACTGATGAGCCACAAATAGATGTAGGAATAGACAGGACGCAACAAACTTTCAAAAAGTGTTTGAAAAGTAAGAAGTCAGAAAAAGCTGTGAAGAAGAAAGTTTTGTTGTTAGGTAGTTCACATGGTAGAGGTGTTGGCCAACTGTTTCTGGATGAACTAGGGTCATGTTACCAGGTCACGAGCTTTTTTTAATCGTTGTGCAAGTCTGGGTCAGGTGACAGACGATGTCGGTTCACTTTGTAAAGACTTCACAAAGGAAGACACCTTGGTAATAGTGGGTGGACCGGGTAACAGCCTTCTTAGAGAGGAACCCTAATTTTCAATTGAGAGTGACCTGGTAATGATAGCTTCAGCAACGAGACATACTGGTGTTAGACTTGTGTCTGTTCTGAGGCGCCATGACCGGCCTCATTTAAACCCTTCTGTTAGGAGAGTTAACTTAGAGGCGGAACGGTTGTTTGGATCAGATATGGGGTCTCATATCGGTGTTGTTCCTGTTGACTCTATCAGAAGGAGGGACTGTACTAGGCGCGGCCTTCCCCTCAGCAGGAAACGGAAGGGAAAACTGTTTGGGCTAATAGCAAATAACTGAAGGAGAGAGGGCACTGTCACAAGTGGTAAAGTACCAGTGGTTACAAGTGACAGATCAGCAGTTTTTTTAGGGTAGGCAGGGCATAAACAAAAGATGTTCAGAGACACGCTGAAAATGACATTCACATTGATAAAACAGGCAGCCAGAAAGCAAATTTTAATGTACACAATTCCTGCAGACAGCCTCTGATTGAAACTAAGGACACTCAAAAATTGGCAGGAAAATGAGGTTCATCCAGTTGTAATTCAGCCAGTGAGCAAAATCAGTTATCACTATTGTATCAGAATATCCGAGGACTAAGGGGTAAGCTTAATGAGTTGCTTATTTGTGTTGAAGAATTAGAGTTGAGCAAACCAGTTGATATAATCTGTCTCTTTGAACATCATGAGACCACTGGTATAGATATGTTAAATGTTACAGGATTCAAGTTAGCTTCTTATTTGTGTAGAGAAAATATGGAGAAAGGAACAGTTGCCATATTTGTCAGAAACTGTTTTGATTTCAAGAATACCGACATTAATAAATTTTGCTCGGAGGTGCTCTTAGAAGCTTGTGCAACAGAAGTAGCACTTCATAATAAGTCCTTTACAATAGCAGGTACATACAGATCACCTTCAGGAAATTTTAACCTCTTCATAAAAAATCTAGAAGCTCTGCTGTCCCATCTCATAGTAACAAAACAAGGAAAAAGTGGTTGCTGGGGATTTTAATGTGGATTTATTGAAAAGCTCTGTCAGTGAACAATTGTTGCAGTCAGTAACACTATCATTCAGTTTAGTCCCTACTGTGAACTTTGCTGCTAAAGTAAATACTCTGAGATTGCTATTGATAATATCTGTGTAGACATATCTAGGGAAAAGAGTCATATCAGAAAACCAATAGTAAATGGGCTTTCTGATCATGACATGCAGCATTTTGTGTTAAATGTTGAAACTTGTCAGAATAAAAAATCTATTAAATCCGAGCACAGGAGGGTAATAAATAATTTAAAAATGTAGAAATTCAGGAAATTGCTCGAAAACACGAACTGGATACATGTTTACAATACGTCTTACTCAAATGGAAAATACAAAGCGTTCATCAATAAAGTTGCCTTCACTTTTGAAAATTGTTTTCCTCTAAAAGTAACTCAAATCACACAGAAGTCAAAAAAATAAACTGTGTATTACACAATGAATAAAGATACCATGCAGGACAAAAAGGAGACTTTATGGCCGGCTGTGGTGGCCGAGCAGTTCTAGGCTCTACAATCTGGAACCGCGCGACCGCTACGGTCGCAAGTTCGTATCCTGCCTCGGGCATGGATGTGTGGGATGTCCTTAGGTTTGTTAGGTTTAAGTAGTTCTAGGTTCTAGGCGATTGATGACGTCAGATGTTAAGTCCCATAATGCTCAGAGCCATTTGAACCATTTGGGACTGTATGTACTATCTAGGAACAGCTTTGATGTTAGAATTGTAAGGTATTACAAAGAATACTGCAAAATACTGAAGTAAGTACTCCAGAAATCGAAGCAGCTTTGTTATGAGAAAAAGATAATTACATCAGGCAACTAAATAAAAACTGTATGGGAAATTGTGAAGACCGATACAGGTGGGGCTAAACAGAAAGATAGCTCTAAAAATAAATGAGACTTTGGTAACTAGTACATGTAGTGCTGCAAACCTCTTAAACAAGTACTTCATTTCCGTTACTGACAGCTTGGGGTTGTCAGGTTCAGTGAACAACACAATGGAGTATCAGAGACCAGTCTTTAAAAATAACTTCACTAAAATGGAAATGACACTCACGTCTCCCAGATAAGTAGCATCCATCATAAAATCCTTAAAACTGAAGTATTCCAGTGGGTATGATAACATATCGACAAAGTTAATCAAAGTGTGCTCATGCGAGTTGAGTTCTATCTTAAGTTAGTTGTGTAATCAATCTCTTATCAGCAGAACATTTCCAAACTGGCTAAAATATGCTGAAGTTAAGCCTCTTTACAAGAAAGGGATAAAGAGATCCCATGAAGCTATCGACCAATTTCACTTTTGCTGGCTTTCTCAAAAATATTTGAAAAGGTTGTGTTCAAGTGTCTCCTTCAGCATGTGACTGCAAATCGTACATTGTCCAAGTCACAGCTTGGGTTCTGATATAGAGAAAGCTGATATAGAGAAAGTTGTTTACACTTACAGTCAGAATGTACTTACTTCATTAGATAATAAATTATGGGCTACTGGCATTTTCTGTGACTGTCAAAAGCCTTTGACTGTGCGAACCACAGCATTCTCTTTAGTAAATTAGAATATTATGGTGTCACCAGCAATGTTGCGAAATGGTTTGAGTCTTATCTGTCTAACAGGAAACAAAGGGTGTCGTTGCAAAATACCTGTGCAGTAAGCAGTCAGTCTTCATCTGACTGGGAATTAATTACATGTGATGTTCCTCAAGGTTCCATCTTGGGTCTAATGCTTTTTCTTGTGTACATCAATGACCTCTCATCTGTTACATTGCCAGGTGCTAAGTTTGTTTTGTTTGCAGATGATACAAACATTGCAGTAAGAAGAAATTCAAGTGCAGATTTATAAATAGCTGCTAATCAAATTTTCACTCACATTAACAAGTGGTTTAAAGCTAATTCATTGTCAGTAAACTTTGAGAAGACCCACTGTATGCAGTTCAGAACTTGTAAGAGATTTCCCTCCAGCATGAGTATAGCATATGAAGACATGCAGATCGAACAGTTTGACAGTGTTAAATTTCTGGGATTACAAAAAAGGTTCAAATGGCTCTGAGCACTATGGGACTTAACTTCTGAGGTCATCAGTCCCCTAGAACTTAGAACTACTTAAACCTAACTAACCTAAGGACATCACACACATCCATGCCCGAGGCAGGATTCGAACTGTAGCGCCTAGAATCGCTCAGCCACTACGACCGGCTTTGGTATTACAACTTGATATATAATTCAGTTGGGAAAGGCATACCACAGCAGAATTGCTTAAGCGCCTAAACAAGTCTGTATTTACCGTGAGAATGGTGTCAGATGTAAGAGACATAAATATAAAAAACTTGCGTACTTTGTTTTGTTTCATTCTACACTCATGCTCATAAATTAAGGATAATTGCAGAGTGTGGTGCCAAAACTGGAGCTAATAGCATAGGAACATGGGGAGCACACATGACACAGATCTGTATGTCTACGGTATTGGTGATAAGTTGAGAAAACCATACCGAAACACATGTGCTACAAAACGCCCCTGTTTCCTGAGCATGTACCCCGATATCAGTATGGGATATGAACATCATGCACACGTACACAGGCCGCACAACGGGTACCTGCAGTACTCCGTGGCAGTCTGCGAGCACTGATGGTGAGCTATCGGTCTTCTTGTGGTGTTGTACACTGTGGACATCACGTACTGTACCGCCTGCACACGTGTACTGTCTGCTGGAATCGTGTCCATAATCTTGAGATCACACTTCGTGGCACACGGAGGGCCCGTTCTACGACCTGCTGTGTTTGACCAGCTCCCAGTCGCCCTAGTATCCTAACCCTCATAACGCCATGAATATGTGTTCTCTGAGTCATTTTCAACACACAGTCACCATTAGCACGTCTGTAAAATTCTGCACACTTACTCGCTGCACCATACTCTGACATGTACCAACACACCTCTGCGTATGTGGTCTGCTGCCAGCACCACCGTGCGACGACCGTAGGTCAAATGCCGTGCATGATCATACCCTTGAGGTGATTTAAACCCGCAAACCGCCTACCAGAGCGTTCTTTCACCACGAGTGTATTATGTCATATGGGATCCTATTCTGGGGCGACTCCTCAAACCGAGACAAAGCTTTTAGGGTGCAAAAGCGTGAGATAAGAATCTTTTGTCTGTTAAATTCAAAAACATCTTATAGAAATCTGTTCAAGGAACTTTGTATTCTAATCACTGCTTCTCAGTATATTTATTTCTTACTGAAATTTGTTGCAAGTAATACATCTCTCCAACCAATAGCTCAATACACAGTATCAATACTAATAATAAGAACAATCTACATAAAGGCCTGAAATCAATTAACTTGGTACAAAAAGGGGTCCAATATTCAGAACTACACATTTTCAATAAATTACAGCAACAATTAAAAACTTGGTTTCAGATAAGGCACGGTTTAAACAGAGTTTGAAAGACTTTTTGATAGGCAATTCCTTCTACTCCATAGATGAATATTTTAACAGAAACTGTTAAGCCAGGTTAAGTAAAAGTATCTGTTAGATTTCAGTTTTAACAACTCTTGGTCACAACAGTCAAGAGTAGGTATTTTGTGTATGATAAATTTATTAATAGTGCGTAACTGTCAGTCTGACAGTGTGTTAAATCTGTAATTATTACCTGTTGCAGTGTACTGCATTCTATTAACCTATATCGACTATCTCCTGACGAATGATCCGGGTAGTAAGTATTATATTTAAATGTTTTATGTTTTCATTTTACACTTTCTGGCATGTTCCACACCCACGTAAATGATCTCTTTTTTGGGTCTGTGGAAAGAAAACTGAATCTAATCTAATGCAATCCAATCTAAAGAATATGATGCCAGCGCAGAAGTGGAGATGACGCGTGTCTTGAATGTGGAAGCGTAATACGAATTACATGTCAACAAGACAGAACTTATCGCGTCTGAAAACTGATGGGAACTTGCTGTTTAACCCAACATAAGAAATTCCGAGGATGCGCACAGACACGCTCTTTCCCTGCTGTTTCAGCATAATATTTCGGAACTTTTCGAAAGTGTTCAGAACTATTCTTCTGGAAGGTGTGGTTATAAAAGCAGAGCTTCCACTTGAGGAAGGCACTGAAGTCGTATCATGGCACCTGTCAACATCATTCAACGAAATTTTCACGGATTTGTGCACATCCAAAAAATATCTGTCTGGCAAATTCGTATCACTATAACAATCTTACATCTTTAACCTTCTGATTACTAGCTGAAACTATTACATGATTGGCTGGAGAAGGCGAGGGGAAGGGGAAATGGGAAACTGAAAGTTTAAAATGCAGAATTGGGCTAGTTCTGTCACCCTGAATTTTTAAATTCCCTTTACTATTCATTTCCTGGCATCACCATTCTGCATTTTTGTGTATCACACCACCAGCATCCTGTATGTCCCCTCCATAACACCAACCCGCAATTTTGAATTTTCTGTCATCCGCTATCTTGGAAACTTGAAGTGTATGCTAAACGGTGGGTAGATATACTGCTATAGTCGTGTCAAATTGACACTAGCCATGGAAGGCTGCGCAATGAGACCACATTGAAACGTCCTGACATATTAAAATTACATGACGAGCCAGACCTCAAAACCTAGACTCTTGTCTCTGTGGGCACTGATCCTATCGACTGAGGTATCCTGGCACTGTTCACGATCCGGCTTCCAAATTGGAATTTTGTCGGTGCCTCTCTCCCAGTCAGCAAGAGTCTCCAACGCAGTTTTTTGGCTTAACATTCCTTGGAGAAAGGGCAGAATGGCTTTGCACAATGTAGGTTTTGCTTACACACTGAATATTTCACTTTGCAGCGCGAAATGTGGAGTAAGTACCTCTGAAAGTTTCCAACACATTATATCACTGTACCAGACCCGGAACACTAATGAAGGTTTAATATGGTAGAAAGTTTCAGTAGTGTGTAGCCTCTGTTGCACAGTAAAATGTTCAATTTGGAAGCAAATACAGCGCTAACAGAAATATTCAATTCATTAGCAACATCATAAAGTTGAATACAACGTTATTTCAGAATCATGCCTCAAAAAGGAAATAAATGTCATTTTTTATACATGTGCTTCACGTGTCACGTCGGAGGTAACCATTTGTGTTGTCACTACAGGTTTCTGTTTGTGAAATCTGCACATTTCTCTGTGACACGACATTGAATGGTATATCTCAACAATCTGTTGATGTTTTTCTGTTAGTGAAGTGTCATTAGGACACAGAATCCTGGCAACATCGTAGTTTTATGATTCATAACATTTCCGTCAGCGTAGATATTTCCTAAACTGATGAGGGAGAAACGCCCCAAAAGTGCCATTTGGGGGCTGTTTAATGATAACGTTGTATTCTCGTGCAGTTCTAGCGAGCTTGTTGTCGTATCATGAGATGCTTACTCGCAGTACGATGAGGCCGTTATTATTCAGTGTATGTCTGACTTGTCAAATTTCACTCTCGGCCGCTAGCAATGTAAAAGACATAGAAAAGAAAAAAATTAAATTTTAGCTACACTAGCATGTCTTAGACTGCGCATTCGAACAATTCTCTCGGTCATTAAGTGTTTATTGCTCCAATAATTACTTGAAGAACATATATAATAGGAAATTGCTTGGGACGACACTTCAGTTGTGAGATTGAGGTTGCAAATCACCCTATACGCTACTTCCATTAAGTGTTTTAGATTTTATCTAGAGCGAACACCCACTAAAGTTGCAACTGATGTTAAATATCAGAGCGTGTTCAATAACTGTAAGAATAAAATGAAGCAACCCATCGTATTCGGGAGAGCCAGTTTGTACAACTGAGTTTTTTTGGTAAGTACCTTGTACAATCTTTCTGTTGCACTGTCAGTTACTATTAAATGTGGCGCATATTGTAAATTTTTACCAATATTATGTAGAAATTGGTACATTTCTCAATGTTTCATGCCAGTTTCGTTCTTCTATTCTCAAGTGTAATACAAGATTCTGTTCTTGCTTTAAATAAACACATTAAAAAAAAGGTTTCGCATCACCCCGGCTCTCAGAAGTCCTGAAGTTAGACGTTGACTGTGGATATTGCATCACAGACACAGTCCCTTTGACTGTTCAGAGATGTCACTAAAACCGACCAAAGATGTAAACCACCATGTATGAGCAGCGCCTCTCAGACGGAGGGGGTCCGACAGACGATCAGTGCCAGTCATTCCACCAGGAGGGAGGTACACGGCTCGTGTTGTCTGTAGTTCAACGATGCCTAAACGGTCAATACCGCGGTTCGATCGCGTCCGCATTGTTGCTTTGTGCCAGGAAGAGCTGCCAACAAGGGAAACGTCCAGGTGGCTCGGGGTGAACCAAAGCGATGTTGTTCGGACATGGAGGAGATACAAAGAGACAGGATCTGACGATAACACGCCTCGCTCGGGCCGCTCACTGGCTGCTACTGCAGTGCATGAGCGCTACCTACGGATTATGGCTCGGAGGAATCCTGACAGCAACGCTACCATGTTGAATAATGCTTTATGTGCAGCCACAGAACGTCGTGTTACAACTCAAAATGTGCGCAATAGGCTGCATAATGCACAACTTCACTCCTGGCGTCTATGGCGAGGTCTATCTTTGCAACCACGACACCATGCAGCGCGTTACAGATGGGCCCAACAACATGCCAAATGGATCACTCAGGAACGGAATCACGTTGTCTTCACCAGACAATAGTCGGAGACGTATTTGGAGGCAACCCGGTCACGTTGAACGCCTTAGACACTGTCCAGCAAACGCAGCAAGGTGGAGATTCTCTGCTGTTTTGGGGTGGCATTATGTGGGGCCGACGTTCGCAGCTGGTGGTCATGTAAGGCGCCGTAACGGCTGTACGATACGTGAATACCATCCTCCGACGGATAGTGCAAGCATATCTGCAGCCTATTGGCGAGGCATTCGTCTTCAAGGACGAAAACTCACGCCCCCATCGTGCACATCTTGTGAATGACTTCCTTCAGGATACCGACATTGCTCGACTGGAGTGGCCAGAATGTTTTCCAGACATGAACCCTCTCGTACATGACTGGGATAGATTGAAAAGGGCTGTTTATGGACGACGTGACCCACCAAAATCTCTGAGGGATATACGTCGAATCGCCGTTGAAGAGTGGGACAATCTGGACCAACAGTGCCTTGATGAACTTGTGGATAATATGCCACTACTAATATGGGCATGAATCAATGCAAGAGGACGTGATACTGGGTACTAGAGGTGCCGCCGGTCAGTACCGCAGTCTGGACCACCACATCTGAAGGTCTCGCTGTATGGTAGTACAACATGCAATGAGTGGTTTTTATGAGCAATAAAAAGGACTGAAATGATGTTTATGTTGATATCTCTTCCAATTTCCAGTACAGATTATGGAACTCTCGAAACCGAGGTGATGCAAAACTTTTTTGATGTGTATAAGTAGAATACTCTGGCTCATATTACTGCGAAAACTCATTGTGATTAACGTGCCTATACTTTTCACAACTATTTTCCGACACCACTCCCAGTATCTTCCTCTGCATTCCTTTACAGTAGACAGTTGATGGAGTACTGTCTATCTCAGGAGCAATGTCTTCCGCATATTTGCCTGGAAATCACTTTCTTCTTACTTCTCTCCATTTTGACGACATAACTGTCTGTTGAAACATTCCATCTCCCGTTTCTTAACAGTCTCTACTCACCTCATTTCGCCGGCCGCGGTGGTCTCGCGGTTCTAGGCGCGGAGTCCGGAACCGTGCGACTGCTACGGTCGCAGGTTCGAATCCTGCCTCGGGCATGGATGTGTGTGATGTCATTAGGTTAGTTAGGTTTAAGTAGTTCTAAGTTCTAGGGG
Source organism: Schistocerca gregaria (assembly GCF_023897955.1). Lineage (NCBI taxonomy): Eukaryota > Metazoa > Arthropoda > Insecta > Orthoptera > Acrididae > Schistocerca > Schistocerca gregaria. The sequence continues at coordinate 786,942,003 of NC_064920.1, read as the reverse complement.
ACTAATGACCACAGCAGTTGAGTCCCATAGTGCTCAGAGCCATTGTTTTTCACCTCATTTCAAATAGTCTTCTGGTGCGCTGTGTAGCCGCGCGGCCAGGGGCGCCTTGCCACAGCTCGCCCGGTTACCTCCGTCGGAGTTTTGGCTCCTCACTCGGGCATGGATGTGTATGTTGTCCTTAGCGTAAGCTAGTTTATGTTAAATTAAGTAATGTGTAAGCCTAGGGACCGATGACCTCAGCAGTTTGCCGGCCGGTGTGGCCGAGCGGTTCTTGGCGCTACAGTCTGGAACCGCACGACCGCTGCCTTGGGCATGGATGTGTGTGATGTCCTTAGGTTAGTTAGGTTTAAGTAGTTCTAAGTTCTAGGGGACTAACGACCTCAGAAGTTAAGTCCCATAGTGCTCAGTGCCATTTGAACCTTTTTTTCTTTTCTCTTTTTTTTTCTGAAATGTCTCCTATGGATTTTGCTAGACGTGAATATATTCCTACTTTTCTTTACATTCATATTTACAGTAATATTCAGTATTGCAGTAGTGGCCTTGTGTTAACTGGTTCACTAGCTGAGTCGAAAAATGAGGCTGTAAAATGTGTTCATATTCTTCTGCATTTAATGCTTGCTTAAAAGCAATAAGGAGACCGCATCCTAACCTCTAAGAATACCCCCATAACATAACACCACCTCCCAGTACACCAGATTTCGCATTACATCTGACGGCAGGTAACGTTCTCTACGCATTCGCCAAATCCAGATCCTTCTGTCTCATCGCCACTTGGTACAGCGTGGTTTATCACTCCAAATCATTCATTTGCAGTCACCTCCTATCCAGTGAGAACGGTCTTTACACCACATCAAGGGTCGTTTAGCACTGACTACAGAAATTTGTGGGGTTATTAGTAGCTGCTCGACCATGTAGTCCGTTCTTTGTAACTATCTACGTACAGTGACTGTGCTAGCTGGATTGCTGGCAGTACTTTGGAGCTCACGAGTAATTGTTTCTCAAAATGATTCAAATGGCTCTGAGCACTATGGGACTTAACATCTGAGGTCATCAGTACCCTAGAACTTAGAACTACTTAAACCTAACTAACCTAAGGACATCACACACATCCATGCCCTAGACAGGATTCGAACCTGCGACCGTAGAGGTCGCGCGGTTTCAGACTGTAGCGCCTAGAACCGCTCGGCTACTCCGGCCGGCCCGGTGATTGCATACCATTTTTTAGTACTACCCTCTGCAATTCTCGATGATCCCCGTCCGTCAGTACGTGAGGTCTGCCTTGTCTTGGTTTAGCTATGCTTGCTTCTCCGTGTTCCCAATTCACGACCAAATCACCAACAGTCGACTTGGGCAGCATTAGACAGATCGAAATGTCACTGGCGGATTTGTTACTCAGGTAGCATCCAACGACTTGTCCACGTTGGAGGTCACTGAGTTCTTCTGACAGTCCCATTCTGCTGTTACTGATTTTCTACCGAAAACCCAGTACTCTCCGATTCCTTTGAAACTGGCGAGTCCGCCTCTAGTGAAAAATTTGGAAATTTGTGGTAAGTTCCTATGGGACCAAATTTCTGAGGTCATCGGTTCCTACGTTTACACATTACTTAATCTAACTTACGCTAAGGACAACACACACACTCGTGCCCGAGGGAGGACTCGAACCTCAGACTGGGGAGGAGCCGCGGGAACCGCGGCAAGGCGCCTAAGACCGCACGCTACCCCGCTCAGCCGCCCCTAGTGAAATCTAGTGGTCAGTTTCCCATTATACAGGGGTGTCAGGATATTTTTATCAGGAAGTGTAAGTGTCCGCCTCCGTAGCTGAGTGATGAGCGTAAATGGCTGCCATACGGAGGACGCGGGTTCGATTTCCAGAACTGTTAGAGATTTTATCTCTGGTGGTAAGGCTGGTAAGGGGTGAACTTAGCCTCGTGTGGCCTACTGAAGAGCTGCTAGAATGAGAAGTAGCGGCTCAAAAGTCCGGTAACTCGGTAACACGTGCCGCTTTCTGACAGGTCAATAAGAAAAGTTCGTGTCCAGCACTGACAATGATGAGCATAATAGACAAAGTTCAAAAGTATCGTACAATACGCTTTACACGATTACGTGCCGAGAAAAACCGTGTGGTACGGAAAAGGCCCACGGTGGTTCGACAACCGTGTTAAAATTCTGCTACGAAAGCAAGGAGAACTTCACTACGAATTTAAACGTAGCCGAAGCTTCACAGACAAACAAAAATTAAACGATGTGAAGAGTAGGATAAGAAGGACTATGCATAAAGCGTTCAACTAATTCGGAACCCAAATTCTGTCTACCTACTTGACGGAAAGTCTCACGTTAAATCAGTAAAGGGACCAAAGCCACCTGTCCAGCCACTGTGTGACCATGGTGGTAGTGAAACAGGATGAGACAGAATAGGTCCAAACATCTTTCTCCAAAAGTGTTCCAAAGAAGAAGCTCACACTGTAGTTCCTCCATTATATAGCAGAATTATTGATGAAATGACTGATATCACAATAAGTGACCCTGGGATAGACAAGCAAATGAAATTACTCAGCAGAGGAAAGGCTACTGGACCCGACGGGATGCCAGTGCTATTCGATACAGAGTATGTGAACGAATTGGCCCCTCTTCTAACAGCAGCCTCTCTAGGGGAGTGAATCGTTACTAGTGATCAGAAAAAAGCACAACTCATTCCCATTTCCAAGAAGGGTCGTCGAACAGACGCGCAAAACTATAAGCCTACAACCCTGACGCCAGTCTATGGTAGAATTTTGGAAAATGTTGTATTCTCACATATTCTAACATTTCTGGAGATCGAAAACCTGTGTAGGAATCAACATGGGTTCTAAAAATAACTATCGTGTGAAACCCAGCTCGCTCTGTTCGTCCACGAGACCGAAAAAGTGGTAGATGCCATGTAATTCTACTTCCCGAAGGCGTTCGGTACTGTTTCGCACTGCTACCTCATGAACAAAATACGAGAGTACGGCATATCAGACCTACCGTGTGATTTTATCAATGAATTTTTAACAAATAAAACACAGTATGTCATTCCGAGTGCAGAGAAGTCTTCAGATGTAAAATTAGCTTCGGCTGTGCCCAAAGAGATGGTCCGTCTGAATGCACAATGGACATGAATGGATGCAGGTGATCATCAGGACGCTTAGATACGTGTCTGTTGTCAGAGTCGTATCTAGACGTATCAGGGGTCCGATATCACTCCAAATGCACATATACATCATTACAGAGCCTCCACCAGCTTGAACAGTTCGCTGTTGACATGCAGGGTCCATGGATTCATGAGGTTGTCTCCATACCCATACACATCCATCCGCTAGATACAATTTGAAACGAGACTCGTCCGACCAGGAAACATGTTTGCAGTCATCACCCGTCCAATGTCGGTGCTGACGGACCCAGGCGAGGCGTAAAGCTTTGTGTCGTGCAGTCATCAAGTGTACACCAGTTGGCCTTCAGCTCCGAAAGCCCATATCGATGATGTTTCGTTGAATGATTCGCAAACTGACACTTGTTGATGCCCAGCATTGAAACCTGCAGCAACGGTTGCACTTCCGTCGCTGGTCCCGTTCTTGCAGGATCTTTTCCGGCCGCAGCGATATCGGAGATTTAATGTTTCACCGGGTTCCTGATATTCACACCACACTCGTGAAATGGTCGTACGAGAAAATCCCCACTTCGTCGCTACCTCGGAGGTGCTGTGCCGCATCGGTCGTGCGCAGACTATAACACCACATTCAAACTCATTTAAATCTTGATAACCTGCCGTTGTAGCAGCAGTAACAGATCTGACAACTGCGACAGACACTTGTTGCCGACTGCAGCTTCGTATTCTGCCTGTTTACATGTCTCTGTATCTGAATACGCATGCCTGTACCAGTTGTAAGTAGGCTGTTTAGTTTTTTATATTGGTAACGCCACGTAGCGCTCTGTATGAAAATCACTGGCTGTGCTGTGTGCAGTCTGTGGCTGGGTGGCATTGTTGTAATATTCGCTATTGTAGTGTTGGGCTGTTGGCTGTTAACAGCGCGTAGCGTTGCGCAATTGGAGGTGAGCCGCCAGCAGTGGTGGATGTGGGGAAGTGAGATGGCGGATTTTTGAGAGCGGATACTCTGAACGTGTGTCCATCAGAAACAGTACATTTGTAAGAATGGATGTCATGAACTGCTATATATATTATGACTTTTGAACACTATTAAGGTAGATACATTGTTTGTTCTCTATCAAAATCTTTCATTTGCTAACTATACCTATCAGTAGTTAGTGCCTTCAGTAGTTTGAATCTTTTATTTAGGTGGCAGTTGTGGCGCTCGCTGTATTGCAGTAGTTCGAGTAACGAAGTTTTTTGTGAGGTAAATGATTTGTGAAAGGCACAGGTTAATGTTAGTCAGGGCCATTCTTTTGTAGGTATTATTGAAAGTCGGATTGCTTTGCGCTAAAAAAAAAGTATTGTGTGTCAGTTTAAGCACATTCATGTATAATTTTTCTAAGGGGACGTTACACAGTATCTTTGCCGCTTCAGTGTACAAACAGTTTATGTATATCGAATGCCCCAGCGAAAAGGTGCCACTATCGGAGCAGCACAAGAAAGACGAATATGCCCCTTTTTAAAAGACTATGACCGAAATGTGGGGTACCAGTTACCTCTTTCCATCTCCCTTAGAACTTTTAAAATTTTTCTAAAAATTGTGGCATGCGGATACATTCGCGCTATTTTTAACAAGCTCCTCTAACTCGTTCACACCCACTAATACGTCGCTGTAAGTCACTCATAACCACCCGCTCCTACTTGCCCACTCTCACTCATTCATTCAGTCCAATTCATTGTTATTATTTATTTGTGTCTCTCTGTCACTCTCTCCCTTCTCACAGCCAGACACCTGCGTTCTGTGCTACAACTACTGTCTACTGTCACTGTCTCTCTCTTGCTCTCTGTTACTGATAATATCTCATTCCTTCCTTCCCACTGCTGCTGTCTCTTCTCACAGTCACTACCTCTCTCGTCTTCACCGTCTCTGTTATAGACTCTGTCTCTCATTATCATTGGCTCTCACTAACGTCTCTTAATTCCTCTCCCAATGCCATTGTCGCTTTCTCTTTCAGGACAAAAAAGCGCGAGTATGTTTAACGCCAAAATTTCTGGGAAAATTTTAAAAGGTTGCTGAGGAAGCTAGAATGATTAGGGTGGCACCCCCTTTTTAGAGTCTTTTAGACTGGAGCGTATTCGCCTTTTTTGTGCTGCGATATGAGCATTTTCCCACTATTCCCTTCTTTTTCCTGCGACAGCAGGGCATGTTACTCATATGAAAAGAACTTTTGTGGGCCAGTCAAATTTTGAGAGTTTACTTACGTGAAACTGAAATAATCCAAAACTAATTTTACCCCTCAGACTGGATTTTATGTGTACAAAAATTTTTGCTTGTGCTTCAGCACCACAAAATGGGGTTCCAAGAACCCTTCTGACGATAGCGGAGATACCTTACAGCGTATATCTCATTGTTAGGTTTATTTTATAAAGTACGTTTTCGACTCACATCCTATTTTTCGTGCGTAGGCCTACATGACGTGTACAGTTAGGGTAACTCTCGGAAACGGATAAAGTCACCAAGTAAATTTTCAGGGTTTTTCGAGCTCAATATCGTAGAAATATATCGCAAAAATTTCAGCCATTTTCTGTGCATAGCCTTCTTGGAATCCGCGGCTCGGTATTGGCACGAAGAAAAGGTAAAAAGATATTTTCTTCTGGTTTTCTCAGGAACTACTCGTGAACTAAATGGAGCCTCCAAAGCTCCTTAAGGCCCATCTTAGGTGACATTAAATTCTAAAGGCATCAACCGATTTGCTTAAGTAAAAACTTGGCAATTTGTGGTAAGGACTACGGGACCAACTGCTGAGGTCATCGATCCCTAGGTTTACGAACTACTTAATCTAACGTAAACTAACTTACGCTAAGGACAACACACACACCCATGCCCGAGGGAGGACTCGAACCTCTGACGGGGACAGCCGCGCGAACCGTGACAAGACGCCCCCAGACCGCACGGCAACCTCTCGCAGCCCTTGCTTAAGTAGAATCCTCCTGTTACGTATACAAATGATCCCTAGCCTCGTGTTATGTCACCAATAGAACACGAGGTACGAGGCTCCCAAAAACATCGCTTTTATGCGTATCGTTTTAAAGCGTATGCTTATGATGTGTCTGGTTTGTGGGGCACTCAACGATGCTGTTATCAGCGCCCGTAGTAATTCCCCTTCCTTTCACTGTCCAGTCTCGCCCTTTTTCCGAATGGTGTTGAAATTAGGAAGACAACACAAACACTCATTCCCCAGGCGGAGAGAATCCCCGATCTAGCCAGGAATCGAACCCGGGACTCTGTGGTATGGAGGCAGAAACGGTGACCACTAGACCACGAGGTGCGGACTGGTGTGCATGCTCTCGCATGCATATCTATTGATGGTCATATTGCGATGGCTTCGGCCAAGCTCTACGTTACTTTCGTCCCCTACGTTTGCAACACCAGCCTGTTGCGTATGACGTTAACGTATTGTCCCGTTTCCGGACACCCGTCCGTCCTGCTCCTTCCGTGCGTAACAAACCGAAGAGGGTGGGAGTGGCGGACGTAACCGGTGAGCAACTCTGCTGCAGCTCACGGCCCCACCGTTTGTAAGTTGACACCACGTGCTAACGCCGGCTCTCAAGTCGCCGCCGTGACATCTCACCAATAGCGCGCGGCGGGTGCCCCAGCTGCCACGCCTACCGGCCAATAAGGGGCCGCTGCGTCTCGCCGAGGAGGGGTTAGGAGGGGTGAGCCGGGCGCCGGCGCCGCCGTTGTCCGCGCGCCAGTCTGCAGCCAGCCTGCGTGGGTGCTGCGCGCCTACGTGTCGCCGTGAGAGCAGAGCAGCTTCCCGCGCCGTGCCGTGCCGAGACGGACTTGCGATGCGCCATGGAGCAGCAGGTGTCCCCTGCGGCTGCTGAGGAGCAGGCGGGGGCGGCGGCGGACGCCCCGCATCCCAGGCCGCTCAGCTTCTCCGCCGAGCAGGTCGCCTGCGTCTGCGAGGCCCTCCTCCAGGTGAGAACAAGGCTTACACACACTCGTGTTGACTGCTCAGATGCACCTCTCCACCGTAGTCAGTCCTGTGCAAGCATCTGCATATCCGAATACTGCAACCAGTCATCCTGTTTGCCTCCCTTACAGCTTTAACGCCACCTCCCCCTCCCACCACCACACACACGCACCCTCACACATATACACACACACACACACACGCACACACATACACACACACACACACACACACACACACACACACACACACATTTTCCTCCATTACCAAAGTGACGACTCCTTGAAGCTCTCAGGGTGTATCCTGGGAGTGCCAGTGTATAGCACTACATTTACAGCCTCAGTAACAGCAATCACATGAGTGCTACAATTGTTTATCGGCTTTCCCCACATTTCACATTGTTAAGGGTCCTTCGACAACAGTCGGACTTGCTCTTCGCAGAAGTAACGTGATTCACCTATCAGAAAAACTTTTATAGAAACACTCATCTGCTTTCTGCATTTGATAGATCGTGCGTTTGTGTTTCTTCAAATTTACACAATCGGTTACTGCACTCTATTACATCGTAAGCTCGAATCTCTGTAATTTTAACTTCATGGCCATTTCGCGAGGTGTACGTACGAGGTAGCGATGGGAAAAACTGCCGATTAAAACTAATAATGGTATTTTAGTACTGAATAACTGATATTTCTTGGCATTTGTTTGATCTAGATTATAACAGGCTTTCTTTCATTTCATACTAACAACCAAGTAAAAAAAACCAGCATATCAATTTCCGATAGCACTTGTGCTGAAATTTTTGGTTTTTAGAAAGATTTTTCTTTTAAAAAAAACGAATGATGTTCGCTTCGAAATGTTGGATACTACGTAACTTGAGGAAAGCGATGGGCACTGTTTTAATAACTGCGCATATACTTAGAAACTAGCGCAAACTAATGGAATAAGAATGGATACAGAACTGCTGAGACGCTAATATACCAGTTACCATTTTGCGTGGCCTATGTGATGGTAAGCCTGTGAAACGTGCAGTGTACAAAACTGCCCCCCCCCCCCACCCTCCCACCTTCTCCGTACGGTAGTTTCTCGCTGTCATCCTCGGACATCGACTGCATTGCAATATGGCATAATCCCTAGTTTGCAATTGTTTTCCGAAGTGCGGTAGTAATGAAGTATAATGCTACATTTAGCCTACTTCAAAAGATCATAAACAGGAGCAGGCGCAACAAACTTGCGAGATCGCGTAAAGTGAAAACATCCACAACGCTCTTTGGAAGTACATATGCATACTGAAACGACGAATAAAGCTTTTGTACCGGGGCCAGGATTCGAACCCGAATATCCTCCTCACTAGGCAGACGCGCTAAGCACTGCGCCACCCTGACACAATGACGTTGTAGTTTCTTGGGAGGTAAGACAATGTTGATCGATAAACCCAGAATTTCAATGACGAGCTATAAACTTGGGATAATAACTCAGCGCTTAATTTTGTGTTTGATCAAGGTGAAAAACTGACACCATGCGAAAAAGACGACGTGGGAAAGTCATCAACATATGACATTTCACTCTGGCTGACGCCGCGCCCGCCTTCTTCATTTTCGCAATCTTTTCTGGAGAGAATGAAAACGATTTTTGTCGCAGCCTCAGCCCCACATCGGTCGTTACCGTTTTTCTTCTCATTCATTAGAATTTTTCAATCTTTGTTTGCAGTCCACGTTTATTACAGGAAGTAATAGAAATACAAAACTGGAAATCGATTACTTCAGAAACCGGCTATTTTCAGTGGTTTTAAGTCAAATTAAACTGACGACGAAAACAACCGGTGTAACGGAAAACCAGTTGCTTCAGCGATAATCGCAGCACCTAATACAAGGAATCAATTCATTGGTTGACTCTTCTACGAACGCACGCTCTCGGTATTTTAAGCCTGTGATGGACAACACCTCTCTTTTAGTTTCTGCCATTGGAGTTCGTTGAGCATCTCCATCACACTTTCACACTTACTAAACGAACTTCAGGCGAAACGCCCTGCTCTTCTGTGGATCTTCTCTTTCATTTATCAGTCCTATATGGTACGTATCCCGCAAGGACGAGCAAAACGCTAGTATCAGTTGAACTAAGGTGTTCTACTTGTAAGTTACCTCGTTCGTGGGTGCACTAAACTGAGGATTCTTCAGATGCATCTCAGTCTGGCATGTGACTTTTCAATAATGGGTTTTCAGTCTGTTTATGCGCAGTACTTTATTTATGTTTACGTTGTTTATATTGGTAATCACTGCAACAAGCGTTGATCCTGTGCATGTCTTCTAGCATTTCACTACAGTTTTCTAGCGTTGCGTCTTCTCTGTGCACAACAGCAAGACCCGCTAAAAGCCTCACGCAGCCTCTTTAGTGCCACCCAACAGATAACTTACCTATAAATTGATAGAACTGTGTCGATCATTATCGACGATCATACGTATAAAACTACTTTCTGTATCATTAGACGAAATATTGTTTTTGTATGAAAATTACTCGTTTGTCAATGCTAATAACGTGTCGAAAACTATAATGAGAATATATTATAACAAACAGTAGCTTGATTTGATAAAGAAACTTTACTAAACACAAAAGCGGGTCGCATGAGTTTGTTGCAAGTACTGTATTGAACATACACTTCTATCATTTTTTTATCATGTTATGTCACTTTTTTAAATGTAATTTGTCTAAAATACTGCCTGAAATATCCCAATACTGATCCTAGAATAATCCCTTGTACTATATTTATTTGTAATCCAATCCAGGTAAATTAGTTGGTGTGCACAAGGTTTGACTATTGGCATGAATTAATCATCGTCACACGAAATGCGAGTCATAAATCCAGTCCGTACAGCATCTGGCATCGACATGCCTCTCACAATTAATATTTGACATACACTCAACTGATTCCTGTATTTAAATAACATATTTTGCTTTCATAATGAATCTTTTACTCTGCAATGGAGGGTGTGCTGTTTTGAAACATGGTGACAGTTCAAATCAGTGTTCCAGAACAGGACATGACGTTGCAATTTGATCTTTGTTTGCAATCCTCTTCCAATTGAGTAATAACATTGCCCGTGGAAGGCAGTTTTCTGGGTTCGAGGCCTGGACTGGCACAATGTTTCAGTTTGCCAGAAAGCTTTAAAATACTTATGGTTACCGCACCAAAAATTTTAGAAATTAAGCTCAACTTTCCACACGATTCTCCTAAAGCGATTCGGCAAAAACAGTCATAACATCATGTAATTTACGCCTTACATCGTTATAAATTGAGCAAATGTAATATTAAAAACTTTACACCAAATAAACTATGCTAAAATGTATCTTCGAATTGTAGGTTTACTGTAACTGCAAGACGTAGCGCTAGAGTGACAACTGCATTCTTCTGCAATTCTACGTCCGTGCGAGTCTACAGTTCTGCCTGAACACTTGACGTTCCTTAAGCGACATCCTGGTTCACCGAATGCATACATCAAGAAACGAAACTTTGAACTGTGTGACCATTCGGCAACAGTATCATTGAACCAAGTATTCGTGTAGAAAACCTTCTATGCAAATATTCAGCGACTACTTTGGTGCTTCCCATTCATAGAAGAATGCTTATTAAGTGCGAACGATGTCTATGTTCTTGGTTTGAATCTCATTCGTGTGTCACCCTCTGCCAAATGACGTCATTTGCATGAGTTACGAAGGGGCATTGAATCAATGCAGTCTTTGTCGGCTTTCCAGACGTCTGAGCCGCTACATATCACTCAAGCAGCCCCTCAACAAGGTTCACGCGTTTCCAGTGCCTTCGTCAAGGAAAAATCCCTCGCAGTACCTATAACTAAACCCGTATTCTCTACAAGCCAACAGGACGCGTTGACCTCTGAGCCAGCGAGCCGCTGTATATTCGGCTAAAAGCTTGGGTTTTGTGTCTGTGCAACAATCAATTGCTCTACGTTGTATTACATATATATTTCAAAGGTGAATGTAGCATAAAGAGCCATACAGACAGGAAGTATACTGTAAGTTTGGGTAAAATTACCCATTGGAGAAAATAATGCTGTTTGTATCATTGTTGTTAAAAGCTGACTTGTGGCAATTGTTAAAGAGAACACAGTGAAACTTCCTGTTGTTATTTATTCAGTGACGGCATCAAAAATGAATTTCGTTTGAGAATAAGCGGAACACATTTTTTTCATTTATCCACGTCTATGGGTCCACACTACACTTTGATATTCCTTTTCAGATTTATGCAACTAACATAAGCATAAGAAATGAAATTAATAGTTTTCCTCTAGCACCCACAACTTTTCTTCGAGTAATAAATAAAGTGGTTTTATACTTTCTTCCATTATTTTCTAGTTAGGAAGTAGTCACTCATTTCACATATTTCGCTCCAAACAATTTTCTCGGCAGATAGTCTTTTGGTTAAAATCTCACCAGAGTATACAAGAGCTTTCATTTCGAGGTTTCCGCGTTGAGTAGACGGGAAACACGACCAAAACTATTGCTAGAACTTACCTTGCCGCTAGCGTCCATGGCATAGAAGATCAGTTACGTATCAACATTTCTTTGCCCTAATTGTTTGTTTTACTGAGGATGAACCTCATTCTACCTATCGAGCAATTTCGTAACACATCACAGCTAACACCAGTACGTTAGGTTTTGGATTATTATAGACGTATTTCATGCAAATCACAATTTCCATCACACCACACAACTTGGTAACTGTTCTCCTTGCATGGTAAATTCTAGCTTGCTCAAATCTGGATGAATAGCGATTGTACATTCTAAATTCAGGCGTAACTAAAATTACTTTATGATCTACAGTTCATATGTCTACAAAACTTTTCACATACACATACGTGCGATTTATTTTTGTACTAGGAGAAGTACGAGTACTTGTCAGGAAATATGAAAGTCTCTAGTGTAACGACAACTAAAACATAGCAAATCCTTATTTTTCATGTTGTATTTAGTAGGTCATTAAATTCACTTACAATGCAGGGATGAACATGTACCTTCATGCAGAGCAACTTTACGTTATTGTATTCTCCCACTCCTCTTCTGCTCCTGTGGCTGAAGAAAATGAAGATACGTACCTTTTCTTGAAGCTTATTTATTGTTTAAGTAAAGCAATTTCCGAAGTATATAATTGAGCATATATTCGTTCTGGAGGAAACTGCAATATTATTCGTTTAAGAAGAAGGTTCCATACAGTGTTCTTGATACTTTGGACGTCTCTACTTTCCAGAACTTCTACTTACAGTGCATAAAGAATGATTAGTATGTTGTTCGCCTTTCTTCCGCGAGAACTTTATCAGGTACTCGCAAGGAGAGTCCGACCTGCAGATTTTATATACGTCTTACATCGTTATAGAGTAACCATATTTAAGACATTATGCCCCGCACAGCTTATTATCAGGTCAGTGGAAACGAAATTAGTCGATGTTTGCTACTTACTCTCAAAAAATCATATCAAGAAAACACAAATAAGTTAAGGATACATACTTTTATGTTATTACGAATGGCCGACGCTGGAGCAAGTAAATCAGAGCTCCAAACTTACATTTATCCCTTTTCGGTCTTTACTAGTACTTCAATGCAATTTTACTCTTTCGAGGTAGGAATTGAATGTGAAACTTAAGTAACATAGCGATTTTTGTAGTAATTTGTACGGTTTCGTAATAGTGTTATATCGGTTTCTAGATGCATTAAATTGTGTTTACTTCTCGGGTTATTATTATCCGGCAGTAAATGCTATGCGATGTTGCAGATGCGAACTGCTAAAGGATTACGAATTCCAAAAAATACAGAGTTCCGTGAATTCGGTTTGTGTTAATCATCATGTAATAAAAAATCACATATCCGAAGCACAAAGTTTAGGCAGGTCAGTCAGACCATTCAGGAATATGGATTAGATCCTAATCTGGCTTATCAACAATTTTCGCAAACTAACGTTCTTCGCATTATAGAGTTCGAGGTTGACTAAAGTAGCGAAATACGTAGTGGAGACATAGGGAAAAAACAAACAGTGTACCGACAGTTTAATTGCTAATACAGATAGGTACAGCGAGCTATAGGTACTGGTTCATATCACCTCTTACTGAGCTACCAACATATGACTTTGCTAGCTCAGGTTTGTTTGCTATTTTTGAAGGAAGACGTGATATCTCAACTAGTTAAGGGCGATTAAATTTCAGTTTTTAACTGAAATAATATGAACGTTGTAATCAGTTTCGTTTCCGGTTGTTTGACATTGAATGAAATTAATGTTATTCTGATCTGATCGCGACGTGATTGACAAAAAATAAGTTTCCTCATTTTCGGCGGGTTCAAAGTTCCACTTTTCTGTTGAACATTCGTAAGTTCGGCTGCCGATTTCGCGAGTTGCTGCGAGCTATGACAGAACACGTGCACACTGTGTGCAAAGGAAAATGTCTGTGTCAATTTTTTTACTCGTGTGATTTATTACTGTACCATGCAAAGCAAACAACACCGTTTTACTGAAGCGATTATTTTATGCGAGGGGACCTCTACAGGGGAATTCAATGGATCCAAAACACATGCGTATAATTGCCTTACATTGCATAAAGCGAAATGTAGTTTCATTATCTCGAGCTCCTATGTAGGAATAATCGCACAGATGAAACAAAACACTAATTTTTACAGACTTTAGAGGTGCTTTAGAGCAATTAGAGCATCGAAATTGGAAATCTTATACCAATAGTTGTATTTATGACGTGGGGGAACTGATAATGAAAGGAAAGAAAATCGATCATTTAATGTGATTAAAGGAGCACTCAGGTATTTGGCTCAACTAAACAGTAAATTTCCTTGCAAAAGACAACTTTAAAGAGAACCGGTGTAGTTAATGGCCTCCCATAAGAGAGCGTTAAGGAAGGAAAACCGCTACATACTCCGCTTTCGCATCCTGACTTGATACCTCTTTTAAGAAAGGTAGTATCTAGCAATGGGAGCCTTAGGAAAAAGCAGTTTACGTATACATGAGTCCAGTGCAGCATAACGACATGTCTCTCGGACAGCCAGAAAAATCTTCCGAGGAGAATAGAAGCCCATATCAAAAGCCAAATAAGGTTAGGACAAGCGTATTAGCTGCGCGTGTCAACAGAATCGGAGTGATGGACTTTTCCACAAACAGTGATCAATCAGAAGGCGAAAAAGGTGTGAACACGTTATAGTGAAACGTATGAAACGTACGAAATGTGCTCCTCACTGAGCTAAAACGTGAGAAAGCAAATTCCCCTAAAAGCAAATACTAAAATCCTAATGGATAAGAACAGACTCTAAATTAACGGTGTGTGTTGCATACTATGAGTTTAGCTATCTTAATAACTTTAAGAATCACTTGTAAGTAGCTGCATTGTTACCAGCATAAAGCGAGTAAAACTGAAATTAAAAAGAAAGAGTTGGACTGGAGTGCGCCTTGTTCTGTGAGGCGTGGGCAGTTTCTGCCCCTCACCTGCCAACACCTAATCTGCCTTCGGCCACCACAGCCTCTTACGTCCCACTATCATCCGAAACAGTGAAACGTACGATGTCGGCCTAGCTCATGTGCCGATATAATTTGTTATTCTTTATCTGTGTCGTACTGAATTAACCGTTTATATATCAACTCTGCTCTACACACGATATTGGTTTTGTTCTGATATTCTGTGTGCCATTCTATTGATTAATATTGTTTCATTACTGACATAATGTATGATACGTAATGTTTTATTTACAGTAAATTGGCAGTAAACATTTTTGTCGCGGCAGTTCAACAGAAGCAAACTGTACTCTTTTATGAAATACATACGGGACTTAATACGAGTGAGCAGTTAAAACTGCAGGGAGGACTGGTTGCGGCCGAAACTGTGCTCAAGTCAAATTACCTGCTATATTTTTTCCTCCAGGAGTGTTGGTCGTACAACAAATAATAATAGATGCAGCTGGAAATGTAGATTCCGCGTTCCTAAAGATCGTTAAGTTATTCGACGCTTTGCCACATCATACATCAGAATAGCCTCAGAGGTGTGTCTACATAGATCAACTAGTGGCTCGAAGAATTTTTGACTATAATAGACTCCATTAAATTGTAATGGACGGAAGATGTAACAGAATCGCTATTTCCCTCAGTAAACATGAATGCTTTATCAAATATGTTCAACAGCAAACTGCTCGATGGTAACGCCTTTGTCTACGGCAATGTATCGCGCTGTATAGCGCTGAGGAAATGCAGAACGGCTTGGGCGGTACTTCCATCTGCTGTACTGACTCACGCCAGCTCACTCGAAGTGTGGATGAATGGAAATAACACTCATAACACTCTGCACTTACTAGATTAGATCTGGAGCCCATCATTTCATTTAAGTATCTAGATACAACACTACGGGGTGACGTAAAATGGGACGAACAGCAGTACGAAAGACAAGTAGAAGACTTTCATTTACTAAAAATATCCTGTGTAAGTGTAAAGGAAGCCCAACAAGACGCCAGGGCAACTAACTTTGGAATATTTTTCCCATGTTGAGAGCCTTTATTAAGCAGGTGTAACAGCAGACATCGACCAAATACAGAAATACACTACAAGGATCACAGCAGGCCAGTACAGCCGATATGAATGCATAAAAAGGTGTTCGGGGAGCTTAAGTGGGAGTCTTTGGAGGAAAAGAGACGTTAATTTCGTGCACTTCTCCTGGATAAATATAGAGAATCGCTGTTCGCAGAAGACTGTGCGACATTTATGCTTCTTCCGTTGTATCCCTGACTTAGACTCCATGAGAACAAGATAGGAGAGGGTGCGACCCGGCGACCCGTAAAGAGGCATAATCATTCAATGCCGGAATTTTGGGGCATAAAAACACTAATACATTGAGATCTGCAGAGTATAGTGGGTTGTGTAGTGTAAGGGGCAAGGCGCCTAACTTTTTCACCTCATTTGACTTTCGACATAATATACATATTTGTGACCTGTGCCGGACGGAGTGGCTGTGCGGTTCTAGGGGCTGCAGTCTGGAACCGAGCGACCGCTACGGTCGCAGGGTCAAATCCTGCCTCGGGCATGGATGTGTGTGATGTCCTTAGGTTAGTTAGGTTTAAGTAGTTCTAAGTTCTAGGGGACTGATGACCCCACATGTTACGTCCCATAGCGCTCAGAACCATTTGAACTATTTGAAAAGAAATTATAGATATCATTAACGGCTGAAAAAGTTATTTGACGTGAAAAAATTCAGCACCTCATCCTTCATTCAGGGTGGGATCAGGGCAGGGAAACTTGAACCGACTAAAATTTTTGAAACAATCACAGATAGGATATCCACCGTTTTTTTCCGTTGAACTGTCAAAGCTAGACGTACTTAAAATTTATATCCGTAGCAGGCAACATTTCACGTACATTTACTGTGATATTCTCTGGGAAAAGCTTGAGTATTAAATCAATTATGGTAAAAGTAGCGTAATGCCATTAATTTCTTAAGATAGTAGGCTGTACTGCAAAAACTGTGGGGTGCAAAGTTGTTAACATCAAATGTAAAGGTCACGTGTTTTAATTTTTGCTGCTGTACAGGGAGCATGAATGAGCGTTTATTATAACAAGTACACTGGCTCAGTAAGTTGCAATGATCACAGCGGTGAAAAAGGAAACAGAAATTAAATTTTGATCACTCGGTTTTCCTCAAATGACTTTTTTCACAGAAAATGCTCGAAAAACCTGTCTGCAACATTGCTACAAATTTGACATCGTCGATTAAATGCAAGGCATACCTTCTTGAAAATTCCTGGCATGTTGAGAATAATTGCCGCGGTCTCAAAAGCTCTTACAATCAGCCAGTTCCTCACAGATTTTGACTCCCACGAGCTCGCCGTTCAGTGGCTGCTGTTTTGCGGCTATGTCTCCAGAACGATGACTCTCGGATCTGTGAATATTTGCAAAATTTTGCTTGATTCGACGTCTCTTACCCCTATTGTGGTGTTACTATCAGACAGTTTTTCTCCCTCCTGTACGGAGATGGAAGAATATGAATGGAGGTAGGAAGAAATACGATATTGCAGTGCGTCTATTATTATTCCGAAGTACGAAGCAATATTCCTTTGAACATGCATGCAGGAACGGTCACTGACGTAACTACAGTGTTCTGAAATAAATGAAATGTATTCGCAATTGCGAATATGGACAACCATGAGCTGTACAACGGAATGACAACAATGAAAATTTGTGCCGGATCATGACCCGAATCCCGAGCGGTAAATCTTGGTTCGAGACCCGGTAAGGCACAAATTTTCTTTCTCGTTATTCCATTGTACAGCTGAGCGGGAAATCCGGATTCGAGTCTTCGTACGGCACAGATTTTCATTGTCGGCATTCCATTCTACAGCTGATGATTGTCCATATGCGCAATTGCAAATATACATTTGATGTATTAGGAACAAATGGAGAGAAGGCAATAACAAGTTCTAGATTTGTGGCGATCTACGGGCTGCATACTCAACAGGAGAGAGCAATGTCTTGGAAAGGCAGATCTTCATCTTTGCTTCCAGGTCTGTCATACAGTTTTCGTTTGTCATATATGTGCCAGTAGTTGTTCCATTCATGAGTGGATCACTTGTAGAAGGATGCTGGACATGTCACGGTATTACAGTTTAAGAATGGAAGAAAGACAATACACTTATACAGCCATTAACATATTTACAGTTCTAGTGTGACAATGACGGGAAAGGTAGTTGGCCTTGGCTTTATATTTGGAACCATGTCAGAACTTGCCCAAAAGTAATTTAGGAAAACCACTAAAAACCAAAATTAAGATGGCTGGATGGAGATCGGATACTCCCCCACCCCCTATCCCCTTCTCCCTCCCCCTCCCAAAGACAAAAACAATGTTGCAAAGTATTTACTTAATATTATAAAGAGCTAGTGCCACACTGTTCAATCATTTCCCTATATTGATCGCCACAGGGACTACACGTTCCATACACTCTTATTGCATAATGTAACGATATATTATCAGCTGGTATGGAGACCATGGCGGCGTCCTTTGATTTCCATTTGATGTACTGAATCTTCGCCTTTACTTATCTGAAAAATTGCTTTAGTACTCCTCCACATTATGACAGATGCAGAGCTTAGAAAGAGGATGAGGTGTTAGTATTATCTACAGCAGAGTTTTGGAGTGAGATTTTTCAGAAAAGAAAAAAGAATTAGTGCAAAAGATTGGTGATGTGGGAAAATTTTCAATCTACAGCTAATGTAGTAGTATTAGTAGTAGTAGTCGTAGTAGTAGTTTTAATCATCCTTGAATCATTTTTACATGGCTACTGCAGCTAATTTATGTACACAGTCATTTACATATTTATATCTTTAGTTTGAGAAGCACAGGGGAGGTAGTCGGACGTGGAAGGTAGGAGAAGAGGTACTGGTGGAAGTGAAGCTGTGAGAGCGAGTCGTGAGTCGTGGTTGGTTAGCTCTATCTGTGACGCAGCTCGGAAGGAATGAAAGTTGATAGCGCAACAGAGTGAACGAACACTTAATGCGCATCTTCTTGAGCCAGTAAATTTTACCCACTATCTGTTCATGAAGATTATTTCACTTCAAAACGAGAACAGCAGCCGTGTTTGTTTTAAAAAAGGAGACTCAGTGGTTTAAAAGAGACATCTTGTTTGTTCTAGAAGAAGAGTCTTCGTTTTCTTAGAAGATGAGAATTTTTTTGTGTTGCTTAGAAAGGAAGTCTTGTTTGTTTCGGAAGGAAGGATTTGCCCCATTAGGATAGTAGCCTAGTTGCTTGCAGAAGAGCCGCCTGGTTTCTTTCAAAATATGAAACTTATTTGCTTAAGAAGATACGTCTATTTTGTTTTAGCAGAGGTACCTTATTTGTTTAGAAGGAGGAGTTGGACCAAATGGCTATAAGCACTATGGGGCTTAACATCTGAGGTCATCAGTCCGCTAGACTTAGAACTACTTAAACCTAACTAACCTAAGAACGGCACACATCCATGCCCGAGGCAGGATTCGAACCTGCGACCGTAGCGGTCGCGCGGTTCCAGACTGTAGCGCCTAGAACCGCTCGGCCACTCCGGCCGGCCCGTAGAAGCAGCACGATTCCGTACAGAAGCGCCTAGAGCCTCTCGGCCACAGCGTTCGGCAGAGGGAGGAGTAACTGACCACATTAGGTGTGTGTTTGTTCCAGAAGAGTTAATGTATTTGTTGTAAACGAGGGACCTTTTTGTCTCACATGACAAGTCTTAGTTGTTCTAGAAGAGGAACCCTGTTGTTTCAGAAAAGGTATCCTGTTCATTCCATCATGTTTCAGACGTGCCTCCGGGCAGTACTATATCTTCTTCCGATATTTCGGATGATGACATTACAGCCATCCTCAAGGTGAATCGCAGCCAAAATTTAAACCAGTTGACACAATACCGTGAAGTAAATGCTCGTGCGTTAGACATAAGACGGATGCGTGCGGTTATCAGCCGAAATTTCGAAAAAAGAGATATCACTGTGCCTGGTGCACGCCCGAAAGATGATGGAATATTCTTTCTGCTGGAAGAGCTTCAAGAAACACGTAATATCTTGAGTGTTTTGGAAGACAAGTTTAGGAAACTAAAAGGGTCAGTAGAGCACTTGTCCGCGAAATAAAATGTTCATAGGTTCGTGTGCCGGTGGGCGCACAATTTGAATCTGCTGAGATAATTCAAATCAGCGCACACTCCACTGCAAAGTGAAAACTCATAGTGGAGGCGGTAGTTTTGAAATACCGCAAAGACAAAATGGAGAGAAGTCTTCCGAAGTAAGAGTGATTTCTGCAACGAATTGACGCATGCTGCAGGGAAAGGCAATAGAATCTCAATGTAGACAAGTGTAATGTGCTGCGAATACATAGAAAGAAAGATCCTTTATCATTTAGCTACAATATGGCAGGCCAGCAACTGGAAGCAGCTAATTCCATAAATTATCTGGGAGTAGGCATTAGGAGTGATTTAAAATGGAATGATCATATAAAGTTGATCGTCGGTACAACAGATGCCAGATTCATTGGAAGAATCATAAGGAAATGCAGTCCGAAAACAAAGAAAGTAGGCTACAGTACACTTGATCGCCCACTGCTTGATTATCGCTCAACAGTGTGGGATCCGTACCAGATAGGTTTGATAGAAGAGATAGAGAAGATCCAACGGAGAGCAGCGCGCTTCGTTACAGGATCATTTAGCAATCGCGAAAGCGTTACGGAGATGATAGATAAACTCCAGTAGAAGACTCTGCAGGAGAGACGCTCAGTAGCTCGGTACGGGCTTTTGTTGAAGTTTCGAGAAGATACCTTCACCGATGAGTCAAGCAGTATATTGCTCCCTCCTACGTATATCTCGCGAAGACACCATGAGGATAAAATCAGAGAGATTAGAGCCCATTCGGAGGCATACCGACAGTCTTTCTTTCCACGAACAATAAGAGACTGGAGTAGAAGGTAGAACCGATAGAGGCACTCAAAGTACCCCCCGCGACACACCGTCAGGTGGCTAGCGGAGTATGGATGTAGATGTAGATGTAGAAGGGAACGCTTCGGGCGTGCCGCAGGCGGGCGACATCGCGCGGCTGGAGCGCTTCCTGCGGCTGCTGTCGCCGGCGGGGCTGATCCGCGGCCACGAGTCGGTGCTGCGCGCGCGCGCCGCCGTCGCCTTCCAGCGCGGCCACTACCACGAGCTGTACGCCATCCTCGAGTCGCAGCCGTTCAGCGCGCGCCACCACGCGCACCTGCAGCAGCTGTGGTTCGCCGCCCACTACCGTGAGGCGGAGCGCGTGCGCGGCCGGCCGCTCGGCGCCGTCGACAAGTACCGCCTGCGCAAGAAGTACCAGCTGCCCAGGACCATCTGGGATGGCGAGGAGACCGTCTACTGCTTCAAGGTACCGCCCCGCGCTGCTCGCCCTTACCTAGCCACGCCCGGCCGACACCACACTGAGCTCGAACCGTACTGATCCTTGAATTGAGAAGTAGACGATCATGTAGGTCGCTGCTGGGTAACGTACCTGGCGCGGAAACTGCTCTGAGTTTTAGGAGAACACATCTCCATTGGTAGACTGACACGCCAGTTATACTACTCAACCTGCGATGATTCACTCTCACTGTCGTGCTATAATACATGTGTAACTGATACGACGGCTATTTGTAAAGTAGGGTCCGGTCGGTCCCGAAATGGAAACCACTGTAAAAATCAAAAATGTTTTATTTGTAACAGTTCGCTACAACTTCCAGCTACTTATCTACATCGTTGTCGTTCCGACTTCGTCATCTGTCTTAGCGTTGTGCCAGCTCTCCTATGCCATCGTGATAGAAGGCAGCCGTCTGCGATTTCTGCCAATTCTCTTTACGAATAGCCCTCGTATCAGTTACACATGTAGCACGACAGTGTGAGTGAATCATCGCGGGTGACTAGTATAACTGGCGTGTCAGTTTACCAATGGAGATGTGGTCTCCTAAAACTCTGTAGCTCGTTGCCTGTGCCAAAAGACTGTCTTCATAGCTAGCAGTTCATGTTAGCAGAGATGAACCTCACAGGGAGCCAATTATGGGCTGTATCGTGGGTGATCAAACACTTCCCATCGAAAACGCTGCAGGAGCATCTTCATTGCCCCTGCAGAGTGCGGCCGAGAATAGTCGTGTATAACGAAACGTATGACACGCATCTTATGTGGGTTGCATAGCTTCAGGCTAAATCTTTCACCAGGGCCTCATACTTGGCGGAAGCCACAACTTTCTAGCCATCTTTACATTCTCACTGTGAGCTCAGGACTGAAAAGAGTGACGTACCGCTATCGATAGGCCTTCTAGAAACACTGCCCAACATATATGTGCAAAGTTTCATCAGATTTTCGCTGTGGTTTCCATTTCGCGTTCGATCGGACCCTACTTTCCGAATACCCCTCATGTATACCAGAAAAGTGTTATGTTCATAGCCGGTCGCAGTGGCCGAGCGGTTCTAGGCGCTTCAGTCTCGAGCCGCGCGACCGCTACAGTCGCACGTTCGCATCCTACGTCGGGCATGGATGTGTGTGATGCCCATAGGTTAATTAGGTTTAAGTAGTTCTAAGTTCTAGGGGGCTGATGACCTCAGAAGTTTAGTCCCGTGGTGCTCAGAGCCATTTATTATCTTCATAATTTTATAATTTAAGTAATAGGAAAAGGAGACAAGGTACCTGTAAGTAGACAGAGAAATAATACTATTATTCGACCGTAATATTTTCCCGTTTCAGTCGTTCCTTAGTTGCTTCAAAGTTGTTGCAGCTATGTTCGGGCCTTGCAACTAAATGGAACACAGTTTCTTTTTTACCATACGCGTTTCGCTTCCTTTATTTAATAAGCTTCTTCTGGGAATGACAGGCAGGAACTTCAAAACTAGATATAAATAACATACAAGAAGCTGAAAGTATGAAAATAGCCACTCTACCTTTGTTGAACACCTGATAAAACATGGAGCAGCACATGTAAATTATAAGAGTGAATAGTTACAACAAAAAACTCCTGACATTATAGGAAAACTTTCATATACAAATAACCCTTGCATCGAAAAAGCAAGTAATTAAAGACCAAATCAACATAAGCAGTCACTCACTGATCACGATAGCCACTAAAACAACAAACAGAAATGTGAAACATAACCAGATTAAATTAATACACACATACATATATACATACAAATATCCACTCACGCAGATAATAACACATTTATACTTTTTTTTTGTTGAAAGAAAACACTCTCATGAGCAATGACCCATTCACACGTAACAAACCACACACACAAAATAAATTAAAATGTCAAACCACAGACGCAACATAAACAAAAGGCGAAAGATAGACACACACTACACACTTAAACTCACACATGTTAAACACACAGCGAAAAGTACAAGCGAAGTGTTTCAATAAATGTGAGTTAAAAAAACACCGGAAGTCGACCATCTGGAGACGGGGACCAAATGAACACAACTCCAGGACCACACATGCGAACTAGCAACATTGGAAATCGTCAGTAACACCAAACATAATTTAACGTCACCAAACTTGTGCCACAAAAGTTGTTTCTGGTCTGAAAAAACAAGAGGAAATTAACATAGTAACATATTTGTAACTTGTACATGATGTTTTTATTACATATATAAAAACAAATGTATTAAGGGTCACTGACGACGCTTCATAAATAAAAGAAGCGAAACGACTATGGAAATAAACAGACTGCCTGTCATTTAGTTGCAAAGACGAAACGTATTTCCATGAACTATTATTTGGCATTACTTCATGAACAATCGCAAGTTTTATATAGGGCGACTATAAATGGTTCATCCCTTTTGAAAGTTCTATGTTTTCCAGAGTATTACGTGTACAAGTGTACATTGTATGAATAGAAACGTAGATTTTGCGAGTTTGTATTGTGCCCACCAGTTGGCGTTACGAGTGCAGTACCTAGACAAAATGGAGACAAAGCAAGAAACATATGGGATATGCAAGATGTTTATCTGTTACGACAGTGTTGCTCGCATTCACAGGAATTATGGAAAAAACCGCCATGTAAACGGAGCATTGTGCGGTGATATCGACAATTTAGTGGTAATAATTGTCTGTGTTAACAGAGAAGTACTCATAGACCAAGTGTGCCAGATGCAACCGCGAAGAGGGTGAGAGTGAGTTTCCTACGTAGTCCTAAAAGAAAACGGCAATTCTGCAGCATACTGTGTGGAAGATTTTGCTATGGTGGTTCCGTTTCAAGCCAACGGCCTTGTCGCAGATCACCGAAGTTAAGCGCTGTCGGGCTGGGCTAGCACTTGGATGGGTGACCATCCGGTCTGTCAAGCACTGTTGGTAAGCAGGTTGCACTCAGTCCTTGTGAAGCACGCTGGGGAGCTACTTGATGGAGGAGCAGCGGCTCCGGCCTCAGAAACTAAGATACGGTCTGGATAGCGGTGTGCTGACCACGTGCCCCTCCATATCCGCATCCAGTTACGCCTGTGGGCTGAGGATGACACGGCAGCCGGCCGGAACCGTTGGGCTTAAAAGGCCTGTTCGGACGGAGTTTAGTTTAGGTTAAATTTCAAACCGTACTGTCTGCAGCTCCTGCAACAACTGAAACCGGAGCGGCAGCTCCAATTTTGCATTATAATGCAAGAAGCATTGAGGATTAACATTTTGCTTCCATGGTGATATTCAGCGACGAAGCAACCTTCCATTTATCTGGTAAGGGTAATCGCCACAATGCGAAAATGTGGCACATGAACGAGATTCGATGAACGTTAATGTTTTCTGCGCAATGTCACAGACAAGGCTGTATGGGAAAACTTTCATATAAAAATAGGACTGAAGGTACCTCTGACGTTGATACGTTGCATTTGCGGTTGTTTGTACAACTGACTGCACATTCCGAAAATTTCATCTTCCAATAAGACGAGGCTCCCCCTCTTTGGAGCAGCGTTGTTCGTCGCCACCTAAACGACGAATTCTGCAGCGCTGGATTGGGTGCAGTGATGATGATGTGGCTCTCTCTTCCGTTGCCCCCCCCCCCCCCCCCCGCCCCCCCGCTCCTGTGGCCTTGTGACGTTCTCCTTTTGGGGTACATTAAGGACCGTGTTTATATATCCTCCTGCCAATAATATTGGAACAGCTCAGAGTACGCATCAATGCTGCTATTGTGGCCATTGATAGACTTGTTTCTACATAAGAATGGAACGAATTTGCCTACCGCTTTGACGTGTGTCGAGTGACCAGAGAGGCACTCACAGAAAATTTTTAGAGCGTGAAATGAAAACGCGGTGAGTTTACGGTACTATTCACGCACAAATCATATTTGTGCATCTAACACTTTGGATAATGCAGAGCTTTGAAAACGAATGGATCATGTATAGCAGCCCTGTATTTTCCGACTTTCCAATAACAGTAACACCACGAGACGATGATCCCAAGACAGGAGAAGCACAGATGTAGATATTTGCATTTGACAAAGAGAATAAATTCCTGAAATGCGTCAAGCAGTGCATTCAGAAACGTATTGTGTATTGTGTATTGAACCGGAGACCTAGAAACGCCGGAGAGGTTTCGTCCCGCCGTAGCCCGAAATGGTCCACAACCCCACAACAGGCCACAGCAGTCCACCCATCCCACCGCCGCCCCACACCGAACCCAGGATTACTGTGCGGTTCGGCCTGCCAAATGCGAGTCCAGTGTGCTAACCACTGCGACACTTCACTCGATAATGAATGAGACTAACAGGTTCTTGATCCTTACGTGACCATGCACTTCCCTTTATTTTTAGAGTAACTGCAAACTCATAAGTGAAGTCTTATTTGTTCTACAGTTGCTAAAAACATTTTAATAGAGTGAGAAATCTTTCTCAAGCGATTTTCTTTCATTTCTTCCAATAACCCCCTCATCACGTGATGTCCAATGGTACTTTATGCTTTCTATCGCATTTCTATCATTTCACTTCAGTCTTCTGTATAACAGCCTCTTTCTGTACTTCATCTATCATAACTCCTACTTCTTCTTCGATAACTTACTCAGTATTTCTTCTACCATAAAATTCTTCGATATAAGGCTGACATATTTTAAGTCAGTTCCCTGATTTTAACGTACTTTCCATCCAACTTTCGTTTGACAATTAAAGAGATATTTTTCCCTCCATTTTAAATGTTCTGTCTGCTGAAATATTAAGTCCTGTCTTTCAATTTCCTGAAACGACATCGTTTCCTGTATACCATCTTTATCGTTCATTTCAACCAACGAATCTGCTGTTATTCGAATTTTTCAAGCAATTATTTATTTTTTCGCAACATTGCATTATAAAACCCTGTATACTTTTCACCTTTTGTCCATACTTTGGTTTTGATTCTACATGTTTTCATCTAAAGATTTCGTTACTGTGCAACTGTATTCCAACACCCACCTTCGCTTTTTCGTAATGTGTTTGTAAGCAGTTTTAGTTATGCTTCATACTTTACAATAAGAAAGTCTGGGTTAATGAAGAGATTAAAGTCAGTCTGATACCAACTAATTGTTACGAAACTTGGTCACAAGAAGTGCTTGATTTTCCTCTACTTAAACTATGTACTTTCCATTACAAGTTATCTGTTGACAAAAATCAAATAATATTCTTTTTGTGACGTTTCCTTTTTTATCATTAGGTCTTCATAATTTTCTCTTCGCATCGTTCACCGAAAACTTCATTGAAGACTTCCCAACTCATGTATTTCCATATACAAAACGCCATATTTTACATCATAAGTGCATACTGACACATGCGCTTTAATATTAGATTATCCACTGAGCACTTATCATTTTTATGCACATCGGGCGATTATTTACAAATCTCAGTTAGGTTATATAGTTCATTTCCGTTACAGTAACTAATTACAGCAATTTATCACCTGAACAAAAAATTATATTTTTTCGTGTGTTTCATAATGTATGTATAATCATTTCCCTTAATGTTCAATCTGCAGCGATCCATTTACAATTCCAGTTTATGAAGTTGTTATCTACTCAGGATTTTGATACTCTAGGATTCCGCAATAAAGCTGTTACGCGTACCCATCATTTCTCTGCTGGAGATCCGCACGGGGGAGTAACTGGGTGTCTTTTGCTTCTAGAGGAACAATAATTATAGAATTCACTAAACACAGCCATTACATCGGTAATAAATTGTGCGTTGTACTCTTCTCCTTTGTTTCCACGCCGTGGTGTATCGCTGGATTGTAGCAAGCGACTGACACTGTTGCCGTTCCACTGAGTCATATGTAACTTGTTGCTGGTGAGAGATGCTTGATTCCCCTCTTAGAGCCCATATCTGCGAGGTATTCCCGGCTCCGCCACGTATGCATGCGCTCATTAGGGGTAGCACACACTCCCTAGGGGAAGGGAAGGAAAGGGAAGGTTGGATGAAGAATGAAGTGCACGGATCCTACTGTCCTTACTGTCCCCTCTGCCCATATGCGGTAACCCTTAGGGCAAATGTTGCCGAAGCCCATGTAGTTGTTGCTGAACAGACGAGTGTCGGAGGACACTCGAAGTTGTTCTGCAAAGCACGCTACATGTGTGGACAGATTTTTACGCTATTGACAAGTTTCTTGTGTCGTTCATGAAAGTTAAGCGGAGCTTTCTGCAGAAGCAAACCAGTGCCTTCAGCGCCTTGTTACACACATACTGCTGATGTCCCTTGAACAACAATATGGTTTCCCACTTTTTTTTTTAAAATAAGCCCACCATCTACATTACATAGTAATACAGTGCCATCTGAAAAAAAGCAATAACAGCAAAAACAAAAACAATTAATGATACATTCGGAGCGAATGTTAAGGGATGTATTACCATATATTACCTTGGCTCCTGTGACTATGGAAGCATCTTCATTACGATAGAAACCTGTCTCAGAGAGGTGTTTTGATGAATTTACAGTGAAGAATTGCGCGAAACTAACTTAGAACAAGTAGTGGATTTTTAAACTGTGAATGTTTTTACATCCTTCCCTTGCATATGACGTTCCAATGTAGTTTTTCTTCTTATCATTTATACTGCAAGATTACTGATTTGTATACAGTGTTTACATGATAAAAGTACAACTCCAGAGGTTGCAACACAAATTAAATATTGGACAACACAGATCACTTTCTAAAAAATAAAATTTACAGATTTTCATACCTGATTGTCATTTGTGACAGAAATGCATCTTTTATTCGTGTTACAGGATGAATTAATATATTATTTTTTTTAAATATTACTGCTTACGAAATGTTTGTTATTACTGAACAGTAAATTGTAAATGATTTTCATGAGATTAGGTTCTATGATGTTGTCTACAATACATAACGGCTGCTTATTGACAGAAGAACTGTACTGGGTGTGAGAGAGCAAAAGAAAGAGGAGAGACAAGCAGTGGTGGGGATAGACGACGAGGGTCTTGTAAAAATATATTATCTTCAGGGCTTGACGTGAGGTACTTCTGTCAGTAGGTCCTAATGTATAGTCTGAGGCCTTCGACATGAAAAGAGG
Source organism: Schistocerca gregaria (assembly GCF_023897955.1). Taxonomy (NCBI): domain Eukaryota; kingdom Metazoa; phylum Arthropoda; class Insecta; order Orthoptera; family Acrididae; genus Schistocerca; species Schistocerca gregaria. The sequence continues at coordinate 786,913,897 of NC_064920.1, read as the reverse complement.
GGCACTAAACTAGGTTTTCTTATTGGTAACTTCCGGGCCACTATCGATCAGTCAGCTTAAGTGCATTTATTAATTTATAATTCACCATTATTTCTTACGATAATCAATTCAAGCGTGATACCATCACAATGGAATCCTTGAAGGTGAATCTGTGCTTTGGAAACTGCTTTAGCTTGCGAAGAATGCTGCTGTAACATAGTCGGCAAATTTTACCACTGATTTTCGATACATTTCAGAGTTTGAGTATACTTATAAAAATCTTTTTAGGAAATATATCTGCTGTTCATTAAGTATTATTTCATTAAAGCAAGTCGCCGCAGTAGCAGCTGAGGCATATGCTCAATGATGTTTCGTGCGCTCCCTCACACTGCCATGGAAAAAGATGAGTTTCACAGAAAAATTATTGTATTCGTCATAGGTTTTACTTTGAGATCATCACAGTATTTCTTAACAAATTCCACTTCTGAATGAGGCACACTAAGCAGCTGCAGTCGAATGCTACCTGGAATATAAGCATACATCTACATCTACATAAATACTCTGAAACTCACACCTAAGTGCCCGGCAGGGGGTTCATCGAACCACTTCCAAAAAAATTATCTATTGCTCCACTCTCGAACAGTGTGCGGAAAAAACGAACACCTAAGTCTTTCCGTGTGAGCTCTGGTTTCCCTTATTGATATAGACTAAGATATGACTAAACTAGTATCGTTCAGTAGCATCCAGGTTTCTGGCACAGTGTAATTGAAGAATCTATCAAAATAAAAGTGTTGGAAAACCTACGAAACAGGGACGGAGGTTTCAAATTAAGTGAGGCTTCGGATCCGACACTCAATTTATTAAGATCTCGTGAACCAGCTCAACCGACAGAACCAGAAAAACGCAAGCTGATGCGAATTTCAACGAACTAATGACGAGATGGCCTAGAAAAAAAGTGCGTTAAAGGGCATAGTGGACGCTGGGAGAAGACGTCTCTTTCAACAATGTATATGGTCGGGGAGGAGACCAGCACTGTTCACACGTAAAACCATAACGACAGCACCTGAAGAAGACCATCAGGTCTGCCGTCAAAATAATAAGCACGAAGTTCAACTGTCATATCTGCTGGAAACCGATCTACCATCAAATTTTGCACAGGCATAAAACACCGAATTTGGAAGCACATTAAATTGCAATACAATTTTCAATATATATCACAGCGGGGAGCGGCCTCGACTAACTCCCTGCTTGTTAAAATGAACAGTATTTTTCACATATTTAACGCACCAATATCAAACGATTCATGTCCGTCTAGGTTGTGCTTTTAAATACTTCGTGCATCTAACAACAATTTAATCTCAAAACTATCAGGTTCGTATAAAAATAATTCGTTAGTACCGAAATATTGTTAAAAGGGCGTCAGAGGAAATGCATGTTCAGTGGAGTCTCGGAAATGGTAAAGATAGGTGTTGATGACTTCTTAAGCCTTACAGGCTGTATGTCACCTTATTTTATGATGCAGTGATGGAAGTCTGTATATATGCAGTGTGAAATGAGTTGACCAAGTGTTACGAAATAATGTTAGCTTGTACAAATAGTATGCGCCAGTTGAAGAAACAACGAAGAGGAATAAAGGACAACACAGTCGTTAAGTGCTTTAATGTTCTTTCCATAAACTGCTCCTCAGCATTTTTTTGTTTGTGTTTAAGGGAAATATGGTTCACTTCTCTCTCAACGTTTGGGTACCATCTATATGACGCTGAGATAGAGGTTCTTGACTGGAATTAACTTAATTTGTCAAGAAGTAGCGGCATGTGAGAGGCAAGTGAAAAATAGCTTTGTTCTTTTGCATTTAATGACAGCAGTTTAAATATCTCATAACTACGGAAACTTTGTCTTCAATTTACAGTACAAATGGTGTCATTAATGAACTAACCACAACACCAAGAGTGTGTGCATTCAAAGTGAGGCACGTTATTATCGTTATTTAATCTAAAACTTTGTGACTTATCATTGAGCATACAACGATCACGTTAGTACGATCTTAATTACACAAATATATGCAATTCAGAAGTCAATCACTCTTGATTATCTTATGGAATATAGGAATCTCTAAGGTTTTGGTGCTAGTGAACTGGGTTTGATTCCTTGGACTGTCATTTATTGTGTACATATATGAACAAGGTAACTAAACCACTTTTAAGCATAGACGCGTTTTGCTTTTTTCTGCCTGCCGCGGTGGTCTCGCGGTTCTAGGCGCGCAGTCCGGAACCGTGCGACTGCTACGGTCGCAGGTTCGAATCCTGTCTCGGGCATGGATGTGTGTGATGTCCTTAGGTTAGTTAGGTTTAAGTAGTTCTAAGTTCTAGGGGACTAATGACCACAGCAGTTGAGTCCCATAGTGCTCAGAGCCATTTGAACCATTTTTTTGCTTTTTTCTGCTGTAACACTACAGTTCAGACTTCAGTAAAACATGGAGACTTATAACACGTGAAACATTCCACTGTATGGTCTCCATGAACGCCCAGTAGGAATGACACTCTTGGTGCTCGGAGGTCAAGGTGTGTATTTCGAGCTATTCCATTACAGGTTTTGGGAATGGGAAAGTGTCTTGCTGGCAACATTGTCAAATTCAGCTACACTGAAAAGAGATCTCCTATTAACCCCAGAGGTCGAAGTTAGTCGAAGTTCTTGCCACGTAAACATTCCCCCACCATGTGATGGCTGTCACCCACTACGGAATAAATACTAGGAGCTATAGCTCCGTGACTCCGTGGTCGCAGCGGTTGACATGAAACACGTCCATCCACAAAGTAAACACTGTGAGTTTTCAGCCTAACATACTTTTCTCCAGTCGTCAAGACTGCGCAGTGGTAGGAAAGCGTGCACGTATGCGGGAGAGCAAAGGTTGAAATCCATGTCCGGCCATTCTTAGTTAGGTTTCCCATCATTTACATAAATAATTTCAGGAGAATATTTGGATAGTTCCGTCAATCAAGTCACGGTGCTTTCACTTTCTCATAGATATTATCATAGCGCTTCGTCTCTGAATGCTTGGACGTCGAAGATTATTTCTGGGTGGGCGAAGTAAAAGGGATCCGGAAACTATTTCATGCACCTTAAGGTAGGCAATCGAGTTTACAGCATACACACTCGGGAAAGATGATGTATTGTTCCTGGGCCAATTTTAAGGAGCTTGAAATATTTTCCGGGCTACTTTTAATTTGTTCACTCTGTTTAAACTCTAACCTTCCTTGATTTGCCACACTGAATTTTATTGATGGCGTAATCCTTCTGACGGATTAAAAGTGTTTGTGGACAATTATTTAAAACTGGACCCTTACCTTTCGCTATTGCCAAATGAGGTCTACCTGTATACCTAATGGTGCGACTCTGAGCTATAAAGATGGACAGATAAGGTTCCGAGGTAACTACACTGCTGGCGAAAGCCAGGGTCCAGATCGAGTCTTCGTCTGGCATTCACATTCCTTTGACCACCCTCCTCTCATCATCCTCGCCACAGGAAGTCATGCTCTGTTTACATGGAGTCATTTCTCATGAAGTCGGTTATTAGATGAAGGCAGCAGCCCTCCAGTCGCTCATGATTCGTTCCATATCAAACATTGATCATCACCAATTCCATCACCATTCCCCATATGGTTGGAGGGCGCGAGCGTCACCTGAGTGCAAGGCGTGATTACTTATGGAGCAGGCAGACATACACCACTGACCATTAAAACTGCTACACCACGAAGATGACGTGCTACAGACGCAAAATTTAACCGAAAGGAAGAAGATGCTGTGATATGCAAAAGATTAGCTTTTCAGATCATTCACACAAGGTTGGCGTCGGTGGCGACACCTACAAGTGCTGACATGAAGAAAGTTTCCAACTGATTTCTCACACACAAACAGCAATTGAACGGCGTTGCCTGGTGAAACGTTGTTGTGATGCCTCGTGTAAGGAGGAGAAATGCGTACCATCACGTTTCCGACTTTGATAAAGGTCGGATTGTTAGCCTATAGCGATTGCGGTTCATCGTATCGCGACATTGCTGCTCGCGTTGGTCGAGAACCAATGACTGTTAGCAGTGTATGGAATCGGTAGCTTCAGGAGGGTAATACGGAACGCCGTGCTGGATCCCAACGGCCTCATATCACGAAGCAGTCGAGATGACAGGCATCTTATCCGCATGACTGTAACGGATCGTGCAGCCACGTCTCGATCCTTGAGTCAACAGATGGGGACGTTTGCAAGACAACAACTATGTTTGCAGCAGCATGGACTATCAGCTCGGAGACCACGTCTGTGGTTACCCTTGACGCTTCATCACAGACCGGAGCGCCTGCGATTGTGTATTCAACTGCGAACCTGGGAGTACGAATGGCAAAACGTCATTTTTTCGGATGAATCCAGGTTCTGTTTACAGTATTATGATGGTCGCATCCGTGTTTGGCGACATCGCGGTGAACGCACATTGAAAGCGTGTATTCGTCATCGTCATACTGGCGTATCACCCAGTGTGATGGTATGGGGTGCCATTGGTTACACGTCTCGGTCACCTCTTGTTCGCATTGACGGCACTTTGAACAGTAGACGTTACATTTCAGATGTGTTACAACCCGTGGCTCTACCCTTCACTGGATCTCTGCGACACCCTACATTTCAGCAGGATAATGCACGACCGCACGTTGCAGGTCCTGTACGGGCCTTTCTGGATACAGAAAATGTTCGATTGCTGCCCTGGCCAGCACATTCTCCAGATCTCTCACCAATTGAAAACGTCTGATCAATGGTAGCCGGGCAACTGGCTCATCACAATACACCAGTCACTATTCTTGATGAACTGTGGTATCGTGTTGAAGCTGCATGGGCAGCTGTACCTGTACACGCCATCCAAGCTGTGTTTGACTCAGTGCCCAGGCATATCAAGGCCGTTATTATGGCCAGAAGTGGTTGTTCTGAGGATCTATGCACACAAATTGCGTAAAAATGAAATCACATGTCAGTTCTAGTACAATATATTTGTCCAATGAATACCCGTTTATCATCTGCATTTCTTCTTGGTGTAGCAATTTTAATGGCTAGTTGTGTATATCAGAAACTGCTCAAAATGTTTTCACTTTTTTCTGCGTAACATGTTAAAACTACTGTCTGGAAAGGGGATCATTTCTTGAAAATGCCTCACAGCAGTGGCGAGCGTGAGAGCGTGTTGCGCTGTTTGCATGACGTGGTTGCGTTGCTGTCGTAGGAGCGGTCGCGGAACGCGCTCAAGGAGTGCTACAACCGCAACCGGTACCCCACGCCCGACGAGAAGAAGGGCCTGTCCAAGAAGACGGGCCTGACGCTCACCCAGGTGTCCAACTGGTTCAAGAACCGGCGCCAGCGCGACAGGCCCGTCCACACCCGCAGGTCGGTATGCCCCTGCTCGCTCACTTCCGTAGCTTTTCTGCATGTCACCCACATACTGTGTCACTCGGCTCTTCCCTCCTTCTGTCAGCTCGAGTGCCATACTGTGAAATACATCATCTCGTGTGTCATTCCCCACTTTTGTCAGTGATCAACAATCAACAGCAGTGAGTGTTGAATTGATCTTTCTTTTATGAACACATAATCAGACAGGTTCCATTTGCGACTGTGTCACTCAAAATAAGAGTTGAGACGTATTGATCACCTACTCAAAAACATTTAAACCTCCGATTATAAATTACTGAAGTATCGAAAGGCGGCACCTGTGCTGTTTTTTATGTTGTTTCTCTAAAAGACATAATCCCGAAAGATTCTACATGTTACATATACCTCCTATTCCAAGCTTTCTATGAAGTGAAGATTTTAAAGAAATACGAGCAAATTACACCAACCAGAACATTAGTCACACAACAAGCTGCCTTCTCATGATCACTTCGACTATAAAACACAGCTTTTTAATACTCTCCATGCTCATTTAGAACGAAGATAACGTTTTTGATAGTTTTTAATGGCTGACTTATTTACAGAAATTGCTAAAGGCCTCATCACGAAACAGTTAATTTCCCCTCTGTGTTGCACCAACTTGTAGAACTCTCACACATTTTCAGTGAAATATTACGCATAAGCGTTGGGCACTGTGCGTCATAGGACAAGATAGGCACGCGAATTTCATAAAATTATTGGTCCCTGTCAATTGGAAGTTTGTTGACATGAAAGTCATTTGGAATATAGCCAGTGCCCGAATAAGACTCGCTCGGCGTCTCGAAAGGGTTAACGTTATGACAAAATGAATCATTCCCAAGAACAGAATCACATTCATCGTTATTTTCGGAATCGCTTGAAAACGTTGCCACCTTCTTTAAACGTCTAATGATGTCACTGTCACTGGAATCGACCTCAGGACCATGGAAACATTCATTCGCACATTCATCCGGATCTTCACTCTGAGTAGGAGCAGCTGAATCTCCGAAAGTATTTCAAATTCTTTCATTTCCTTCCGTTTTCCGAATAGAGCCATCTCTAGAAGAACGAGTAATTTACAGACGAAAATAGTAATTATTTGAAATATCAAAATACAATCAGAATACTAAATAAGCATAAAGTACACGAGGAAAATAGGGACTGATACATTTACTACTGGTGTAAACACCCAAATATAAATAGTATTTAAAATATACGACAGCAGGTAGCATCTAAAGACAGCGTGTAAAAAATACGAGGCATGCCGAGATTCATCCGCAAGGCGTGTTGCGCGAAATACAAGTAAACTTGAGATCCGTCCGCAACATTACCCACCACATCAGAACTTTTAAGTTTCTTGCTACCGCAAGTAGTACCATATAACTCTTTCCTTTCTTTCTTCCAGAAAAAGTTGCATTCGACTTCAGACGTCTGATTAATATGTATAGTGTCCCTCTTGCAATATTTTACACCATACCACAATATAACTGAATTCATTTCTGGAGCCGAGCGACCGCTACGGTCGCAGGTTCGACTGTGGATGTGTGTGTTGTCCTTAGGTTAGTTAGGTTTAATTAGTTCTAAGTTCTAGGCAACCGCTGACATCAGAAGTTAAGTCGCATAGTTTTCAGAGCCATTTTAACTGAATTCATGAGGGTATTTGGTAACAATGCGTCCTAAATTAACCACAGCATTATATCCTGTGGAAAAGAAAAATCTCGGCATGCATCTCGGATAACCTACTGTTTACTCATTTAACCTACACACTGCAGTGAGCTATACTGCTTACGTTGACTCGATATTTCGGATATTTGTTGAATGTTCCCCTGTTTTGGTATCTGTAATGATTTCCCAAGATATTGTAAAGGTGCTCTCAAAATAGTAATTTCCCTTCTCAGTCTCCTAATTAAAGGACCTTCGTACATAACGAACTCGTACATGCTGCCTTAATCCAGACGTGCCAAATAAAACATGTGAGCTACTCTGGTAGTGGATAAGTATTGCAAAGATCTGCATACGTTGTGTCCTAAAAGCTACTGGAACCGTAGGTAAATTTTAGTACCAAGTATTCAAACGCCAAACGCCTTGCCGCAGTGGTAACGCTGGTTCCCGTCAGATCACCTAAGCGCTGTCGGGCTGGGCTAGCACTTGGATGGGTAACCATGCGTTCAACCGAGCGCTGTTGGCAAGAGGGGTGCACTCAACCCTTGTGAGGAAAACAGAGGAGCTACTTCATTGAGAAGTAGTGGCTCCGGTTCCGTAAACTAACATACAGTCGGGAGAGGGGTGTGCTGACCACGTGCCCCTCCGTATCCGCATCCAGTTACGCCTATGAGCTGAGGATGACACGGCGGCCGATCAGTACCGTTGAGCCTTCAAGGCCTGTTCGGGAGGTGTTTAGTTTCAAGTATTCAAACATTTTTTTGCTAGAAAAAGCTTTTGAAACTATCGGAATTTCTCGATGTTGACATGTGGTCGAACTCTTTACTGGCACCTCGCTCGATGAAAGCACCGAGCGAAATGGCGCAGTAGTTAGCATACCCAGAGGCGGATCCAGTGTGTCCTCCAGGAGAAGAGGCGGGGGTGAAAAAGTTATTCAATGATCTGAAGCTGTTGTGTGTTAACACATAGTTAAACTGCTTATTGTTGTTTATTATGCCAATAACCGTATTTAGGAAATTTAGGGCTACTGGAAAAACTGAGAAAAATATATAATGTTTAGGCTGCCGTGTGAGGACTCTGGCTTTTTCAGCACTGGTAACCGTGCCGCTGGGAGGGTGAAGGGGGCGGGAGGGGCAGAAGAGTGCGATCAACCCTTTGCTGTCCCCTCTCTGGATCGGCCCATGATTGCACGCTGGAATCGCATTCGGGAGGACGACGGTTCGAATCCGTGTCCAGATATCCAGATTTAGGTTTTCCATAATTTCCATAAATCAGTTAAGGCGAATGCCGGGATGGTTCCTTTGAAGGGGCACAGCCGATTTCTCTCCCCATCCTTCCCCAATCCAAGTTTGTGCTCGCCCCTAATGACCTCGGTGTCGAGGGGATGTTAATATCTAATATTCCTGCTTCCTTCAAGATGAAGGCGATCAAACTAGTGAAATTTCTGAACCTGAGACGGATTATTTTCTAGCTGTTTTATTCATATGAAGTGATTCTATAGCCATTTGTTGCAAAAAATTACACTCAGATGCCCCCCGTGAGACTCAAACATGCCACACCCTTAACGGTTCAGTAGAACCCGTACTTTGTGTCTCTATAAATGAGCTTGGAGTTCTAAAGCACCTCTATAAAATATATTACATTCGTAAACAATGTGGACACCAGAAGCAGCTTCAGCGACTGATTCAGCGGTGACTGATTTTCTGTAAAAGCTTCATATGGTTACCAAATTGATTATAACAAAAATTTATTGAAGGAAATAAGTTATCTGCAACGGGCTTAATAATCGCCATTATGTAACAGTTATTCCACTTCGCATCAATAGTGTAACAGCTCTTCCATTTTTTCGCCGTAAATGACGAAAATTATAAGTTCAGGAAACTATGATTAATTATTTTACAACGGCCGTGGGCGATTTGTAGGGATAGTGGAGTGGGGAGCAGAAGCGACAAAAAAGCTGGGTCGTCTGCGTTCAGGTGAGCTGAACAAGGAGACTTCACAGTGTGCGAATATTATTGATGTTACGGGGAAGGCTTTAAAAAGTCGAGGTTTGAGGGAACGCCCCATCCGTTTCCCGCCGGTACTGTTCGCCCAGCCAGGGCAGTTGTGTGCAGACCGCAGACGCCACCCACCTCTCACTGTGGATACAACGTAAATACCACGAAAACCGACAGATTTGACCGTGAAAGGCAGCGAAAATTGGGGAAACGCCTTTTCCTCTATACACATCCACACGAAACGTTACAATATGAGCTATGTTTTGTGTGCTGGCGGAGAATTTTTTCTGAATCCGGGTTGGATTTTCTAACTCCTTTAGACTTCCCCCAAGGACCCCATAGTCCTTTATTTTTCTCCGCATGCCTGTCAGATGGGTTTTGTCGTGTTGGGTCCTTTTCTCCACTACCATAGAGAAATAGTAAGAAGATCCAGTTTATTGATGCTGTTCACAGGCAACTTCGATACAGTAACATTAAAAAAGAGAAACATACGATTCACAAAGAGAGATTTGTTTCTTTACCAACAGACGGACTTGAGAGTCCAGTTGCTTCATTTGGCAATTACTAACTTCACGTACACTACTGAGACGGTTGCCAAAATTAAAACAAAGAGAGAGATCACAAGGATAGAAAGACGATTTCGCTAGGCCACTGACAAAAACAAACGCTGTAGTATAGAGATAAGAAGCAGTAATGTGCTGCGTGTTTTGCACGATAGTCACATAAAACCTTTTGCAACAACAGATGCCCCGATTTTCAGTGTCTCTGTGAGGTGTCGTAGCACAAAAAAGAGCTGTTCGCCGCTTCCAAAGTCGTAACTGAACTATTCTTCGCTGCCTCATACATTTATGGCAGTAATTGGTGCTATTCTTACTTCAACTACGTCGGGATTAATGAAGCGAAAGAACGATTTGAAAGTGATGCTTTTGATATTTCAGCCTAATAATGTTGTTATTCCTTAGAGGAATTGAAGTATTCTAACTCCGTTGAAACAGGAACAAGAAATCGATCGTCTCCAATGTCAGTTAAACGTAATATAAAAGATATTACCGTAAGCATCATAGAATTTAATTTTCTCGATGCTTACAACTCCAGAACCCATACTGAGAAACGAATTTATCGCAGAAGACATTTGCACATCCTGCTCAAAATACATTGTCTTGGAAATACATAATAAATTGCCTTTTACCGCAAAATATTTGTCAACGTGGAAGAATTGTTTTGTCTAATACGTCTTAATTGGGTTTGCATTTAGGTTACATCTTTGCTTTTGGTTCCATAAAATCGTTATTTATAGCTATAAAACAAAAACTGTTGCTGAAACAGTGGAAGTCGATATAACTGAACATATGTTGTCGGTTTCAGTTTGTTAAGTCATGTTCAGAAAATTTTCAGAACAGAGTGCATATCGTCATCTTTAAGACTTGTACAAACTAAAACATGTGAAACATCAGTGGACTCTTATCTGTGTATTATCCGAAAGTAGTTAACTAAGCTGATACGTATATAAAATCTTTGCGAGTTGGTCTATTTTAGTAGATGATTTTACTTCTAAAATTATAAAATTAAAACTGCGTAACTATTTAATTTTCTCTTACGTCAGTACGGGCTAAAATTCCGCTGGCTGTGAACGTTTGACTAGTTGGTCACGGAGGTTTCAGAAAAAGATGCTTTATTGGTAATGTTCTCAATACTTTTGCTTTTGGTTTCAATATCAGTTTGTCATTTCTGACAGAACTATTTATTGCGATGTATTACAAAATGGATAAATTTTCTTTAGATTTTTCAAAATTAACACCATTTGCTCCTTCTGTAGGCATAGAAGAAAAACATCATCAGTTCAAGGATAATTTTCAGCAGAGGTAGTTTCTGGAGCCCACCATTGTTCGAAGTTAGTGAGTGTTTAAGGCACTTCACCCGCATTCAAGGGGAGGGAGGTTCAAGGCAGTATTAAACAATTCACATTTTATGTTTTTGGTCGTTCCGCTATGTCGGTCAGAGGATGGTTGCTCTGAAAAGGACACAACCGACTTTGTACACCATTCATGCCCTATCAGAGTTTGTGTTCTGTCTTTGATGACCAGTTCATTGACGAGACGTTAGGTGTAAACATATTTTTAAAAGTTACAAAGTTTTTATTCCCGTTAGCATCCAGGTCCGTAGTAACTCTCATTTTATTTTAACGCTAGGAATATATACATGTTTGACCTCATTCTGTTCAGCACGCGAGATTTAAAAAATAAATAAATATGAAATGCTTGCAGAAAAACTGGAAAGTAACATTTAGGCCTGTAGTGGACGTAAATTCTGAGCATCAAGTGAAGGGAAAAATTGGCAGTTGTATTTTCTATAGCTATCCTTCTACGTATTTTTAAATTTCAATGTTATATACACAAAAATATGCAACTGAAGGTTTCAGTGTGTTATATTACGACGGTGTCTTGACGAGAAGGCAGCTGTACCAGTAAGAAAGGTCATGTTTTGTGGATTTCGTCTTTTTTCCCTAGACTGAGTAGTTCAAATTAATGAATATATTTTGTTAATCAAACAATTATCAATAATTTTGCGTAATATGGGAACCGAGAAGAAGTCACCCGCCAAGTGTAACGTCCCTAAATCATCCCTGTGCACTTAGTTCTTCTGTTAGAGGGATCAGTTACAACTTTTCCCTTTTTATGCGCATTATTAGAGTTAATGCCTCGCTGGTCTACACTTCTCTTACTTAGTTGATTTTCCCGAAGAGTATAAACAGGCACTTCTTGGTGGCCTAGAAGATACTGGCAGGAAGTCAGAACTGGACCAAGACCTAGACACTAAAATGAAATTGGTTGTTACCACGGAGTCCATAAAGGCTCAAGTCGAAAAAAAAATTCTATGGGAAAACTTTCGTCATCCAGTTAACTATTTAATTCGAGCTGTTACTTTTCCCTTCTAGAATAAAAATTCGAATGTTCACCGATCGGGACTACGTTCCCGGCAAAATTAATTTTATCACAGGTACTGTCTAACTATCTAAATCTCAAAACACTGACTCAGCGTTTCGCTGTCAGAAACTTCCTTCATATCTGACCCATTTTCAAAATTACAACTCGTTCCCGCCCAGTTCACATTCAGTCACATTTATTACCACTCCTACAATACAGAGAGAGTGTGAAAAAATCGTTCTCATGAAACAACCAAAAACGTGCCCGTTTTTAGCCCTTTGCTAACAACAGTTTTTGCATTTGCGGACGGCTGTCGCAGCTCTTCCTTGTGGCCAGCTTCTTTGGTTTCGTTGATAACAGTCAGCCACGGATTTTTCTCCATGCTACGTCTCTCTCGCGTCTGAATTGACTGCAGTTCCCTTTTCTGTTACTTGAGTATAACACAAAACACCTACATAAATAAAACCTTATCGTTAAGAAAATATATGTTAATATTAACGATACAGGATATATTGCGACAGCGTTAAACTCTATCATCAGGAACACTCTAGTTTTGTCCGTCTCAGAGGCTGTAGCAAGGCCATGTCGTGGGCTATTCAAAGAACTGGAGAAAATTATTGTTCGTTTTTAGACAAGAGTATTTCAACATTTGATTCATTTGTAAAATCTGTTGTCAAGGTGACACGACCTTCGATATGAACATGAGTCTGAGTAGTGGGATTCGTATTTGGTGTGATAGTTGTAATGACATCTAGATACAGTTGCACTGAAGAGAAAGAAATTTGGGAGACGTGCTGTGCAACCAGCACCTAATAAAAAATTCTAACATGTTTCCAGAATTAACACATGTGAAAGATTTGCAATCTCGTTTATAGTAATTATTTCTTAGAAAGTGAAAGTAACGTAATATACGACTGTGTACAAACTACCTTGATGCAAAAATGAAATTTGTTTTCTCAGTCTCTTTACTTTAGGGGCACACCAAAGTACGCTTCAAGGTCTCGCGACTCCCCTACATGTGATTTTTTTCGCTAGACCCCAAAGAATCAAACACGGTCAGTACATACAGCACATTTTTTTGATATGGAACGACTGTGAGGTACAAATTTCACGAACTTATTACGTGAGACTTTGATATGAACATATCTACATAAACATAAGACATGCGATAAATGAAACTTATTACTCTTGGGCAGGAACTTTAGAAAAACAGCAAATACATAAAGTACATAGATTACATATTTCTTGTTATGGGTCGACTTTGGCCGGCCGCAGTGGCCATGCGGTTCTAGGCGCTACAGTCTGCAACCGCGCGACCGCTACGGTCGCAGGTTAGAATCCTGCCTCGGACATGGATGTGTGCGATGTCCTTAGGTTAGTTAGGTTTAAGTAGTTCTAAGTTCTAGGGGACTGATGACCAAAGAAGTTAAGTCCCATAGTGCTCAGAGCCATTTGAACCTTTTTTTGTCGACTTTGAGAGACAAATCTCAAGAACTCCACTTTTAGAATCCACCAACGTTTGTTACTGACGCGGGTTGAAATACCGACAAAAATCGGAAGGAAACGGCGGCGGCGCAAACAGAAGATCTAAGAACGCCACCCGCAGCAAAAAATTAGGCTTTTGAGGTGAAGATTATTCATGGAATTAGGGATCGTTCGTTTTAAAGTGGAATGCACGAAATACATGATTATTATACCACGATACATATATAAATACGAATAGTTACGTACGACGGGCGACTTCTTGCAAACTGGGCTACTCTAAAACACGATTTGCCGATAGTTTTTTATGTTCTAGATATTATATCTGCAGATTAGAAGACATTAAAAATCTCGCGACACACTGGGCGTTTATTTGCGACACACCAGCTGCTAGGAACATAATACCTGACGACTCATACAGAAATCGGCGGCTGTTTGAGGAACAGTAGCTCGTCTATAACCATCATTTGACTCCGCAGAGGTGACGTGACGTCCGTTGGTCAAACGTTTGTGGTGGTCCTCTGCAACGTACCTGTCACGTGACTTGTCCATGCATCTTAGAAAACGTTTTCCGACAGCGGGCCAGAGTGTAATGCTGCCAGCAGTAGTTTAAATATCATCACAATGTCGAACAGTATAAATGCACCGCAGATATCAAGCATACACAGAAGAAAGCAGTATGTATTTTTTCTGCCAAACTGCATTTTTAATTTCTCTTTTCACTTTTCATTCCAATAGCTCTTGCAGTGAACTAACGAGTGTGAGGTATAAGATGCTGCCAAAGCTCAAAGGTAATCGTCGATATCACGCTCACTTTCTTCGTTTCTCGACAAACTCGTAATGCAATCTTAAATTTTTGTTCATTAGATAAAAGAGATTGAAATGAATTAATACATGCGTAATTTTTCGTCGCTTAATTCTAACTGGAAAACGGAAGACAAAATTGTTGTGCCCATAAATCTTGACTTACGCGTGCAATATTAGAAATGTGTGAATTCTGGCCCATATGAGCTCTTACTTCAATTATCTTGAGGAAATAGCAGACGAGGAGTGTCTCTCTCTCAACTTTTGTTAGAGAATAAACCCAGATCGATCTCTGGGACATGCAAGAGGAGCAATTCGCAGTCCGAAAGTATCTCTCATCCTCAAGCAACGGCAACGAACATTGAGACTGGACTTAGCACAGGTGGTCCGTTCGGGCGACACTCTCAAAGCATCGTAACTGTGCGTGATCTGAAGAAGTTCCTAAGCTCAGCTCCTGTATTCGAGTTATTGCTTATACAACAACCTGCCGCTCAGCATTTCGTGTTTACTCATTACTCAGCATTTTATAGGGTCATACAATTTCTGTGTTTGTGTGTGTGTGTGTGTGTGTGTGTGTGTGTGTGTGTGTGTGTGTGTGTGTGAGAGAGAGAGAGAGAGAGAGAGAGAGAGTGGGATTCTTTTTTAATCTTACAATAGCAGAAGTGAAGTGGTATGACAGCGCGAATAGTTGAGCGTTGCCTGCGAAACGGAAATGCCTAGTGTAGAGTTTCTCTTCGGCACTCAGTTTGCCTTGTCATGTAGAGTACAACCACTGTGATATTCGACATTGTGATTATTTAAGCGCCATAAGTAGGATTTCTTACATTGTCCTTCCTGTACGACTCTAACAATCACTGGGAAATACGGTGAAACAGATGTAAATAAACAGTCGGCTCACGGAACGAGAGAAAACGGCAGCGTAAGCTCAAATGAGCTCTTGCGAAGCAGCCAAGTCTGCTCACCTGTTCTCGAATATCGTTGACACCTGTAGCCAGTTCCTCTGATCGGAATGTCACTGCATTCTCTCGCTGCGCTACGTTATGCGAGCTATTGTTGAGTACTAAAGGATCAGCGCGAAATGGTGACTACTGACAACGAAAACTCCCCATCGCACTCCGCTCAGATTTAGTGCTAAGGGGGCCCAGAGGACAGCCCGTCAGAAACTGAACATAGATAACAAATGAAAACAACAAAATAGAAAAAGTGAGCGGTCCACGCTCAAGCTGTGTAGCATCTCGATTACGATTAGCAAACGTGTAGTGATTATCTGGTCATGATGATAAGACTGCGAAAAGGAAAATCCGTGTTCAAATCTCCCTCGTGCCCCATTCTATTTCTTTTTTCTACAGAATTGTGAACTGTTCGTCCGGTGAATGACGTGTCTGTTCGCCGCACTGAAATTTGTGTCTGTGTCGTGGTGTAACGCCAGTTTGCAATAGTGTGGTGTAAGGAACGCACTTCCAAACGTACGTATCACCTATCTGTGCTACACAAGTACTACATGTTATGACTCCTGCCTTCCTTTTTCGAAGCTTTTAATCTTGAATTCCATTGTTTTAACATAATTGATAGCAGTTTATATGTTGTTTTCATTTCTGTGAGAGGTCTATGTGTCATCTTGCCTGCTCTCACTATTCACCACATTTACTTGCAAAGTTAATATACTCTTACCATATGACTCACATTCTATTACCGAAGTATAGTATGACAATTGCCAAGAATACAGATCAACAGACACGTCAATGACGGTATGGAAAGCTCATAATTTTCTGAAAAAAAAAAAATGGCACGAGGGTGATTTGAACACAGATTTCCTACTTTGTGATCCATCACCGTGCTCACACAACCACGAAACCAAGGGTCTTACAGCTAGCTTAATGTTGCGTATCTTAGTGTGGACCTTTCACTGTTTCTATTTTTCTTCTTTTTTCACAGTTCAGTACACCTTCTTCCTGTTTCCATGCTTGATCTGTGTTCAATTTTTGACGGGCTATCCACTGGACGATTTTACGACTAAATCTGAGGGCTGTGTGAAGGGGAGTTTCCCTTGCGAGGCCTGAAAAATATTAATAAGAGCAGTAGAGTGCCGAAAGATCATTCGACAGGATTTTATAATTAAAAACAACGAATTAGAGAGATGCGACTTGTCCTGTATGCAAGCACTGATTACGTTGAGCAGTCGTCACGGGTGTGTCTGAACACCGGATCGCAAGGTAGGCGGAGTCATGTTTCGCTGGCGAAATAGTATCCTTAAATCAGAAGTGGCAGACGCTTCATTATGAGAATAACTTACTCTCGTAAATTAGACAACTTTTTACGTGCAACGGTTAAAGTCTGAAGTTTCCTCATGACACGGTGAAGAAAACGGCTGAAAGAGGTTGGAGATTCGTCAAAATGGATGAAACTATGAAATTAATGTTTTAGTAAATGAAGTATGAAGCTTATAAAACTACACAAATAAACAACATCTGCGACATGAAACCAGTGTAAAATATTATGATGAACAACGGCATAGCTAGTAAATGTTTTTAAAATATAGTGGAATGGATATGTGAATAAAACTGATTAATGTACAAATCGGGTCTAATTCAATTACATCGCGTGAAGTAACAACAGTGCCATCAAAGTAGCTTGGCTAAGAGAACTGTTTTCTTGTCAGAGAGAGAGAGAGAGAGAGAGAGAGAGAGAGAGAGAGAGAGAGAGAGAAAGTAAGGAAGAGAGTGAGACAGATAAACGGACAAGGAGGGAATATTTTGGGTGTTACCTTAATTAAAAAGCGAAAATGTAACTACGACATATCACACATAGTTTTTATCAGCCTACATCGCACAGAACGAATATTAACACATGAGGAACAAACATGTCTTCGAAATACTGAAGACCATGGAGAAACGATTTGAGAATGGATTCTCATACTCTACGCAAAGTACAAAATGCCTCCATGGCATGTGACGCAAAAAAACTGGCGCAACCCGGGACTCAGAACCGGATCGCTGGCCTTCTCGAGCAGTGCGTATCTGGCCGAGAATTCGCTGTTAAACACATCTCTCCTCTCGGAGTTACTGGACCCACGGCGCCGTGGCAGAGTCTGTGCAAAGTTTTGAAAGTAAAGGGAGGAGCCCGTGACAAGCTACAGCTTTCCATTGGCCTGTGAGGCAATGCTGGTGACAACAAAGTAGCTAGAAGAACAGCACAGAGGTAAAATAAATAAATAAATAAATAAGTAAATAAATAAAATAAAATGAAAAATAAAAAATGGGCTCAGTATCATGTCGGCAGGTTGAATAGCAAACTTAAAACGACAGAGGGCACTTGAAATATTACTAACACCATGTTTCACTGCATTTTTTTTACGCGTTAGTTAGAAAGAAAGTTGTCGTACCCGCTAGCTCAATTTCCATTACACATACGGATCTCAGTTCAAATAGCGGTGAGGCACTCAGTTTCAACCTGTGACTCACAGCTAGGAAATAATTTATTGACTGAAACATACATATAACCATAAACTGTTTAATTTAGGAGGAACTGCATCACAAGAAGAGACTGAAAAATTAGTCAACCAGTTGCTAATCCCAGTTGGCCATAATTTCCAGAGTGGCCATATGTGCACAAATTATGCTGAACGTTATGGGCGCCCTGTGGAGGTTACGACTCCAGAAATCATTGATAAAATCCATGATATGATGATGGATGACAGAAGAGTTAAGATGAGTGAGATTGCTAGTGCTGTGGGCATCTCGAATGAACGGGTACATAATATTTTGCATAAACATTGTGACATGAGAAAGCTACCCGCAAGATGGGTTCCGCTATTGCTCAAGCTTGACCAAAAACGGAATCGTGTGAAGTGTTGTAAGGATAGTTTGCAGCTGTTCAGGAAGAACCCGCACGACTTTAACTGTCGTTTCGTCGCTGTGGATGAAACATGGATACATTACTATACTCCCGAGACCAAACAACAACCTAAACAATGGGTTACCTAGGGAGAATCAGCGCCAAAAACGGCGAAGACCATTTCTTCGGCCGGAAAGGTCATGGCGACTGTCTTTTGGGATTCGCAAGGGATAATCCTAATTGACTATCTGGAAAAGGGTAAAACTATTACAGGTGCATATTATTCATCGTTATTGGACCGTTTGAAAACCGAGCTGCATGGAAAACGCCGGCGATTGGACCGCAAAAAAACCATTTTCCATCACAACAATGCACCAGCACACACCTCAGCAGTTGTGGTCGCAAAATTAATGGAAATAGGATTCCAACTCGTTTCACATCCCACCTATTCTCCAGACTTGTCTCCCTCGGACTACTATTTGTTCGTCAATTTGAAGAAAGATCTGGTGGGGCAAAGTTTTTATTCAAACGAGAAGGTGATTGCAGCAATTAATAGCTATTTTGCACACCTGGACAATTGCTGTTATTCGGAAGGGATCAACAAATTAGAATAACGTTGGACGAAGTGTATAAGTCTAAAAGTAGACTGTGTCGAAAAATAAAAAAGGTTTGGTCCAAACACGTAAGTAGTTTTTATTTTTGCACAAAGTTCAAACGCTCCTTGTATGTCGGTGTCGATGCGCGTAAGATGCAGTAGTTGTGCAGATGTGAAAGGCTTGTTCAAGATACAACAGCGACCAGATCTTGATTAAATCAGGCATGAGACCGATGACTATGACAAAAACAGTAACAAAAATGAAGGTACTTGAAGACAGCCCTTTCGACTATGAACGACATGCTTTGCCTGTCAACAGCTTACCTAGTCTTCCCTAGAACTCACTGTCACAACTAGTGTTGAAACAAGCCTTTTCTTGTTACGTACGTGCAGTTCTGACTGATCAGAGAAATTTTAATATGTGTTTTGACGCATACTCAGCTTGTTCGATCTGCAGGCACATTTACTTACGGTAAACAGTTCACGATGTGGATAAGCATTCCGACCGCCTACGCTTTTCAACCAGCGGAAGGACGAGAAGCAGAAAACGGCGAGCTTTAGAGTGTTGGGGTTGTGCCTCAAACCGGCCGTGTTATCGGTGGATGCAGAGAGCGCCTGCGCAGTCTTGCGAGCAGACGAGCACGCGACCGCAGGTACCTGCCGCTCGCCGCGGTTCCAGAAACGTCAGCACGACGCAGCAGTGCACAGCTCACCCCGCGGGAAGAACACGCGATTCTTGTGGGAGCAGCGGCAGCAGCCTCTCGTGTTACCCGCTACCGCCGCTGCCGCCGCCGCTGTCAGCACACCTCACTCGAGTCTGTGGGGCAGGCCGGCCGGCCGCGTGCGACAATTTGTACAGTTTACACGGAGCCGTACAATGCGGGGTTCACACGCGGGCGCGTCCCTCCTGCTAAAGAAGAGCCAGCACGGCCGGGCTGCGCTGCTCTTTTGTGGAGGGCGGCTAGTGTGTCGGGTTTCCATTATGGCCGGGGGCGGCGACACGCCCCGGGCAGCCCCTCTGCGGCCTTCGGAACGTACTCGTATATACATCTTTTTTAAATCCCCAAGTATGTCATGAACGACCGAGACGCGAGAGAATGAAACTCGTACTCGTACCTGGGGTGCAAACTGGCCATTGAACACGCAGGTATTGCAACAAGACTATTTTTACCTTATAAGGTACACAGGCTGTGTTGTGGGGCGATCGGTATGGTTTAAAGCATTTCCTACTCCACGATCACAGTGTAACCACTGTTATGTGCTAAGGTGAGCGGTTCCAACAGTCTTATGCTGCTGTCATCTAATCTTGTGGAACTTGCAGATTGCCATGTTGCATTACATGAAGTCAAAGCACAAAAGGCACTACACGTCTTGATAAAAATCCTGTTGATAAAATGCACCCAGCTGATAAAATGAACACAAATGATAAAATGCACACAACTCAAAAAATCGTCGTATCGTCCATGAATGTTGGTGGCAAACACGATTGTTGCAAGTTTTCCGCACAGCACTACCGCCTACAACGGCATTCGTGATAGAATATGTGTTTCCAAGAGCGTCACCATTATTTTCGAAAGAGATCTCTATATGCGGGCCAGCAATTGATAAAGTATATGGTCTGAAAATGCAAGTTTCACAGCTGAACTTCCTTGTATCCATTTTGTTTGTTTATATTGCGTGCCCATGGTTGTCCAGCGGGATGAGCACTAGACCCCAATCCTCGAGATCTCGGGTTCAGCCCGGTACAGGGGCGGGAGTTTTCCTTCTTCTAGTCCCCCTCCCTCCAGGTCGGCCCCGGGTCAAATGAGTACCGGGTATCTTTTCGCTGGTAAAAGGCGGCCGCGGTCATGAGCCTCCCCACCCCCTCCTAGCGCCACGGTGGCGAAAGGCTGCACTCACCCTATGGTCAGGCCAATACCTGATTACGGGATTTTACCACAGGCTTTGTCTTTACCTACTTATGTTTCATCTTTTTACGACGACGACTTGTCGCACGTCCATACTGTACAAAGAGAAGCTGTCGAGATGGGAAGTCGCGTCGCCTACGGTTGCAGCTAGACTCAAATATAAGTTAATAAAATAGAACTTAACAAAGTTTAGCCGTGGAATTTCTGTTTCCAAAACCAACACGTTTTTGCAAATTGTATCACAAAAACTGAAGAGAATGATTCGTACAGTTTGAAAATGGCATGACTTACCTAGTTCTATCTACTGCATTTTGGAGTTAAAGTGGCGATTCTCCAACTCGGTCCCAGAATCAGTTTAGAAATATGTAAAATAAAAAATAATAAAAATAGAAAAAGGTTCTTCTTGTCTTATGAATCAAAATGAAGTTTTCGAAAATCTTCTACTTATCCCCTTTGGTACATTTGCAGACCAAAGTTCATCCAAATACCTTTACAAAATCTTGTTCCCGACGAATTTCACATTTTCAATTCCGATAGTTCTTTGACTTGCGCGCAATCGGGTGATGGGTTTCCAGGTTCTACTTAACAGGTCAGGAGTCAATTACACACAGGAAGTCGCTACACGGAGCTGTGTGGAAAGGGCGGTATTTTACGTTACAGGTTCTCAGGAAACCACAGAAAGGGCGTCCGTCTAAAGGGGGGCATATAAAACACAGTAAGGTAGTTGTAGAAATTATCGGTATTGTAGTTCTAATTGTCGTAGCTGTGTTGGGAAAGAACCAGAGTTCAAAGCCCTAATAGAAAGCACTGAAGCTCAAATTGTTATAGGTACAGAAAGCTAGCTTAAGCCGGAAATAAGTTCAGCCGAAATTTTTTCGAACGATCTAATAGTGTTCAAAAGGATAAATTAAATACAGTTGGAGGTGGAGTATTTATTGCTGTCAGAAGTAGTTTACCTTGTAGGGAGATTGAAGTAGACAGTTCCTGCGAAATAGTATGGGCAGAGGGTAGGCCGATACTTGGCAATCGGACATTTGATTGTTTTACAGACCCCCCCGAATCCGAAGATATAGTTGCTGAACAGTTCAAAGAAAACTGAGTCTCATTTCAAGTAGGCACCCCATTCATACTATTATAGTTGGTGGTGACTTCAATCTCCCCTCGATATGCTGTAAAAATTATTCATTTAAAGACGGTGGCAGGCATAAAACGGTATCCGAAATTGTACTGAATGCTTTCTCAAAAAATTATCTGTAACAACTCGAAGAGTACATGGTTGCGAAAGCATGCTTGACGTCTTAGAAACAAATAATCTTGGACAAATAACGAGTATCGTGACGATTACAGGGATTAGGGATCACAAGGCAGTTGCTGCTAGGCTGAATTCCGAACACCTACAACCATCAAAAAGAAACACAAAGTATGTCTAGTATGTCTATTTTTTTTAAAAAGCCGATAAAAATGCTCTTAACGCCTTTTTTAAGAGACAGTATACAATCCTTCCCATCTGACCATGTAAGCGTAGAGAAGATGCGGAATGATTTCAAAGAGATAGTATAGACGGCCATTGACAGATATGTACCACATAAATTGATAACTGATGGTACTGATCCTCCATGGTACACAAAACGGGTCAGATCGCTGTTGCAGGAGCAACGAAAAAAGCATGCCAAATTAAAAAGAACGCAAAATCCCGAAAACTGGCAAAGTTTTGCAGAAGTCGGAAATAAAGTGCGTACTTCAGTGAGAGATGCTTTTAATAATTTCCTTAACGAAACTCTGTCTCGGAATATGACAGAAAACCCAAATAGTTCTGGTCATACATAGAGCAGACCAGTGGCAAGACGCAATCAATACCTTCACTGCGCGATAACAGCGGTGAAGTCGCTGATGACAGTGCACTGAAGCATAGTTATTAAACGCGGTTTTCAAAAACTCCTTCACCAAAGAAGACGAAGAAAATATTCTTGATTTCCAATCAAGAACAACTGCCAAGATGAGAAAGATAGAAGCAGACATCCCCAGTGTAGCAAAGCAGCTCAAATCACTTAATAAAGGCAAGGCCTCCAGTCCAGATTGTACACCAGTCAGGTTTCTTTCAGAGTATGGTGATACAATAGCTCCATATTTAGCAATTATAAACAACCATTCGCTCACAGAAAGTTCCATACCTGAAGATTGGAAAATTTCTCAACTCACACCAATATCGAAAAAGATAAGTAGGAGTAATGCGCTGAATTACAGGCCCATATCACTAACGTCGATTTGCTGTATGGTTTTGAAACATATACTGTGTTCTAACATTATGAAGTACCTCGAAGAAAACGATTTATTGACACGTAGCTCGGATTCAGAAAATATCGTTGTTGTGAAGCACAACTAGCTCTTTATATTCATGAAGTAATGAGTGCTATCGACAGGGGATTTCAATTTCATTCCATATTTTTAGATTTCCAGAAGGCTTTCGACACCGTTTCTCACAAGCGTTCTCTAACCAAACTGCGTGCCTATGGAATATCGCCTCAGTTGTGCGGCTGGATTCGTGATTTCCTGTCAGAAAGGTCACAGTTCGTAGTAATAGACGGAAAGTCATCGAGTAAAAATAAGCAGTATGCACCGTTCCCCAAAGAAGTGTTATAGGCCGTCTGTTGTTGCTGATCAATATTAACGACATAGGCGACAATCTGAGTAGCTGTGTTAGATTGTTTGCAGATGATACTCTCATTTACCGTCTTGTTACCCATCAGATGACCAAAACGAACTGCAAAACGATTTAGATATCTGTATGGTGCGAAAAGTGGCAAATGACCCTGAATAAAGAAAAGTGTGAAGTTATTCACATGAGTACTAAAAGAAATCCACTAAATTTCGATTAGGTGATAAGTCACACAAATCTGAAGGTTGTAAATTCTACCAAATACTTAGGAATTACAATTACAAAATTGGAACGATCACAGAGGTAATGTTGTGGACAGAGTAAACCAAAGACTACGATTCATTGGCAGAACACTTAGAAGGTGCAACAGGTCTACTAAAGAGACTGCTTACACCACACTTGTCCGCCCTATTCTGGAGTACTGCTGAGCGGTGTGGGATCCAAATGATCGAAAAAGTTCAAAGAAGAGCAGCTTGTTTCATATTATAGTGAAATAGGGGAGATAGTGTCATAGACACGATACGTGGATTGGAGAGGCAATCATAAAAACAAAGGCGTTTTTCGTTGCGACGGGATCTTCTCATGAAATTTCAGTCAGCAGTTTTCTCCTCCAATTGCGAAAACATTCTGTTGGCACCCACCTACATAGGGAGAAATGATGATCACGATAAGATAAATCAGGGCCCTCACGGAAAAATTGAAGTGCTCGTTTTTCCCCGCGCGCCTTTCGAGAGTGGAACGGTAGAGAGACAGCTTGAAGGTGGTTCGTTGAACCCTCTCCCAGGCACTTTATTGTGAAAAGCAGAGTAATCACATAGATGTAGATGTAGATGTACTTCATGCTTTACTTTACGTATTTCCATATTAGCCCTACGCCAGAACTCTTCTCCACGACCCTATTGTTGGATCTTTCCGCCATGAGCTCTACACAAAAGCTCGTGTCCATGAGCTCTCCCAAAGAATATCTCGTAATATATTTGCGCTGGGCAGCAAAACAAAGAAAATATATACGCTGTAATGTTTTGAACAGTAAAATTAATTTATCAAATATACTTATTTTGGGCAAGTCTGATATTACCTCATAAATAATTAAATCTCGATTGATTATTTTCCTTTCGTTAGCAATAAATACGGAAATGATTTTATTTTTATAGATTTTCTTTTGATGATCATCTTTCTTCTAAATTTTGTATTTCAGTGTAATAGTTAAAAAATTTCAAATTTAATTATTCGGCCTTACAAAACCAATTATGCTATTGCTATGAACAAATAACGAAAATGATAATGTTTGTCACTCACTTTACATAAAATCAGTATGTTTATCCATGTAAAAAGTATTAATTTCATGATTATCGTTTGCACTTCATGGAGCAGACTGCACAGAATTTTCCGTAAACCATTAAAATATTCATTTAAATGAATTAATTATAACTAAGCGAAAGCTAAATTGTAATAATGGTTTCAATTATTGAGCGTAGATCACGCATCCAATGTTTATGTCAACAGCTTGTGCTAGCCAGATCGACTAGATCTGGACACTCTTCAGTAAAGCCACCTGGTCCACTGTATTTAATTATAGCACTATGGTACGGATGAGTGTGCGCCCTTATCGGTCAGATGCCAAATCGGCACGACGCCTGATCTCTCATTTATTCAGGAACTTTTCGTTGGGCGACGCTTAGCGGCTTTCGCGGTCTCGCGGCAGTTTCGCTGGCCCGTAAGCCGAAGGCGGCGAGGTCGAATTCTATAAATAAAATATTCGACAAATTAAAGCACGTTTACTGAAAAAAATTTAAACGTTCTACTTTTATATAACTTCCTATATAGCCACCATTAATATTTAATCTTTTTTCTTTTCTTTTTTTTTTAACGAGTTGGCAAATTCCGTTTCCATAAAGTTCAGATGTTTGAGATTGCAGCCTCCCTGTGACCACATCACGAAGTTCTCCGTCAGCGCCGAAACTTCGGGAGAGAACCCATTTTATATGAGCGTAAAGATGTGGAAAGCACTTAAAACGAAATTTTTACTGTAGGGAGGTCTTCAAAAACGTTCCATTTTAATAGCCGCAAAAAGTCTTGTGTTTGTCAAGCACGGTGTGGTCGATTATTGTCATGAGACTGGTAGTCAGGAGACCACCTCCCTTGTTTTGAACTGTCCTGCTCAGTTTTCTTAAATCAATTCTCTTTCTATGTTTCGTAAAATACGGAAATGATATTTCTTTATCGTCATGAAGAACGTCATCCATAAGGTTCATGAAAGGCAGAGTTTGGTGTGCTTTTTTCGGTTTGTTGGGTGAGGCGGTGTTTTGACTTCAGGTTAGAATAGGAAACACATTTCAAGTGACTGGACGCGATTCTGAGTCTTCTCCTTTCGCAACGTAACGGAAAAGAAAGTGCAGAGACATACTCATCCGGTCAGTTTTGTGGTTCTCAGAAAGGACGTTTGAAGTCCAGCAACCGTAGAACTTGTGATGCACTAGCTATTTAGTCACTATATCATTTAAAGCACTCTGAAAAATCTGCGAATAGTTGTCCGGCAGCTGAGATATCGAAAGATGCCGTTTTTCATTAATTTTATAAGCAATTTCTTGTTCTAGTTTCTTGCTGACTAGAGAGAGAGGACCAATCATACTTAAAAATATCTATACTTCCACTCTTAAACAGACGACATCATTGACGTACATCTGGTTGCATCACTAGAGACGTCACGATTGACTCCCCTGGTACCCTCGGCTAATGGCAGCCTAATTTAGCTTTCCTACTATCTCAGCTCTAGGCACAATCACCTACTTCGCGAGTCTGCAGTGCGACTCTTCCGTTCCCTTCTCTACTTTCCACGTTGCATAAAAAGGGAGGCTACTCCGAACCGCCATAGTATAATGTGATGAATATATTCAGTAACTGTAACACTGATTTGAGACGGAAAAGTTTAAAAACAACAAAAGAGAGAAGAAATGGAAAGGCTTGAGGCTTTCATTGCGATGGAGAGCATATTTTCATGCGACTTGTCTAAGAACTAGCGACCAATTGCATTGAGAATATGTCTACCAGCAGTGTTCAGTTAGTGATAGTGTGCTTAACTGATCAAAGTTTACCGTTTTCACTTCCTGCGCATTACAGCAAGTTAAAATTTCTGCGAAAATAAGTCAACAGTCGTTCTTCTAACCGTGTCCCATTCGCGACTGAAATAAGATAAACAGGGGAAGAACTGACAGCAACAAACAAAGTACCAAAATCCTTCAAATGGCTCTGAGCAGTATGGGATTAACATCTGAGGTCATCAGTCCTCTAGAACTTAGAACTACTTAAAACTAACTAACCTAAGGACATCACACACATCCATGCCTAAGGCAGGATTCGAACCTGCGACCATAGAGGTCGCGCGTTTCGAGACCGAAGCGCCTAGAACACAAAGTACCCTCCACCGCATACCGCAAGGTTTCATTTGTTAGTACAGTATTATAAAACTGTGCTCTTCTGTGGACTTAGCCTCTTTTCGTCAGATCGCTGTCTTCTTCCTCGTTGTTCTGTATGTAGATGTTTACGTTCAGTAGGACTTTGCGACTCTTGGAGCAGTTGAGGTAAAATTACTATATCTATATCAAACATTCAGAATTTGTTATGGTACTTATTTCATTGCTCTTCCCATTTCTATAAATTTCCAGTACTCAGTTCAACCAACTTCCTTCTACAAAACAATTTAATCATGTTAAATGTAGAATAAAATCTTTTGAGTCGCACAAAGAAGATAGTAGATGTCTTCGTCAAATTTAATACTGACCCTCTGGTAAGAATATTTCGCTCATGGTTGACAATGTGGGTTTCTCAATGGTTGCAGTAAACAGTTGCGTCCTTCTTATGGTACGAAGATTTCTTACTGATACTGCGTGTGGTTGTGCCCGAAAATAAGTGATTTCGAAACAAGTACTGGCATTACTCGCAAATATTCATTATCATTCTTAAGAAAAATATTCTGCTTATTATACAAATTTCTCCAACACATCAAATTTAAGAAAATGCTCTGTCAATTTCTCTGTCGACAGCTACAACCACTATGCTACTATGCACAGCCGTTTCGCATGTAATATTTTCGAAAACTTAGTTCGTTTTCAAGTGCAGGAATCTTTCTTATCGTTTAGGTACACAGGCAAAATTAACAGAATTTTTGATCATACTGCTTTCTGTATTACACCTCCTGCGTTCGTCAGTAGTTGCTCTCAAGCTATGTAGTGTCTTTACAGTCTATTTATTATGACGTCAGGACTTTCTTATCTAATAACGTCTGTGTAAACAAATAGCATTATTAATTGCGGTCTGTTGCACTTTTCTTCTTTTGAAAAATCAACTTGTACTTTCCACATATGCACTGTTTTCGATAAAATAGCAGTTGGAAGAACTATGTTAACAGCTTATCTTGTAACTTTGAAGTGACACGTGTTATCGGTGTTCGATAAAATGATACTGGCTAGTGTTCATAATTACGGGGATATAAATTTAATGTAGCTATTGTATTAGTATGTAGTCAGTGTAGGTGCTTACCTTAGCGTTTCCCAGAACATCGAATATCTTAGAAGCCTTCGATTCAGTTTTCAGTGTGCCAGCATGTATCCATTAATATGAAGCTCTGATCTGTTGCCAGAACTTTTTATTCACTACAGCAGAAGTACCTTTTCTTTTGCATAAAATTCTTCCGGGCTGTAGACCATGTCGTTTTTTAAAATGATGAACCAACGTTTCAGTCACTTTTGGGTATTACCTTCATAGGGATAGATAATACATACATTACACACAGTGAGAATAAATGTGTTACATACTTCATGAAAACCACTTGCAAGGGTGGCTATAATAAGAATGTTAGAGAAGCTACGACGTATATCTGTTACCGGCCATGAACTAGGATGAACTAGTTTCACCTTGGTCAAACTCGTTCTTCCTGTTACCGATAGGATAAAACAGTTTAGTCTAGATCGAATCTGTTTATCCTAGTTAGAATTTACGTGCTCTAGGAAAACTGGTACGTCCTAGTCTGAACTAATTTCACCTGGTTTGTATCTCCTATAAGCTCTTCAAAGTAAACTGAATAAAGGAATAGAAATAAAATAGTGAATAAGCTTCATTAAAGTTATTTATTAACTAGTCAGTAATTTCACATCTGTCACTAGATCAACTTACATATATCCATCCACAGAAATCACCTTATGTGCAGTTTAGTTATTTACTTATTTTTGCTAGGTTTACTTTGGTGGCACTTAGAATTGCAGAGTACTTTGTTTTTCTTACAATCGCATTTGTTTGTTGTCCAGTTTGTTGTACTGCATTTCACGAAGCCTTGCCCTGATCCAACAGAATGTTTTGTGGATGCAGTCCTTAAGGAGATATTTCAATATCCTGGTTAATATCTCCCACATTTAAAAACTTCTGAATGCAGACATCGAAATCAGTTCTAAAAAAATAAAAATAAGTTAAAACAAATACTTTTTAATATTTTATTACAATAATTATGGAAAATTTTAATTAAGTCATACCTGCAATAATGTTTTTGAAGTACGCCATGTTTGGTGCCAACTTTGTAAACGCCCTCATCAGTCTTTTGAAGTATTACTCCAATTATGTTTCGAAGGAAACCTGTGCCTTTATCTACATCTGGAATAGGTATGGCTACGTTGCCTCCAATGTCAGCTGGTGGATGGGATTTATTAGAGGTAGCTTTCATTCTTTTATCTTGGTTTTTTAATTTTCTTCAGCAATTTTTCTAACATTTTGAATGTCGTTTGTGTCCATTTTCACAATGTTAGCATCATCACTGTCTTCGTACTGTTCAGTATTGCTGTCATCTTCGATTGCCTTCTTTAGGTCACGTACATCCTGAATATCATTTATGATTTCTTGAGGCAACGAGGAACTGGAAAGTCCTACTCTTGGTTCGATTCCGAATAATGCTTTGTAAAGTGACTGTTTTTTTGCCAGAGTGGTAAGCTCGAGATTTCGTGAATTGGACATACCTTAATCCTTCCGACCAATTCGTCGAATTGTTGTCCTTTAACCAAGAACTTATCATATTTTCAATGTCTTGGTCGGCACGTTCAACAAAACCCTGACTTTTGCTGTGCCTTGGTTTTCCATGCACAATTTTCAGTTCTGACCAAAGAATTGCGAGTTCACTTATAACATTCTTGACAAATTCTCTTCCATTATCAGACTGAAGAATGCACGGGGCCCCTACAGTTAGGAATAAGTCATTCAAATGATAAGCCACTTCTTCAGCCCACTTTGATATTAACACATGAAGGAGAACAAATTTTGTGAGATGGTCTTGGTAAACTAGAATGAATTTTAAATTTCGGTCTGGTTGTGTTTGGAAATCAGTCAAGTCGACTTGGCATCTGCTATTCATCTCCGAATCGAGAACTGGCTTTGAAACTAGCCCTTTTTACTTTTTGTCTTCTTTTGTTGACAAACATCACACATTGTTAAATAGAGGCATATTATTTCCTTAGTGATATTTGCATATTTTTTTGATGTCTCGGCTAACATCCTATCGCGACCACCACGACCTACCGCTATATGATCTGCGTCAATCACATCATAAAGTTCATCAACTGGAACATTCTCTTCACACCGTGCAATAAGTTTTTTCACATCACCAATTTTCAAAACAGCAAATCGTTTCAGTCTTCTTTGTGTAATGATGTTCCTTTTTCCAACTTTTCTCCGTCTTCTACTTGTTTAACCAACACATTATAATGAGAAGACTTTTTGTTTTCGCTCTACAAAATTTACTCCAGAAACTTTTCTCTCCACAGCTTTTCATTGGCTTGTCTACTACACGAAGGCTCATCTATGATGAAACGCCTCACAGTAATTATACTAGGATTACACTAAAATCTTGTAAACGCAACCAGCAACTCGCGCACTCGTCGATGCAAATTACCGTTCAAAACAAAGAACAGTGCGAGCGAAGAGCGGTTGAGAGTCGCGAAGGCGAGCTGGAGATGATTCGGGGATGCACTCTTTGTACAGGCAGAGACATGCGTCCCGAATAGACAAAATTAGTTCAAACTAGGACGTACCAGTTTATCCTAGAGCATGTAAATTCTAACTAGAATAAACCGATTCGACCTAGGCTACACTGTTTTATCCTATCGGTAACACGATGAACGAGTTTGGCCTAGGTGAAA
Organism: Schistocerca gregaria; assembly: GCF_023897955.1. Classification (NCBI taxonomy): domain Eukaryota; kingdom Metazoa; phylum Arthropoda; class Insecta; order Orthoptera; family Acrididae; genus Schistocerca; species Schistocerca gregaria. Next base: position 786,883,448 of record NC_064920.1, on the reverse strand, counting down.
CTAGTTCATCCTAAAATCGTGTATGGTTGATAACGTATCTATCAGCATACATTATATTCTTTCTAGTTTGTTCAGGCGAAATGAACTTTGGTGGTACTAAATTACAGACAAGGCTAATGAGAGAAACCTTTGTTTTACCTGTGACCTGAGGTCCGTAAACCGTGCGGTAGTGGAAATAAACTTCCCTTTGTAAAATGGCTACAATTTGTGCTATCGACTCTTGAAGTCTTCTGTTGCTCTGTTTCGCGGTACCTCGTGATTTGTTACACATATCTCTATCTAACTATGTATTATTATTTCGTGTAGCATGCAACATGTTTTTATGTGCAGCTTCTCTATTTTGCAAAATTGTAGATTTGTGTTTTACTTAATCCAAAGATTCCATTAACTCTAATATGGAGTCTGCGGTAGCAGTTTTTAATACAGTGGCTAAGGCGATGCAAAAGACGTTACAATCAAGATGTTATTCGTAAAATTTCCATTTTACAATTACACTTACAGTAATTTCACACTTTTCTGTAAACATTATTGGTGCTAATTTACTGTAATATTTTCTGCCATTTTATTATGTACGCGATATATTTTAACAGTGTCTTCTTTCGTCACGTGACGGAAATCCAATGAAGTTCATTTGGGTGTGTGAACGCGTTATAATGTAAAAGCATAACATCGATTCCGCTTCTGTTGAACGAGCCTGGCTCAAGGCCACGCATTTCATATTGTAACTCAGTCACACCAAGATCAATAGTATGGTGGAAATAATTTGTTCTATTTTTTTCATTTTTTATCTTCCTTTACTACTGGATTTTATGTGATGTTAGCTAATTAAATCATCTGTTCTACTGAATTACGTGTTTTTAAACGTCTAGAATTACCTGCCGGCACATTCTCCTGATATAGAAATTCATTTCTAATTTACGTTTCAGATATAATATTAATGTTAAATATTAATACTTCATGCCACTAAATCAAAACAATTTTTACAGATGTGCTAATCCATTTATCTGTTAATATTTAACGGTAATGCCTCAACGTTAATGCGTTACGCTACTCCATCAACATAATTTTCATAGATGTTCTAATCCATTAATCTGTTAATATTAAGCGTTAATACTTCAGTTTAAAATTAATACTTTGTGCTACTCCATCAACATAGTTTTCAAAGGTGTAATAAACCTGAGGCAGGCGCAACAACAATGCATGTTTTATTAGTTTCATTGTTGTGGCAGATGCATTCTTAATAGCATAATATCACACACCAATTAGTATTTCACTAGTGTTTCAGCTGCTACTCTATGAGAAAATATTTCCAGTTGCGGGTCTGTTGAAGAGTCTGTCATGTGTGTTGTTACATTTAATTACATAATTTCATTACAATTTTATATAATTTTTTTGGGGTCCATGATAGCTATTAACTTTGCTAATAGTATTTCAAATGAATTTTATGAAATCGGTTGAAAGTTATTTTACGGCTCTTACACAGGTATTCTTCGCACTAAGAGATGGTGCGCATGACCCACACATACGCATACACGAATAAATATTATTTTAATCTGTGGAACATATTGTTATTTTTATTTTCAATTTTTGTCAGTCTAGAAACAGAAATTGTTCATACAATGCTTATACGGTTAACTACTTTTTTTTTCAAAAGACTAAGCATTGTCTCTGCAGCCGCGACTTCATCACTTCAGCAGTAGTCTTCATGTATGGAGGACATCCCACTTCATTGATAATAATGTTTAAACTGGATGTTCTCGGTCGTCCCCTCATTTCCTTCTCTACGATCTTGCCCTCAAATCTTGAGAGTATCAATGTCTTCACCAAGTGAAAACCGTCTATATTCTCGATTTTTCAGATGGATGAATTGTCTGTATACATAATTAAGTTCGTACGGAACCCTCAGAACGCGAGTCCTAGTAGCACTTGGCCAATTTTTCATTAATGTAATTTGTGTATTGAACAGTAAGCTAAAAAATAACCGTGTAATGGCAACGAGCACTCCTCAGCTAAGATCCATCGCTGCCGTCACTACATTCTTCGTCCAACGGATGTAATACATATCTTCCATTAACGTAAGTGGTATTTGCTATTGTCGAAACTCTAAATGTCTCTGTTTGGCATGGTAGTCATCAGGTTATTGCCTTAACTTTGGGCGAAAATACGTTTGTGTAAGTCAGTCCACTAATGTGTAAGTGATCTGTACATAGTCTTGGGGCTGGAACTAGATTAGAAAATTTACTTGTGTGATTTATTACTTATAAATCTATCGTTTTCAATGTATATCTCTACGATGTTATCCGTGATGTCTCGTCTTCCGACCAAGGAGCATAAACTTTGTCATGGAGCAAGATTTCTAATTTTATCAACATCTACACCAGCAGTACTACTTCCCATTACTCAGACTTACTTCCATCCCAACTTCCCTGCGCTTAACAACTTATGCATCTACCCATGCGTTATTCCGGCAGCTTATCAACCGTAAAAGCATCATTACGTGTCCATTCATCTTCAGGAAGAGTACTATTACGTATAACCTCTAGGCCTCCTAGTCAACTCCTCTCCAGTACCTACGTCCAGCCTTTACTATTTCTTCTCCCCTGCAGGTCCACCATGTATCACCTCTGTACCACTTCCCTTACCTTCCCCTGAGTGAGTGGTTAAGGCTTGCATTCGGAAGGACAGGGGATCAAATTCCCGTTCAACCATGCAATTTTGTGTTTTCCATTATGACCCTTAATCGCTTAAGGCAAACGCCGTGAAAACTGAAACGGCCGAATTCTTTCCATATTCTTCTTCAATCTCATCGTTTTTTCATGGCCTCATCGTCGATACTAAATTAAATCCTAATCTTATTTCTTCTTAATGTCTCGCTCCCATATCTCCTTCAGCATGTTGACAAATCCAGTTTTCTCACTACCTTTACTCTCCAAAAGTCACGGTGGCCCTTCCAACATCTTGTACAGTTCACTTCTTGGGCAACTATTGGCTCCTAACAACATCTCCTTCCAAACTCCAGACGAGTGTTATTAAATGAACCATCCGAAGCACCCCCATTATTTTATTTTATTTCATCAGCGAGACAAAAAAAAAGTTCGTCTTACCCTTTTGTTGCCCTCACAGAAGCGAAGTTTCTTATGCGATGAAATCCTTGGGTAACAGAAGAAATATTGAATTTGATTGATGAAAGGAGAAAATATAAAAATTCAATAAATGAAGCAGGCAAAAAGGAATACAAACGTCTCAAAAATGAGATCGACAGGAAGTGCAAAATGACTAAGCAGGCATGGCTAGAGAACAAATGTAAGGATATAGAGGCTTATCTCACTAGGGGTAAGATAGATACAGCCTACAGGAAAATTAAAGAGACATTTGGAGATAAGAGAACCACTTGTATGAATATCAAGAGCTCAGATGGAAACCCAGTTCTAAGCAAAGAAGGGAAAGCAGAAAGGTGGCAGGAGTATATAGAGGGTCTATACAAGGGCGATGTACTTGAGGACAATATTATGGAAATGGAAGAGGATGTAGATGAAGATGAAATGGGAGATACAATACTGCGTGAAGAATTTGACAGAGCACTGAAAGACCTGAGTCGAAACAAGGCCCCCGGAGTAGACAACATTCCATTGGAACTACTGACGGCCTAGGGAGAGCCAGTCCTGACAAAACTCTACCATCTGGTGAGCAGATGTATGAAACAGGCGAAATACCCTCAAACTTCAAGAAGAATATAATAATTCCAATCCCAAAGAAAGCAGGTGTTGACAGATGTGAAAATTACCGAACAATCAGTTTAATAAGCCACAGCTGCAAAATACTAACACGAATTCTTTAAGGACGAATGGAAAAACTAGTAGAAGCCGACCTCGGGGAAGATCAGTTTGGATTCCGTAGAAATATTGGAACACGTGAGGCAATACTGACCTTACGACTTATCTTAGAAGAAAGATTAAGGAAAGGCCAACCTACGTTTCTAGTATTTGTAGACTTAGAGGAAGCTTTTGACAATGTTGACTGGAATACTCTCTTTCAAATTCTAAAGGTGGCAGGGGTAAAATACAGGGAGCGAAAGGCTATTTACAGTTTCTACAGAAACCAGATGGCAGTTCTAAGAGTCGAGAGGCACGAAAGTTGGGAAGGGAGTGGTTGGGAAGGGAGTGAGACAGGGTTGTAGCCTCTCCCCGATGTTATTCAATATGTATATTGAGCAAGCAGTAAAGGAAACAAAAGAAAATTTCGGAGTAGGTATTACAGTCCATGGAGAAGAAATAAAAACTTTGAGGTTCGCTGATGACATTGTAATTCTGTCAGAGACAGCAAAGGACTTGGAAGAGCAGTTGAATGGAATGGACAGTGTCTTGAAAGGAGGATATAAGATGAACATCAACAAAAGCAAAACGAGGATAATGGAATGTAGTAGAATTAAGTCGGGTGATGCTGAGGGAATTAGATTAGGAAATGAGGAGTTTTGCTATTTGGGGAGCAAAATAACTGATGATGGTCGATGTAGAGAGGATATAAAATGTAGACTGGCAATGGCAAGGAAAGCGTTTCTGAAGAAGAGAAATTTGTTAATATCGAGTATAGATTTAAGTGTCAGGAAGATATTTCTGAAAGTATTTGTATGGAGTGTAGCCATGTATGGAAGTGAAACATGGACGATAAATAGTTTGGACAAGAAGAGAATAGAAGCTTTCGAAATGTGGTGCTACAGAAGAATGCTGAAGATTAGATGGGTAGATCACATAACTAATGAGGAAGTACTGAATAGGATTGGGGAGAAGAGAAGTTTGTGGCACAACTTGACCAGAAGAAGGGATCAGTTGGTAGGACATGTTCTGAGACATCAAGGGATCACCAATTTAGTATTGGAGGGCAGTGTGGAGGGTAAAAATCGTAGAGGGAGACCAAGAGATGAATACACTAAGCAGATTCAGAAGGATGTAGGTTGCAGTAGTTACTGGGAGATGAAGAAGCTTGTACAGGATAGAGTAGCATGGAGAGCTGCATCAAACCAGTCTCAGGACTGAAGACCAAAACAACAACATGGCTACCTGGCTAACTAGCTATCAAAGCAAGCCAGTACCCTTACATACTAGTAGCAGTCCCTTCATTGGGTCTCTGATAGCCACAATTTCTTCAAAAGTTAGTGATCCAAGTATTTTGTGTCATTTGGCTTCTAGTGCCTTGCTATCGACGATTACATACGGTGCAGTATCATCCCTTGTACTAGTCAGTCTGCACTTAAGGGCTTCTTCCTCTGTTCCCATCGTGTACACATGTTTCTCCAAGTCTCCACTCTGATCATTGAACTTACTATGAATTTAGTTTATCTCCTGTTCAAGCCCAGAAATAGAGAACTTCTATTTCAACATGGTTTTGGCATACTTAGCTTGGCGTGTTTTTGTTTTTAGATTTTAGTTCAATGTTGTACATGCTACCTCCTGTTCCAGCTCTACAGTTTACATTTTACCATCTCCTCAGTGATTGCTAGCCAACAGCATTCCCTCATTGATCGCAACGGTTACTGTCAGATCACCGAAGTTTAGCGCTTTCGGTCTTGGACAGCGCTTGGGTGGGTGACTGTCCGGGTCTGCCGAGCACAGCTAGCAAGCGGGGTGCACTCAGCCCTTGTGAGGCCAATTGATGAGCTACTTGACTGAGAAGCAGCGACTCCAATAACGAAAACTGACAACGGTCGGGAGATGGGTGTGCTGTCCTCATGCTCCTCCATACCTGTTTCCAGTGACTCCTATAGGCTGATGAGGACATGGCGGTCGGTCAGTACCATTTGTGTTTCAAGGTGTGTTCGGCCACAAAGTCCAGTGATAGTTAGGATACACTCCAGTCCAACAAACGGAGTTGTTGCCCCTGCCTTGGCTAGGCAGCTTAGCCATAACCATTTACAACCGTCCTACACCGAAACACGTCGGTACAGTCATTGACCCTGAGCTGAATTAGTGATCGCCCTCAATGGACCATTCTACAGGAAGCCCATGACACATTGAATTTCTAACAATCTAAATGTGGGAAACTGTCTCTTTCCATCATCCGCCGTATTTATAACACTCTTAACCATTAATTTCCCTCGTATGCTAATTTCACTTGTATTCTCACATCCTAAAAATTGTATTGCTCACTGCAATCCTTGAACACCTTGTACTCTGCCTGTTTTTCATATACACTGCCCCTCACCCTCATCAAATTCCAAGCTCTCCCTACCATATCGCATACAACACCAGAAACCCGTTGTAGCAACAGAATACCTGAGTACCTGATAATGACTCATTCGTCCTCCTGTCAAATTATTCTTCCATTTTGCTGGCCTTCAAATTCATGACTTGCTTAATCATGTTCACTGCCTCAACAAGATCATTCAAAAACCAACAGCAACATGAGGTAGTTTTTAATAGTACGAGCGTTAAGAATCTTTTAGTTTTTTTAATTGTAGATATAATATTCATTTCTTCTTTAAGTGTTTATGACAAACGCTGCAGTATGTATCGCTACCAATCCATTCTCGCCTATGAGAGACCGTGGAATGAAATCAAATCATTGTTGTAGGTATTGTAAGAAAATAGATAAATATATCAGGTCCAGTGGAAAACTATTGTGGGTCTCACTTTTATACTACATTACACGCAATACATGATATTTGAAAACACGTGCAGTCGAATTACGCAACCAGTTTAATGTAATTCCAGTAATGCTAATACACTGCCTAACCAAAAAAGTGAAGCATCCAGAAGGGGAAAAAGGAAACTGCACGAAACTTAACAGGTTGAAAGGGTATGTGATGTTATTTCGGTGATTACAAATTCGTGTCATATTTTCAAAGAACTTCGTAGCATGTGCTCATTTATCAGTATATCGTTGCACCCCCCTCTGCTGAGGATGCATGCATTGATTCGGTTAGGAAGGGTGTCATATAGCAATTGCGTTCTTTCCTGAGGCAAGCTGGCTCATAATTGTTGTAATTGCTCCATAATATCCTAGATACTGGCACTTGGATGGAGTTTACGTCCGAACTGGTCTTACATATGTTCTATTGGGAACAGATCTGGGGATCTTGCTGGCCATGGCAGTATCTCAGTGTCACGTAGACAGTTCATAGAGACAGGTGTCATATGTAGACGAGCATTGTCTTGTTGAAAAATGACACCACGATACTGTCGCATGAGAGATAACACACGAGGACACAGGATGTCCGTGACGTAGCTTTGTGGCTTCGGAGTTCCCTACCAGACGTGACCTAACGTCATACCCGATGGCTCCGGTTCTATGACGCCAGAAGAAACACCGCTTTCCCTCTCCAAAACATTGGAAGAATGGGACCTCTCATCAGATGGCTGCCATTCTCCCACGATGCTCATCTGGGGTAGTGCAGAATCGCGTTTCATCGCTGAACACAATGCGAAAACCACTGACCAGCAGTTCATGCTTCCAGCACACGCCACCACATCAAACGTAGACATCTCTGTTGTGGTGTTATCGGAAGCCTATGAATGGGACGGTAGTTAGTATGGGTGCTGTTAGCCTCGATAGAATGTTTTAGGGAGTCCATTACCTGTTCTCGGAAGGCAGGCGCAGATGTGAAAGTTTAATCACTTACATATGCGCCTATGGTTTGTGTGTACGAAGCTACATTAACATTTGACCACCTCTTTTGGGTGCTTCAGTTTTTTCTCATACATTTGATTATCTTACGGAAATGACTGAGGTAGACTACGTCCGCTTAGAAAGTCAACAACTTTATTCTGTATATGCACAAAGAAATACGCTCGCACATGCGCAATACTTTCAAGATTTTTTGTGAAATTGCGACAGTGTTCGATAGGCTTCCCTTGGTTGTAAGGCAAATGCCACAACATGAAATGCACTTCCAAGGGTTCACAATTGGACCTCTCCCTTCCCTACTACCAGTTTGCCTGGTGTTCGGCTGAAGAGTCGCTGACTATCGTGGGCCATTACTCTAACAGTTCGCTGTACGTAGAGAATGTAATGTGCAGAAAAAATTACAGTTGTTTTTTCACGTAAAATCGATTTAAAGACCAAATATGTGGTCTCATCAGGTACCAGAAGTTCTTCCAAAACTGCGTAACTTCTATAGTTCTGGAGGAACGCTCGTAGTACTTACGTCTCTGATTTCTGAGGTATGTCTCGTATCTAATGATGAGAGTATATAGTTCTGAAATCGACTGTATATGAACTGAACATTTAAGTAAAACGTTACCGCTGTAAGGGAGTATTTACATTGTTAACGGAAAAAATGGCTTTGAGCACTATGGCACTTAACATGTGAGGTCATCAGTCCCCTAGACTTAGAACTACTTAAACCTAACAAACCTAAGGACATCACACACATCGATGCTCGAGGCAGGATTCGAACCTGCGACCGTAGCGGTCTCGAGGTTCTATACTGAAGGGCCTAGAACCGCTCGGCCACTTCGGCTGGCTTAGTAGAATAAACTTAACAGGTGAAGAAAGGCTGTGCAGACGTTCTACACTCTGCGGAACTAAATTTCGTGGAAATTCCCTACTAAATGGAGTATCCAAACGTCACGGGAAGGGTCGCCCGTCTGAAGATGTGTCATGCATGAGAGCCGAAAGTCGCGGCTGAGTGTTGGATATCTGAACAGTCTTTCTGTTATGGAGATGCAGAGTGAAGATGGCAGCACGATGATCGATTTCGAACGTGGGATGATAATCGGTGCAAGACGCATAGATTACACAAGAATTGTGGAGGCCTAGAGCATAGTCTACAAGACTCCAGACCTGGAGGTCTATGGCTCAATTCGGAGAATTTTCCTTGTTACATACCATTCAGGACTACCCCAGGCCCACTCAGTCTGTTATCAGATGACTACAGGGGACCTTTCCCGCGGGGTAAAAAGGTGGATGGGGCTTCGGTCTGTCACCTTTCCTCTGCTAATGCTGCGCCGAGAAAAGACTACACACTACTTGAAGTCAGACCAATATCACGGTTACAGGTTTACACCACAGGCTTTTAAACGAGAGTTAGGGTTTTCGAGGTAAACCGTGCCTAGAATGTACTTCAATATAGCAGAGATATTGTCTAGACACGCGTAAACTATTGTACAGTGCGATCACTAGTGTTTTGTGGCGCCCAGACAGAGCCATACTGGGTGATGGATCGTCTGCTGTGATCTGATGGCCACCGAGTTGCATATGGGGCATCAGGAGACCATGTGTAACAGAACTGGGCGGAAGCATTCGCGGTAAAGGTTCCAGTAGCCGACAAGCGACGAGGACCCGAGTGGATCTTTGTGACTTCTGACCAGTCAATGCATTTACAGTTGGGAACATTTTGGTGCACTTTCAAATCAATGAGATTTAGCTGTAACGGACAGAGCTTTAAAACATCTCATATCATTGACGTCGGTTTGCAGTAGGGTTTTGGAGCATATGTTGTATTCAAATATTATGAATCACCTCGAAGGGAACGAACTATTGATACGTAATTCGCATGGTTTCAGAAAACATCGTTCTCTTTATTCGCACGAAGTAATGGCCGATATCGACAGGGGATCTCAAGTTGATTCCGTATTTCTGGATTTCCGGAAAGCTTTTGACACCGTTCCTAACAAGCGACTTCTAATCAAGCTGCGAGCCTATGGGGTATCGTCTCAGTTGTGCGACTGGATTCGTGATTTCCTGTCGGGAAGGTCGCAGTTCGTATTAATAGACGGCAAATCATCGAGTAAAACTGAAGTGATATCAGGTGTTCCCCAGGGAAGAGTCCTGGGACCTCTGCTGTTCCTGATGTATATAAATGACGTGGGTGACAATCTGAGCAGTTCTTTTAGGTTGTTCGCAGATGATGCTGTAATTTACCGTCTAGTAAGGTCACCCGAAGACCAGTATGAGTTGCAAAGCGATTTAGAAAAGATTGCTGTATGGTGTGGCAGGTGGCAGTTGACGCTAAATAAGGAAGTGTGAGGTGATCCACACGAGTTACAAAAGAAATCCGTTGGATTTCGATCACTCGATAAATAGTACACTTCTCAAGGCTTTCAGGTCAACTAAGTACCTGGGTGTTAAAATTACGAACAACTTCAATTGGAAAGACCACATAGATAATATTGTGGGGAAGGCGAGCCAAAGGTTGCGTTTCATTGTCAGGACACTTAGAAGATGCAACAAGTCCACTAAAGAGACAGCTTACACTACACTCGTTCGTCCTCTGTTAGAATATTGCTGCTCGGTGTGGGATCCTTACCAGATGGGATTGACGGAGGACATCGAAAGGGTGCAAAAAAGGGCATCTCGTTTTGTATTATCACGTAATAGGGGAGAGAGTGTGGCAGATATGATACACGAGTTGCGATGGATGTCATTAAAGTAAAGACGTTTTTCGTCGCGGCGAGATCTATTTACGAAATTTCAGTGACCAACTTTCTCTTCCGAATGCGATAATATTTTGTTGAGCCCAACCAACATAGGTAGGAATGATCATCAAAATAAAATAAGAGAAATCAGAGCTCGAAGTGAAAGGTTTAGGTGTTCGTTTTTCCCGCGCGCTGTTCGGGAGTGTAATGGTAGAGAGATAGTAGGATTGTGGTTCGATGAACCCTCGGCCAAGCATTTAAATGTGAATTGGTAGGTAATCATAGATGTAAAGGATAACTAAATAAAGATAATAAACTGCAGTCGTTATAGTAAGTTTGTGAATAGGAGAGAATAGCCAGAATGGTCGGTGGAGTAGAGAGGTGGAAGACGGAGCGGCGCCCGGTCGGGGAGGCGGCAGCACGCGGTGGGTCGGTGCCGGCCCGCGCTGTGGGGTCCGGCCATCGAGTCACGCTTCTGCTCACGCGTGTGCGTACACAGGGGCACGCACGCGCGGACGCTGCCCCGCGCGCAGCGTGAGAAGGCGGCGGCGGCCACCGTGAGACGGCGGCGTCAGCAGCGTCGCTCGCCTATCTCTGTCCCCTGCAGCTCGCCGCCCCCGCCCATGGGAACACACACACACACACACACACACACACACACACACACACACACACACACACACAAGCCTGTGTGCATACACGTGTTTTGCATGTCACGGACACACATCTTTCGTTATCCCAAGATAAATTTACTATTCGAAACTGAAACGTATATTGCACTGCCGCGCAACAAATTACACCACTGGCCACTAAAATTGCTACACCACGAAGATGACGTGCTACAGACGCGAAATTTAACCGACAGGAAGAAGATGCTGTGATACACAAATGATTAGCATTTCAGAGCATTCACACAAGGCTGGCGCCGGTGGCGACACCTACAACGTGCTGACATGACGTTGGTTGGTTGGTTGTTTTGGGGCAGGAGACCAGACAGCGAGGTCATCGGTCTCATCGGATTAGGGAAGGACGGGGAAGCAGGTCGGCCGTGCCCTTTGAAAGGAACCATCCCGGCATTTGCCTGGAACGATTTAGGGAAATCACGGAAAACCTAAATCAGGATGGCCGGACGCGGGATTGAACCGTCGTCCTCCCGAATGCGAGTCCAGTGTCTAACCACTGCGCCACCTCGCTCGGTGTGCTGACATGAGGAAAGTTTCCAACCGATTTCTCATACACAAACAGCAGTTGACCGGCGTTGCCTGGTGAAACGTTGTTGTGATGCCTCGTGTACGGAGGAGAAATGCGTACCATCACGTTTCCGACTTTTCTAAATGTCGGGGATTGCAGCCTACCGCGATTGCCGTTTATCTTTTCGCGACATTGCTCTTCGCTTGGTCGAGATCTAATGACTGTTAGCAGAATATGGAATCGGTGTCTTCGGGGGGGTAATACGGAACGCTGTGCTGGATCCCAACGGCCTCATATCACTAGCAGTTGACATGACAGGCATCTTATCCGCATGGCTGTAACGGATCGTGCAGCCACGTCTCGATCCCTGAGTCAACAGATGTGGACGTTTGCAAGACAACAACCATCTGCACGAACAGTTAGACGACGTTTGCAGCAGCATGGACTATCAGCTTGGAGACCATGGCGGCGGTTACCCTTGACGCTGCATCAAAGACAGGAGCGCCTGCCATGGTGTACTCAACGACGAACCTGGGTGCACGAATGGCTAAACGTCAGTTTTTCGGATGAATCCATGTTCTGTTTACAGCATCATGATGGTGCATCTCTGTTTGGTGACATCGCGGTGAACGCACATTGGAAGCGTGTATTCGTCATCGCCATACTGGCGTATTACCCGGCGTGATGGTATGGGGTGCCATTGGTTACTCGTCTCGGTCACCTCTTGTTCGCATTGACGGCACTTTGAATAGTGGACGTTACATATCAGATGTGTTACAACCCGTGGCTCTACCGTTCATTCGATCCCTGCGAAACCCTACATTTCAGCAAGATAATGCACGACCGCATGTTACAGGTCCTGTACGGGCCTTTCTGGATATAGCAAATGTTCGACTGCTGCCCTGGCCAGCACATTCTCCAGATCTCTCACCAACTGAAAACGTCTGTTCAATGGTGGCCGAGCAACTGGCTTGTCACAGTACGCCAGTCACTACTCTTGATGAACTGTGGCATCGTGTTGAAGCAGCATGGGCAGCTGTACCTGTACACGCCATCCAAGCTCTCTTTGAATCAATGCCGAGGCGTATCAAGGCCGTTATTAAGGCCAGAGGTGGTTGTTCTGGGTACTGATTTCTCAGGATCTATGCACCCACATTGCGCGAAAATGTAATCACATGTCAGTTCTAATATAATATATTTGTCCAATGAATACCCGTTTATCATCTGCATTTCTTCTTGGTGCAGCAGTTTTAATGGCTAGTACTGTAATTATATAATATCCGTCTCACCGAACATGTCATGTTGAACCACACACGTCGCCAGCCGTTGTGGCTGAGCGGTTCTAGGCGCTACAGTCTGGAACCGCGCGACCGCTACGATCGCAGGTTCGAATCTTGCCTCGGGCATGAATGTGTCTGATGTTCTTAAGTTAGCTAGGTTTAAGTAGTTCTAAGTTCTAGGGGACTGGTGACCTCTGATGTTAAGTCCCATAATACTTAGAGCCGTTTGAACAACACACGTCAACGTCACGAAATCTTTCGCAACCGTGAATGACTTCGCAAAGGTCTTGGTTGCTGGAAACTTTCCACCTCGAAAATCACTTGGCTTTTTTCATTTGGGAGAGAGGAAGATACGACTATGCCGAGAAAGTAAGGTCGGCTGATGAGGGAGGGAGGTGGGTATAGACAAAATTTGATAGCCTGAAACAGCACTTGCGTGACCATGCCTGTGCCGAATGAGCCGGGACGTTCTCGTGCACCAAAAACACCCTCTTAGGCAGCTTCCCACGATGCCTCTTCTTTTCACTGTTCCGCAACCTCGTCAGGAGATATCGGTGGTATGCTCTAGCGACGTAGCTTTATATTTTCCAAATTATTGCACGTTCAAATATGATTTACGCATGAATAGAACCGTAAACTTGCGGAGTTTATATTTTGATATTCCATGGTTGCCCGTCTGGTCACACGACACCCTTCCAAGCGGTAGTCAAGTTCGTTCCTTATGTAACGACAACCTGTAAGTGGGCATCACAGCAGCAGTGATGCATCCTCTGAGCTGCTGTAGTGTCTTGGCAGAAGACTATGTACACACAGTCCTTAATGTTCCTCCAAAGGAAAAAGTTACAAGGCTTTAGATCAGGCGACCTGAGGGTCCAACAGAACAGAGCCACATTATCTTCTCCGCTACGCCAAATCAATCAGTATGGAAGTTCATCATTTAGGAAGCGACGAATATCAATAGTCCAATGAGGAGTTGCAGCTTGTGTTGGAAGATCACTTCTTCTGATTCAGCAAACAAAAAAACAAAAACAAAAAAAGAAAGATCATGTCAGGGTATCAGGTAACCCGTCATATTCATCTCACAGAAGAAAAGACGCCCACACAACCTCCTCTGTGACATTACACATTGCACACAACACACAAATTTTTGCGGAATCTCGTTCATGCGTCACAATTTCATGGGGATGTTCAGTGCCACGCAGTCTCACGTTGTGGTAAGTGACGTTTTCAGGTAAATGGAAGGTTGCTTTGTCGCCGAATACCAGCTTGGGCGCGAAATGTTCATCCTTAAGTGCTCCCTGCACTGTGAAGCGTAATTGAGAGCATTGGCCATAATCTTCCGGTTTTAATTGTTGCGTGAGCTGCAGACGGTACAGTTTGAAATGTAACTACCGTCGCAAAACCTTCTACGCAGTTCGCTACACCACACAGTGTATGTCCCCCTCCCCGCGTCAACTTGCTTGATTCTGGTTGCCTCTTCGCCATTTTCTGTGGTCATGAATCCACCTGTTTCCATTGCTTGGTTAGCTCCTTTATCTCGGGGTTATATTGGTACACCCATCACTCGCCTATCGTGATTAAGTGGCTAAGGAAGTCACCTGGAATGGCCTAACATACTTGCAATGCCAAGATGCTTGCGAATGGGTTGGTTATATGCAATGCCTTTGCTACTCTAGGAGGTGATTGGGTAGCAAGAACTTATTGACATCTTCCTCCCAGGGGCAGTGTTTCTCTTACAGCAATACATCGATGCCGTTCTGCAGTTCTGCCTCTGCATATTTGCTGCCGGTAAGTTGTTGCCTGCCAGACATTTGCTACAGAAGCAAAGGCAATAGCTTTTCGTAAAACCATTAATCCACAGCCATTTCGGCCTTAAATTGTTCGATGAAATTCCAGAATAATGACCTTTCGTGTTCCGTGAGAACCAAAAGAGACAGTACCATCATCAGAATCCAGTAGTTTCGCCGCCCTGAAGAGGGCCGCTGAAGATATCGTTGAAACGTGGGTTTTATACTCGTTTCTTCGTGTTTCATATTAACGTTTTACACAGAGAAGGATTTTATTTAAATTTACATTGGTTCTGGAAATCTATCAGTGGTGTTCCAGTCCAGATGAACTAGTGATTCGGGAAACCTATCATATCTTTGCATCGATCGTGGGATCTATAGTGCTCACTGCATCTACCCAATCCTCTAGGTCTTCGAAATGCACTGACGCGTGTGGGGGCGCAGTTGGCATCCTACCCTCCTTGGAAATGACCAATTTGCAGCCGTGTCAAAATGTGTGTGTCTGCAATACTGCACACTATACAGAATATATAACATTTATAGGACCTATTACAAGACAAGTAATCTCAAGCTGATAACAATTTTTATTAAATTATTCACAGCTATTGCCCGTTCCGCACCCCTTCCCAACAAAATAAAAATTTTCTTAATATGAAACGAGCTCTCTTTTTTATTCAGTGCCACCTACCAGCAATCCCTTATTGTGCTGTAGTTTTGAAATACAAAAATTTCCCTTGTGCGTTATCCGGTGCATTTCTATCAGTGTTCGTTTATACGAATATATGGAAGATTCTAAGAGAAAAGTTAAGATTTTATGTTCTGCCTATGATGATCCATTAGAGACCGAGCTGATGCGCGGATTCGGGAAGAATTGGGAGGGAAATTAGTCTTGCTCTTTACGTTGACCCCATCCAGGGACTTGCGTTTAGCGATTTTGGGAAACCACGGTAAACTTTAATCTGGGCAGCGCGACAAGGATTGGAGCCGCTGTCCTTCCGGCTACGAGTCCCGCATGCTTACCACGGCACCATCGCCCTCGCTTGCGTTGTGCTCAAAGTCCGCACCAAGAGCACAGTTCACAGTTCTAGAAAGGGCAACAAAACTCAGAATCGAAGTTGTCTGCGGTACATACTAAGCGGCATGGACGTTCATTCCTGTACTTAAGATGGATATCTCATTGAGGTCCAAACCAACTATCATAGGTGCATACCCTTCCACAGTGTATATAAAAAACTGGGCCAGAAACCGCGATCTATATTCTAGTCGAATTTACGTCCGCTGTTATTATTGTTGTTGTGGTCTTCAGTCCTAACACGTGTTTGATCTAGTTCTCCACGCCAGTGTGTCCTGTGTGCGAGTGAGTCTCCACATCTCTGTATAACCTATAGCTACTTGAACCAACATGCTGTACTCAAGACTTGGATTCCGTCTACCGTTTTTACCCCCACTCACTTCCTTAAATTGCTAAATTAATTATACTTTGATACCTTATGCTGTGTCCTATCAGACAGTCCTTTTTTAGTAAAGTTTCTGCTCTCCCCAACCGGATGCTGTGTCTCTTCATTAATTATACGATCTACACATTTAACCTTCAGTATTCTTCTATAACACCACATTTAAAAAGCTAGTATTCAGCTCTTGTCTGTACTGTTTATCTTCCATGTTTCACGTCCGTACAAGGCTCCACTGCAGACAAATACTATGAGGAAGCACTACCTAACACATAAATTTGTATGTCGTGCTAACAGATTTATCTTTTTCAAAAAACTTTTTCTTGCTGCTTCAAGCCTTTCAGTTGCTCATTTCCTAATCTAATTTCCTCGCCATCGCCTGATTTAATTCAACGATATTCCGTTACACAGATTTTATTTTATTAATGTTAATCCAGCAACCTCTTTCAAAGACGCTATATTTTCCTTTCAACTGATCTACGTTCTTTGCTGTCTCTGATACAATTAGTATGTCATCGGTAACCCTTAGTTTTTTTCTTCTCCCTTCTTCCTTCCTCTTGAACTCCATTTACTGCTTGGTCGATGTACGGATTAAATAACGTGAAGAGTAAGCTACAACCTTGTCACATTTCCTTCTCAGCTACTGCCATTATTTCATATCGTTCGACTATTATTTGCTTGTAGAAATATATAAAAATGAAATTAATACGGTTATCTCGATGTTGTGAGCAGTAGACAAGGTATAGCACCAGGTATGAACTGGACACAGGTAACTTCATCTTGAATATAACAAACATTAATGTCATAAGTACGGATTAAGAGCTTTCTTCAAATGGGGATATTTCTCAATGCTAGTATTATTCTACTACCAATTAAAAATTTGAAAGTATTATTCATTACCCCTAACTCAGAGGTGAAGGGCGTACAAACTACAGAAGAAAGGGCAATGAAATGGTGGACATAGATACATACAAGTGGTAGTTAAAAATTAAACCGACATAACTTTAACACGGATCTGTTGGAACAATAATTACGTGGAAAACTATATGAAGACACAAGAAGCATTTGAGACATTTTATGCAGAATGCCCCTTTCATCAAAGGGCGTTGATGGTAATGTATATTCCAGAGAAAACTTGTCACAATATGTGGCAAAAACAAACGAAATAAAACACGGTAAAAATGTTCTGTTGCACCATACAAGTCACCAAACAAGGCCAATGGCAATGACTGAAATGCAGTTAAATTCCTAAATAGCTATTTAAAAACTTAGTGTTCGTTTTTTTTTAATTGTGAAAATTAAATTTGAAACATTTTTCTTAATATTATGGACAACGACGCTGGTAGAGCACTGTGGCAGTGCTACACGGCTTTGTCTTGTCGTTGCTATGTTCCACGCCCTACTGGATGCCACTGATTCCACTTTCCACATAAGCACTTAAAAGTCACAACCACCGTTCGTAAGTATACAAAACACATCATGTCTCACGTGAGAGATCCAGAGGTATAAAACCGAACTATAAACTCTTATGTGAAAAATCTAGCTCACAGTACTAAAACAGAATATATGATTATCGTTATCCACGTTATATATATATGAAGCCGTCAGTCTCTCATCCGGTCTGATAATGTCCTACATCTTTTTTTAACTTGTGATAATCCTTTGCTATTAACGTAGCTACTTCATCGAAAATGTTTTTTACTTTGTTTTGCATATTTTAGCCTCTGTTCCCCTTGCTAATTTTCTCTTATATTGCTTCTTTCACTCTGAATTTAACTATTCGCTGACATCGCTGCTGATGTCCCATCTTCTGGTAACAGTCTTCCATAGACTTTTTTCTTCACTTATTCTTTCTCCAGTTTTTCATTTCATATTTTATTGCCCGCATCTCGTCGTCGTGCGGTAGCGCTCTCGCTTCCCACGCCCGGGCTCCCGGGTTCGATTCCCGGCGGGGTCAGGGTTTTTCTCTGCCTCGTGATGGCTGGGTGTTGTGTGATGTCCTTAGGTTAGTTAGGTCTAAGTAGTTCTAAGTTCTAGGGGACTGATGACCATAGATGTTAAGTCTCATAGTGCTCAGAGCCATTTGAACCATTTGAACCATATTTTATTTGCATACTTTTTCAGTAGTACCATTTCTCCACCTTGAAATTCTTTTCTTCTTCGGATTTCCGACAGTGCACTTAGTAAGCGGCCTGCTCTTTTTGAAATTTGGTTTACCAGTGCAAGTAAAAGCCGGTATGCCCTTATTTTAATAAACTAAGTCCTAATGCAGATAAAGTTACGATCCATGTGATTAAGTAACTAATACGAGTACAATATGACTACAGTACAAAGTGAAAGTCACTTGAGCAAGTTATTATACTCCTTTCTAGTGTTCTTAAATCTTCCGTTTATTTATCCTTAAGGGGTATTCTGTGTTAAGTACGCTATCCATGCATTTCAAGAAGTCTTCTGAGAATTCCTTACATCCGGGTGTAAGGTCTATGTAGAGTAATGTACGAACCTTTCCCTATCACATTTTTCTTCCTCTTCCTACTACTACAACCTAATAATCTGGCAGCCTTTTCTTTGCTTGTTGCAAAGCTTATCCGACGTATTGTCATCGTAAGTGGTCATCGCTTCTCTCTGTCAGAATGTGGATGAGATGTGAGTACGCTACTGTAAGTATTTGCATTGCCTTGAGAGGGGTTAGGTGCCCTGACATCGTGAGCAACTTATTGGTGATATGTCTCGATCGGAGATGGGTCTGTTCCAGCGGCAGTTCGTGCCTGGCCGGTCCGTGGCCACTGCTCAGGCTGTGCGCTCACCGTCGCTTTGCAGTTTGTGGCACGTCTGCCCGCATTGCTCGAACATGAGTGTACGCTCGCTGATAGCTTCCCCTTGCATAGTCAGCAGAATACCATTCTCTGTTGTCCTATTTCTCTTTCCACTTTCCCAGTTTACTACATTTTCATTCCACAAAAATTTTGAGTCGCGCTTCATTTTCATCACGTAGTCTTAATATCACAGTATCACTGCTACACAAGGTCTCATTGGAGTTATCCTTCCGTGATTTTTAGAGCGTTGGCACACTCTGTGTACCAGGAATCAAAAGTAGCTTTGGTTGCTTTGTGTTTGGACAAAATCGAGTAAGGGGTGGGCAGCAGCAGGAACTGAACACCTTCATATGACAAGGAACAGCCGCCTTCAAATGCGGTCTCTTACTCTGTAGTGTGAGCTTAGCAAGCGATAACAGCTAATGTGGTCACAGACACAGTGTGGCAACTTGCTAAATGTTGCTGAAAGAGGCGGCGAAATGTGCTTCAGAGACGTTATAAGATGGGAGCTCCTAAAATACTTAGTAGAAAATACTGGGAGGTGGTGGGTGATATTTCAGTCTTTTATCCGGAGGTGAAAAAAAAAGAATAAAAGAATTTAAGAGCGCTGAGCCGATCCGGCACAACGCACTGAGAGAGACTTGTCTATTGGTATTGTAAACAGTACAGCCATGCACCAATTCTGTGGAAATTTCACAGAGGTGGATTAAGGATACAAGGAAACAATGATAAAGTTAGTTTTCCCAGTGTCCGTGTCGTTTTAAACGACGTCGGACTGTGCGATTGGTATGACGTAGGTTGCCGACCTGGACTCTTTAGATCAAACGATGCATCGATGTCCAAACAGCCATCGATTTGTGCGTGGAAGACGAGCACTCAAACTCTACACAGTTAATGATTATTATAAAAAGGAACAGTAGACATTCATCCAGTTAATTAACACTGCTAATCTACATGTAATTGTTCTGCCTAACAGATGTCAATTTGGTATCTAGCAAACGTTTGTAATCTCAATTTCTGTGTATTGCCACATACCTCATCTTTTTTTTTTTTTTCGTCATCTGTCTTCTGACTGGTTTGATGCCGCCGGCAACGAATTCCTCTCCTGTGCTCTCCTCTTCATCTCAGAGTAGCACTTGCAACCTACGTCCTCAGTTATTTGCTGGATGTATTCCAATCTCTGTCTTCCTCTACAGTTTTTGCCCTCTACACCTCCATGTAGTACCACTGAAGTCATTCCCTCATGTCTTAACAGATGTCCTATCATCCTGTTCCTTCTCCTTATCAGTGTTTTCCACATTTCCTTTCCCCTCCAATTCTGTGCAGTACCTCCTCATTCCTTACCTTAACAGTAAACCTAATCTTCAACATTCGTCTGTAGCATCACATCTTAAATGCTTCGATTCTCTTCTGTTCCGGTTTTTGCATAGTCGTTGTTTCAATACCATTCAATGCTGTACACCAGAGGTACACTCGACAGCAAAAAAAGTGGGTCACGTGTGAATTCCAACGTGTAGGCTGCACCTGAATGTATGCAACCAACATAGCATATCTGTGTTGCACATCGTCGCAACCCTCCACAGTGCAGTTGTTGTAAGATACACAATGGGTACCGCTAGAGACTACTAGAGAACATCGGTCTATATGGCATTCCGCCCAGACGTAGAGTAACAGCACGATAGCACAGAAGAGATCAGATAGTCCTTAACGATTGTAAACCAAACTTAATTACAATAAGTGACATTTCAAACGTTATGTGACAACTAATTTTGTCACATAAATTATTCAGTAATCCTTAGGTACAATTAAATATTTGAGACAGTATATGGATTTATAAAGTTGTATGACAATTGGAAACAAGTTCTTTGCTGTATAAAAGGTTTACCCAACACATGCTGAAAGTCATTCAGCGTTGAACAGGGAGCGGTTCCGCAACAACTTTATGTACTACTAAGCAGTTAAAAGAAAATGCGATTAACGGCAGCAAGCACTCTACGGAAATCCCAACATTAACAGCGAATCACAAGTAATATCATTGTTCACATTACTCATCAACAGTTACTTGTACACAAAGTTGTACTTTAAATGACATGACCAACGTCTTCGTTCTGGATCCGGATGCAAACCCAGAACGTAAAGCCATTGTTAACCAAGCAAAGCTTTGTACTTTATCGAGACTCGATCACTAGGCAGAATGCACATGTTTAAAATTGAAGTGCCATCGTGTAATGCTGGTGACAAGGATGCGAACCCAGCACCTAACCGGATTGTTGAATAAGTACGTAAAATCAGAATGTAGATATCACAGTTTGTCACCTTAAATGACGACTGAAGTTGTACTGCCTGACCAGGATTCGAACCCGGCGCCTACCGCCATCGTTGGCTAACCAGGAACAGACGCGAAATATCCAATGTTGGTCCACCATTAGTGAGATGTGCGCACGTTCAACTAGAAATAAGGAGACGAAAACGTCAATGCTGACTGAGAGTCTAACGCCGCACACATGGTTATGAAGACACGTTAATAAACAAATTCTTATTCAGTAGTAGCTAGGAGTAGCATGTTTAGTTGCAAACTTTAAGGCCTTTCTCATCTCTAGTAACGTATTTCCTAATATCTGCGATATCATGGTGTTAATTTACAAGTGAATTGACTGCCGTAAAGAGCAATGTTCTCTAGTAGTCGTGTATCATTGAGACGTAAATGAAGTGCCTCAGCAGAAAGTAATTTCCGTCGTGCAGCACGTATTGTTTCAGAGACACTGAGTACATGTTATAAGTGCACAAAACATGTATTATATTCTACGTATATACTATTATTTGGAGAAGATGCCGCCAAACCTGTTTACTTTTACATTCCGCTTAGCTGTCGTGGTTGAATACACGTTTTCTTAAGGCTGGTTCAAATGGCTCTGAGCACTATGGGACTTAACATCTTAGGTCATCAGTCCCCCTAGAACTTAGAACTAGTTAAACCTAACTAACCTAAGGACATCACACACATCCATGCCCGAGGCTGAGTGCCTAGAACCGCGAGACCATTGCGGCCGGCTCTTAAGGCTGCAACTAATGCAGAGCGCTTACAAGAAAGAATACTTTTCTTCGTCATGCTATTGCTAGCTAGGTGAAATATTTTGTGGTAGCTATGATTAAAATTAATGTATTTTTGAACTATTGTTCGTCAAATATTTGAATGAATCGTCAACTGTAGGTGTGCCTGCACATGTTATAGCATAATAGCTGTAGCTGCGTTAGTTTATACTACAGACTTGGGTAGATTAGGT
Source organism: Schistocerca gregaria (assembly GCF_023897955.1). Lineage (NCBI taxonomy): Eukaryota > Metazoa > Arthropoda > Insecta > Orthoptera > Acrididae > Schistocerca > Schistocerca gregaria. Next base: position 786,861,287 of record NC_064920.1, on the reverse strand, counting down.
GTAACTTTTGATCCTTCAAGGGGTGATCGTGGCCATGCGGTCCGCGTCTGTACTAGCCGCGGCCCGCGAGCTACGGGCCAGCCAGGCTGGCCGAGGCGAGACGGAAGTGAGTGAGCTGGCGGTGGCGTTGTTGGGTCAACAGCCCGGGACGAGCCAGCACGGCTGCGCCTCATGCCTCTGCCTCTGCTGCTCCGTTTGACGTAAATATGTTTACCTCCTCTCCTGGCCTCAGTATAAGTGCGGAAGCAGAAATACACATCAGCCTGTCTGCCATTATGGCTCAGTGGGAGATGTCTATTCGAGATAGAGCCGTCGCTCTCATTGAAGAAGGAGGATGTTCCATCAGAAAAGCAGGCAGACGGTATGGCGTACCACATACCACTGAAACGAGATGGTGGATGATCTGCCTTGAAAGAGGCACCACCAACAGTGCTCCTAGCTCAGGCAGGAAGAGAGTGAAGTCACAGCAGGAAGACAGGGACCTAGTGTCCATGAGCAGAGAAAATCCCTTTCTGAACGCGAAGCAGTTGCGGTCGGACGACCAACTTCCCCGGCTCCAGTGACACGATTCGCCGAAGGCTGAGGGACGCTGGACTGCATGCACGACGATCCGCCGTGAAACAAGGGCTCAGCGAAGACAATGTTTTATACCGGCTAGCATTTCCGGAGCTCCATCTGAGGGCGTCGTGGGACAACGTCATTTTCACTGATGAGAAGGTGTTTTCCACCAGTAACGACGGTCCACGAATCGTTTACAGGCCGCAAGGGACGCGAATATGTAACCACGACGAGAAGAAGTGGCCGGCTATCTGTTACCTGCTGGGGTTGGATTTCTGCGAGAGGGGCAGGAATTCTTCACAGGGTAGAAGGAAATCTGGACAGCTTGCAGTATGCCCACATTTTGGAAAATGTGATGCTTCCGTCATTGCGAATGCTGTACGCAGAACGGGGCGTCACATTGCAAGAGGACCATTCTCCCATTCACAAGTCTGCATTTGTTCAGCAGCGGCTCTCCACGATTGGCGTCAACGTCATGGTCTGGCCGCCACGGGCGGCTGATATGAACCCCATGGAAAACATGTGGGCTGAGGTCGCCAGACCATTAACACAGAACTGGCCACGAAACCAACCAACTACGGCGGACGCTCTTTCGGACTGCGTCCTGGAAGCCTGGGAGGAAGTTGCTTCTTCAGGCTGTTACGTCCGACGGCTTATACATTCTATGCCAAGACGCATGATAGAAGTACAAAATAATGAAGGATTCTGGATAAAATATTATAGTCCTTAAAATGTTTTGTTATGTCTTCTTTTTCGTCATTTTTCCTCATTGAGAGCTAGTGGAAGATCGCGTGGCAACAGAAAAGATACAATATGGGTTAGTTTTCCTTTGAGTTGCCTTTTTAATTCAAGTGGCTTTCTTTTGAATACACAGTTTGTTAAATATTCTGTTTTGATTTCCTTTATACCCTCTCTAGATATTTACAAATTAATCAGCGTAGATGGTCTCTGTCACAGCAGTTTTTGTTATTTCAAATACATCTCTCTCTCTTCCCCTCCATCCATGAATACACCCTCCGTTCTCCACACAATTCGCAAACGATATCATATTATGTTTACTCGTTGTTAATATCTCCTCTATTCTCTCTCACTCTCTCTCTCTCTCTCTCTCTCTCTCTCTCTCTCTGACACTGTCGCCGCAAGTGCCCTTCTATTCCATCCCCCCCAAAAATTATAAACAAATCTAGCGGTTTCCATTGACGCTACATTTTCTCTTTTAATTGCTGCTGTCTTTACCCTCTATCATTCCTCTTCACACCTATGAAACCGTATTATTTGATCTGCCCTTCGCTATAAGCCATTCTTCGTTCTGAAAACAGTCCTTCCTTATCTCTCGGTCCTAAGATAAAACGAAATGTGGCACACATCTAAGTAAGCAATACTTTGCAAGCATTTTACCCTTATATTTCGCACTTCTGCACTTCTATCCATTCCCAGATCCCGCCCTCCTTCCTGTTACCCGTCCATTGACATCTTCATCTACATCTAAATGAATACTCTGCAACTCATAATTATGTGCTTGGCAGGGGCATCTGTGGTCTGGTGGATTAATCTTGTATTGATGTGTAAAACGTGTAGGTTCACATCTCACGTCAGGCGTATTACACACACAAGTAACTCTTCTTCACCCCTAGTAACGCCAAGTGCAGAATGCCATTAAGCTCCGAAGTTCAGAGACTCTGTCACCAGCAAGCCGTTTAAACTAGAAAATGTGTTTCATTTAATGAACCAATGGCCATGTAAGTTCACAAGGCTCTTACTTTATTTGAAACTGAGACGTTGAAAATTGTGGCGCTGGACTGGCATTCGAATTCGATTTCACTGTGTTCCCCAAGGTTACAAACTCTTCTAGGGCTCCTCGAAAGACACTTATCTGGTTTCGAATCCTGATCAGCACAAAATATTCATTATTTCATTTCAAGCCCTAGCATGTGCACTCCGAACTACTGGTGAAAAATAGTTGCATTTTCAACGTCTCTTCGTGCGTTGTCAGCTGTAACGTGTTCGTTTCAACTCACAGCCACATGATGAGCTTTTTATCACAACATTACAAGATCAAACGTTTCCTTACACCTTTTAAAGTTCAAACATTCCTCTGCATCCTACTGGCGAAAACGGATTTGTGTTTGACGTTGTGTTCGTTGTGATCACCAACGACGATATGTTGTGGTTTCAACTTCTAGTCAGCAGAGTATTTTCCATCACATCATGAAAGTACAAACATGCCACTCCTAGCTATTATTGGAAAAGAATTAGATAGTTAGTTTCTTCATGATCACGTGTTCGGAGTTTGAATTCCGTTCAGCACAGAACTTTTCGTCGCCTGGTGTCTAGCTAAACAAGTGGACATCTCGCTGCTGGTGACCCAACAATAGCTATTTATCATCTGTTCCTGGCTAGAAAACGACGGCCCTAGATGCTGGGTTCGAATCCCAGTCAGGCGAAAACAATTCTATCGTCATTTAAGGTTCCAACATCTCGCTATTGGTGAAAACATTTGATATTTAACTTCTGATTTTAGGTACAATCCGATTAGGTGCTGGGTTCGCATCCCTGTCACAAGCTTTACATGATGGCATTTCAATTTTAAACATGAGCATACCTTGTTCCTTGTGAATGAAACCATATTAAACGTCATTGGGGGTAGTTCCCAGGAAGGTAACTGTTATGACAGGATTCCCAGTTCAGTACAAACATTTTCGTCATTTGTTTTCAGGATCTGAATTGATAACTGATACTGGTGCAAACGTCTATACTTCACGTCTCTTTATACCTAGTGATCGGGTCTCAATAAGTCACAAACAAAGCTTAGCTTAGTTAGCAATGGCTATAGGTGCTGGGTTTGAATCCAGATCGAGAACGACGACGTAGGTCATGTCATTTAAAGTTCAGATTTGTGTACACATAACTGTTGATGTGTTACGAGAACAATGATATTACTGGTGATTCGCTGTTAATGTTGAGATTTCAGTAGAGTGATTGTTGCCATTAATCGCGATTTTTTACTGGTTCGTCCAATATCCAGTTTCCAGAGCCACTCGCGGTTGAGCGACGTTCAGCAAGTGGATGGAAAACCTCTTCGGAAGCCAAAAACTTTTTTCAATTGCCTTACAGCTTTGTAACTCCATATATTGTCTCAAGTATTTAATTTTGACTAATGATTACCGTACGATACATGTAAAATAATCCGTTTTCTCAGAACATTTGGAATGTCACTTTTGTAATTAAGGTTAGTTTTATGAGTGTTATGGGGTGTCTCATCGCTAAGAACGTGTTTTCTAGTATGTTTTGTACGGCGATATTAGTTGACGCTTAGACTGACTGCCATAAAGACCTTTGGTCTCTAGTAGTCTCTTGTGGTACCCATTGTGTGTAATCAAACAACTGTACCCTACGGGGTTTTGGTGTTTAGAGGACCTGCAACACAGCTACGTTATGTTGGTTGTATTCGGCAGTGGCCCACGTTTTTTGCTGTCAAGTGTACATTCCATGTCGGGATGACGGTTATCGCTGAAATCTCCGGTTTTCTGCTCAAAATAACCAGTTTCTTAAATAACCGATTTTCCGTTTTTTATTGCCGTTATATCCTATAATAAACGTGGAAATCAAAAGCAGACAGAAAAATGTTTACTCTTACAGTTTCAAAACACACAGAATCGAAATATCAAATTAAATAGGTAAATAAAAAGAAACTTAATTCGTTCACCGTTCACTGCTTTTCTCAAATAATGATAGATGGTTGAATACTACAAAAATTCACCAGTGTTCTGCTATTGATCCATTTTTTTTTAACTCTGCTAAAAGTCGTTTTGAAAACGGAGATCATACCACTATTTGGCATTGCGAATGGTCAGTTCTATGGGGTGAAAACTTAGGTTGAAGGACTCTGTTTTTCTTGCTAATTTATCAGTTTTCAAGGGCTACGAGCAGATAAAGGCATATTATGTAGATACAGGGTACAGATCAGGTGCTTTCTATTTTTATTGTATACTTCGAATGAATTTCTAAGTTTTTAATTTATTACTGTTAATTATTTGCTCCGTCTTTTATTATTTCGAAGAATTGGCAGACAAACATTTAATCTATTAAAGCAAATGAAGCGTTGTATTTGATTACTACGCCACTTCGTAAAAAGATTTCCAAGCTAGGGTTGATGCCATTGTGCAGTACAACGGATGTCCGACGACGACAGCGAGGAATTACCGTGTCTGCAAGCCTTGCACACTCGGCGTACACGCGTACCTTATGCCACGACAACTGGCAACAGGGACGTCATTGTCTCCGAAATGCTATGCCAATTGTTATGCGACGTGTTTGTTGCTCATTTCTGTTGGCAATTGTTATTAAAACAGCGCTGATCGCTTTCCCCATTTTCTATAATAACGTAATATTTGAAACCAATGCAAATTTTACTAGTAAGGATTACTTCTTTTTTAAAGAAGGTTTATTTAATACTAAAAATTTTCGCGCTGCTGATATGGCTAACTGGTATTTCGTTTTTTTACTCGGTTATTAGTAAAAAATAAAAAAAGCACCTGACATAACGGAAAACAATGAAATACCGAAAAATACCGACTATTGAGAACTAAAATACCGGTTTCGGTTTAAAAAATGTAATGTATTGCGAATACATAGAAAGAAGGATACTTTATTGTATGATTATATGATAGCGGAACAAACACTGGTGGCAGTTACTTCTGTAAAATATCTGCGAGTATGCGTACGGAACGATTTGAAGTGGAATGACCAAATAAAATTAATTGTTGGTAAAGCGGGTACCAGGTTGAAATCCATTGGGAGAGTACTTAGAAAATGTAGTCCATCAACAAAGGAGGTGGCTTACAAAACACTCGTTCGACCTATACTCGAGTATTGCTCATCAGTGTGGGATCCGTACCAGTTCGGGTTGACGAAGGAGATAGAGAAGATCCAAAGAAGAGCGGCGCGTTTCGTCACAGGGTTATTTGGTAACCGTGATAGCGTTACAGAGATGTTTAGCAAACTCAAGTGGCAGACTCTGCAACAGAGGCGCTCTGCATCGTGGTGTAGCTTGCTGGTTCTAGCCGCTACAGTCTGGAACCGCGCGACCGCTACGGTCGCAGGTTCGAATCCTGCCTCGGGCATGGATGTGTGTGATGTCCTTAGGTTAGTTAGGTCCAAGTAGTTCTCAGTTCTAGGGGACTGATGACCTCAGAAGTTAAGTCCCATTGTGCTCAGAGCCATTTGAAGCATTTTTTTTGTCCAGGTTTATAGAGGGTTCGTTTTTGGATGAGGTGTCGAATATATTGCTTCCCCCTACTTATACCTCCTGAGGAGATCACGAATGTAAAATTAGAGAAATTCGAGCACGCACGGAGGCTTTGCGGTAGTCGTTCTCCCCGCGAACCATACGCGACTGGAACAGGAAAGGGAGGTAATTAGAGTGGCACGTAAAGTGCCCTCCGTCACACGCCGTTGGGTGGCTTGCGGAGTATAAATGTAGATGCAGAACTGGTCGGTTTTTTCCATCGCTGCTGGGGAGAGCTGTAGAGGATAAAAACTACAGTGAAAGACAGGCTGGAAAACTTCGAATAAATAATTGAAGACGTGGGATGCAGCTGGTTTGAGATGAAGAGTCTGTCACAGAGAACAATTCGTGGCGGGCTGCATCTGGCCGGTCAGAAAAAAGGTGGAAAAAAAGGGGCAATAGAAAGTAAAATGAACTTTGATATTCCGTCGGTCCTCATAAATAAACACGCCGTCAGTGCACGTAGCGTGAGCAACACAACGAACTGCCGACGTCTCAGCCAGGCTGCTGCTGTTGTTGGTAACGGAACGCCCCTGCGCGAACACTGACCTAGGTCTAGGGGCGGCTGGGGTGGCTGGAGGTCTGGGCGCAGCAGCCGCACACGTGCTCGGGACGCTGGTGCGGCCATCACTCACCCGCCGGAAGCCGGCTGCTAATGGCCGGGCAGGGCCACGTGTGACAGCGACCTGCAGCCAGGGCCGTTTCTACCATTAGGCAAGGCTAGGCGGCCGCCTAGGGCGGCAAAATTGTAGTGGCAGTAAAAGGCTGAAAATTTAATTTCAAATCACACAGCCAAAAAATTGAGCAAATGAGGGGAAAAAATTGAAAAGAGCAAAAATTAAAACACCACATTGTTTTCAAAGGCCTACGGAGCAGTTACTTAATAATTATACACTACTGGCCATTAAAATTGCTACACCACGAAGATGGCGTGCTACAGACGCGATTTGACCGACAGGAAGACATGCTGTGATATGCAAATGATTAGCTTTCCAGAGAATTCACACAAGGTTGGCGCCGGTGGCGACACCCACAACGTGCTGACATGACGAAAGTTTCCAACCGATTTCTCATACACGAACAGCAGTTGACCGGCGTTGCCTGGTGAAACGTTGTTGTGATGCCTCGTGCAAGGAGGAGAAATGCGTACCATCACGTTTCCGACTTAGATAAAGGTCGGATTGTAGCCTATCGCGATTGCGGTTTTTCGTATCGCGACACTGCTGCTCGCGTTGGTCGAGATCCAATGACTGTTAGCAGAATATGGAATTGGTGGGTTCAGGAGGGTAATACGGAACGCTGTGCTGGATCCCAACTGCCTCATATCACTAGGAGCTGAGATGACAGGCATCTTATCCGCATGGCTGTAACGGATCGTGCAGCCACGTTAGCACACTGGACTCGCATTCGGGAGGACGACGGTTCAATCCCGACTCCGGCCATCCTGATTTAGCTTTTCCGTGATTTCCCTAAATCGTTTCAGGCAAATGCCGGGATGGTTCCTTTGGAAGGGCACGGCCGATTTCCTTCCCACTCCTTCCCTAACCCGAGCTTGCGCTCCGTCTCTAATAACCTCGTTATCGACGGGACGTTAAACACTAACCACCACCACCACCGTGCAGCCACGTCTCGATCCCTGAGTCAACAGATGTGGACGTTTGCAAGACAACAACCATCTGCACGAACAGTTCGACGACGTTTGCAGCAGCCTCGGAGACCGTGGCTGCGGTTACCCTTGACGCTGCATCACAGACAGGACCGCCTGCGATGGTGTACTCAACGTCGAACCTGGGTGCACGAATGACAAAACGCCATTTTTTCGGATGAATCCAGGTTCTGTTTACAGCATCATGATGGTGCATCCTTGTTTGGCGACATCACGGTGAATGCACACTGGGGCGTATGACCCGGCGTGATGGTATGGGGTGCCATTGTTTACACGCCTGGGTCACCTCTTGTTCGCATTGACGGCACTTTGAACAGTGTATGCTACATTTCACATGTGTTACGACCCGTGGCTCTACCCTTCATTCGATCCCTGCGAAACCCTACATTTCAGCAGGATAATGCACGAACGCATCTTGCAGGTCCTGTACGGGCGTTTCTGGATACAGAAAATGTTCGACGGCTGCCCTGGCCAGAATATTCTCCAGATCTCTCAACAATTTTAAAAGTCTGGTCAATAGTGGCCGAGCAACTGGCTCGTCGCAATACGCCAGTCACTGTGGCATCGTGTTGAAGCAGCATGGGCAGCTGTACCTGTACACGCTATGCAAGCTCTGTTTGACTCAATGCCCAGGTGTATCAAAGCCGTTATTACAGCCAGAGGTGGTGTTCTGAGTACTGATTTCTCAGGATCTGTGCACCCAAATTGCGTGAAAATGTAATCACATGTCAGTTCTAGTATAATATATTTGTCCAATGAATACCTGTTTATCATCTGTATTTCTTCTTCGTGTTGCAATTTTAATGGCCAGTAATGTATTTGGTGACTGTTCTTTCGGACATCTTCTGGAGAAGTGTTACTTTTCTATTGGCGGAGCCCTCTAGGTCTTTCTACCTTCCTTCAGGCTGACTCATATTAACGGAAAGAACAGACACCATTTTTATCCAGCAACACACCAGGTCCAAACTCTTTCGGGAATCGACGAAATGACACGAGTAATGAGTATAATGGTCAGGTGGCACTGCATCAGTAGTGTGTGGTAATGTTGAGAATTTGGGTCTCACAGAGGTGTGCTACGGTAGTCCGTATAGTTGCGCTGACCATTGTGGCCGGAAGGCGTAGCAATCATCGTATGTGTCTTGTAAACAGGAGACCTGGGTTCGAATCCCAATTGGCATAAATTTTCAACTTCCATCATTGATTTAAATCAGTGCCCACTCACAGTCAGTGTCTCTAGTTCCTTTGTTTACTTTAAAGTTTACTAACTTTGTGAAAGTAAACGCATTGGCTCTACCTACCTCAAAACTAAAACAGTCGCTACTGAGTACGAAACGGAAACAAACGCGACCTTGACTTATCTCTGTCGAGTGCTGAAGCAGGGCACTTGCACTGGCTTGCGATCATGTTGCGACTTGATACCACACGTCCCTCAGTCCCGTGGTTTGTTTTTGTCTCTGTGGATCGTTTGTCAAGCGTCAGTTGTATGAAGCGCTCCTATTAAAGATTTTAGTTCTACAATTATTTCCTGTTGATAATTGACCATCTATTCACAAGCTAGATTCTGTTCTTCTCTTCAATGTATCTAAAAAGCATAAAAGGTACGTACAATTCGTCATACCGATACATAAAAGTCTGTCTCTGAGTGTCTGAGACTCGCAACGCGAGAAAGTAAGTACATTGTCTTTTCTCAAACAAATTCGCTGTAGTTTTCTTAAAAATTGACGTTTATGCAAATAATAACCAGAGAGAGTGTCACGACTTGCTTATCGACGAAAAATAATTGTATAAATTGTCTGGCCCGTGCTTAAAAGCTGTGTCTCAATGTAATTAACTAATTTACACATTAGTGCGTAATGCAACCCGTGTATTGCATATTGCACTTCTTTTAGGGTACGACCACCGTGAGCAATTCAATGGGCTAATTGGTCACCCGTTCCTAATTTAGGGCCACTGACTCCAGAGCATGGAAAGGGCCAGTGCCCTTAGACAAACACAAGATACGTGCCTCACCGGCATTCGAACCAACAACCAATTCGTATGAATGATCAGAAGCCAATCGCTTGGACGACTGCGCCACTGGGGCGGCTAATAAAAGCTGTAAAAGTCTCAATAGAAAAGGGAAACAAGGCGTCATTATTTAATCGCAAGGAAATGGATGCCGAGAAATATGTAATATATTTATCATTTTAAAAATATTTCAATCAAAACAGAAACAAAATGACATCACGATTACCCAGATGACCTAGTTTGATTCTGCCACATGTCTCTCATAATTTCAGAATTCAAGGACGAATTCATTCGCATCAGAAAATAGTTCCACACTTTTATTACTCCGTTTTCTTGCAATTAAAAAAAGTTGTTGATGCCAAATTTGGTTGGACTGGTATATTCAGAAGAGTTCCAGTTTGAAATGTTCAGCACATCCTTCCTATTTCAATTATTTTGGCCAATTTCAGAAATTGGGGGCAAAAAATAAGAAATTGAGGACGTCTGAAATACAGGTGGTTTACGTACAGAATGAACTATAAGAAAGCTTTGTGGGCGGCGCAGTTTTTGAATCCCAACCAAAAGCATCTACATCTACATGATTATCCTGCAATTGAAAATGTAGTGCCTGGAAAAGGGGTCATTAACCGCCTTCATGCTGTTTTTCTACCGTTCCACACTCGAACAGCGCGCGGGAGAAACGAACACTTAAATCTTTCCCTGTGAGCTTTGATTTCTCTGACTTCACTATGAGGATCATTTCTCCCTATATAGGTGGGCGACAACAATGTATTTAGCTTTAGGAAGAGTAGGCCGGTCACTGAAATGTCACCAGAAAATTATGCCACAATGGAAATCGCCTTTGACTTAAAGATTGTCACCCCAATTCGTGTATCATATCCGTGTCACTCTCTCCCCTACTTCAGTTAGCCATTTTTTGCTTCTGTGAATCTGTGATGAAGTTCCTCTTACCACAAAAAATAGAGCACGCGCGCTGTCTCGCTGGTACTACGTTACGTAACTGGTGCACAAATTACTTGAGCTGCAGACGTCGTGTCCTACTACTACTTTCGCAACTTGTGTGCCGGGCGTCGCGCACGCCGTACTGTTTCACGGTCAAACAGCGGTCTGCGCGCGTTCCACGAATTCGCCGCACAGAGGCTGCCGATGGCGATGACAGCGACGAAATGTGACGCCGGCATTGGAGTGCAGCGCAGAAGCGTCTGGAAAAGCCGGACTCAGCGGGAGCTGTGAGGTCCGAAAGCAGTAGACGCAAGCGCCTACCTTACGCCAACATAAGACGTTTATTTGTGTAGCGCACAGTACCTGCCAATTCATTTTCTGCGAGCGGACTTCGATCTTTACAATTATTCAGGTTCTGACAGTAATCAGGCACATGGCACTGTAGCATTGTTGGTCACGGTGCCTTATAAATTATGCGTGAAGTAGGACGGAGATGGTTTCACACCGTCTGATTGTTAAAAACTAGCAGTCAAATAGCTTCCTGTTCGCCGCTGGGGGCGGGTTTTCATTAAATAACAGTCTTCAGAGCAACATGTCCATGCTGAGGGGCAAGCGTCGGCAGACTTGATCAAGTACCGCTTTTTATTCAGTACCCGTCAGCTGTGTCCATTATTCAAATTCACTACCTTACGTAAGTGTGTGGTCCTAATATGAGGTATTACTTCTTCAGTGCCTTCTCACCGTGGATACTATGGTCTGAAGACCGGTTTTTAACCGAAACCGGTCATCAAGTACAAATAAAAAGCGGCATTTACTGTCTTAACATCACTTCATCCTTTCCGCTGTTCTTCGACTATGTAACATTTTCTAGTCAAATTTTCTAACCTAGAACTTTTGGCCAACGATTGTTTAGGCCTACGGAGTGAACTCACTTTCCATGTTTGCATTATGTATTGAAATTAATGTAATCGGGACCCAATCCTACCATAATTACGCTTTACGCCAGCAGTGTTCATGTGCAAGATTTGACGAAGGTCTCATATACGCAAGGCGTCCTGCCACGTGCACGCTGCTTCCTGCTTTCCACGTTAGTTAATATGTCCAGGGGACATAGTAATATGCACACTTGATGAATGAAGAACCTTCCTTTTCACGAATGATCTGCGGCTCAAACTGAAAAAGAGAACAGGCACGTTTTGATTTGACGAGGTGACAGAACACGTTACCGTTCATCTACGAGGGGCGTTTGAAAATTCCGTGCAAAGTCCGAGAGATGGCACCATTGGCGCGTATCAAGGTCATGTTTATGTTTATGTTTTTGTTAGTAGCATATTTGGAAAGAACGCACCCCAAGTTTCAGCCATATTGGTCTATTTCTTTGTGTTTGGCATTCGCGTGCATCACGGAAGTCGAGTGATTGTCAATAAATGGACGAAGAAGAATTTCGTGTAATTATACATTACTTTAAGAAAGGCAAAACGCCTCAGGAGACTAAAGAGAAGCTTGATAAACATTACGGTGACTCTGCACCTTCGATTAGAACAGTTTGTAAGTGGTTTCAAAATTTTCGGATTGGCCATATGGGCACAAGTGATGCTGAACATTCTGGACGTCCTGTGGAGGTTACGACTCCAAAAACCATTGATAAAATCCATGATATGGTGATGGATAACGGAAGAGTTAAGGTGCGTGAGATTGCTAATGCTGTGGGCATCTCGAATGAATGGGTACATAATATTTTACTTAAACATTTGGACATGAGAAAGCTACCCGCAAGATGGTTTCCGCTATTGCTCAAGCTTGACCAAAAACGGAATCGTGTGAAGTGTTGCAAGTAAAGATTGCAACTGTTCAGGAAGAATCCGCAGAACTTTAAGCTTCGTTTCGCCACTGTGGATGAAGCGTAGATACATTACTATATTCCTGAGACCAAACAACAATCTAAACAATGGGTTACCAAAAAAGGCGAAGACCATTCCTTCGGCCGGAAAGGTTACGGCGACTGTCTTTCGGGATTCGCAAGGAATAATCCTCATCGACTATCTGGAAAAGGGTAAAACTATTACAGGTGTATATTATTCGTCGTTATTGGATCGTTTGAAAACCTAGCTGCAAGGAAAACGCCGGTGATTGGACCGCAAAGAAGTCATTTTCCACCCCCCCCCCCCGCCCCCCCCCCCCCCCCCCCCCCCCCCGCTGTTTGAAGATTTTATTCAAACGAGGAGGTGATTGCACCAACTAATAGCTATTTTCCAGACTTGGGCAGTTCCTATTATTCAGAAGGGATCAACAAAGTAGAACAGTGTTGGACGAAGTGTATGAGAGTAAAAGGAGACTATGTCGAAAAATAAAAAAGGTTTCCCCTTAACATGTATGTAGTTTTTATTTTTGCACGAACTTGTCAAACGCCCCTCGTAACACAAATAAAAGCAGTAACTTTACAAGAAGTAGTATATCGGTGTAGGGTAGTATATCTTTAGCTACACGCACAGGACTACAGACATTCCACCATAGGCTACACGCACTTCTTTTCCTACTCCCTACATGCAGAAATATACGGAACAATTCCCATCATTCAAGACGAAAGTGTTCAATATATGTACACGGTCTTCTGATCACACTCATCAAGCCAAAATAATTTTCCAAGAACAGTATTCAATTCTTATTTATCTCCAAGAAGCCAAAATTAACAGTATCACCATGTGTTGCATACAGCGAGGTGTCTAAAGTCGTGGGATATCTCACAATATCGTGCCGTACATCCTTCTCCCCGGTGTACTGCAGCAGCTCGAAGTGGCATGGGCTCAAGATGTCGTTGCAAGTTCTCTGCAGAAATATGCAGCCACGCTGCCTCCAAAACCGTTCATAATAGTGAAAGTATTGCCTGTGCATGATTTTGTGCACGATCTGACCTCTCGATTATGTCTCATAAAAGTTCGATGTGATTCATGTTGGGGAATTTGGGTGGTCAAATCATTCGCTCGAATTGTCCAGAATGTTCTTCAAACCCGTAGGAACATGAAGTCCATGAATGACTGCAAATGGTCTGCAAGTAGCCGAACATATCTATTTACAGTCAATGATCGATTCAGCTGGACCGTAGGATCCAGTCCATTCCATGTAAACACAGTCCACGTCATTAAGGAGCCACCACCAGTGCCTTGTTAACAACATGGGTCCATGGCTTCGATGGGTCCGCGCCACACTCGGACCCTACCATCAGTTGTTACCAACAAAAATCGGTACTCATCTGACAGGGTCACGCTTTTCCAGGCGTCTAGAGTCCAACAGATATGGTCACGCCAGGAGAGGCTCTACAGGCTATGTACTGTTAGCAAAGGCACTAGCGTCGGTTGTCTCCTGCTATAACCTATTGTCGCCACAATTCGCCGCAATGGTTGGTTGGTTTGTTGGTTGGTTGGTTGTTTTGAGAAGGAGACCAGACAGCGTGGTCATCGGTCTCATCGGTGTAAGGAAGTCGGCCGTGCCCTTTCAGAGGAACCATCCCGGCATTTGCCTGCAGTGGTTTAGGGAAATCACGGAAAACCTAAATCAGGATGGCCGGACGCGGGATTGAACCGTCGTCCTCCCGAATGCGAGTCCAGAGCCTTACCACTGCGCCACCTCGCTCGGTGTGCCGCAATGTCCTAACGGATACGCTCCTTGACGTCTCATATTGATTTCTGCAGTTATTTCAGGCAGTGTTACTTGTTCATTAGCACTTACGACTCTACGCAAACTCTGCTACTCTCGGTATCTAAGTGGAAGCCGTCGGCCACTGTGTTGTCCGTGGTGAGAGGTAATGCCTGAAATTTGGTATTGTCAGCACACTCCTGACGCAGTGGGTCTCGGGATACAGAATACTCTAACGATTTTCGAAATGGAATGTACCGTGCATATAGCTTCAACTACCACTCTGCGTTCACAGTCTGTCAGTTCCCGTCGTGTGGCCATAATCGTGTTGGAAACTTCTCACGTGCATCACTTGAGTACAAATCACAGCTCTGCCAATGCATTGTTATTTTATACCTTGTCATGTCATACTAAAGCCGTCTGTATATGAGCACAGCGCTATTACATGACTTTTGTCACGTCACTGTACGTCGTACTGTTGTTCTGCGTAAATACGTCCCAATTGGCATGAAAGAAGTATGTTCTAATTGTGAACATGAATTCTTCATTTTCAATTGCGTTGCCACAATTCATTAACTGTCATGTCGTACGCTTTTTCAGCACCTAACGTTTCTGTTTATCTTATTTTCATTTTTTGGCGCGGGGGGGGGGGGGGGGGGGGGGGAGAGTTACTAGATAAGTTATTCAGCTCATTTCTTACAGCCAAGATAGAGTTGGACTCTTTAACGTGCAGCTGTAATTTAGAAATGAACAACTTCAAGAAACGATATTTAACATCTAACGCCTTTGCTTGATATAAAATGAATCTTTTAATAAACATTTTTGAGGAGCGATCAAAAAAAAATGTTTTTTACATTTTTATTTTTAAAATTCAGTCTTGATGGCACCACGTAAGCTACAAGCTGACCAGTTGACATCACAGTAGCTGAGAAGAGTGCTCCATCTACCATCTTCGAAGGATGCCATGGGTCTGATGATGGTCATGTGACCTATGTTCTTGTAGCATACGTGGCGCAATCAAAACTGAATTAAAAAGAATTTTTTTTATTGAATCTTTTCGTACTGCTATTGTGTTTGCCTGCATCATCACCTTATCAATATTACAACCGTTCCACGGACGTTCTATGTGTACAAAGGATGTATGGATATCTAGTCACTAATCTATGTTAGTTTCTCTTACGTTCCAAATTTGATGCTCTCTCTATGATGGTATCCCATGTGACAAGCTCAGGAAAAACTGAGAACGTGTAGCTTATTTCGTTGCTTCAGAACTGTGTAAAATTTATGTAACATCTACGCCACTATAGCTGAGTGACTGTCGAATCTAACAAGAGCGCCAAGGATCCAAGTTTGATTTTAGTGCTGTCAAAGACTATAGCTTAGTGGCGGCAGTTCCGATTCCTAAAGACGGCAGCAAAGGTTAGAGAGTGTACTTCTGGCTACACGCTCCTCTCACACTGCTGGCCACCACCCTCACCCTTCTTTGTAAACACCCGACCGACCCTGTAGTCCTGCTATTAATGGCCTCCTGACCAAATTACAACATTTTTTCCGTAGCAACACTCGTGGCGCCCCCTTTATAGGAACACGTACAACGAGAGTTCTGCACGTGTATTTACTTGTATGAAGTTTGTTGTGCCGCGGACCACCCTGTCACGTCTTCACACAGCACTACACGCAATTTCACTGATGGTCCAACGTACACCGCAGTCCAGTACCAGTAACCAGCTGCTCGAAGCAGAAAGAGGTTCACTCCTAAATTACAGTCACTGGTTTTTGTACTTCCTCCACTGGCAGTCTCTTGCATTTGAGTAGACGAATCCTGCAACGCAAATCTACGCGTTTGGCCTTCAGGTCCAATCGGGACTGACCGACCGCCGTGTCATTCTCTGCCAACAGAGTCATTCGATACCGTTTAGAGGGACGTGGGGTCGACATATTGCCTCTCCGACCGTTGTTGGCTTTGTTGACCTTGGAGCCTCTACTTCTCACTCAAGTTGATCCTAAGTTTGCATCTCGCGGCTGATTGCAACCCTTTCTAGTCCCCCCACCAAGGAAGAATCCCTGACGGTAGCAGGAATCGAACCCGAGTTCTCTGCATATTAACCAAACACGCTGACCGCTGAGCTACGGAGGCAGACTAACACTACAGGATGATTCTGATGTTTGGTTCACAATAAGAAAAGACATGGGGGTGCAGATTGTTATTTACTTGTGTGTAGATGTTGTATGACAACCCGCGAGGAAAATGTGTAGAAAGTAATTACAGTTTGTCAGTCCCAGACGTGATTAGCCCAGTCGGTATCTGACGAAAAAAGCGTATAGTATAGTGAGGATGTATTGGAGTTATGAGAGTTCACAGCCAAGTTCAGCAATGCACACTTTTGCAGCGGCGTTTACTGTGCTGGCTGCCGTTTCGAGATCTGACGATGGAACAAATTTGGCTCGAGAGGTGACAAGAGGACTGCGCGTATAGTTGCTCAGCATCACAAGTTGGAGTGCTCACATAAACGTTTGTTACAGCACACAACAAAGTGCACCCTGAAGCGAAAGGGAAAAATCGCTTGTGGATAGGCGCGCCACAAAGCGTACGTTAAACTGAACGCGCAGAGAATTGGCGTCGGTTGCTAAAAGGAAATAAGCAATGCTTGCTTCCTCTGCGAACGCTACATTATATGCAGAAAAGAAGAAAACGGCCATTTTGGGTGAAAAATAGATGAGCAGAAGGGACAGGACGGAAAGTTCGATATTTCTACGAAAATAATTTCTTTTAGAAGAAAACTAGTTTCGAAATTACTTGAGAATGAGCGAGTGTGTTTATCGATTATGTTTATATACTAGACTTGTAATTAACGAAGCAGCACACTGTAATGGGGAAAGCAATTACATTTTGCGAGAAGTTCCCAGCTGCACTTAGAATTCATGCCTCTGTGAATCGAAGTCTGCCAAGAAATCATACTTTTTTCACGTAAACATTGTCACTGCCAGCAACACTTCTTTTCGAGAGCTAAATGATGTCTTTCGCGGATGTTCTGTCAATACAGAGTTTCTATTTTCTTTTCGACGCATAGAATAATTAGTTTCATGCTGTACTGTTAGTAGGCTGTTTACATTTTATTATTGGTAACGCCACGTAGCACTCTGTATGAAAAATCACTGGCTGTGCCGTGTGCAGTCTGTGTTTAGTCTGCATTGTTGTCTGCCATTGTAGTGTTGGGCAGCGGCAGCTGGATGCTAACAGCGCGTAGCGTTGCGCAGTTGGAGGTGAGCCGCCAGCAGTGGTGGACGTGGGGAGAGAGATGGCGGAGTTTTGAAATTTGTAAGAATTGGTGTCATGAACTGCTATATATATTATGACTAGTGAGGTAAATACATTGTTTGTTCTCTATTAAAATCTTTCATTTGCTAACTATGCCTATCAGTAGTTAGTGCCTTCAGTAGTTTGAATCTTTTATTTAGCTGGCAGTAGTGGCGCTCGCTGCATTGCAGTAGCTTGAGTAACGAAGATTTTTGTGAGGTAAGTGACTTGTGAAACGTATAGCTTAATGTTAGTCAGGGCCATTCTTTCGTAGGGACTTTTGGAAGTCAGATTGCGTTGAGTAAAAAAACTATTGGGTGTCAGTTTAAGCACAGTCGTGTATAAATTTTTCTAAGGGGACGTTTCAGTACCACGATTGTTCCTGGCGTGATAATGTTTACTTCTGATGTTAAAAAGGCACGGTTTCTGTTCATATTGACAAATAAAACACTCAGTTGTTCCTTCCATCCAACGACCATGTTCTACCTCCTTTCCTCTTGAAATAAGTTTGTCAGCGCTTCACGGAAACTGTAAGGTACACAGCTGCAGATTTCTTCACCGCTTAAAGGCACACGGCTTCCTTCCTCGGCTTCGGGACTGTAGTCGGGCCGTCAGTGAACCAATCGCAAAGGCGAAAATTTGAAGTGAATTTGTCCCACCATCGAAGATCCAATGGATGCAGCCCACGTCGCCCTTGCGGCTGAATAACTTCAACTCTATTCTGGGTTGAGCGACTGGAAAGTTCGTCGAATCTGTGCAAGCGTGCCATAGGGCTCGGTTTGAAGACCAATCTTGTAAACTATGTACACGGCTGATAGGCCCTGTGTGCTGCTGATACATCTATCTTCAGCCGCGGCATAAACGCCAGCACTTACAACACCGACAGCAGCTCGTCTCAGACGCCACCAACACCTGAGATACCAAAAGGTGCCAAAGCCAACGGCTTCAAGATGAGTTCCTGACGGTCACTCGCCGAATCATCTCCGCAGCGATGCCACCCGTCGGAGAAGGCGGTCCTCTTCCATCGAAACCCACGGCGCGATATCGCAGCGAAACTTTGGATCACCGACTTAGATGGCGTCTTCATATCCAGGCTGTGAAGAATTAAGCCAGGAGCTGTTTCCATAAATTGCACTCCTTGCTGAACCCTATGAAATGTCCCTTTTGAAAAATTTATACAATACTGTGCTTAAACTGACACACAATAGTTTTTAGCGCAACGCAATTTGACTTTCAATAATCCCTCAAGAGAATGGCCCTGACTAACATTAACCTATATGTTTCACAAATCACTTACCTCACAAAAATCTTCGTTACTCGAACTACTGCAATACAGCGAGCGCCACTACTGCCAGCTAACTAAAAGATTCACACTACGGAAGTCACTAACTACTGATAGGCACAGTTAGCAAATGAAAGATTTTAATAGAGAACAAACAATGTATTTACCTTTATAGTCATAATAGATATATCAGTTCATGACACAAATTCTTACAAATTTCAAAACTCCGCCATCTCTGTCCCCACGTCCACCATTGCTGGCGGCTCACCTCCAACTGCGCAACGGTACGCGCTGTTGGCATCCAGCTGCCGCTGCCCAACACTACAATGGCGAGTATTACAACAATGCCAACCAGCCACAGACTGCACACGGCACAGCCAGTGATTTTCATACAGAACGCTACGTGGCGGCGGTGTTACCAATAAAAAACCTAAACAGCCTACTTACACCTACTTCTACCCTAGCGCCTCGGCTCTGTATCATGTATATGGCGCTGCTGCGCCGTGGCTACCTGTACGTCGTCTGCGATTAGGCTGCGTAAATGCATATGTAGTCACTCAAACAGTGTATGTAGAACCGTGCGCTTCGCTTGGCTATGCACTTAGAGTGTTTCCAACTGGTCAACTTCACGACACAGTATAAGCCCCACGGCTCCTGGCCATTTTCGGCTGACGGACTGATGGTCCCCTTCTTGTACCAGAAGACGAGATGCTCGAACAACAGGAAGATCTGGACGATGGGCCAGATAATACAACGCAGCCTGAGCACAAGGTGGCCCAACCTATCGATGCGTAGGAAGCTCTTCTTGAATCATACGCTCACGGACACCCAAGAGGGCGGCAAGCGCAAGTGAAGTACACTAGCATCGAACGACGAATGGCAGCAAAACATGAACATGTTGAGAACTCCACCACATTTGGAAATTTAAGGCAACTCCGTTAAAGTACGTGGGGGCCGCGCTACATGCAGCATAACGGTCGGGGTAGTGAGCTTAAGCAGTCTGTGGAACTTTGCGCTAAAAGGAATGTTTATGGCGGCACTAGGTTGAAAGGCAAGTATCTCTGCAATGTCTTTTACACTTAATCAGGACAATGAGAAACTCAAAAGTGATATAACTATTCTTATCAGATCATTAAACTGGAAAAACGAGGAAAGGTTTAATTACTAATGGAAAACGTTCGTACCATCTTTACTTTGTTAACTTTCTTATTTTTTGCCGCCGCAATAGATAAACTTCAACAACGGAAGTTTAAAAATAGACCTGAAACTCAGTTATAGTAAGGCTAAAATAATGTGTAAACAATCAAAAGAAAATTGCTCAAATTAACAGTGGATTCATAGACACAGTTTGTGAGTTTTAGTATTTCGGGTAGTTGAAGACGACTGATAGGATGAAACAAAATTTAAAAAAAAACGCATTAGCATAGAAGTGGTCTAAATTATTTTTGGGAAACCAAATAGAGTTTTCAAGACCACGATTATGATGTGTCTGAAACGAAAGTTTGCAGCACATTTTTGTTACCAGTTATGTCAATGAGGCTCTGACTTTCAATGCAAAAACCAGTCAGTGACTGACGGTGGCTCAGCAGTCGACGGAGGGTTGAAGGTGAGACGGGAAAACAAGAAAACGCATCACGGAACAAACTGGAGAGGGAGACGTGGGAGTAATGAAAATGACCTGGATTTCCTTGCTGGACCCCAAGAGCTAAGAAAAGAAAGAAGAGGGAAGGAAGATTAGTCTAACAGCGAGGTCATCAGAGCGGAAGCTCGGATTAGAGGAGGATGACAAAAGAAATGGGCTCTGCTCTATCAAAGAAACCATCCCGACATTTGCCTGGACCGATTTAGGGAGATCACGGAAAACCTAAATCTGAACAGCTGGACGGGGATTTGAACTGACATCCTACCGAATGAGAGTCCATTACACCAGCTCACTTGCTGGATAAGAAAGGACCGAGCCGATTACCTAATGCAGGAGTTTTCTAACTTTTCCTCTGATGGAACAATTTGTGAATCCTGGTCTGATGACGCAACAACTCGTTTATTTTGAAGATTAATAAGGAACACCAGTGCACCGCGGAACACAGTTTAGGAAGCCCTGATCTAATGGAAGCCAGACAGAAAATATCAGAAAATGGCCAGCAGCAACACAAGATATATAGCTAAGGACTGTAATGCATGGGACTATTAGAGGCGACCTTCGTCCAGCAGAGAATGTCGAACGGCTCACGATAGTTAAGTAAACTTAGAACTACTTAAACCTAACTAACCTAAGGATATCACACACACCCATGCCCGAGGCAGGATTCGAACCTGCGACCGTAGCAATCGCGCGGCTCCAGACTGAAGCGCCTAGAACCGCTCGGCTACCAGCGGCCGGCGGAGGGAAAGAGACATAGAGTATGTCGACACTCCAAGTTAAGCTGACATAATAATTCGACGGTCCAACTGGCCGTCATCTTGACTTGAAGATACGGCTGCAAACCCGAGAAGAGTATAACAAGTTATTTCACAGAGATAAATTATCATTATCTTCATCTGAAAATGCCAAAAACACTCGGAGATGGTTGTACGCGCAAGTTTCCAATGCGAAATAAATACGCTGTCGAAAAAGAAAGGACTGTGTTCAATGCCACCAGGGTATAATATGTGCATACTGAGGTGTTGCAGTGATAGTGATTCATTTGCTACGCCATCGCCGATAGGATGCCGCTCAGGAGACCTGTCTGTGCACCCTCTGCATCAGTAAATGTGCTGAATTCAGAGATGAACAGTGTTCGGAACATTCATTCTAGGATACAACCATGCTCTACGACTTGTACGCCCTCCTGTTGAACAGCTTCATCCATTTGAACGGGATCGCATTATGGACGCGCGGAAAGTTGGACGGACGTTTCGAACGTATCACGCACTTTTGCAAGTGTTTGGCACGGTGTATCTGTGGTGTGTCGCAGGTTTCAGCAGCGGTATATGGAAAATTCCTTCATCTCTAGACAAAGTTTTGAACGTCCGCTTAGTACAGACGCAAGTCAAAGTCGACGCATTCTGGGAACAGCAGTGGCCGATCGAACATCATCCGGGCACGTGTTGCACCTGCTGCGTCATCGGGGACATCTGGGAAACGTCTGCTTGCAGCAGGATTAAGATCATGTGTGTCTCTGGGCAGGCTACACCTGGTACCAGGATACCGCCAAGCATGACTGTTACGGTGTCATGAAACAGTTGACTGGAGAATGGGATGACACTCTACTGTTTCCATGGATGAGAGTAGTTTCCGTATGTGTGCGGTTGATGGACGTACTTGTGTAGACCTGGTCGTTTGCCTATCACAGAGAACATTCGCCCACGACACACAGGCTACATTGTGTGGGGTAACAACTCGCGCACAGGCTCTTATCCCCGTGCTACTGCCATTTCTTCGGCAAGAAGGTGATGTGCTTTATCAGCAGAACCATGCAAGTCCACAAGGGGCTACAGCAACTGTGGTGTACAAGTGACATGGCTAGCAAGACCATCAAACGTTTCGTCAACTGAGCACGCTTGGGACATGATGAAACGGGAACCTAATCGTTCTCCACGGCTTGCACGAACGATTTTCGAATTGCAACAAAAGACGGAAAATGCTTGGGCAATCTGTCGCACCGTTTCCATGCAATAATACACGCCTGCGTTCCCGACAGATGGAGATATGGGGGTTATGCTGTGTATTGATGCGACTGTTTCGGCACCCTTTAATGTAAAGTGTGTTCCATTTGGTCTGAATTTGTTAACAAATGCCGGCCGCTGTGACTGAGCGGTTCTAGGTGCTTCAGTCCGGAACCGCGCTGCTACTATGGTCGCAGGTTCGAATCATGCCTCGGGCATGGATGTGTGTGATGTCCTTAGGTAAGTTAGGTTTAAGTAGTTCTAAGTCTAGGGGACTGATGACCTCAGATGTTAAGTCCCAGTGTTTAAAGCCATTTTAACCATTTTTTGTTATCATATACTGCTACAATGATGAACTACCTGTTACCTTACTTGTCAGTAAAATGACTTCGCCGTTGAAGGTGTTGCATTTCTTTCTTTCGGCAGTGTATTTAAAAAGTTCTTGGGGATGCAGTTCATAATCTAACGCACTATGAATCTATTTTTTCTTACTGTTTCTGTGTAGAATTTATCTGCGGTACAGCACGACGCTCGCATTATAACCGGCTCCCTCTGCCCGCTTAACATTACTCTCAGTTTGCTGGATACATCAATATAATTCATTGTCACATGTTTGCTGATGTGGCCATATTCCACAATAAGTATACACTTCCGATCAAAACTAACTATACACCACAGTGTTAAGCGAAATTGAACATTACATATCACTACAGGCAGACCTGGTACAAAGCTATGTATAGAGTATTGTGCTGTTAGTAGAGAAGCAGTAATAGCAGACTTGGTCTGTTAGTTGAGCTCAGCGATTTCGTACGTGAACTAGCTGCTCTGAAGAAAATGCTGCATGCTGATGGATATTAACATATTTTACGACGTCGTTTAGTGCCTACAGGCGAGGAATATGAAACTTCCTGGCAGATTAAAACTGTGTGCTGCACCGAGACTCGAACTCGGAAACTTTGACTTTGCCGGGCAACTGCTCTACCAACTGAGCTACCCAAGCTCAACTCACGCCCCGTCCTCACAGCGTCAATTCTGCCAATATGTCGTGTCCTACTTCCAAACTTCACAGAAGCTCTCCTGCTAGTTCTGCGAGGTTCACAGGAGACCTGTGAAGTTTGCAAGGTAGGAGAAGAGGTACTGGCAGAATTGAGGCGGTGAGGACGAGGCGTGAGTCGTGCTTGGGTAGCTCAGTTAATAGAGCACTTGCTCGCGAAGGTCAAAGGTCCCGAATTCGAGTCTCGGTCCGGAACACAGTTTTAATCTCCCAAGAATTCTCATATCAGCGCACACTCCGGTGCAGGGTGAAAATTTCATTCAGGCGAGGAACAGTTTGGAGACGATGACTAATTGTATCAGCATGAAAATCCACCCAGGCATAAAGCAGCTTCTGGAGGCAATGGCTTGTGGATAATGAAAGTCCTGAAATGGACTGGCCTGTCCAGAGACCCAACCAGAACACAGCAGACCACTTTGGAATGAGTTAGAACGTATGCATGGCTGCAGACCTCAGCGTCTAGCATCACTGTCTCATGTGGTTTCAGCTCGTGGGGAAGAATGTTGTCATTTCTCCACAGACATTCAGACATCACATCTAAAATGACTCCAGAAGAGTTGAAACTGGCACTAAGGCGAAGACTGGGCACTCCCTCATTAATGTATATTAACAGGTGTCCGGATATTGTTGATCAGTATTATTCTAGGAAAATATCCGCCAATTAAGCCTTTAATATGAAATACGAAACACGTCTGTAAAGTAAATAAGTATATCGCATTTATAAAAATAATACTCTATTGTCGTTACAGGAACTCGAAGATAAATGACAGCAGAAGGCCAAAATTGCGCGATAGTGACCATCCGCTCTCCTGCAAGTCTAAATTTAAATCACACAAATGGAACATCGTGCATGACTTCATAGGCATCATATGCAAACCCTGGAATGGTAAGCACACTATACCAAAATTAGTCACCTCCGGGAGACATCACGATCATACAGTTTAACACGGTCTTCAGATTTAAAAATGTGATCAGTTTTGTGAGGAAGACAGACCAATAATGTCTTGAAGTTTGCCATATCCAGCGAAAGCCACTCGTTAACGATTAGATTCCATAGAGCTAACAAACTGCGAGGATGTTCAGTGGTACGCTTCACTCGCTGGTCAATATACTCGCATTTTCTGTCATATTAAGATCGGGTAATTTACAGGCTAGTCGATGTGTGATTGGGTGCTTCAGTGTTCGTCAAACGAGGAACGAATGCATGCAGGGCAGGGACACAGTTGTCATCTTCTTGGAAGATGCGAATGCCCGGAGCATACTCATAATTCATAATCGAAAATGTAAGTTTCCACAACGTTCCAGTCACAAAGATGAGGAAGACAGGACAACACTTGGACAGTGATTAGGCTGAAAAAATATTGTGGTTCAGTTTCCAGGTTACATGAATGAATGCACCCAAATGGTACCTGTAGTGCAAAAAACACTCGCAAAACATCACAAAACCATCTCTAGCTTCGCTGCACCCTCCACACACTGCGGTTTGAAGACCTTATTGGGGCGTTCGTGCAGTCAACGCCTTGAGTCGTTTGAGACGACACTAAATCACGACTATTCGGTCCAAACTACGCGCCATCAGGTTTCTGTTTCCTTAGACCCAGTGAAGTTGTGCAGCTTTTAAACTGCTGTAAGCATCGGCCCTTTGCTAGTTACTCGACTACAGACGTCCACTACACACTGTTAGTTTGCGACGTTTATTCGGAAACTGAGTGAGATGGACTGCATTTACGAACAGCAGCAACTAGTATCGGATTGAAGCGGATTGTTATTGACAAACTGTGACACTCCGTCTCCGATAGCTGTCGGTTTGGAGCATCTAATGAGCATTTTTTTTTTACGCCATGATGCATGATGCCGCGAATGGTACACCATTCCTTGCACACATGTTTGACTGCCCCCGATGATACAACAACAAATCGGCGCAACTTTGTTCACAATGTTCTCATGCGCATATCCTTTCTGCCGCTCTGTCACATTGTAAGTAGGCTGTTTAGGTTTTCATATTGGTAACGCCACATAGCGCTGTGCTGTGCGCAGTCTGTGGCTAGTTTGCATTGTTGTCTGCCATTGTAGTGTTGGGCAGCTGGATGTTAACAGCGCGTAACGTTGCGCAGTTGGAGGTGAGCCGCCAGCAGTGGTGGACGTGGGGAGAGAGATGGCGGAGTTTTGAAATTTGTAAGAATGGATGTCATGTACTGTTGTATATTTTATGACTGTTAAGGTAAATATATTGTTTGTTCTCTATTAAAATCTTTTATTTGCTAACTGTGCCTATCAGTAGTTAGTGCCTTCGGTAGTTTGAATCTTTTATTTAGCTGCCAGTAGTGGCGCTCGCTGTATTGCAGTATCTTGAGTAACGAAGATTTTTGTGAGGTAAGTGATTTGTGAAAGGTATAGGTTAATGTTGTTTTAAGGGGACGTTTCACAACATCTATAAGTCGACTCAACTTACTGCGCTGATTTCATTCAGCCAGTTGCCACTGTCATGGCTTACGTCAGCGATGGTGTCTCACGTGACTGCCTCAAAGCAGATTTACATCTACTGCGCTGCAAAGCGACCAACGTGCTCTCTCAAGGTAAAGGGTAATGTCTGTAGCAAATCGCGTCACCAGACCACCAGCCTGACTACAAGTAGAGTGCAACCTTTCTTCGCCGCGGAACTAGGAGGATGGCGGGCTTAATGCCTTTTACCCCCGCGAAAGATCCCCGATGCTCATTTCATAGTAGGCTCAGTGGACCTGGAACCGTCCGACTGGAACGAGGAAAAATACCCAACTTTCCGGATCTAAACACGGCACTCGCTAGACCGCCGCGACCACGCTCTTTTAACGGGGCGACCAGTATTTTATTCTGTGAGCTTACTACGAGGGAAGTTCATCAGATAATGCACCACATTTTTTCTCTGCCAATTTCGGTTGAAAAAAATGCAGGAATTGCAAGTAGTGAAATATTTTCACGTCAGTCCTATGGTTTCGTGAAGTTCCGATAGGTGATGTACGTAGCTTTCAAAATGGCGTCTGTATCGGAGGTGCGTTCCAAGCACAGAGCTGTCATTGAATTTCTTTTTGGCGGAAAACTAGATCATCATAGATATCCATAGGCGCTTACAGAATCTCTACGGTGACCTAGCAGTGAACAAAAGCAGCAGTCATTAACTGTGCGCCTGATCTCGGCGGAGGTTCGAGTCCTCCCTCGGGCTTGGGTGTGTGTGTTTGTTCTTAGGATAGTTTACGTTAAGTAGTGTGTAAGCTTAGGGGCTGATCACCTTAGCAGTTAAGTCCCACAAGATTTCACAAGCATTTTTGAACAAAAGCACGGTGAGTCGTTGTGCGAGGCGTCTGTCATCATCGTCGCGCAGACCTATCTGATCTCGTGCTTTTCGGCCGGCCACACACAGCTGTGACTCCTACAATGTTGGAACGTGCGGACACTCTCATTCGAGGTGGTCGACGGATGACAAACAGACACCTTGCTGCACAGTGGCCGTCTCTGTTGGCAGTGCTGTCTCAGTCGTGCGCCAGTTCGGATACTCAAAGGTGTGTGCCCACTGAGTACCTCGCCGCCTAGGAGAAGTCCATAAAGAGCTACGAAGGACCACCTGTACATAATTTTTTGTGACTTAAGAGGCTAATTGTGACAATTTTTTGTCGAACATCGTCAGAGGCAATGAAACATGGGTTCATCACTTCCAACTGGAAACAAAACGGCAATCCATGGAGTGGTGCCACTCCACCTGTCTACGAAGTAAAAGTCGGAAAAGTTATCGCGATTGTCTTCTAGGACTCTGTTTGCCGTCCTGCCTGTTGGTGCAACGATCAACTCTAAAGCGTAGCGCGCTGCCGTCAGTAAACAGAAAAATTGACTTTAGCGTGTTGGTCGCCACAAAAATGCTAGGGGACCACTAATTCTCCATGACAACGCAGGACCTCTCACAAGTCTGTGCAGCCGAGAGTAGCTCAAAACACTTCATTTGTCTGTCCTTCCTCATTCATCCTGCAGCCCGGATCTCGCTCCTCCCCCCCCCCCCCTCTCGGTCTTCCATCTGTTCGTCCCAATGAAGGATGCACTCCGCGCCGGCCGGAGTGGCCGAGCGGTTCTAAGTGCTACCGTCTGGAACTGCGCGAACGCTACGGTCGCAGGTTCGAATCCTGTCTCGGGCATGGATGTGTGTGATGTGCTTAGGTTATTTAGGTTTAAGAAGTTCTAAGGGACTGATGACCTCAGAAGTTAAGTCCCATAGTGCTCAGAGCCGCTTGAACCATTTTTTTGATGCACTCCGCCGGAAACAGTACGTGGATGATGGAGCGGTTATTGATGCAGAAAGACGTTCGGTCCAACGTCGACCAGTAGTGATAACATGCAGGCGCACAGGTTCTCCCACCAGTAAGGTGGCGTAAGGCCATCGGATTGAAAAAAAAAATAAAATGGTTCAAATGGCTCTGCCCCCTATGGGACTTAACATCTGAGGTCATCAGTTCCCTACTTAAACCTAAATAACCTAAGGACATCAGACACATCCTTGCCCGAAGCAGGTTTCGAACCTGCGACCGTAGCGGTCGCGCGGCTCCAGACCGAAGCGCCTACAACCGCTCGGCCACCAGCGGCCAGCCATCGGATTGAATCGAAATTACGTTGAGAAAGAGGACTTTGTAGCCAAAAGTGTGATGAATAGTATAATGTATTGGAGTACTGAATAAAATCAATCTGCTTTCAGAAAAAAAAAATGTTGAATACTTATTGAAAGCCCCTCGTAATTTATTCCGTGTGCGCAGTATGATACGTAAGATGAGACAGGTTAAAAAATTCGTCGTCGTGAGGGTGGTGGTCGATCGGTGGGCGGCGAGGTGCCCTGCAGCAGGTGGCGGCGTGCCCTTGCAAGGCCACAGTGGGCCTGCCGCGCCCGGCGTGCCGCGGCGTCGGGTGTCGCCTGCTGCTGCTGCGAGTCACCGCCGCGTGCCGCCGCTATCTGCTCTCCTCCCCTCCCCCCCGCCTCTCTCTTCGCGCTCCCAACCACCCGCACTGCCTCGAGGCCTCCCACGCAGGAGCGCCGAAACATTTAGTCCAGCCAACGAAGACCGAGAAAAGTCGAATAGCGGAAAAAATTCGTACACCTGCAAATTTTTGTACAGTGCTACAAAATCCCCACCGGTGACGTGAGAGCGTTGGGGTTGGGGTTCGTTTAAAGGCCACTTTTTTAGGTCTTTTTACAATAGTTCAAAAACTGTGAATTCTACCGGAAACGTGTCAAAGTAAAAAATTAAACTGCATCAGATTTCTTACAGGGAAGATCCTATTCATTTTTTCTCTACGACTAACAGTTTTCGAATTGCAGAGGATGGAAAAATCGCGTATTGTTAAGAATTTTAATTGAACGGTACAAAATTAGTGATTATCTTTAAATAAAGCGGTTTAAGGACAAATATTAAGCCTGCCTTCCACTTCTAACTGCAGCAGAGCCGTATTAAGTGACTAATAATGTTATGGGGGTGTAACAGGAAACAGAGGTGTGGAGTGGGGGGTTAGAGGTGAGAGCGAAGATAGATCGCTGGATTGTTCGCACGCATTTCCCTCCTTCATAGATCTGCAGACTGATGAGCGAGCTGCTGATTCCCTACTCCATATACCCCACTACGTGATTAGAAGCTACTACAGGGTGAAACTTCTTGGCAGATTAAAACTGTGAGCCGGGCCGAGACTCGAACTCGGAACCTTTGCCTTTCGCGGGGCCGGCCAGGGTGGCCGAGCGGATCTAGGCGCTACGGTCGCAGGTTCGCATCCTGCCTTGGGCATGGGTGTGTGTGATGTCCTTACATTAGTTAGGTTTAAGTAGTTCTAAGTTCTAGGGAACTGATGACCTCAGAAGTTAAGTCCCATAGTGCTCAGAGCCATTTGAACCTTTCGCGGGCAAGTGCTCTACCAACTGAGCTACCCAAGCACGACTCACGCTCCGTCCTCACAGCTTTAATTTCGCCAGTACCTAGTATCCTACCTTCCAAACTTCGCAGAAGCTCACCTGTATACCATACAAGCACTCCTGGAAGAAAGGATATTGTGGAGACATGGCTTAGCCACAGCCTGGGGGATGTTCCCAGAATGAAATATTCACTCTGCAGCGGAGTGTGCGCTGATATGAAACTTCCTGGCAGATTAAAACTGTGTACCGCACCGAGACTCCAATTCAGGACCTTTGCATTTCACGGGCAAGTGCATTCTAACTACAGGGTGTTTCAAAAAGTCGTACCAGCCCTCTGCACCGCGCCTCATGAACCACTGCAGCGCAGGGTGCAGACACGTCCGGGGGTGTTTATTTTCCTTCAAGTCCGTTAACACTTCGTGGAATACAGGTATGACTATGTGAGCTACTAACAATCCTAATCCATGAAATGCATATGGGTAGATTCTACGTAAAAAAAACTCTGCGCACTGTTCGACACTCATCTAGAGAAAACTAATTCTTATTTACCTGCACCGCATTTGTAGCGTTCTTCCGGGAAAGGCAATTTCCCCCAACACGAGTGCTGCTCACTTTTAGTATACAGAGAGACCATAAATCCCCAGAATTTGGTTATATAGTTGAATTGTTTTAATTTTGTTAGCTGAGTACTTATTTGCCGTTGTTAAGTGAGCTATGATGTAAAAAAGGGCTCAACAGCTGGACCTGTCAGCTGTCTTCTGCAGTGAAGAGCCCGTCTCAGATGTACTATCTTCTCAACATGTATTCGACAATGTCAATTTCATTGCCTCCACTACCATTTTCTACAGTACTTTTCCCAGCATGAAGGGTATCAAATGCTTAACCCCACCCTCAGCTTTCCCAACATCTAAAATGTCCCAGCGGCTTAAGCTCTCTTCTCCTGAAACAGAAGTAGGTCCCCTAGGTGTTATAGAAGTGCAGATATATCAACGTAAGTCAAACAACGTTTTACGGTACAGCAGATCACTGTTCTAGACTTGAACATGATCAGCCCCATTCTGCCAGACATATTCACACGCATCTTGTGAGTACTACTGATGTATGATAGGTGGCTCCACTCAGTGTAGCCGATCCTACAAGCGCAAACAATTCCTACCAGTAGCACAATTAATGGCGACAGAAGGGCAGTAACTTTCAGGTCATTCTTAAATTTTCCGTCAAGCGACTACAACATAAATACACGGCTTTTCAATATGCTGTCAACGATAGACACCAGCCATGCGGGATTAACCGAGCGGTCTCAGGCGCCCAAGCGATCTAAGGCGCTGCAGTCATGAACTGTGCAGCTGGTCCCGGCGGAGGTTCGAATCCCCCCCCTCGGGCATAGCTGTGTGTCTTTGTCCTTAGGATAATTTAGGTTAAGTAGTGTGTAAGCTTAGGGACTGATGACTTTAGCAGTTAAGTCTCATAAGATTTCACACACATTTGAACATTTTTTTATAGACAGCAACAAGGTGCCACATTTAACAATCTTTCTCTTTCGCACCATACATTACTGACAACATCAGACTTACAATTCAACACCTCTCAGCCATTGTTTTTTACCTCAAAGCTCACTGACCAGCTGAAAATTACTCCATTATATAAACACGAGCTCGGTCAAGTAATTTTTTCTACTTACATAAGCTAACTGGACAAGAAATGCTAGGCAGTCTGCCTGAAAACTGATAAACGAGCAGCACTTTTGCTGGGGGAAGTTACCTTTCCAGGAAGAACGCTACAGCCTCTATGCAGAATGACTAAGTCAGTTACCCTTGTAGCAGAGTTTTGCGTGTAGTCTGTCCATATGCATTTCTTGGATTAGTATTATCAGTAAGTAACTCATTAGTCATATCCGTACTGCATGGAGTGTTAACAGACTTCGTGGAAAATAAAGGCCTCCGGGCATGTTTGCTCCCTCTTCAGTTTGTAGACCTGTGCTGGAGGGAAGTGGATGACAACAGTCCAGCCACGTACTCTGCCTCGCGCTTCTGTCCCCACTCCACGCCCTCCACCATGTTGCACCTCAAAAACATAAATCTCTTAATATGGCTCCACTGTACTTACCGTGGTACGCATATCTAATGTTTGTTCATAAGCCACATTATTTAACAATAAACATAAATTTTAAGCCATTAAAACACTATTTTTAACAATCTGCGATTTCTCCATCCCATGCAACGCGGGCACTATTAGTCCTCCTGAAGAAAGTATCACGATGTCTCCTGTAGGAAATCTGATGCAGTTTAATTTTGTACTGGGAAACATTTTCGCTAGAAGCTGTATTTTTCGATCCGGCCGCTGTGGTCTAGCGGTTCTAGGCGCTCAGTCCGCAACCGCGCGACTGCTACGGTCGCAGGTTCGAATCCTGCCTCGGGCATGGGTGTGTGTGATGTTCTTAGGTTAGTTAGGTTTAAGTAGTTCTAAGTTCTAGGGGACTGATGGCCACAGACGTTAAGTCCCATAGTGCTCAGAGCCATTTGAACCATTTGTTTTTTGTACTTTTCGACTTATTAAGAACCTAAAAAGTGGCCTTCAAACGAACCCCTACCAAACCGCCACTCCCACTAACACACCCCAGCGATGGGGATTTTTGGTATCTTGTTCATGGTCCTCAACCCTACAGCTGTACAAAAATTTGTGAGTACACGTATTGTTTCCCCTAATTACCTTCGCTGGCTGGACTATAGTGTGCACCGATGCACATATCCTCAGTAATAACTAGTCGAAATGTAGAGCACATGAAGATCAATGTGTCCGTAAATAGGAGTTGCATTGCGCTCAGCCATTGAGACAAGATCACAAGTACTACCGACAGCAAACAAAGACGCCAGTGTAACGGGTATAGGTAACATGACGCCTGTAGAACTGCGCAGTTTACTTCTCGTAGACGTAGTTTTGGCAAGAGCAACGATTTTTGGTCGTTGAACAGTACTTCGCCAGGCGTTCGTATGAACGTGTTGTAGACGCTTGTCGTGTGAAATAACCAGATGCCATCGAAGGACCGGCCATTTTAACGGACTCTAAATTGGCGTTCGTATTCAAACAGTTTGAGGGTATCTGTACATTCTCAGATTTCACTCGTTATTGCATAGAAATCGACACAGAACTCCAAATTACGTGTATGGAGTTCGCTGTGTGCAAGAATTGAAGGCGCGGAACTGGGCCTTATTTCACTCACTGTTGAAGCATGATTTCACATTATTGGATACACATATCTTTTCAGGCAAGAAAATATCTTAGAGAGTCAGAAAATTGGAGTGTGGTATGCCAAATCCCGTAGGAGAATAATGGTCCCTATTTTCTTTCAAGTGACAGTGAACCGAACTGTGTAATTACTCCTGTCATTTCGCTTCCTGAGGCAGATGAACGTTGCTATTGATTGCTGAAGGATGGTGCCGCTTGTCGCACATCTAATGAAGAAATTCATTTCTTATGCGACTTTAGTAGTGAAGTCATCTTTAAAGGATTATGGACGCGAATTCTCCCGAGTTAACGTTTTAGACTTCTCCATGTGGGGGAAGGAAGGATCTATAGAATAGGCCACACACAATGGCGGAAATAAACATTGACATAACAACGTAGATTAACAAAATCAGTAGCTTTCCATACAATTACATATGCCTCTCGTTTGGGTCGTACCAACAGCTGCTTTATGACTGTCATTCCCGCTTTGCTTGAAGTAACAGAGATCACTTTTGCAGTTGCTTAAAGCAGGCACAGTGCTACCTGAATGCTATACCCCACTCATTATTTATTTTATTTTATTTTGCGGGGTTTAATCCCTGGAGGCCTACACCCAATTGGATAAACATTTTGTATAAGCAGCACGTCATCGCAATATTGGGCTAAAACGTTTGACATGCAGGTAACAAAAGCCTCACAACATGACAAGGTAAAAATGAGTATGTGAGCAGAATCCAGTTTCGACTGGATTCATGTCGGGAGATCTGGGTGGCCAAATTATTCGCTTAAATTGTCTACAATTTTGTAGGGAGCACGTTGTGCTCATGTGGGAGCGATCTAGATGTTTGTAAAACAATAAACTGGTAGCCAAGATCGAAGGAATTCTTTTTATTCCATGATTACCGGTTTCGGCGAAACTAAAGTCGCCATCATCACATCTTAGGACACATACAGGTAACAACATCAAGGCAAACAATAGTGATATTAATATTTACCTATAAAACGCAAGCCTTACAAAAATGTCGTAAGTAGCACATAGGCGTCCAAGCTTGCACTTGTACAAATATAATGTCATCTCTCTTGGACGCGTGCTACTTAAGACAATTTTGTAAGACCTGCGTTTTATAGGCAACTATTAACATTACCATTGTTTGCCTTGGTGTTGTAACCTGTATGGGTCCGATGATGGCGGCTTTATTTTCGCCGAAACCGGTGGCTACCAGTTTATTGTTTTATAAATTGTCTACAATGTTCTTCAAACCATTCACAGACAACTGGGGCTCGGTGACATGGCGAATAGTCATCAATAAAAATTTCATCGTTGTTTGGGAACTTGAAGTCCATGAATGGTTGCAGATGGTCTCCAAGTAGCCGAACATAACTATTTATGTCAATGATTGGTTCAATTGGACCAGAGGACCCAGTACATTCCAAGTAAACACGGCCCACGCCATTATGGACCCATCACCAGAATGCACAGTGCTTTGTTGACACCTTGGGTCCATGGCTTCGAGGGGTCTGCGCCACACTCGAACCATACTATCAGCTTTTACCAACTGATGTCGGGACTCATCTGGCCACGCCACGGTTTTCCAGTTGTCTACGGTCCAACCAATATGGTCACTAGCCAGGAGCGGCGCTGCAAGCGATGTCGTGCACCATACCGGCTCCAATGTCTGTTAATTCCATCTTGCCGTCATAATCACGTCGGAAACCTTTACACATGAATCACCTGAGTACGAATTACAGCTCCTTTTATACCTTGTGTACGTGATACTCCCGCCATCTGTTTATATGCATACTGCTGTCCCAGACTTTTGTCAAGTAAGTGTATATGGATATGTGATCACAGTGTCTATGGTGCTGCATGCCAACCTCATTTTGTATTGCTGATCTGGTACAGTACTATCTTCGAACGTTTACGCTTGTGGTGGTCATGGATATCATACACGGTTAAATGACGGATTAGTCTGTTGGCTAAGTAATGAAGTCTGATGTAAAAGTTTTAAGATGTGGATCAGATATCTTCTGAAACAATTATAATTTTTAAATCATTGTGGATTGTCGAATTTTTAACGAAACATGGCGCGATTAATATTAAGCGCAATGTCTTACTTTGGACACGTTGAATCTTGTTAATATGCATCAGCATATCCCCATGTGGGGCAGGTGTGCAACGTTACTCGTTTTACTACTGATCTGTAACGCAGGAGTCCCTTTTTTCCTATTTAGATACCACCCTCTGTTTATTAAGGAATGTAAGGCACCTAACAAAAAAATGGCTCTGAGCACTATGGGACTTAACATCGATGGTCATCAGTCCCCTAGAACTTAGAACTACTTAAACCTAACTAACCTAAGGACAGCACACAACACCCAGCCATCACGAGGCAGGGAAAATCCCTGACCCCGCCGGGATTCGAACCCGGGAACCCGGGCGTAAGGTACCTAACACACCGATTGCTTTATTCGCTGCGTCTATTATATGTTTCTTGAATGTAAGGCGTTTGTCCAAGTGAAATCTAAGGTATTTGATGGATTCAATCCAAGGAACGGTTTCATTGAAAAACAGCAGCAGTTCTTTGACGTGTACAAAAATTTGCATGTATTTTTCCTACATTCATTTTGACCCGCTATTGTATAAACCATTTCTCAATCAGAGCCCGTTGAAGTTTGTTGTGTATGTTCTTTATGTGGCTGTCGGTGTGATACATCGATGTATCAAATGGCTCTGAGGTCATCACTCCCCTAGAACTTAGAACTACTTAAACCTAACTAACCTATGGACATCACACACATCCATGCCGGAGGCAGGATTCGAACCTGCGACCGTGGCGGTCGCGCGGTTCCAGACTGAAGCGCCTAGAACCGCTCGGACACACCGGCCGGCTTCGATGTATCATGAGCGAAGAAAGCTACAGTATGTTAACTGGATGCAAGTGTGGTACGTACGTCAAATACACATATGGTAAGCTGTGTCGGGACAATGCAGTACTCTGGGGCATCTATAGGGTAGACATCAGAAGCAGTATCGCCAATGTATACACCGAAAATACGACCTTTAAGATGTGAACTAATGTATCATATATACCGTGGAAATTTGAATTTTATTTGCTTATACGATAAACCGTTATGCCATCTACGTCAACATAGGATTTAGGGTCGTCATAGACAACTGTTATTGCTTCCACTAGCCGCAACAACTGTAAATGAGCTGAATTCATTCAACGAAACCCGAATTTGTTATTTGATAGAATGATCTGTCGTTCCAAGTTTTGAGTATTCGGAGAACTACGTTCCGTTCAGTTACTTACACAAGCGATGACAAGAGGCTGATCGGTCTGTAATTTTTGGAATATCTATAACCTTAGTTTGGTTTGGCATTCTTCACTGACTGGGAATTGCTTCACTTTCACTACTGCGTTAACTATGGTGATAAACGATCTTCGGGCACTTGAAGCAAGTTTCTTAACATAAAGGTGCTTATCCCCTCAATAGTGATTTTAACTGAGATGTAATTTTTTTTACTTTCACGCAGATTAGTGAAAGCGATGTACTTGTTGTCGTCTTCGATTTGATTAGTGTAATCAAAACGATGTTTTAGGGATCGATGGGGCAGTATTTGGGATACTCATCTACTTGCATCTTCTTTTCAGTGTCTGACTCGTGTTTGTGTATTACATACGTTACGAATAATGTTTGGTATAAAATCTGTCAACGTTCTACTTAAATATATACATAACGTGTAGTATGTAAATTAAAGTACACACTCTAAATGAAGTATCTGGCTAACTGTGAGGACGACTTGAACAGGACTTTATTTGGCTTTTCAGTGTTAAGGAAACGGCTTGCAGAAAATCAGTTTCATTAATTACAACAGAAAGTTGTAACTTATGGAACGTATCAAGAAAAGGTTGTGTTATACTGAAACGTGGTTGGAGAGGGCTCTACTTTCTTAGTCAACAGAAACTAAACTGCGATGTCAAAGTTTGGCAGACGAAAATTTAAGCCAGTTGCCGCCCCCAAGGGAAAAATTTCTTTACTAGTTGAGTTCGCAACCCACCTTGCCTCACGGACAGACATATCAATCCAGTATCACTCTGAAGAAAGGTGAAACATGTATACTGACTAGTAGAAAGTGACCCACATCCATTTGTCGTGAAATCTCAAAATTATGTCTTCATTTATTTCGAAACTGAGTCGCACAGGTTGCTAGGACAGTTTCACGATATGTCTCTGATTGATACGACAGTGTAATGATGAATACCCTGGTTCTCTATTCGAGAGGGTCAGGGATCATATTGCCGGCCGCCATTCAGTTCGTGGTCTAGTGGTTGCCGGCACGGTAGCTTAGCGTGTTCAGTCAGGGAACTCGCCATCCCCTATAGTAAAAATAAATAAAACACTGAAAAATTTTAAAAAAAGGCAGAAGTCTTCAGCGATAATCTGAAAGATGTTTTGCGACGTCCTCACAGAAATGCTGAAGAAAAATTACGAAGAAACATATAGAAAGAAAAAAGAAAAGAAAGTGTTCAGCGTTGTTTCTTCTGGATCCGGTGGTCCCAGATTTGATTTCCGGCCTGATGGCTAGAAATGAGTTGCAGAGACAATTTCCAAATCGTTGGATTGGACGCGGAGGTGTGTCGTGACCGGCTCGTTCGACAGACTTGACGCCTCTGGATTTTTTCCTGTGGGGATTCGTAAAAGAATTTGTTAATAAAGACATTCCAACTACACCTGAACAAATGCGAGAGAGAATTATCAGAGCTTGTGCTTCGTTAATTTCCGAAGTGATACGGAATACCACTGAATCCATGATAAGAAGATTGCTGTACTGCATTGATACCTGGTATCAATGCTGTACACTTCGAACACCTTCTGTAAATGAACGTTCACGACACCATCCTTCAAAGACCTTACTGTTACACATCATTGGATTCGTCTCGATAGCCGCTATCAGAAAATAAGTACCAAACTATAGTATCTCATTAAAAAAAAAAGTTAACCTTCATTTCTCTGACGTGACCCCATCTAGTAACAAAAAACCAAAGTCATATTATGGCCCCCTTTGTCCCATGCAACTTTTGTTCCACAAACTTTTCAGCTCCTATCGTACTTTCACAGTTATTCTTAGTGACTCACCATGTATAACACGAAGAGATCACATGAAATAGAAAAAAATAGAGCAGCACCAGACATGCGTGCGTCGTGCAGTCTTCCGACTGGCTCGATGCAACCCACCCTGGTTTCTTCTCATGTTCCAGTTTCGTCATCTCAAAGTAGAACAAAACCTAACCAGCTCAACTATTTGTTGTACGTATTCTAATCTCAGTCATGCCCTACAATTCTTGCTCTCCACAGCTCCTTCTAGTACGAAGGTAGTTATTCCGTCAAGTCTCGACGCATGTCCTATTCTCGTTTTCAAAATGGTTCAAGTGGCTCTGAGCACTATGGGACTCAACATCTGTGGTCATCAGTCCCCTAGAACTTGGAACTACTTAAACCTAACAAACCTAAGAACATCACACACATCCATGCCCCAGGCAGGATTCGAACCTGCGACCGTATCGGTCACGCGGTTGCAGACTGAAGCGCCTAGAACCATTCTCGTTTTCGTTCTTCTAGTTAATATAAGACACATACTACTTTCTACTCGATACTGTGGAAAGCTCCTCATTTCTTGCTTTTTCAATCGACTTAACGTTTAGCATCCTTCTGTAAGGCTTCATCACGAATGCTCCTACTTTCTTATATTCCGTTTGGTCTATTATACACGGAAAGTTGACTTCGAGGAATGTTTATGCAAGATGAGTGACGCACTTGCCTGTTGACTCACGTTTTGTATTATCGCGAAACATGGGAGAGAGTGTCACAGAAATGATACAGGATTTGCACTGGAAATCGTTAAAAGAAAGGCGTTTTTCGTTGCGATGGAATCTTCTGACAAAATTTCAATCACCAACTTTCTCCTCCGAATGCGAAAATATTTTGTTGACACCGATCTGCATAGGGAGGACCGATCACCATGATAAAATGAGGGAAATCAGAGATCGTACGGAAAGATATAGATTTTCATTCTTCCTGCGCGCTATACAAGATTGGAATAATAGAGGATTGTAAATGTGGCTCGATGAACCCTCTGCAAGGCACTTAAATGTGGTTTGTAGAGTATCCATGTAGATGTAGATGTAGATGAAAGCAAACGAATTCCCCGCAATGTCTGGAAGGCAACAGATTACGTGTACCGATTTATTATTTTGGGTGAGATGTGGGTCCGCTACTTCATGCCAGAAAGGAAACAGCAATGAACGCAGTGGGTCTACACTGAAAGGGACGAAATAAGTTTCATCTAACTGAAATGTTGTGGGCCGTGCTTTATGAGTTGTAGCACGGATTCTTCTTATTAATTACTTTCCTAACGACAAAACAGTAGCTGGCTAACATTGCGCAAGTCATACCAGGTTTCATTCTATAGAGGAACATTTGTGCCCAGCGACTGTATTTATTTCAACTGATCACAGCAATCAGTCGCATTGATTTTTATTGCATATCACTACGTGGTCATTTTCAATGCAGTAAATGCAAGTCAGAACGTTAAAAGCACTTTTATTTGTGCATAGTTCCGACTGGACTGTTCAAGTCAGAGATGAATTCAACCTATTTAATGAACTGTCCAGTTGGGACTACGCGCATAAACAAGTATTTTTAATCTTTTAATTTGCATTTACTGTACTGAGCTTGGCCACACATTGACCGTAATGTAGATATGCAATAAACACCGTTGCAACTGATTGGCTTACCCTTTACTGCTCGTAATTGCACAAGTCATTTGAATTTCAACAATACACTTGCCTACAGCTGAGGGATTTGAATTTCAGGAATATCCACTCAATTCAACAAATTTGGCATCATCTAACTTATAACGGACCATAGAAACAGACTGTGACTGGGTGTAATATTGCAGACATTGCAAAACCATAACTTTGGGGGTGAATTATGCTCAATGGGAAAACGTTGTTCTATGTTCGTTCGCCTAAAAGGGATATACGTAGAAAAAAGTATGTTTTTGAACTAAAAATGAAACAGTCATTGTCTGTCAATCCGAGAGCCTTTCACCTTCACATCGCAATCCAGTTTTTCCGTTGAAATGGAGGTAATAACGTTGAGTGAGAGAGACAGCAGGTGTCACAGTATAGCATTATCTACCGTCACGCTGAATGCTCGTCGCGAGCAGAGCAAAATACGGGTGAGCCTCAGATAGTATAGTGCACCACAGCGCACACTCTCTTTTCGGAGCTGCGGATCTATCTGTGTCCAATTAGATGTCAGTAATTATGTGGGGCAGCGCAGAGTTTAGCAGCAATGTAATGACTGCAATTACATGCGTGTGCCCGCCAGAGCCACGGGTTAAGCCCCCCCCCCCCCCCCCCCCCTCTCCTGCAGTGTCTGATTTGACCTAGCTGCAGTTTGGCGACCCAGAGAGAGACCTGCCGCAGACCGGCGGGAATAGAGATAGCAATATTTTCTGATATATCGACAAATCGACTTTTCGATAAATCGTGTGAGTGATAGCCATGCTGAAGATATACTAGATGTAAAATATAGATATTTTCTATACGTCGGATTTCGAAATACAAAAAAGGAAGATTCTAATTTGAAAGAAAAGGTACCCGTTTCAAAACAGGTAAATATTGTTGTTTTGATTTGCTTTAACAGCTGTCTGTCATTGTTGGTTAGCACACGAGTTTTATTTTATTTTTTTTAAATTGTTTGGTTTCTTTAAAAACATGCTAAAATTTTTGGTTTTTAAAGTAAAGGACATTTATATAGCTGGTTAAGTAAACTTATATTAACACAAATATAGGACGGCACATAGTTCCTAGAACTTGACTAAAAGAAGGAATGTGTTGATAGGACACATATTGAACCTAGTAGATAGTGTCGGAAGTTCCATGCGGCTTTTTGCGGATGATGCTGTAGTATACAGAGAAGTTGCAGCATTAGAAAATTGTAGCGAAATGCAGGAAGATCTGCAGTGGATAGGCACTTGGTGCAGGCAGTGGCAACTGACCCTTAACATAGACAAATGTAATGTATTGCGAATACATAGAAAGAAGGACCCTTTATTGTGTGATGATATGATAGCGGAACAAACACTGGTAACAGTTACTTCTGTAAAATATCTGGGAGTATGCGTGCGGAACGATTTGAAGTGGAATGATCATATAAAATCAATTGTTGGTAAGGCGGGTGCCAGGCTGAGATTCATTAGGATAGTCCTTAGAAAATGTAGCCCATCAACAAAGGAGGTGGCTTTAAACACTCGTTCGACCAATACTTGAGTATTGCTCATCAGTGTGGGATTCATACCAGGTCGGGTTGACAGAGGAGATAGAGAAGATCCAAAGAAGAGCGGCTCGTTTCGTCTCAGGGTTATTTGGTAAGCATGATAGCGTTACGGAGATGTTTAGCAAACCCAAGTGGCAGACTCTGCAAGAGAGGCGCTCTGCATCGCGGTGTAGCTTGCTGTCCAGGTTTCGAGAGGGTGCGTTTCTGGATGAGGTATCGAATATATTGCTTCCCCCTACTTATACCTCCCGAGGAGATCACGAATGTAAAATCAGAGAGATTCGGAGGCTTTCAGACAGTCGTTCTTCCCCTGAACTAGACGCGACTGGAACAGGAAAGGGAGGCAATGACAGTGGCACGTAATGTGCCCTCCGCCACACACCGTTGGGTGGTTTGCGGAGTATAAATGTAGCTGTAGATGTAGAACCACCAAGGAATAGTTAAATTACTACTGGTGATAAGTATGGGACTGAAATTTGCAGAGCGGATCAAGACTTGAATACAGTAAGCACGTTCAAACTGATATAGGTCGCAGCAGACATGCAGGGATATCGAGATCTGCGCAGGATAGACCGGTGTGGAGAACTACATCAAACCTGCCCTCAGCCAGACGACGAGAATAACAACAAATGTTAGGATGCGAGGAAAACTTAGTTATATCGAATATCTAGTTCACAGAAAAAAGAAGTAAACTCAAGGAAACTGGGGACTGCATTTATATTACGAATGTTTAATTATTTATGTGTTTATCTTATAGTTTTCTTAGCACAATATTAATTAAACTAACAATAGCTCATGTAAT
The DNA here is from genome assembly GCF_023897955.1 of Schistocerca gregaria. NCBI lineage: Eukaryota > Metazoa > Arthropoda > Insecta > Orthoptera > Acrididae > Schistocerca > Schistocerca gregaria. The sequence goes on along the minus strand of NC_064920.1, from coordinate 786,819,625 downwards.
TTACAAACAGACATTCCAGTTTATAGTAGGTTGGTGCATAATTTCGAACGGTCGCGGTTCGAATACTGCCTCGGACATGGATTTGTGTGATGTCCTGAGGTTAGTGAGGTTTAAGTAGTTCTAAGTTCTAGGGGACTGATGACCTCAGATGTTAAGTCCCATAGTGCTCAGAGCCATTTGAACCATTCGATTGGCCGGCCGAAGTGGCCGTGCGGTTCTAGGCGCTGCAGTGTGGAACCTCGAGACCACTACGGTCGCAGGTTCGAATCCTGCCTTGGGCATGGATGTGTGTGATGTCCTTAGGTTAGTTAGGTTTAACTAGTTCTAAGTTCTAGGGGGCTAATGACCTCAGAAGTTGAGTCCCATAGTGCTCAGAGCCATTTTTGAACCATTCGAGAAGTCAGTTCATACACAAAATCCTGCACCAGCAACATTTCCTTAGTTATGCAAGGCTATAGAGACAGCATGGCTCATTATTACTTCAGGGGACTTCCAACGGCTTGTTGAGTCCATGCCAAGTCGAGTTGTTGGACTACGGTGAGCAAAAGGAGGTCCGACACGATAAGGAGGTATCCCATGACTTTTTGCGACCTCAGTGCATATTACACCATAAGAATTATGTTAACTATCGAAACTTTGATCGTTCTTCCAAAGTCTGCACACTACAGCACGTGTGTGTGAATATCTCTCTACGTGTCTGTGCGTGTGTGTGCGCGCGCGCGACCAGAGCAGGCAGCACCCTAGTCTGGTGTGGGCGTGTCTGTCCTCTTGATTTACGAGGCAGGGCCAGGCCAGCACTGGGTCCTCGCCAGGCCACGACAGCAGGCCCTGCCGGGGTCGCAGCAGCATCGCCTGTGTCTCCACGCCAGCTCTCTCTCTGTCTGGCAGCTAACAGCGAGAGGACAACCCATCTCTAATAACTTTTACCCGCTCGGCAAGCGACTCTCCATGCGGCATACCCGTATTAGGAAGGACCATGTTTAAAATGCCTCGTTACCCATTCCGATTTGTTTCCGTAGTTTCCTTAATTCATATCAACCAAATGCTTGCTCATACAGGCCGTGGCCACATTCATTTCTCGTCCTAATGAGTTGTGTGTGTGTGGGGGGTTTGAGGTTTTCGGGCGCTAAACAGCGTGGTCGTCAGCGCCCAAACGCATAGATACATGAGCACATGCGGTGAAGGGACGAAGACGGACAGCGAACAAGGAGGACGGCTAAAAGACGCAGTTCCAAATCCTCACATACAGAGGCAAAACATGCACTCTTTGCCAATGGTACGCTGAACTAAAACTTTCCTTTTGTTTGGGATAACTACAGATATTCTCCTTCGTCATGTAAATGGGTTGTTGCCCTGTCGCTCCTTGGTAGAACGATATCATATTTAAAGGTAAAAAAGCATAGAATTGCCTTCAGTTTCTCTGTTATTCCTGCATTGCGCTACGACTTTCTAGCGGTGTGACCTTCTGTAACAGGAGGTCTTTCCAAAAACATGGGACGTGTACGGTAATTGTATGCTGTGCCTCCTTACCAAGTGATGGCTAGAGTCGATCATGTATGCCACTGACTGGTCTTCACGGCGTTGGCTTCTACGTAGAATCTTGCGCCTGTCATTCCTCCTGTTGCATATTTCGCTTCCATGTCAAAGACGCGCTGCACTGTGGTGAGACGTGAGAGACAGCCACAAGAGCGACACCTTTGTTCGTAGCCCAAAGTCCAGCACTTGGGTAATGGTAGTTCTTCCTAACAGTCTAATTGCATCAAGGACGTAGCCAGGTTTTTGTCAAAGGCGGGGGGAGGGATTCCGATTTGTTAAAGAGGATCTTAAAAAGCCTCATGTTTTGCATTATTTATTTTAATTTTACGTATTGGATTTGCTTTCGGAAAACATACAAACAAATAAAACATGAAAAGAATTTCTTAAAAAAGAAATATCCAAATGCACGATTCAACATTTCTTTCATAAAATAAAGAATAACCGCCTTCAGTCACATTAGTGATTTATTTCAGTAGACGATGCATTTAGATCCCTGGGGCCTCATGTTCAGGTGCCTCAACAGTCTACATCACTTTCTTTTCTCCTCTTCTCAGCTTTAGGTTAATTCTGCACCTGGTAAGATGATAATGGTGTACTACAAACTGGCACATTCTGAATATAAGTTTACAAAACTAATACAAATGGTTTCCAGTAGTGGATACATGGTTTTGAAGCATAGAATGAGTTAACGGCGGCCTGAGTGGCCGAGCGGTTCTAGCCACTACAGTCTGGAACCGCACGACCGCTACGGTCGCAGGTTCGAATCCTGCCTCGGGAATTGATGTGTGTGATGTCCTTAGGTTAGTTAGGTTTAAGTAGTTCTAAGTTCTGGGGGACTGATGATCTCAGAAGTTAAGTACCATAGTGCTCAGAGCCATTAAAAAAAAATGAGTTAACATGTTTATATGTATACACACATGTATAGGACTACATAAGTGTTTGAATACACATAAACACAAGTAAACATGTTTACAGTGCATATACCTATACATACATACATAAATGTATGAATATGCGTAAACAATTTACTCATTGTGCTTTAAAACTATGTATCCACTAATGGAAACAATACGTTATTTTGCAATTCGTTTTAGTTTTGTAAACTTATATTCACAATGTGCAACTTTGTAATATACCATTGTAATCTTACAAGGACTACAGTTAACCTAAATGTTACAAGATACAAAAATATATGTAGTCTGTTAAAGCACTGAACATGAGCCCGATGGAGAAATGCGTCGTGCACTGAAATAAAATCACGATTGTGACTGAATGCGGTCGCTCTTTATTTTACGAAAGGTAGTACAGTAACGAAAGAAACACTGACTAATGTGGATAAAATTAAATAAAATATTTATTTATTTGGCAATAAGCTAACTTCACTCGATTGCCAAACGAATTAAAATTCGAATATAATGTATTGCCTAATTACCAAAAAAACACAACTCAGTCTTCTAATACAAGGTTCACTATCGCAGATCAGAAGAATGTTGGGCTGAATAACTTGTAACGTTAAATGGGTTCAAATCTTTTTTGACAGCAGCTTTCTTTCTCCTACGACCTTGTATTTAAATTTGCGACTTACCTGAAACCAAGCTAGATTTTCTTCAGCACATCAAAGCAGCCAAAGTTCCTCTGTTCCGTCTCAGATTTTATTACAGTATCTTTCATTTCATTAAAATTCTTCAGTTTCCTTAAGTGATCAAGAACATTTTTAAACTTACTGTTTCAACAGTCAACTTGAGACTACAGCAACCAAATTTATTTATAAAACAACATGAAATAAATAGATACTGTGAGCTACAGTTCTGAAATTATAACATTGATTCACGCATTAATTTCAACTCGACTTCTAATGTATACCATCTCGTAAATGAGTTTGTATTTATACATGATTATTATCCATTTATCTACATCTACCTCTACATCCATATTCTGCAAGCCACCTGACGGTCTGTGGCGGAATGTACCTTGAGTACCTCTATCGGTTCTCCCTTCTATTCCAGTCTCGTGTTGTTTGTGGAAAGGAGGACTGTCGGTATGCCTCTGTGTGGGTTGTAATCTCTCTGATTTTATCCTCATGGTCTCTTCGCGAGGTATAGGTAGGAGGGAAGAATATACAGCTTGACTCCTCGGTGAAGGTATGTTCTCGAAACTTCAGCAAAAGCCCGTACCGAGATACTGATCGTATCTCCTGCAGAGTCTTCCACTGGAGTTTATCTATCATCTCCATAACGCTTTCGCGATTGCTAAATGATCCTGTAACAAAGCGCGCTGCTCTCCGTTGGATCTTCTCTAAATCTTCTATCAACCCATGATTATGTAGTCCTTGATGCTGATAAACTCTTCAAAGGCAACATACGTTGATGACATTTATTTACAAATACGTCAGAGTTGTGACGTTTGGAGTCACTGTTCCAAGGATATTACGAATAAGACATTTCACAATAGAACATCGTTGTCGTAAAACTTTAAGGCATGATATATCGTTGTTCCACATGTGAGCCATCTTTATGCATAGAAACGTTCTACAAAATTACGATAGCTAGCCGCCTTTCAGTTTAAATATGGCTTTTAGTGTCAGGAACCTCTGAAGAAATGTTTAGCTCGCCTTCGATCCAGCTCTTTCTATTTAAGCAGAAAGGCTGCATCTTTAAGACAGTTGGGATCTGTCAGGAAATAAAGGAATTCGTAAGGAAAGGGATGTGGCCTATAGTGTGGCGCCAACAGCGGCATTGGCCGAAAGTGAAAATGGAAAACCACAGAAAACCACATTCACATTTGCCGGTGGATGTTTTCGAACCACCTCGCCTCCCGAACACAGAGATCTGCTAACTCAGCATGTCAAGGCTCAGAGCTACCCCGGTCGCTGCAGAATGTGAAAAAACTGGTTGTTGTCCACTGTTTCCAAATAAAACAAAATGCATCACATCAAAAGATGGAATTCTGATGTTGCATCTTTTTCCTTTCACTGTTCGTGTTTCGTCATTTGATAGTGCCTGAACGCATGCATTTTAAAATGTAATTGTGTGGGGAATACGTGGCTTCGGTTATTTTGGTATTACAAGAGCGTAAATTGGTTTTGGACGAAAGCGGGTGGGGTGCAAGATGCTCTCAGCTTGGACGAATTCAAGTAGGTCGCTGAAAAAGTTTTCAGGAAAGACTGAGCTGTAGAATGTGTTGTCGTCACACAGACCTTCTTGCTCTCCACGAACGCCTCGCCATCGTTCCGTATAGGCAATGAGTACCTCCCGGATGACCAGATTTGGGCTAATAATCATAGAATTTTGAGAAAATTTGTAAGAAAACGCAACTATCGGCATTTGGGCGATTTTATGTTGATCAATGATTTTTGGTCGACACAGGCTAATCCAAGTGTATTTTTTATGTTTTTTATGCACTGATTTCAGTTTAATTTTATCTGCAATGATGTTTAACACTCAGCTGCCTTTTGAAATACTGAAATATTTCAGCCCTTAAGTTCTGACAGTCTCCAGATGACTCCAGTGCTAATATTAAGCTTCTTCAGATGGGTAATTAGGCTATTGTAGTAGTGCATACATATTTGAACTTACCACACCGCCAGTGGACGAATCAAAATTGGTTTTCCTTCTTTCTTGTTACAAACTTATTTGCAACTAGACACTATCAGAACAGCGCACAAAACAAAAATAATGAACGGCTGCTCTTGGATTATGTTCCACTGCCAATGAGAAATTAGTTGATTAACAAAGCAAAAAACTGAACTCCAGTAATGCCAACAATGTACAATGGTCGTACGGATAGGCGAAAGCCGATAGTGCTAACGAAATATCGATAGTTTAAATCTATTAAATCTTCGTCGTGTGATTGAAAATCAAAATATAATTGGCGATCAAACAGTTTCCGTTCGGAGGGCGTAGAGTTCAGAATCGGTAAGCAGCTCAGGCAAAATGACTGTGGGCACTCAGGCAACTATCCCACAGACGCGCCAGGTTGAAGGTACCCGTTTGGTAAAACACCGTGTCCTGTTACTTGAAAAAGGCTCTAACAGCCTGTTGCACATTTTCTTCCGACAGTTATCGTCGACCCTCCAAGGGTTTTTTAAGGGGCCGAAGGCGTGATAATCGCATGAGGGGAGTTCAGGACTATAGGGCGGGTACTCGAGTATCTCCGATTTGAGCTTGCGTAACTTCTTCGTTACGACATTTGCGATATTGGGACTTTCGTTGCTACAGAGGTGTCTCTAAAAACGTGCATATAAATTGTTAGCGCAGTCTTGACAGTTGTAAGAATGGTAGCATTGTAAACAATTTTAAATCAGGGTTAACGTAATTTCATTGTGGTGATGTTGTCGTCTTCTGCAAAAAATTCTGTAGCCGTGATTTTAAGAAGAGACAGATTTTTGTTTTATGTGATATTAGCTTTGTGACTTTCTGATTGTAAATGATTTCTCACGGCCTTCACGCCGTCATATTTAGCACTGATTGAGATACTGCATATTCTACACTTAGACATACATTATAGCACATAACGTTGCAGGTGGGGCAACCACATCTGTGAGTATTAATCTTGGGTATTAATAACCGCTTCAGCTGCATTTGGTCCTTTATTATAGTATAGTATATATTTATTATAATATATATGTATGTATAAATTTATTATATTTTAGTGTATCGCTACAGGTTTCGTGGCGCTAAAAGCCACATCTTCAGGTGAACATATGAGTAAAACATGACAGCGGGAAACCTCTTTCTATATTGTTATCTAGCAGTTTTTAATCCGTGACAGAACGTCTTTTAGCGGTGTTTTTTTTCATGGACAACGAATGTTGGGAAAAAAGATTCCGAGCTTTTCCGCTCTAATGTTTTAGTCATATGTTCAACTGAAGCTGGGGCTTTTAGCACCGGTAATGATATAGTAATAAAGGACCAATTAGAGCTGAAGCGGTTATTAATACCCAAGATGACGTACACTATAGTCCGATCCATGAATGATGACGGTTCGCGCAGCTCGAGACACAGGCAGGGATTGCATTGTTACCAGTTCCAAGAGACTGTTACTGTAAACCCTTGAAAAAGTATGCACATAGCAAATTACACCTTTCCCTTGCTTGTGGAGAATTTGTCGCTTACCACTACTATCAGCCGTGACAAATCACAACAAATGACAGGAAAATTCACTAAATAACTCGCTACGATCACGTTTAATGCTCGCACAGCTACGACCTTTATAGCAGAGTGCTGAGAGCGCTACTGAACGCTCATTGGCTATTGGAGAATGCGTGACGTAGATGCGCAGAACAAGCCGGAACTCGACCGCCATCGTTCGTGACTTCAACTGTAATCACTACTAACTTTTTGTAACGACTCTTCATCACTTTCGTCCTGCAACAAATTTGAATCACCAGGGGGTGTGCCATGTGGAAGTTTCTTCCCTGAAGAACTGGTACGTAGGTTACTTTCAACAGTGTGGCTTTGCTTTGTTTGTAACTGGTTACCTCGGAATTTCCTTTTATTGAATTTCTTGATGCGTGGCATAGTTTATGTTTATTGCACACTAAAGGCTATGTACTTCCACAAATATATGTATCACTTGGGCAACAAACATTCAGTAACACGTGAACAAACTGCTTCAGCGAAACAAAAGTAAATACTAGCAAAGATAATCATTTACAGGCACTAGAAACCTCCACTGTTACAAACATATACAACATGTCATCGCTGGGAACAGAAAGTCCACAGTTCTTTTCGAAATAATACTGTTTTCTGTAACAGAAATAAAGGGAGTGTGGTGGCATATATGACCATAACTTTAAAATTTCGTAGATATAGGTCATTTTTCACTTAAAACCCTATAATGTATATATCAATGTAATCAGGAAAGACTAGAATTTAATACTGTTATAAAAAATTTCGATTTTTCCACCATTTATAAGTACCCTGTGCCCTTCATCCACTTACTTCTTCCCACGGAGTGCATCCTTCTTTGTGCTAAGCAGATAGAATTCGGAAGTTGCGACATCTGTACTGGAGGGTGGATGAGGAAGAACAGTCCAACGAAGTTTTGTGATTTCCTCCCAGGTGGGCGGGCTTGAGTGAGTCCTTGCGTCGTTATGGACAAAGAAAAGTTCATTTTCATTTCTGTGGCGACGAATACGTTGATGTTGTTTCTTCAATTTCCTGAGGGTAGCACAACATTTCAGTGTTGATCCTTGCACCCCGAGAAAGGACATCAAACAGAATAACCCCTTTAGAGTCCCAGAAGACCCTCGCCATGAGTTTACTGGCTGAGGGTGCGGCTTTGAACTTTTTCATCGGAGGACAGGTGGTAAGGCGTCACTCCAGGGATTGCTGTCTTTTACAGTTCGAAGTGACTAACCCATGTTTCATCGCCTGTGACGATGATTGACAATAAATTCTCACGCTCAGTCTCTTAACGCGCAAGCGTTTCCGCACAGATGGTCCTTTGTTTCTCTCTATAGTCTTGTCAGCTAACAAGAAACCCAGCGGCCAAACACTCTTGAGAACTCCGACTGATGGGCGTGTGAGTCAGCGCTACCAAAACAGACGTCCAGCTGTGCTGCGAGGTGTTTGGCTTTGATACGCCGATCACCTCGATTGAGGGTGTCCACACGTATCAACACTGCAGGAGTCACATATGTGTGTGGCTGGCAGGCACGCGGGATATCGGACAAGTTCGCGCGACTTTGTTACGTTTACATTGCATTAATACTTGTTCCACAGATCATGAATATGATGTTTCGTAAAGCTGTGGAGAGTGTCAGTTCGAAATTAGGAAACGTCGTATTAATGATCTGTGGAACAAATGTCAATTTAATGTAATCGTAACAAAATTGCGCGAACCTGTCCGATATCCCGCGTGCCTGCCAGCCACACACATCTGTGACTCCTGCAGTGTTGAAACGTGTGGACACCCTCATCCGAGGTGTTCGACATATCAAACACCTCACTGCACAATTGGACTTTTAAATGTTAGTTGGTTATGTCACACTTTTAATTCTATTTGGCAAATGACCAAAGACGTTTGTGTCAGCATAATTCATCCTTTTCTCTGACAAAGTCAGATTTAACCCAGAAACGTGTGAAGATCTTCTCCTTTGTTCTAGTGTTGAAGGTATGCATCTTACTATTACACTGAAGCGCCAAAGACACTGGTATAGGCATAAGTATGTAAATACAGAGATATGTAAACAGGTAGAATATGGCGCTGCGGTCTGCGACGCCTATATAAGACAAGTGTCTGGCGCAGTTGTTAGATCGGTTTTTGCTGCTACAATTGCAGGTTATCAAGCTTTAAGTGAGTTTGAACGTGGTGTTACAGTCGGCGCACGAGCGATGGGACACAGAATCTCCGACGTAGCGGGAAAATGGGGATTTACCCGTACATGCATTTCACAAGTGTACCGTGAATATCAGGAATCCGGTAAAACATCAAATCTCCGACATCGCTGCGGCCGAAAAAATATCCTGCAAGAACAGGACCAAAAAAATTTAAGAGAATCGTTCAACGTGACAGAAGTGCAGCCCTTCCGCAAATTGTTGCAGTTTTCAATGCTGGGCCGTCAACAAGTGTCAGCGAGCGAACCAATCAACGAAACAACATCGATATGGGCTTTCGGAGCCGAAGGCCCACTCGTGTAACCTTGATCATTGGAAATATGTTGCCTGGTCGGACGGGTCTCATTCCAAATTGCATCGAGCAAATGGATGTCTACGGGTTTGGAGACAACGTCATTAATCCATGGACCCTTCACATCAGCAGGGGTCCGTTCAAGCTGGTGGAGGCTATGTCATGGCGTGGGGAATGCGCAATTGGAGTGATATGGGACCCCTGATACGTCTAAATACGACTGTCAGGTGATACGTACATAAGCATCCTGTCTGATACCTGCATCCATTCATGTGCATTATGCATTTCGAAGGACTTGGGGAATTCCAGCAGGACAATACAACACCCCACACGTCCAGAATTGCTTCAGAGTGGCTCTAGGAACATTCTTCTGCGTTTAAACACTTCCGCTGGCCACCAAACTCCCCAGATATGAACATTATTGAGCATGTCTGGGATGGCTTTCAACTTGCTGTTCAGAAGAGATCTCCACCGTTTCGTACATCTACGGATTTATGGGCAGTCCTGCAGGCTTCATGGTGTCGATTCTCTCCAGCACTACTTCAGACATTAATGAGTTCATGCCATGTCGTGTTGCGGCACTTCTCCGTGCTTGCAGGTCCCTACACGATATTAGGCAAGTGCACCACTTTCTTTGGCCCTTCAGTGTATTTTAATTGAGATGGGTTGGTAATAACAACTTTCATAAGTGAATATATGTATTGCGAAGGTACTGTGAATTTCCTGAGTTCCTTAAATAAGTGTCTGCAGGTGATCATGTGTGTGTGGGGGGGGGCTCCAGCTGTTATTCTGATTACACACTTTTGTGCAATGAATACGTTTTCTCTTAATGATGAATTACCACAAAAAATGATGCCACATGGAAACAGTGAATGAAGCATAAGTAGGTGATCATTAATGTGTTTCTTCCAGTTCAATTGCTCATAAATGCACACACCAACTAATTTTGAATATTCTGCTTTAGCAACACACTTCTGTTCAAAGTCGATATTTATCAATGGTGTTATGCCATTTACTGTACAGAATTGTATATATGGCGTTTTCTCAAAATTTTGTGAGATTCCATTTGCAGAGCACCACTAAATAATTTTCTGAAAGACATTGTTTACAATTTCCTCAGCTCATTCTTGTTTGTTCGGTGTGATTACTTTATTGTACCATCATCAAAAAGAACTAGCTTTGCATCTTCATGGATATAGACTGGCAAATCATTAATATATATTAAGAACAATAAGGGAACCAAGACTGAACCCTGTGGAACACCATTCTTGCTACCTCCCCAGTTACAGGACTCTGCTGATTTTTACAGATTATCTGCACTGCTCATTTCAACCTTCTGCGTTCTTCCAGTTAAATATGAATTAAACCACTTATGCACTGTCCCACTAATACCACAATACTTACGCTAATCTAGAAAAAATTCATGATTCACATAGCCTTTGAGAGATCACAAAATATCCCAATGGGTCATGTTCAGTTATTAAGAGCATTAAATATTTGATCAGTGAAAGCATATAGAGTATTTACTGTTTAAAAGCCTTTTTGAAAACCTAATTGACAGTTTGCTAGTAGTTCATTTTTACAAATATGTGAAGCTACTCTTGAATACATTACTTTTTTAAGAATTTTGGATAAAGCTGTCAGAAGTGTGATTATGCAGTATTTGTTAGCATCAGACCTATCCCCTTGTTTATGCAATGGTTTAACAATAGCATATTTCAGTCTATTTGAAAAATTGCCCTGTTTCAGTGAGCTACCACATATCTGCCTGAGAATCCTACTTACCTGTTGGGAACAAGCTTTTACTACTCTGTTGGAAATGCCTTCAATTCCATGTGGGTTTTTACTTTTGAGCGAATTTATTACTTTCCTAATTTCAGTAGAAAAAGTAGCATTAATTTCAGTTTTATCAAAATGCAGAGCTTCTGACTTTTTGTTAACAACGTTTTCATTGAGTTTTATAGAAATACAGTCTTCCTATGCTCTCAGTTGCCTTGTCTCTCTTTTAACGATATTCCAAATTGTTATAATTTTATTATTAGAGGTGATAATGCAAATACTCCTGGACTTTTTAATAACTTTTCTTAACACAGTGCAAAGGTTTTCATAATGTTTCACTGTTTCTGAATCATTACAGCGTGTAGCTATAAGATATATTTTCCCTTTTCTGTTTACAAGATATTTTTCCCTTGGTAAGGATGGCTTCTTATAGTTGTGTTTCACCATTTTCTTAGGAAAATGTTTCAAATATACTCACAAAGGTATCATGAAACAGGTTAAATTTTAAATTAACATCAGACTTCGTGTACATCTCATCCCAGTCTAACTGTCCCTAAAATTTGAAATTATTAAATCGTTAATTGGACCCACAATTGTGGAGGACTGGTTTGCATTACTTTAAGGAGCTATGTCATATACTGTAATTAGCTGTGTCTCATTATTAGACCGACCATTCTTAACAGAAAAAGATTTTACTTGATTAAATTTATCTTGGTCTATAAAAACAATATCTACCAGCGTGCTACTTTCCTATACCATCTGAGTAGGAAAATCAATAACTGACATCAAATTGAAAGTACTAAGTAATACTTCATGGTCAAGCTTCCTATCGGACTCTTTCAGAAAATCTACATTGAAATCGCTACAAACAATAATTTTCTTCCCTCTGTCTGACCGATAGCACAACAAAGAATCCAGATTTTTCCAAGACATCTGAAAATTTCCCAACTAGGACCTATACACAGCTACAACTATAAAAGTACCGTTATGTAGTTTAACCTCACACGCACATGCTTCTATATGTTGCTCTACACAAAATATTCTCATGTCTAATTTTTCACACTATGGTAAGTTTTAACATATATGGCAACTCCTCCTCTCTCCATAGCACTTCCACTTACATGTGCTGAAAGCTTACCTCTACCTGCATTTACCTTTTCCGTGTGTAATTGTATGATGTTCAGATAGGCATGGTACAACTATTCCACCCTCAGTTTCTAAATCTTCTAAACAACTAAGAAGCTCATCTACTTTTTTTTTTTAATTTAATTATGGTTTTATGAGAAACTTAGTAACATACTAAAATTATTTTTCACTGTAATTTTATGAGAATATTCGGATATTCTAACATCTCTAGTACCTGCCTGCCTTAACTTCACATTAAGCTTAATTTCAATCAATGTTGAATCACTGGACACTGGTCTTAGCCTGAAAAAGAGGTGCTCCCATGAGCTTCAGTGTCGCTCCCCTCCCCCTCCTATACAGATTTCGCTATCGTCCCAGCCAATTTCCCCTTCCCTTTCCTACTGAGATGCGCGCCATGCCTTGTGAAGTCCCACCTGCCGATAACATTAAACAGGAACCAAACTTATGCCTGATAAAGTAGCCACCCAAAGCAGCTGACAGAGCTGTTTTAACGTTTCCCACTCCAACCACTATCACAACATGACCCTGCTTTGTAAAAATCTTGCACAATTATCCTGCATCCTCTATCATTTGGCTAAGACATGCACTGGGCTTCAAAAGACTTGTGTCCTGGTAACTGTCACCTAATTTTTTCTGCAAGATCTGGCCCACGCTCTTCCATGGCTACTACCTAACAACAGAACTTTTCTCCTACATTCTACTTTTTTTGAAACTGTTCGTTTCCTGGAGAAGGTCTGTCAAGTGGTAACTACACTTACATGGTCTTGAGCCTCTTCCTTAGTTAACTGAGGTAGCAAGGCAAATCTGTTGTTTGTGCCAATGATGAAACTGTCAACTACTGGTCTCTTTCTGTGGCCCCTGCTCCTTGCTACCACTTCCCACCTGTCTTCACCCTTCATCCCCCTTAACCTCATCAGTTCCTCCGTAGCAGTATGCAGTTCAGCATTAAGGGCTGTAATCTTCTCTTCTTGCTCAGATATTTTCCTATCCCTTGAACATGTTCTGCAAGACTGTGGAAGAGACTCATTTAATTCTCCAACTCCCATGCCATTACGTTCCCCCCCAATGTAACCATCTGTCACAATAGCTACATAGAACTTCAGAACTAACTTTCCCACCGCAGCTCAAACACTTCTCGCTCATGGTTGTTTACAACATTTTCAAAAAATTTATCTAGACAATATTTTGTTAACTACAGATAACTAGAGTCACTAAAGTTATGTGGAACACTGCTGTATGTGTATACTATTAATATAGTTACATAATGCTCTTAAGATAACGTTGAAACTCAAAATTGTGTAGGGTTAGGCTACCTGAAAAATTAAGCCTAAGATTGCGTATGCGCGACATTGTCTTTAAGCGTTTAGAAAAGAAATAAAAGACAGAATTTAAAATCTTTAATTCCTTGTGTACATACAGCACTACTAAATGTATGTGTAACGAAAACAATTTAAATGCTTCACTTAATACTTACGCAAACGTCTTAGATTTGTAAGTCAACTGCGTCTGAAGTACGCGGAAACCAGCCCTTAGGTTCTTTTTTTCAAGAAATACTTTGAAACGAGTGAAATATGAAATACGCTCTAATTAATTTCCTTACTGCGTAATATTGCCTTAAGTGGCAGTTATCATACAGTTAACCACTTATCTCCACAAGGTCAGTGTTCAATCCTGTGCGGTCTGCGCCACAGCTGCCAACCTCTGATGACAAACACCACCCCAATGACTCGCCGTTCTTTCGTTCACTGCTAGGTCTCCGTAGACATTCTGCAAGGGCCTGTGAGTATCTTCGATGTTCTGGTTTTCCTCCTAAAGAAACTCAAAGATAGCTCTGATTGCAACGCATCTCCGTTATAGACACCAACTATCGAACCTTCTTGAAACTGTAATAGGTGAAGAGGGAATATTCCACGATGTGCCACAGCAAATTCCGTATTTTCAACCGAAATTTGCTGAGAAAAAATGTGTTGCATTACTTATTGGACGCCCCTCGTATCTTCCTTCACCTACATTCGAGCCAGCGACATCCTCGTCGAATGCCACTGAAACTGCGGGCGTGAAGTATCTCGGCTACGGAGACGTGTTTAAAAACATATAGTATTTTTGCTCAAGGGAAAAACATTGAAAGTAATCAGAGCTGCCTGCTCTAATATCGTTATAGAAAAGTACCCTCAGCTTTGAGAGCGTCCGCATTGCCTGGGGTTTGTTATTGCACAGGGTGGCTCGTATTTCCAGCTAGGCGGAATTGTTCGCAAATTGCAGCCGTGATAGCTGCAGAAAGTTTACCCTAATTATCTTTCGCCGACCTCCTAGCAGGGACCAGCGTGCAGTCAATTTAATAAGCCGGCAGCAGGGTATCATCTCCCTGCAGCAGTGCCAATTACCTCCGTAGCCAACCGACCACCCTCGCCTCGCGAGTGGGCGGTGAAACGGCTTATTATCCAGAAAATGTTGTGCGCAGCAGGAAACACAGGTTATCAGCTACAAGAAGGCACTACCGATCTTTCAGATCAATGAAGGATTTCACATCTACAAAAGACCTTTCGCAAGGAAGTTCTTTGTACTTCGATGCACATCGGAGAAAGCGCACACTACGCTGTAGAGTGAAATATTCATTCTGAAAATGATACTCCAGGCTGCGGTTAAGCTATTCCCCCACGATGTCCTTTCGTCAGGCAGTGCTACTCCCGCAAGGTATCTTTCATCAAATTTGGAAGGTTGGAGACGAGGTACCACCGGACGTTAAGCTCTGGGGGCGGATCGTGAAACGTGCTAGGAAAGCTCAGTCGGTAGAGCAATTGCCCGCAAAAGGCAAATGTCCGAGGTTCGAGTCCCGGTCCGGACTCCAGCACACAGTTATAATCTGCCAGGAAGTTTCGATTCGGTATGCAGTCTACTGCAAAGTGAAAATTCATTCTGGAAATAATCCCCCAGGTTGTCGCTAAGCCATGTCTCTGCAATACGATTTCTTCAAAGATTGCTGTTCCGCGAGGTATGCAAGAGACTTGTGAAATATGAAAGGTAGGAGACGAGCTACTGGTAGAAGTGATGATGTTAGTGTGGGTCTTGAGTCGTGCTTAGATACCCCAGTTGGTAAATCAATTGCCCACACAAGGCAAATATCCCAGGTTCAAATCCTGGTCCGGCACACAGTTTTAACCTGCCAAGAAGTTTCAGCAGCGTAGTTACTTACTGGACCTGAAACTACCAGAACGCGACGAGATACCAATACCTTGAAGAAGCTCCTTTAGAGGATTCTTCGCTTGACGATCATTCATTTTATTTATTTATTTTTACAGTCCCAGTCACTTTTTTTGCAGTTATGACACCGGAATAGTGGCGGTGTCTTCCTTTCAGTTAATATGTGACTACTATATTTTGGTTGAAAAGGAAGCGGCTCATACAAAAATATTTACAAGGAAGCAGTTTTTCTAGTGTTTGTTGGTAACTCGTTCATCGTAACAATGACAAATGTCGATCGCAGCCAAGCCATTTTGCTTAATGGTAAAATATATGAAGGATACGAAATGTGGAAATGTCAGTCCTGAAATTATCATTCGCAGGTGGTATTATTATACCTAGGGAATTCTACATATGTCGTAAATTGTTTATGTTCAGTTGCTGCCAGTAGTCTGCGCTATATCATTTGTAGTTGTCAACAAGCCGACTTCTGAGTTTTCTTCAGTAGTATGAAGAAGACACGTGATTCATTACTTGCCTTGATGATACCAGAATTCATTACTTGTGTTTATTTGTTTATTGGTCCTTCTTAGCTTCAGCTGTCCTGAATTTTACAGGTTTTGCGCAATATATGATCTGTTAACTAGAGGGAACCACAGACAAAAGCAACCTGTGTAAGTATAAAGGAAACGCAGTGAAATCACAAAAATGAAGAGCTGAAATGGATTTACCATTTATTTACAATGAAACATACAGCAAAAAGCACGTTTATAGAAGATGTTGAAAGTGACCCCCTGCAAAATCACTACACAGCAGTGCACGTCCAAGCATATTCAAATACACACGATGTAAAGTTCGGTTATCGATGGCGGCAGTTTCAAGGCTGATGTTATCTTTCAGTTCCTGTACTGTGTGCAGATCTGTTTCATAGACCTTGCTCTTCGAGAGTCCCCAGAGAAAAAAAATCGCATGTTGTTAGATGCGGCGAACGTGATTGCCATAAGTGTTTGCTGACTGTTCGTTCCTCAACAACATTATGAACTTGTTCCAGGGATCCCTCAGGCGTGTGGCATGTTGCTCCATCTTGCTGGAGGAAGTAGTATTATGTTTCACATTCAGTCAGTTGAGTACAATATGTATCAAAAATTTTCGTATATGCAACCGTGTTGAGGGTAGTATCAAAAATATCGGTCCAATGATGAGCGTTCCTCTTACACAGCACCAAAAGCCGGTTTTTTCATAATGGAGTGGTTTCCCACACACAGTGTTAGGGTTCTCCGTTGCCCAGTGCCTCGTGTTCTGGGAATTCACACGACCAGAAAGATGAAACCATGCTTCATCATTCAAGATGCAGTGGAAAGGGTTGATGTTACTCAAAATGCAGTAATCTACATGTTGCTGACTGTCAAACTCCCGTAATTGCTGCACAACCGTCACACGATAGGTTTCAAATTAAGACTTTCAATATCCGCTAGCAACTCCGCCCATGTACATACGTCTATTGATTGGTTGAGTCGGGGAAGGGGTTCTAACAGCGAGGTCATCGGTCCCATCAGATTAGGGAAGGATGATGATGATGATGATGATGATGATGATAATGATGTTCGGTTTGAGGAGCGCTCAACTGCGCGATTGACAGCGCCCGTATAAATTCCCAACCTTTGCTCAGTCCAATCTCGCCACTTTCATGAATGATGATAAAATGATGAGGACAACACAAACACCCAGTCATCTCGAGGCAGGTGAAGATCCCTGACCCCGCCGGGAATTAGGGAAGGAATGGGACGGAAGTCGCCCGTACCCTTTCAAAGGAACCATCTCGGCATTTACCTGTAGCAATTTAGGGAAATAACGGAAAACCTAAACCAGGTTGCCCAGATGCGGGTTTGAACCGTCGTCCTCTCGCATGCGATGCGAGTCCAGTGTGCTAACCACTGCGCTACCTCGCTCAGTCATATACTCCTGGTGGGTCAGTATACGTGTGTAGTCTTCTTTGGGCTCTGAATAATTTTTCGGTGAATGTCTGCAATAACTTTTGGTGGGTGAACTGAAGGGATTCTTTGTCGTTTTCTCTTTTGCAAGTTTTTATGCAGTCTTTGTATTGCTCTATTTGCTGGTAGTTCTCTATCCGGACACCTGACGCCGAAAATTTCGCGAAGTTTCTTAATCGAACGTTTTCACATATGCTTCCAATATTACGGTTCTTTCCTCTATCGAGAAAGTCATTTTGCAGGCCGCAATGAGAAACATCTAATTTCACTGATGAAAGTAACTCATGCTGACAAATGAATGCTAACAATCGATTATTGCATAAAATTGCCCACTGTTTAGCTGTTTACTTATTTCAGACGTCGAAATGTTGCTTTTGCACTCAAAGGTGAGACAGGCTCTTTTACCAATAACCTTATTCCCTACATGAAGCCCCCTTTTGGCTGGTGTTCTCAAATAGCTTGTGGCACAACTCGTTATGACAGCACTATGTCAAACAAGGCGAAAGAAATTGGGGGAAATCTTGGAGAATATGGATAAGTCAAATAGCAGCAAAATTGCATGGAATCTGATCAGAAAGCTCAATGGGGACCCAAAAAAAAGAAAAAAAAAAGGTTAGAGCAACTCCTAATCAAACGACACACACTTACTACTGAATGGCACGACCAATAAAAAATATGAGAAAACAAGTTACAACGTGATACGCACACAGAAATCGACAACTTCTCCTCTCCTTTCATAACGAGAGAGCTCAACGAGGGTATACACTCTATGCAAACGTAAAAGACGGCTGTGTTATTGATGTGTGATCGTGTGAAATGGATGAATCATCTCAGACCAAATGTCTAACAGTGAGTGTTAAGCCTATTCAGCCACTGTCGAAAGCCGTTTAAAATCCCTAAACTATGGTGGAAGGCCAAGGTAATAGCAGTCATTAAAATACAAGAAGAGCCTTACTCACCAAGCAAATCAGCCCATATCCATTTTGTGCTACTCTTCAAAGTGTATGAAAGGCTGATCCTTAATGGAACCAATAACACCATTGATTCAAAATTAATCCCACAGCAAGCTGGCAACAGGCCAAGGAAATCTTGTACTAGCCACGTCTTGGCACTCACAGAACATGAAGGGGAAGTATATGAAAACAAATTAATAACGGGTTTGACTGGTTGATCTATGTGCAACCTATGGTACTACCGAAAACTGATGTTCAAAATCAGGGATATTACTAGGGACTGTCATTTAGCAAAAATTAAAGAATCCTTGTTGCAGAACCGACAAATCTACATAGCTCTTGCAGGGACAAAAAGTCACTGGAAGAAGCAGCAAAATGGCCTTTCTCAAGGAAGTGTTATAGCTCCCATGGATCAGCCAGTACCCAAAGATATGAAACATATTGTGAAAGACAACTCTTTCTCTTTTTTAGTCATCAGCCTTATGACTAGTTTGATGTGGCCCTCCACGAATTACTCTCCTGTGCCAACCTGTTCATCTTGGAATTGCACTTGCAACCTACGTCCTCAATTATTTGCTGGACGTATTCCAATCTCTGTCTTCCTCTGCAGTTTTTGCCCTCTGCAGCTCCCTCTAATACCACAAAAGTCATTCCCTGATGTGTTAACATATGTCCTATCATCCTGCCCCTTCTCCTTGTCAGTGATTTCCACATATTCCTTTCGTCTCCAATTCTGTGCAGAACGTCCTCATTCCTTACCTTATCAGTCCACCTAATTTTCAACATTTGTCTGTAACACCACATCTCAGATGCTTTGATTCTCTTCTGTTCTGGTGTTCCACAATTCACATTTCATTACCGTATAATGCAGTGCTCCAAACGTACATTCTCAGAAATTTCTCCCGCAAATTAAGGCCTATGTTTGATACTATAACCCGTTCATCATAAGAATAAGCCTTATGTAAACAAACACAAATGCGATAATTGGTCAGAAGCTGCAGCACACATACATACACTGGTGTTGTTACACTCTTGGAAGTAGGTTCTATTTATGTATTAGATATCTTATTACTAAGTCACGTTAAATGAAACTTCAAGATATTCAAATGTATTAACAGCCAGCAACGTTTTCTCAATCACACTTTAGCTATGTAGTTTTCATTTCAAAATTCGCATACAGTCACAGCCTCTACAGCCTTGTGCTCTGATTGTCGCGCTGTTAATGCGCAGTATAAAAATGGCTGAGGTTGCCAAGAGCCATGAGTGATCTACCCATCGCAACACATGATCAGATTTACTCTAGCATTGTATGGTTTGTTATTTGGACAGCTTAGTTCTTTTGCATGTTCTGTGAATCATAGTCGTCACAATCCATTATGATGGTGAAATGCTTCAATAGTTTCACAAATACGACATTTTTTTCTCAGTGAAAACATGGCTATTTCCTCATCATTTACATGATTAAGTTTTTGGTTTGGTCATGGACTACAGCAAAACTTGAAAAATTTCACCCAACCACCTCTCTGAGCAATGGTCTCAGCCAATATGAGGTGCTTTCCTTGCCTTAACAATAGTGACAGCCACACCACTGATGCAACCACAACACAGGGGTATCTGTGGAGAAGCCAAGCTAACCTGTGGCACCTGAAGAGGGAAGCAGAATTTTCAGTTGTTGCAGGAGCAACAGTGTGGATATTTGACTGATCTGACTTTTTAACATTAGTCAGCAGTTTGTTGGTATCAGGGACTATTGTCTGTAGAGGACAGTGTGCTTAGGAACTCGTGTTTTTTTTTTTTTTTTTTTTTTTTTTTTTTTTTTTTTTTTTTTTTTTTTTTTTTTTTTTTTTTTTGTCTGTGCTTCAGCCTAGTGACTGCTTTTAGAAGCACATGAAGGAATGCACATTCATGATTACCCTAAGCAGTTTCCACCATTTTCTACAGTTTTTATCATCAGTAGATATGAGGTTGTGTTTTGTACAGCATTTGTAAATGTTTCAAGTTCTTCATATTTATGTGCTATATAATACATTAAACTTATTTGGAATATATTTTTAGTATTCCAGTTGCAAAATATTGCAGAAAGTAAAATTCTATATATTTTTAAAACTAGGTATATAATGTCTGGACAGTAAAACTATACTTAATAAGTCATGCAACATTTTGTACACTGAAACAGAAGACTGTCTTCTGCAATGAAGTATGGGATATTTGCAAACTAACTGAATTTTGCTAATGTCTTCACAATTTTGTCCATCTTGAAAATAGAAATTTGTGTTACTTTCCAAAATGTTCAGTTTCAAAATGTATTTAACTTTGTAACTGGTTTCTTATAATACTCCTGTTTAATATGATCTCATTTAATGATTATCAGTGTGTAATAGAGTAATAATGTAACAGAGTGAGTGGTGATCCCAGAATTGACAAGATTTTTATGATTGTGACACCTTTAAATTTCAATAGAACATATGATCCTAGGTACATGACCATGTTGTAGTAAGAATCAGCTTCAATTTTCTGGAGTTAATTTTTTAATTTAAAAAGGCACATGGATAAGGTGAAGTTAGATACAGTGAAAATTGTACAAGATAATAACTACACAGTCAAATAGAAGCAAATAGGAGAACTCTTAATAATGAATAAGAAAATAGGAATGTGGATAAGTTACTACAAACAATAAAGAGAATGAATTATTGTTTCCAAGTTAGATACAAAGCCAGCACATACCACAGTAGTGCAATTATATGTATGAAAACGAGCTCTGGAGGTGATGAAGAAACTGGAAGAACATATGGCAAGGTAAAAGAAGTTATTCAGGTAGTCAAGAGAGACAAACATTTAACTATAGTGGGACGACTGGAATTCAATGCAGGAAAAGGAAAAGAAGGAATAATGCTAGAAGAACCATGACTATGGAGAGAAATGAAAGGGATAGTTGCCTGATAGACTTTTTCACAGAACATAATTTAATCATTGTTAACACTTGGTTTAAAAATTAGAGAAGAAAATTGTATACCTGGAACAGACCTGGAGAAACTGGACTGTTTCAGATAGATTATATAATTGTGGGACAAAGGTTTTGAAACCCTATTTTAAACTGCAAAACATTTCCAGGGGCAGGTGTGGGCTCCCATCATAGTTTGTTGGTTCTGAATTGCAGATTAAAACTAAAGAAATGGCAGAAATGTAGGAAATTAAGGACATGGAGCCTAGATAGATAGAAAGAACCAGAGGTTATTGAGAGTTTCAAAGGGAGAATTAGACAACAATTGAATGAAACAGGGGAAAGGAATATGATATCAAGAGATGAAATGGCGGAGGTAGCAGAGGATCAAATAGGCAAAAATACAAGACCCAGTAGAACTCCCAAGATAACACATTAAGTGACAAAAGAAGAAAATCTTAAAATGCACCAAATAAAGCAGGCAAAAGGAAATAGAGGAGTCAAAAAAATTAGATTGACAGAAAGTGCAAAACAGCCAAAAAGCAGTGATTTATAGGGGGCATTTTCACAGTAATAGAAACCTATGTGACAAGAGGAAAAGGTAGAAGTCACCTACAGGAAATTTAAGAGCTCAGATGATAACCCAGTGCCAAGCAAAAATGAGAAGGTGGAAAAGTGAAAGGAAATATACATGAGGTCTATGCAAGGGAATGAACTTCAAGGCCAGAATTATAGAAAGGTAAAATATGATACTGTAAGAAGATTTTTGCAGAGCACTGAAACATCTAAGCATATAAGTGGATATAAGGCTCCTGAAACAGATGAAATTCCCTCAGAATTATTGATATCCTTGGGAGAGATAACTATGACAAAACTATTCCACGTGGTGTACAAGATATATGAGAAAAGCGAAATATCATCAGATTTCAAGAAGAATGCAATAATTCCAATTCTAAAGAAAGAAGTAGCTGACACATGTGAATGTAGCCAAACTATCAGTTTAAAAATTTACAGTTGCAAAAATATTGATATGAATTATTTACAGAAGAATAAAAAAACTTGTAGTCTCTGACCTCGGGTAAGATCAGTTTGGGTTCTAGAAAACTATAGAAACATGCAACTTATCTTAGAAGATATCTTGAAGAAAGGCAAAAGTACTTTTGTAGCCTTTGTAGATTTACAGAAAGCTTTTGACAGTGTTGTCTAGAATACACTCTTTTGATTTCTGAGGGAAGCAGGGATAAAACATGGGGAGTAAAATCTGAATCTGAATCATTCATTGCCACTGACCACATACAGAAGAATAGGCTTTCTTAATAATATCAGGTAATATCTTAATAACAATCAGGTTACAGATGCACTTACATTATTACAATTAACCTTTTCAATTCATGTACAGATTAACTGATCTTCAGCTGGACATGGCTGCTTGTCCTGTCCCAGAGGTTGCCCCTCAGTCTGCAAGATCCGGGCGGTCGCAGAGGGTGGGCTTACTGGTAGTTGGGAGCTCCAACGTCAGGTGCGTAATGGGGCCCCTTAGGGATATGGCAGCAAGAGAGGGGAAGAAAACCAATGTGCACTCGATGTGCATACCGGGGGGAGTCATTCCAGATGTGGAAAGGGTCCTTCTGGATGCCATGAAGGGTACAGGGTGCACCCATCTGCAGGTGGTCGCTCATTTGGGCACCAATGATGTGTGTCACTATGAATCGGAGCAAATCCTCTCTCGCTTCCGGCGGCTATCTGATTTGGTGAAGATTGCCAGTCTCGCTAGCGGGATGAAAGCATAGCTCACAATTTGCAGCATCATCGACAGGACTGACTGCAGACCTTTGGTACAGAGCCGAGTGGAGATCCTGAATCAGAGGCTGAGACGGTTCTGCGACCATGTGGGCTGCAGATTCCTCGACTTGCGCCATAGGATGGTGGGGTTTCGGGTTCCGCTGGATAGGTCAGGAGTCCACTACATGCAGCAAGCGGCTACACTGGTAGCAGGGGTTGTGTGGTGTGGACTGAGCGGATTTTTAGGTTAGATGGCCTCTGGCAAGTACAGAAAGGGCAACAGCATCAAAGGGTGCGGGGCAAAGTCAGGACATGCGGGGACCAAGCAGCAATCGATATTGTAACTGTAAACTGTCGAAGCTGCATTGGTAAAGTACCGGAACTTCAAGCGCTGATAGAAAGCACCGAAGCTGAAATCGTTACAGGTACAGAAAGCTGGCTGAAGCCAGAGATAAATTCTGCTGAAATTTTTACAAAGGCACAGACGGTGATTAGAAAGGGTAGATTGCATGTAACCGGTGGTGGCATGTTTGTCGCTGTTCGTAGTAGTTTATCCTGTAGTGAAGTAGAAGTGGATAGTTCCTGTGAATTATTATGGGTGGAGGTTACACTCAACATAGTTGGCTCCTTTTACCGAAATTTTCTCAGCATGTTATAGTCTTAAGTGGAGATTTCAATTTACCAGATATAGACTGGGACATTCAGACATTTAGGACGGGTGGTAGGGACAGAGCATCGAGTGACATTATACTGAGTGCACTATCCAAAAATTATCTCTAGCAATTAAACAGAGAACCGACTCATGGAGATAACATCTTGGACCTACTGATAACAAACAGACCCGAACTTTTCAACTCTGTAAGTGCAGAACAGGGAATCAGTGATCATAAGGCCATTGCAGCATCCCTGAATATGGAAGTTAATATGAATATAAAAAAAAGGGAGGAAGGTTTATTTGCTTAGCAAGAGTAATAGAAGGCAGATTTCAGACTACCTAACAGATCAAAACGAAAATTTCTGTTCCGACACTGACAATGTTGAGTGTTTATGGAAAAAGTCAAGGCAATCGTAAAATGCATTTTAGACAGGTACGTGTCGAGTAAAACAGTCAGGGACGGGAAAAACCCATCGTGGTTCAACAACAAAGTTAGGAAACTACTGCGAAAGGAAAGAGAGCTTCACTGCAAGTTTAAATGCAGCCAAAACCTCTCAGACAAACAGAAGCTAAACAATTTCAAAGTTAGCGTAAGGAGGGCTATGCGTGAAGCGTTCAGTGAATTCGAAAGTAAAATTCTATGTTCCGACTTGACAGAAAATCCTAGGAAGTTCTGGTCTTGCGTTAAATCAGTAAGTGGCTCGAAACAAGCATATTCAGGCACTCCTGGATGATGATGGCATTGAAACAGAGGATGACACTCGTGAATCTGAAATACTAAACACCTTTTTCCAAAGCTGTTTCACAGAGGAAGACTGCACTGCAGTTTCTTCTCTAAATCCTAGCACAAGCAAAAAATGGCTGACATCGAAATAAGTGTCCAAGCAATAGAAAAGCAACTGGAATCACTCAACAGAGGACAGTTCACTGGACCTGACGGGATACCAATTCGATTCTACACAGAGTACGCAAAAGAACTTGCCTCCTTTCTAACAGCCGTGTACCGCAAGTCTCTAGAGGAACGGAAGGTTCCAAATGATTGGAAAAGAGCACAGGTAGTCTCAGTCTTCAAAAAGAGTTGTCGCGCAGATGTGCAAAACTATAGACCTATATCTCTGACGTCGATCTGTTGTAGATTTTTAGAACATGTTTTTTGTTCGCGTATCTTGTCGTTTTTGGAAACCCAGAATCTACTCTGTAGGAATCAACAAGGATTCCGGAAACAGCAGTCGTGTGAGATCCAACTCGCTTTATTTGTTCATGAGACCCAGAAAATATTAGATACAGGCTTCCAGGTAGATGCTATTTTCCTTGACTTCCGGAAGGCATTCGATACAGTTCCACACTGTCGCCTGATAAACAAAGTAAGAGCCTACGGATATCAAACCAGCTTTGTGGCTGGATTGAAGAGTTTTTAGCAAACAGAACACAGCATGTTGTTACCAATGGAGAGATGTCTACAGACGTTAAGGTAACCTCTGGCGTGCCACAGGTGAGTGTTATGGGACCATTGCTTTTCACAATATATATAAATGACCTAGTAGATAGTGTCGGAAGTTCCATGCGGCTTTTCGCGGATGATGCTGTAGTTTACAGAGAAGTTGCAGCATTAGAAAATTGTAGCAAAATGCAGGAAGATCTGCAGCGGATAGGCACTTGGTGCAGGGAGTGGCAACTGACCCTTAACATAGATAAATGTAATGTATTGCGAATACATAGAAAGAAGGATCCTTTATGGTATGATTATATGATAGCAGAACAAACACTGGTAGCAGTTACTTCTGTAAAATATCTGGGAGTATGCGTGCGGAACGATTTGAAGTGAAATGACCAAATAAAATTAATTGTTGGTAAGGTGGGTACCAGGTTGAGATTCATTGGGAGAGTACTTAGAAAATGTAGTCCATCAACAAAGGAGGTGGCTTACAAAACACTCGTTCGACCTATACTCGAGTATTGCTCATCAGTGTGGGATCCGTACCAGATCGGGTTGACGAGAAGATCCAAAGAAGAGCGGCGTGTTTCGTCACAGGGTTATTTGGTAACCGTGATAGCGTTACGGAGATATTTAACAAACTCAAGTGGCAGACTCTGCAAGAGAGGTGCTCTGCATCACAGTGCAGCTTGCTTGCCAGGTTTCGAGAGGGTGCGTTTCTGGATGAGGTATCTAATATATTGCTTCCCCCTACTTATACCTCCCGAGGAGATCACAAATGTAAAATTAGAGAGATTCGAGTGAGCACGGAGGTTTTCAGACAGTCGTTCTTCCCGCGAACCATACGTGACTGGAACAGAAAAGAGAGGTAATGACAATGACACGTAAAGTGCCCTCCGCCACACACCGTTGGGTGGCTTGCGGAGTATAAATGTAGATGTAGAATTATCTGATATACAGCTACAATTTTAAATATTAATGTCAATCTTATCCATTTCATAGAGCTCTTTTATATTGTATTATGGGTTTTATGTCAGCTAGTCATACAATTTTGTTTCCAATTGTTTGAATGGAAGGGGTCAAGCAGTGAAAGCCAGCTTGTCAAAAATTTTGAGGGCATTTACTTTATGGGAGTTTCCAGTTATAGCTATCCTGTGCCTTGGAATGTCAATGTTTGCCTTGTTTCTGATGTCATGTTTGTATGTTGTTTCCCTTAAAACACATTCCTTATGCTGTTCTTGATAAAGAGTACAGACTCATAGATGTATAGGTTTACAACTGTTAGTAGCTTAAGCCTAGTAAAAAGAGGATAAAAGTGCTCTTTAGGACCAGCCTTGCATAATATGTGGACAACTTTTTTGGACTTTTACATGTTGCTATATGAGGAGAATGTCCCCTTATGAGATGTGTGACTGAAAGAGCTCAAAATATGCCATACGGAGATAATTATTGCTGACCATCTCTCTCTGTTTCTATATGAGCAGGACACTTATGAGATCTTTCTAGACTTGATTGATATGTTCCACCTAAATGAGTTTGGCATCAATATGTATTCTTAAAAGTTTCACACATTTATTTTCTATCTTCTTAGTCAATCCTAACATAAGCTTTTGAGTTTTGTCTGGATTACAGACAAATTTATTGACTGCATACCAGTTAAATGCAGTGTCAAGAGTTTCTTGCAAGATCATGTTAAGGCTTGGGATGTCATGATACAAAGAAAGTAAAGTTTTATCATCAGCATAGTAGATTACAGACTGTGATACACAATGGGGCAGGTCATTGATAGCTACAATGAAAAAGAAGGGGCCAAGGACCGAGTGCTGTGGTACACCCATGCCAATTTCTACTAAGGGGAAATGTCTATTTCTAATTGAGACTAACTGTCTTCTGTTGGTGAAGTAGGAAGAGAGTACTGCCAGTGTAGATTTCTGTAGGCCATAATATTCCAATTTTGTTAGTAATATGTTGAAAGGAATCCAGTCAAAAGCTCTACTTAAATCACATTATACAAGTGACACCATCTTCTTATTTTTGAAAGCAGTTAAACTTTGGTCAACAGTTTCTAAAACAGCTGCAGTGCTATTTTTAACTGGGCAAAATCCATACTGATTATTGAATAAAAGAGCATGTTTTTTAAAGTAATTATCTAATTGGATGTACTTGAGTGATTCAAATATTTTTGAGAATATTGGCACAGTAGAAACCGTTGATAGCTCCGGGGGAGTAATTTATCACACTTTTTGCATATGGGAATAACTTTTGAGATTTTGAGTGAATCTGGAAAAACTCCATACTCTAGACCTTTATTAAAAATAAAACTTAGTGGCTCACTTATCAAGTGAACCACTCATTTAACAACATAAATGGAAATTCAGTAGCAGTCCATACTTTTAGAATTTGACCATTTGGAAACAGTTATACAGACCTCATCAGGTGTGATTTTATCCCATCGAAATAAAGGTCTTTATGGCAGCTGGGGACCAAATAGATCCCTTGCAGAAGTATCTCAGGTCTTAATTTTATCTCCTACTTCTCTGACTGATGTGACAACACAGTCATTCAGATCTCATGGATCAGAGTCTGAGATACCTGGCTGGAAGAATTATCTTGTATAATTACTTCTCATCCTCGCCTGCACTTATTTAGAGCACCTTCTATGTACCTTTCATGTGCTATTTTTTGGCCTGTCTGAGATTGGCTTTGTAATGCTTTTTATTCTTAAGGTATTCATTGTAGACCATACTCCTCTCCTCCTCCCCTTGATTATCCTCATTTTTGTGCATTCAACACAGTACAAGCATGTTTTCTCTAATTACTGCCAATTCATTTATATACCAGCTGATTTTTGTGTAGTTACATTTAGGTCTACCTGGGGAATTAACTTTTAGTAATGGGGAACACGAATACCATGTCTCCTTGTTTTTTAAAAGAGGTCTTCAAAACCATTTTCATCTCCAGCTTTTCCTGTTTGACACCCATATGTAGAGCCCAAATTTGTGCTTTTTAACTTGTCAATAAACAATGTAATGTACTCCTCTCTCTGATGTTTCACCCATGCCATATTATATTCATTATAACAAGGTGGATGCATGTGATAAATTGTTAAAAGCAAAGGATCATGATATGCAAAAACTGCATCATTCAGGCCAGTCATATATTACTCTCTATGTAAATTAACCATAATATTGTCTAGGCATGCAATTAGATGTGTTTGTGCAATGCAGCTTTAAAAACTTTAAAACATTTAATAATGTTCTAGAGTCTTGTGGCTTTGAGTCTCCCATTTCAATATTAAAATCCCAACAGATGATGGTCAGATTCAACGCCTTAGACGCACTGTCCAGCAAGTGCAGAAAGATGTAGGTTCCCTGCTGCAAGGTGGAGGTTCGCTGTTGTTTTGGGATGGCATTATGCGGGGTCGACATACGCTGCTGTTGGTCATGAAAGGCGCTGTAAAGGTTATACGATACG
This sequence comes from Schistocerca gregaria, assembly GCF_023897955.1. NCBI lineage: Eukaryota > Metazoa > Arthropoda > Insecta > Orthoptera > Acrididae > Schistocerca > Schistocerca gregaria. Next base: position 786,791,121 of record NC_064920.1, on the reverse strand, counting down.
TGAATGCCATCCTCTGACTGATAGTGCAGTCATATCGGCAGCATATTGATGAGGCATTTGTCTTTATGGATGACAATTTGTGCCCCCATCATGCACATCTTGTGAATTACTTCCTTCATGATAACAAAATCGTCAACTAGAGTGGCCAGCATGTTCTTCAGACTTGAACCCTATCGAACAAGCCTGGGATAGATTTAAAAGGGCTTTTTATGGACAATGTGACCCACCAACCTCTCTGAGGGATCGACCCTGGATCACTGTTGAGGAGTGGGACAATCTGGACCAACAGTGCCTTGATGACCTTGTGGATAGTATGCCAAGACAAATACAGGCATGTATCAATGCAAGACGACGTGCTACTGGGTATTAGAGGTATCATTGTGTACAGCAACTGGACCACCACCTCTTAAGGTCTCACTGTTGGTGCTACAACATGCAATCTGTGGTTTTCATGAGCAATAAAAATGACAGAAATGATGTTTATGTTAATCTCTATTCCAGTTTTCTGCACACGTTCCCGAAGTCTTGGAACTAACATGATGAAACCTTTTTTTGATGTGTGTATTAAATGGCACTTAAATGTTTAGAACCCAGTCTCATGTCTACGAACAGCAAAAACTGTACACAATGGCAGAGACTGCTTATAGTTATCTCTAGTGCACATTCCTTGGTGTGATACTAAAATAAGCTGATGGAGTGAAGTACTAATCAAAAAACATCATATGTTCCTACTTACATAATAGCTTCAACAAAAGTGTGGAATGTAGTCAAATAAATCAGCTGAAGATGGCTGAACTATAAGGATATAAAATGAAATATCAAGAAAAATATTTCTGAAAAAGATAAATTTAATAATATCAAATATAAATTTAAATGGTATGAAGTATTTTCTGAAGGTATTTGTTTGAAGTGAAAGGTGGACAATAAATGATTCAGACAAGAGGAGAATGGAAGCTTTTGAAATGTGATTCTACAGAATAATTTTGAAGATTTAGTAGATAAATCAAATAACTAATGAGGAGGTGCTGTACTGAACTGGGAAGAAGAAAGGTATTGCAGAACCTGACTAAAAGAAGGGACTAATTCTTAGAACACGTCCTGAGGCATCAAAGAATTGTGATGATGAAGGAAGTGTAAGAGGTAGAAATATGTTATAAATAGGTCCAGATGGATATGGTTACAGTAGTTATGCTGAATGAAGAGGCTATCACAGAATAGACTGGCATAGAGAGCTGCATCAACCAGTCTTTAGGCTGAAGACAAGAACAACAACCAAATGCGTACTATCTACTCAGAAATTAATCTGTGGAGTAAGATCCGTCAAGTACAAATTATTTTGGTTTGTTTCAAGACTTTTATTATCTGCCAGTGTCATTAACTCATAAGTAGTCTGGTAAAATATTATTTATGGCTGCATACTTTGCCCCTTTCTATGAAAAGGTAAGTTTGTCATGGATAGTGGCAGTTATTTTTGTTTCTAATGTAAATTTTCAAATTTTGTCAGATGTTTCGCAACAAATGAAACAGTGAAGTAGACCTTTCCCTTGTACCCATCACACGTGTCAGATTAAAATAAAATATCCAGCTGGAATCCAGGAGCATAGGCATTTGAACACGACTTACCAAAAGAATGATTGTTTTAACACGGCACTTTGTTTCATGGTCTTCCCCACACTTCATTGAATGATGCAGTCAGCCCAGTGAGTTCCTTGCTTCAAGTAAAAAATTTCATTTTGTAATAGCCTTGTTTAAAATGATCTGATCTGAAGATGATTAAAAACTAGCAACCAGTAAAAACATGCTTTAGAGTAAAGTGTAGCAAGATGGTGCCCTTACAGTTTCATTGATGATACACTGAAGCAGAACTGGTTCAAGAACATTTTTCCACGCAAGTGACTTGATATCTGCTATCCCTCACCCCATTTTCACTTGTACACTTCCACTCATGTTAGTCTCTCATCCCTGGGAAATAAACTGTTAGTTTTGGAAGTTAAGTAGTGTGCTTCTTTTTCCTTTTTTGCATGACTGTTGACACATTGCTAAAAAAGTTTCCCACACTATGGCATCAAAGACAGACCTTTGATGTGGCTAGAATCTTATTCCACTCAACAAGATCAAAGGAATATCTTAATGGAGGCAGGTGTAACAATAAACAAGACTAGGGAAATGTAAAATACAGAGTACCCAGAGCTCGAGCAAAAATAGTCACGTTTGCAGATGATACGAGTATTCTGATCAAGGGTCCCAGCTCTGCAATGCAGGATACATCCCTGACAGTGACTATCAAGTACACAAATATAGCCTAAATCTAAATTTTTCAAAAACTAACATTATGCAGTTTCAGAATAAACAAACAACTCAAAGTTCCTGAAATGGAGATCAACAACCAGAAAACTTATGAAACCACACATATAAAAATTCCTAGGCATCCAGAAAGACAGCCAGGGTAAGATGGTCAGAGCAAATTGATCAGTTGGTCAATAAATTTAGCACAGTGTCTTTTGCCCTGAGAGCTATTTCTCATCTTGTTAACAGAGATATAGTGCTTTTGTCATATTTTGCATATTTCCATTCTGTTTTATCTTATAATATTATCTTCTGGAGAAATGCTACAGGAACTGAAAGAGTCTGCAAACTACAAAAACGAGCAGTGAGGTTCATATGTGGGATCTCTAACAAAACATCCTGCATAGGTCTCTTTAAGACTGTAAGCATATTTACTGTAATAGTTCAATATACAGTATATACTCACTGATGATGTTTGTAGCCAGAAACAAGGAATTATTACAGAAGAACTGTGACATTCACAAACATGTCACAAGACGGGGAAAAATTTCCACCAAGGTTCTGCAACTCTCACAGACGTCCATAGGGGAGTAACTGAGTCAAGAATAAAAATATATAACAAGCTTCCCATCAGTATAAAAAAGAAAATTAATAACATGCAGATACTGAAAAGGAAACTAAAAGTGTTCCTCAAAGGATAAACTTATCAAAGTGAATGAATTCCTAGACTAATAAGGCATCCTTCTGAATAAAAGTAGAGGAAAGGAAATCTCTACTTATGTCATGAAGACAAAATTGTGTACTCCTAACATAAATTATAGTGTTAAAATGTAAATTTATTTATGTCATAGGTTAAAATGTGCACTACCATTCATTCTAGTCTATTAAGTATTCACTTGAATTTACTTATGTGATGAAGATAAAAATTTTGTATTTTAGTTTAAATCATAATGACATGATGTAAATTTGATTATTTATTTATGGCACTAGGATAAAAATATGTACTTCCATTCATTCTGCTATTTTAAGCATCCACTTGAACTTATACCAGTAAAATGCAGCTTGTAATGTTATCCACAATTCATAGAAAATCAGTATTTGTATGATATAAAATGCTCACATGATTTTGTGTTATATCCCTTGACTTGTCCTGTATTACTAGTAAACAATTTGTACAATATGTAATCAACAGGACCAAATAAAAAACCAAATCAAATGAATTGACAGTAATATGCCTTTTTGTCTTGAAGGTAAACACAGGCCAACAAATCTGTCTCACAATTTATTGAACATAAGTTTAAGTTTTTTCTACATACTATTACTGTTGTTTTCAACTATTTCTTTAACTAGGTTTTGATTGTATCTTCTAATATCCAGTCTAAGGCATTCCTGAATAGTGTGTGTAATTTAGGACTTTTTATCATGTTACTATATTACTGCTGTTATTTACTTGATCTCACATGTCCTTTTTAACAGCCATCGTGTTTAATTAGATATTTTCTTTTCTTGTCATTTCATCACACCTTCAGCATTTTTTGCTGACAATCTAAGTACCCACGTGACTAACATTGCATTCGTCACTTCTGCATGGATAATTCTTGCTGAAAATCTTGATAATTTTGTTCATTTTGTAATCCTCATAATTGCTGCTCATGAAGTGTGTTTCATTTTGACATAATATGTTATGTACCCAATTAATTATCAATGTGTTAATGTTTGGGTAATGGTGTGAAATATACAGGAGTGCCAGTTTCTAATGCAGATTTATTCTTCATGTCTAATGGTTGACACTTCCTCTCGGTTACTTAATTTCTTGTGTTCAGTATACGATACAAACATGAGTAATCTATGTTGGTTCAGTAGCTGACAAATTTGTTTACTACTGCTCAATCATACATCATATATCATTAGAGTCCTCCAAATTGTAATTCTGAGTTCTACAGAGATTATTATTGCAAGGTCATCTATGAGCAACTACCAGAGAGGATGACAATCTATTGAAAATAGGCCATTGCAATAGATACTGAAAAGTAGCTGATCGCCAGTGAATCTGGTTTATGGAAATATGGGGCCTATTCAGAAAATAAGGTCTGACTGGTTGCAAAATGGAAAATACTGTGAAAATAAAAAATGTTTTATTTGCAACAGTTAGCTCCACCTTCCAGCTACTTCTCTACATAGTCACTGCTCTTATTTAGACATTTGTCATAGCATTGTACCAACTTTCCAATACCCTCGTCATAGAAGGCAGCCACATGTGCTTACTGCCAATTCTATGCTGGTCTACCGTTAGTTGTCTGTGCCAGAACATAGTCTTCACAACCAGCCATTCATGTGAGCAGAGACGAAACTCAGGGAGAGTCAATTATGGACTCTATTGTGAGTGATCAAACACTTCCCATCAAAAATGCTGCAGGAACATCTTCATTGTCCCTGTAGAGTGCAGCCGAGAGTTTTTGTGCAGAAGGAAGTGCATTACAGTTATGTTATGTGGGCTGCACGACATCAGGCTAATCTCACACCAGGCCCTCATACTTTATGGGAGACACTATTGTTTTAAGCATCTTTATGTGCTCACTGTATGCCCAGAACAGAAAAAAGTGACGTGATGCAATTGACAGGCATACTAGAGGTAGTGCCCAATGCATTGGTGCAAAGCTTCATTGGATTTTCACTGTGGTTTCCATTTTGCACCCCATCGGACCTTACTTTCCAAATTGCCCTCATATAAGGTACCAGTAGTACATCAACCTAAACTGTTCTCAGTTGTCTTCACAAAGATGGCTTCTATGCACATAAGTCAACATGTTGTATCACTTTATTGCCTTGATACCAAAGCGGCTGAAGACATAGAGCAAATCAAAGTTTCAGACGTGTAAATAATAGAGCTGTGTTTGTTCCAAATCAAGTAGTGATCAAGGTTAAAGGCTTTTAATCATTTTTTTTTAATTTTCAAAGAGTGTTATATGTGAACAGTCACATTTATAATTGTAAAATCTCAGTATTGAGGGGCTGACTGATTATGTGGGCAGGAATCAACTTTGGCTGGTATACCGATATCTGATGGGTAATGGTCTAACTGGACCCTCCCCCCTCCCTCCCCCCCTTTCCTGCCCCCCACAAAAAATTGTTTTCACAAAGTGTATTCACATCCTGCTCAAATACACTGAAATATGTATCACTTGAATGAAAGATGCTACGTGAAATGAATGCTGACTAGTTGTAATTGCATCCGAAAACATTTGTTGCGAATCTTAAAATTATTTCACCATTCACTGTGAAACCATTGATGTACCACCCTCTACTCTAGCTCAGATCCTTGGTATACACTTGGTAGTGATTGTTCTGTTAAATAAAACCTTTACTTCAAGCTTGTTAATGTTGCATATAGGCGATTGATGTCAGTGAATTTCTCTTTGTTGAAACTACTTACAGAATTAGATATGTTTTTGAATAAGATGTAAAATTCATACCACAAGAATAATCCATTTAACAAATGTTCACAATTCAACTTCTTTGGTCAGAGCACACAAACAGGAATATATAAATATTGCAGAGTCACATAACAAAGAGAAACAGAACACAATGCACCTCCAGCCATTCATCTGAGGATAAGAGTAGTTTATTTGTGTTTCAAGCCAATTTAATTGGTATCAGTTTTGACTCAGAGACAAGAAACATAATATTTCATGCCAGATTTGTTGATTTTTCATCTTTGAAACATGATGTTACTGTTATTTTCTTCCAGTGGCAGCACGAGTAGCACAGGGAGCAATGGAACAGCTGCAGATGTCAGCCTTTTGTGGGGCAGTACTACTCCAACCCTGTGCTATGCCACTCATGGGGTTCCAGGAACTGGTGGAGTGAAGAGTGAACCTGATGCGTATATTCAGGCTGCTTACAGCGCTGGATACGATGCTGTTCTGTCACCTCAATGAGATGACAATGCTCATTTGAGCAGCTTCACAGATATCTTATTAATCTCTGTCCATAAAAAAAAAAAACTAGAGTAATATTTGTATTTAAACCTTCTATTGTAATCTCTCCAAAAAGTGTTACAAAATTTGTTAAAAATATTACCGATTTGTACTCACCACAGTAGCTATACTACCCCCTGAATCCATTAAGGGCTGGTGAGAAAAAAATATAACTTCATAAATTGAATTGAAAGCTCCAGCTGTATGGACTGACTAAGTCAAAGGAAAGGGAATTTCATCTATCGAAGTAATGATGTACAAAGGTTCAAGTATTAGATGGTATTATAAATATGAATGTAACTTAGAAATACTTCAAGAAAATTGCAGCAAGGGGAAAAATTATTTTATGGAACATCTGCAACATTATATACAAATTCAAAGAAAGTAATTAATGTACAAATTGTAAAGAAAATATATACACTCCCATGTTTTGAACAATTATAATTGCTGTTTGGAGCTTGGGTACAATTCAGATAATAATCTAGCAGAAAACTGGAGAAAATTAAGGCCAGAGATACTGAATTTGGCTTTCAACAAACAACACAGTTTACCTGCACTGACATGTTTCATTTACTAATGAAATTTGTTAAATTATTGTCTATGTCTTAACTTGATTTCAATTTCATTTTAATCTGTAGAATTACATTTGTACATGCAATAGGAGACAAATAACTGGAAATGTGAAGGATTGTCCAATCAGCTGAGATAATTGGGAGAATTACATTGAATTACAAATGAAGAAGCAGGAAATGGAGTGGCCGATGCAGCTACCGAACGAGAAAGAAAGTGTGTAGCAAGTGAAGGTATGATTATAGAGTGGGAGTAGTGACTCAATGAAGCTTTCGAAGAGAAACTAAATGGCATTGAAGGGGAAAGATACATAATAAGAGTTACTAAAACATAGAGTAAAATGTGAACAACACGAAAGGTAAAAAGAAAAGTGAAACTGAAGTAGAACAGAAGATATACAGTATTTGAGAGAAGTGAAAGATGCTCAGACTGCTTCCAAAGGAGATCTTACAGTGACTAGTCTTTAAATAAGAACATGTAGTATTTTGCCTTCGTCTCTAAGCTTTCTTATACAGTCAGCTCTTTTGATTTTTAACTGCTGCAGACCTTTAATTAATTTCTCTCATAAAAATATTATTTTTGTATATTTTATCTGTTCTTCTATGATTCCTCTAGTTTTTCAATTTAAACAGTCCCTTCTACTGACATATTATCAAGTTCACTGATTCAGATTTCACTACAATAACTTGGAATATCAAAGAAAGCAATTCACTGTGTCACATAACATTTAATCATGATTGATTCCTAGCAAGTAATAAACATTACTATTGTATCATAGTATCAAGAATCATCTATCAAATTGATTGAAATTAGTATTTGTGCCAATAACTATTAATATTAAGCGTTTCTCTTCTTTATAGCATACTGAACTGACATTAATGTGTGAGAGTTGTGTGGTACCAAAGCACTGTACATCAGTGTTCTACTTGTACCTGTGGCTTATATTATAGATACCTCGGAAAACAGATGTAGGTTGTGAACCTTCTCATAGTTTCAGACAACAAACACATTACATTTATTTTATTTCCTGTTATCAAATGATGAGGAATTTTATTCATCAGATAAGTGATTTGAGTGGTTCAAATAGACTCTTAAAACTCAATCTCTGAAGTTTAATGGAACCTGTGTAGCCTGAGTAATTTGTTGTTTTAATTGTGAAATCAATTTCAATTGTTGGAAGGTATATTTTCCTATATTTCTGGGTTTTTCCAATGTGAGTTTTGCAGTAATGTGAAAGCTCTGTGATACACTGATATTTATTGTACCATCCAAGTAGTTTGCCTCATATAAGGAAAGTCACACTTGTAACAAGTGCACTAAATGTTCCATCTGAAGAACACACATTAACTTTGCTCATTAGGGCAAAGCATGGATCTTGGCAAAAGGCAGTAACATTTCTTAGTATCAGAAAGTCATATGTTATTGCTTTTAGCACCACAAACACTTGGGCAGGTAAACACTTCGGGAGGTAAATCTCTGCAGATGGTCAGTCATGACTTGTTATTACTTTAAATCTTCTATTTCTTCTTACTTTGAAAGATATATCAATCTTTACTTCCTGTATTTGTTTTTCAGTAACATACATAAAAAATACCCTCATGATTACAGCCTCTCCACATCTTTAACTCTAGTGATCTTTCATGCTTTCTTAGTGAAACTAATGTCTGCAAAATTCCTGGCTTTGCAAAACTAGAAAATTGGAAATCACCCTCAATTCAATTTTTTGTTTATGGTGCCTACTGCTCACAGTTGTCTGTGAGGTACTCCAAGATTAATTTTTTTAAAGTAATTATGACTGTTTGTCATTTCACTGTCTCTTTTTCCTACCAGATGTTGGTATATGGTTCATCTCCTGTCTAACATTCACCTGTGAAGACAGGTTGAACACTGTCAGTACTATAACTAGAAAGGGACTGTTACCGCAGAATTATGAATTACATATAATACTGCAGTATTATTATACTTTCAATAATTGTGAAATGACTAGGCATGTCTTTACATGAAAAAAAAATTCAAATTGAGAAATTAATTGAAAAGTAAACATACATCACACAGAAACAAAGCTTCATAGCCAGATCACAGTTTGGTTAAAAACTGCGATGGGCAACATTCTGGGCAATTCCTTGTATTACAAAAATATTGCAGAAATATATAACGCAGGAAAATGTTGCTATTATTACTTTTAAATAGTTTTAATTAGATTAGTAGAACAGCTACAATGAAACAAAGGATTTATTACATACATGTAAATAACTGATATTTGGAATTCAGATAGACAGTTAAAGGGTAGAAGACAAGTTCATAAAATTTTAAACGAAAGTCAAATACCTACAGCAAAATAAGCTCTGGCACATTTTCCTCAAGTATGGAAATCAACTTGCATGCAGCCATTCCATCTTGAGAGGGTAATAGTTAACGAAATATCAATGTGATTCATCAGAAGAAACATAAGACATTGAAAATCATAGTCATGATATTCCTCCAAATATGCTTCCTCATTTGTTTTGGATTCAGAAGTATTCTTTAAACTAATTACCATTTCACATTGTTGTTGGTCAAGATGATATCTACCGAGTCATCCTTCATTATGACATTTCAGTTGTTGTCTGTAGCTTATAAAATGAAATGGATTTCACTAGATATTTGTGATGGTTTGACATCTGCACATTTTCATTTGTGCTATGAAATACAGTGTGTGTGTGTGTGTGTGTGTGTGTGTGTGTGTGTGTGTGTGTAACAAATGGAGAGAGAGAGAGAGAGAGAGAGAGAGAGAGAGAGAGAGAGAGAGAGAGAGAGAGAGAATGTGCTGCCAGATCATCATACAGTGGCACCTTGTGACTGTGGAAGTACTGCAGATAACAGCAGAATTTGCCATGGACATCGATGATGAATTACTGTGGATAAGTGACTTTCTTTATATATGCTATGCAATAAATGACGTATCAGTAATGTTGAAATATAAGTTTTTCATCTGTGGAACATATTGCAAGTAGTACAGGTTGAGTTCTCAGACTGTGTGTTGCTTTGTTGTCAGGTCTTCTTAAATGGAAAAAGAAACTGTATGTAACTGATATTGTTTTTATGTTTAAAAGTCACAAACTTGGTTTTCTTAAAGTCTTTATGTTCCTTCCTATTTCTGTTGTAAATGGCTTTAAGCATGACATGTTTACTATATTACTAAAATTATGTAGTTACCTGGTATATCATTCTGCAGTACTGTACATATTGTTTAAAATAAATATATTATTGTGTTACTTCTATTGGATTTCTGTTTCTGTGATTTAAGCCAATGACACATTCAGTTTCTGAAGCTTCCCTGCAACCATAATGTCACCACCTACATCATTATGCAGAAACAATACCACATAAATTGGTTTGTTAAATAATCCATGACCAAAACAATGGTCATACATGAAATAAAAGTCTGTGACTATACAAGAATGGTTTTTCAGCGACACACACACAAAGAAAGTTTTTTAACAATATCAATGATCCAGCTTCTGATAAACTCTTGTGTCCACCAGAAATATTTTAACTCATCTCTAAGGCTTTGTTGGGCAAAGTGATCATAGCATGTTTCAGGAGGAATAGTGAATTTTAGGAGATGGTAGTATAGCCAATTTGAATAAAACATTCGATATAACAAGTGTCCAATTTTTATTGTTTACAGAAATACAACTGGTTACAGTCATAAGCTTTCGTGTGATGTGTTGGTACTGCAGTTACTATGATGTTATTAGTAGTCATCGTTATTTTCAAGTTCAAGTTCTGAGTTGTGCCTGAGTTTACGAAACAGAACTTTTCAAATGTGATTGTGATTCATCTATCAATTCAATTGTATCATTTAAGCATGACACTCCTGTTTACAAATTCTGAGTATGTCATTATGGTAGTTGTGTATGGGTTTTGTAATGGAAACTGCAAGGTTGCTTGTAGAGAACATGAACATTAATTTTCTAACTGCAGAGTGAGACTGGTGCAGTGCCCAGCAGTCACATTTCATCTGAACATGCAAATGAATAGAGTGTAGATGGAGAAAAAGACAGTATTCAGTTGGCAGAGCATTGTTCTTTAACAAGCACATGCTGAGTTTCTACTCATATAAGTGCTCCATGTACAAGAATATGACCAACACTATTTACAAAGGACCTCTATCCTTATCATCTACAATGGATTCTACATCTTCCACAAAGAGACACAAGTAGATGACTGGAATTTTTTCATTGGCTAGTGGCAAATCACCAGTAATCCCATTACTGCTGTTAACTGATGAAGCCACATTCATTTATGATAGTGTCCAATACATCACAACCAGTGATCTGACAAAAATCCACATCCCTTTGTGGATACACATTTTCAAGAATGCTCCTCTGTAAATGCAGGGGTTTATGTAAATCTACTTTGAATCTAATCATCTGCCTTTGCTTACCACATACTGTGAGTATTTGTTTGAGTGACACACTTGTATTTCTGCAATCAATAAAAATTGGACACATTATAAGCAATATTTTATTCAAAATAGTCTATAGCACCACCTCCTGAAGTATTCAGTATTCCTACTGAAACACGCTGCTACATCTCCTAGGTAATCATAATATAAAAGTTTGAAAATAAATTTTGCACACATGTAACAATTTATTTATCATAATATATTGCAATTTACAATTGTGGAAGACTTTAGCTTCACAGAGACAAAATAATCAGACAAACACCAGGAATAATAACATGATCACACCAAATTGAAGATGGCTGTAAAAATTGTTTTTCTCCATAACAAGCTTACAGAAATCTAGTCAAGTGTACTACAACATAAACAAATAAGAACTGGTCAGCAGTCTTTTCTATAAAAAGCACATGGACAACAAAAGACAGGTTTAGAAATATCTGACTATTGACAGACATTTGTCTTACCTCCCATGAGTGTCATATATAACTCAAATATGAAATTTAGTTGTTTTGTTGCTCCAAATAGTTATACAACATATGCTCTCTCATTGAACTTTTGCTGTTGATATGTTGCATCTGTAGAGAGAAAGCCTCTTTAATTGGTCAGTTACTACCATCATTTACGCGAGGCCTCAGTTAGGTTCTCAGTAGTTTGTTTATTTCTTTGCTCTAAGTCTAAATCTTACATGATAATTAAAACCAATGGTAAATAATCAGAATAACAATGAATATTTTACAGAGAAATAACAGGAGGTTTTTACAGGTTTTGCATACGTAAATAACACACACATAATTTTTTGTCTGCTTTATGGAGAGTTCTACAGCTCAATGTCTTACTCTTTATTAACAATAACAACAATTCTATTGACATCACAGGCTCAAGTTAAGAGAAGCATCTGATCATGGCCTACTCACACTGGCAAAAGAATGGAATTCAACTTGTTTTTGAACAATGGAAAGCCCATGTTGGAATATTAACAACATTATGATGAAAAGGATAACTTGCTACTCACCATAAAGATGGTATGTTGAGCTGCAGACAGACATGATGAAAAGACTGTTGTAAATAAGCTTTTGGCCAACACCTTCTTCAGAAAAGTATAATGCACACACATTCATATTTGATTCTGGCTGGAGCAACTACTATCTCTGGCTGCTTTGGTCAGAATTTGATTCTGGCTGGAGCAGCCAGAGATAAGTGGCCATGTGTGTGTATGAAGTGTGCTTGCTGGTGTGAATGTGTGTGCATTTTTCTTTTCTGAAGAAGGCTTTGGTCAAAAGATTATTCATAAGAGTGTTTTAATCATGTGTGTCTGCAACTTAATGCAGCATCTTTATGGTGAGCAGCAATCTGTCCTTGTCAACATGTTTTAGTTGATTTCAGAAGGATAACATTGATTTGTAAGGATCACTACTTAAAAATTTTGCAATAAATAATTTCTCAAAATAAATCAGCACAATTTATTTTCATCTGTATATCACTATCATTACTAAATGAAAAGTACTGTGTCAGCCTTCTGTGCACTTTTTTTTTTAGCAACAATGAAATTCATTGATCTCTTTGAATACTATCCTTACATTTTAAATGCCTTGCATATTTTTAATAAGGGCAGTAAAAACAGAGAATACTTTTATTTTGAGTTTTCCTTCATTCCAAAGCAACAGCTTGGAATCTGATACTTTACAATGATTAACATAAAGCAGTTATTTTACTGGTTGCTTGAAGGTCTTAGAGTCAAATTCTGTGACTAATATGAAGTAACTCATGGTCACAACACTTTTCTTTTAGTTTCATAATGTAACTATATCAAGTTTTCTGCATAAACAACAAATTCTGGATTAATTTACTTTACACAAAAAAAAAAAACGGTTTCATCTTATTAATTTTCTTATGATATGGGTTTTGTGTTAAAATTTGAAATAACACACTTGGGAAAATCAAAATAGTTATGCATAGCGAACGTTGTTTCCCTTTGTAATGAGCAATATACATGCATTGCACTGATGGATTTCATGACACTTGTGTAGGTTTCAGTTACTTTTCTGGCTGGTTGTTGCCATAAAAGATAACAGAAATTATGTACACCATTCCATTTCTCATTTTTGTCACTAAAAAGTAAGTCATTAAGGTTCAGTTAGGTTATATGGAGGACTCAAAACACAATTAGTCAATATAGGGGGAATGTGAAGCTTAAATAATGGCAGGACTAATGACTCATTGACTCCACTGTGGTCTTCTATAACTTCTAATAGATAAAAAAATTTACTTTGTCTCTCTGGCATTATAGTAACAACAATTGAAACTGTAAGTTTAAAGGTAGGTGCATTTCTTGTTGTGGCAGATTATTTGTAGGGTAATAAATGCATCAAGTAAGAAACTGAAGGTGTTGCCCTTCAAAATAAAATGAGTATAGGATTAGAAGGAGACAGTTAGTGCAAAAGCGTAAGAGGAAATGCTTCCTGTGCTGGATAACAACACACTCCTATCTTAAGTCGTACTGAAGTGGAGAGAGGAGCAGTTTACAATTGGTTTATAAAAATAAATAAAAACCCAAGACTAATAAGTATGTGCAAAAGTTAAAAGTAGCAAAGAGAATAAACATTCATGCCAAAATGTGAAGTAGTTTCAAGAAGACAATGTAGTGAAACAGTTTCCTTAATTTTCTTTCCACTGCTATTGCTGTTCTTCTTTCAGCCTATAGCTCAGTGCAGATTCACTTTTGTGCTGCTAATACAAATTTTTTTCCGCTCTTCATCTACACAAATGCTGCACTCTAATTTGAGATGCACATATACATATGTTGGCATAAAATAGGCATGAAAGACCCACAGCTTTCAGTAATGTATCATGTCATGCACTCTGTTTATACTAAATCCACAAAAATGCAGAGAGAAATTTTATTGCTATCTATGATCACACACGTAACTACAATATATATTTACTTTAACTCTATATAACTATATAACATACATTAATCATCAAATATCAGAAAACAGTCTCTGTTAACATTTCAGTCGTGTATCTCGTAAATGCCATTTATGTGCAACAAACTCCACATTCTGATTCAGAAAAATCTGCATACTGAATGCATACAAACAAACAAATAAATTCATTCTCTCTCACTCTTTCTCTGTCACACACATCTCTCTCTCTCTCTCTCTCTCTCTCTCTCTCTCTCTCTCTCTCTCTCTCTCACACACACACACACACACACACACACACACACACACACACACACACATGTACACACATAAACTGCACACAAGCTCTAAAGGATACTTTTTTTACTGTTACAATCAAGCTCCTGTTACATAACATATAATAATATGAAATTACTCATTGATGCACTGAGCAGACTCAATTCCTGTGATGGTTTGCAGAGATATCAATATAATTCCACAATTAACAATAAATGTTTTAAATTGATAAGTAACTCTGTAAACTTTGATTACTGTTGCAGTTTTTCACATCAATGAGTGTGTTATTGGGTACAAGGTGCTTTCAGACTGTGAAGGATACATTCAGTTTTTAAGTTGGAGAAATATTTGAAATGCTTTTTCATCTGTTGGTAGAGAAAGAACTTTCTTAAATGACAAATACGGTGCCTACTGTTGAATGCAAATGAAAAAATGAAGAAGGGCTTGATTTAAATGTTTTTGGGGTTAAATAACTTTAGCTTTTAGATCATCTATTGCTTTTTAACGCACAAGTGTTCCAATGGCTCTGAATTAAAAATGAGCACATGGTGGCTGTACTTATTTTTAGAAGAAACTTGGAAATGATAGTCTATTATAATATGGGACTGCTGTTTACATCCTAGAGCTAATATCTATTACACACAAAAATGGTGTTTGTATTTTCTGACAATGTGAGCGAAGAATGTATATCAAATTGCTTAGTCTCAGAAATTCCATTACATTACATACAAATCTCTATGGTGAAAAGAATGGCTCACTGTAAAACTATTGACAAATAAAGATCTAAGAAAGTTATCAAAAGTTTTTGTGTTACTACCAATATGAAGAGTCTGGATAGCAAACAGTTTTATATTTTTATCATGTCTAAGGTTCCCATTACTGATACAGTCTTCTTCTGTTGAGTTTACAGTCAAATAAAGAATTCAAGTTCATTAAGTGAATAATTAGCAAGCCACATAATTAATCAAGCAGTGAAAGAGAAGAAGCAATGAAAAGCATCTAAATAAATCTGTGAGTGGCTGATTACTTGCTTGAGCAGACATGGCTGCAACATGAACTAGGTATCAGGTTACACTTTTTTTGTTTGTTGTCACTTGTCAGGTTGTATTTATTTTCAAGAGAAATACTGACTTTTTTTCGAAAAAAAGCTTGTGCTGTATTGGTGTCTAAAGAGCTGCACTTCTAACACAAAGCAGTAACACCTTGTACTCCTTAAAAAATATGTCATTGATAGACATTTTTATCAAAGACTGCAAACAGGCATTTCAAAGTAGGAAACAAAACCACCAAAGTTGAAAATAGTCACAAATTTACAATAAACTAAAAGTAATTACAACTTAACACAGATAGGAATAAATTTTTAACTAAGTACATTTACTCCATAGTATCATACTGAACTTTTTTGATTTTAAAATAGCGATAAATACCATATCCAGTTACTGTAAGGAGAACAACGATTGCCAGAGTACTTCCAACAGCAATTGGTGCAGTCTCATCTCGAAATGTTATACCTCCAGGTGAGCATTCATATTCTGTAAAAAGAGTGAAACCAAAAATTCATTTGTGACCATTTCTGAACACAGTAGTAATTTATAATCTGCCACTTTCTACATAGTTGCATATATATACACTTTTTAAAGTCCATCTAATGGGTGATATGTAGCTGATGTGAAAATTTAGTTAGTTTACTTTTGAAATGGTTAAGTCCCATAAAATTTAATTTTGCAGTAGTTAGAGATGTTAGGGTGATGCATAAATTTATCAAGATTAAAAAATAATTTGTCCAGTTACAATATCAGGAATATGTTTTAACCATAATGAACATAATAAGGCTAGTCATCCTGCGCATTCATTTAAGATGACAGCATAGCTGTTTCTCTTTCTTTCATTTTTTTTTAATTTCTCAAATAATATTTTGCAGGTAACTTAATTATATTTGAATAAGAAACAACACTGACAAAAGTTTCAGTGCATTTCCTCACCTCCCTCCTCCCTTCATCCCACACCTTACGTGAAAGAGCTGTAATTCAGTTATATTGTCATTTCAGGAAGATCACTTGGGTGAGTTAGAACTATGTTTGAAATACTAATATGTGAACTTACAGGGTGAGAATTATTGAACTATATGAAATAAAATTGTCAACCACTGATCTGTTTGTGTTAGGAAATTCAAACTGCGTGATTGGCTGTGGGAATAATGGGAATTAGTATGGTGTGTGTGGTTTAGTTTAGCAATGAAGCCCACTTTCATTTGGATGGGTTTGTCAATAAGCAAAATTGGCACATTTGGGGACTTCCAGATTGAGAAGTCTCTTCACCCTCAGTGAGTGACTGGTGCACAATGTCTAATCACAAAATAATTGACGCAATATTCCTTGATGGCACAGTGACTACTGAATGGTAGGTGAAGGTTTTGGAAGATGATTTCACCCCCATTATCCACAGTGAACCTTATTTTGACAAGATGTGGTTCATGCAAGACTGAGATCAACCCCATCGAAGGAGGAGAGTGTTTGACGTACTGGAGGAGCACTTTGGGGACCACATTCTGGCTATGGGGTACCAAGAAGCCACTGGCATGGACCTTGAATGGCTGCCATGTTCTCTGGATCTGAACACACACAACTCCTTTTTGTTGGGCTATATTAAAGAAAAGGTATACAGCAATAACCCTAAAACCATTGCTGAGTGACAACAGCCATCCAGGAGGTCATCAACAGCTTTGATGTTCTGACTCTTCAGCAGGTCATGCAGAATTTCACTATTTGCATGCACCACATCATCGTCAATTATGGCAGGCATATCGAACATGTCATAACCTAAATCTGAATGCCTGTAGTGATGTTTATATGTTGAATAAAGTGTGTGCATGCCATAGTTTGTAACTAATCTACATTTTTATCATATAGTTCAATAATTGTCACTCTGTAAGTATTTTTACAACACTTGTTATCAAGAATTTCATTTCCTTGTCTTTGTAAAAACGCCTTTGAAATTATGAAAAAGTCATACACAAAATATGGATAATGTACAAATGTATAAGTATAGTATCCTGAACAGTTGCTGTATCCTGAGTACGACTGTTTTGTGTGTCTACAATGCAATTTTGTAAAGGTCTCTATAGCAAAGCTTCTTCACAGCTCTATAGATGACTATCATTTTCACCTACAAGCATTTGCACTTCACAGTTGAAAGCTGTCAAAAGTGTAGTCAGGTATCTTAGCACTAAAGAATAAATGTATTAAAACTTCATATATGATGTGGCCATGCATCTCAGTATTTACGATGCCTTCTCTCTTGAATAATGTGTCATACAATAATATGTTTGCACAGATATATTCAGTAGCGTATATGGATACTGTCTGCAAAATATGTTGTGAACAGAGTTAGTAGTAAAGAAGGAATAAATTTAAATGTCATGCATGAAGTGGCAATTTTTCACACATCTCATTGTTATAATGTCTTATCTCATGGACTGTGTGTCGTACCATGATATAATTTTCAAGCTGTATTTAGAATTGTACATGGATACTCTCTGTGAAATTTATAGTGAATAGAGTTCGTAGCACTGAAGTAATAAATTTAAATACCATGCGTGATCTGGCAATTTTTCACATATCTCATTGTTTTTGACATCATATCTCCTGAACTATGATAGGTAAGTGGTTCTGATCTTTACATGTGTTCTAAGTGTGGTTGAAATCAGTCTACTGCATCAGGAAGGAATGTGGAACATAATCCCTTTTTATGATATGTGTAGGTACCAACAAAAAAATGTGAACTATACAGAACTGTCCTGAACATATGTAACAAATAGCAGGAGATGAAAATCACATACAGGGGGAAAAAGTTGTTCTAAAAAGCATATGTAGAGAGGTGCATAAACTGTACATAACATGGTACCACACAGAAGTAAAAAAATGTACTGCCAATATAAATTTGCTGTGAATTTGGATGTTATATGAACCACACAAGTCTTGGTGCATAATACACAGATGATGCATGGGGTTATTCACATTCACTCTGTATTGTGTACAGGAAGAATAACAGTTCTACAGGCAGTGCATTATGTGTGGTGGAACAACACGATAAGCTGGACACATGCAGAACACGGTCTGTTATGACCCTCTGAACATGGAAACTTGCTGCTCATGGCCATGGCCATGAAAATATCAGCAGGTATGAAGTGGAATGGCTGTATCAAAAGTGTCCATACATACAGTGACATAAATGATATCTACTGCAGCATATCACCATGTGTGGAACATGTTTACTCAGTGTTGTCTGTCTGTAAGGATGGTGTTGAGTTTGCTTGCACAAATGCTTCCTATGAAACAATGGAAATACCAGATTGGATTATCAAGAATGTTTGAACCTGTGTTACAATATGTGGATAATGATCCAAGGATGAGTACATGAATGTGCTTTGTGCTCATACTACCTGCAGAGGACTAAACAAGGCATCTTTTCCCCAATGGATCGTTTTCTGTCCGTGATTCCATCAGATTGCCTCTACTGCACTGATATTTTTGAATTCTTCAATAGTCCATAGCTCATGGTCTTGCTGTAGCACTCTCGCTTCTCACGCAGGGGGTCCCAGGTTCGATTCCTGGTGGGTCAGAGATTTTCCCTCCATCAAGATGAGTGGGTGTTGTTGTATCGTCATCATCATCATCATTCATCCTTATTACTGTCAGAGGAAGGCAATGGTAAACCACCTCCGCTAGGACCTTGCCTAGTACAGCGGTGCGGGTTTCTCGCATCATCCCCTACGCTCCTCGGAGTATGTAACATCATCATCATCATCATCATCACGCCTTCTCTAGCCATCTCTTAGGGTAAATGTTACTGAAGGATGGAGTTCTGATATGACTATATGCACAGTTACACCATTTTTGCATTAAATGATGGCAAATTAAGCAAAAATCAAAGTATATATGGAGTTGCTCACCCAACATAACAACCCTATTAAAATAACTAAAAACAGAAAAATCAATAGATACTTCTGCAGATGAGTTATGGAAGCAAAATATTCCAAATTTGCCACATTTCTACCCAATTCCCTTCCTGTCTCTCCCTCCCAGCTGCCAGCTACCACTGCCTTCCATTCCCTCCCTACCTCCTTGTTCCTGTTATCCATTCAACCCAACACAATAAATGAAAAAAAAATTGTCTGATAACTTGTCCCATTATGTTGAGTGACAACTAAAGCTGTGCATTTACATCTTCAACAGAACATGACAACCAAGTCCTGTCATATCACAGTAAGAATGGCAAAATCTTGACATTAGTATGAGGAACATGTATCTGATGTCGTCTTCTGTTGTGCAGTGTAGGTTCTGGTCCCAAATGGTCACACCCCCACCCTCCTTTTGCCACAGAAAAAAAAAATCACTGAATGTTCTTCATTAGTAAGATCTTTTCCCGTAGAGCCTAAATAACATGTGGGATCAATGAGCCCTGCGCTTAGCTAAACATATTAGTCATTGGTATTCACTGGCAAGGTGCCCTGGGAGTCCTGTACTACTTTGAAAATTTCCCTCTTGGAGCCTCTAATGACCCTCTGGGTCTACTGAATCCTCTTACTACTTACTATTAGCCTTAATGAGCAGTTTTTCCCCTATTTTGTCAGACTGTTCCTAAATTTCTTGATTCATCTTCTCATTTTTGTCCATGGTCTCTGGAGCAGTGGAGCTGTTGGAGACACCAGACTTGCAGTATCTCTTAGATGTCATAATGAAAAGTATCTCTTAGATGTCATAATGAAAAGTATCTCCCAGATGTCATAATGAAAATGTGTATCTCCAAGTTCTAAGGAGATAAATTTTGCCTACCAGGTTCAGTAAAGTGTTTGCTGGCAACTTCACCACTGAGTGCCAGCAAGCTTCTTCCAGTAAAGTATTGTGTGGTAGGATAGTGTAAATAGACACAGTTAAGCAATGTAAATGTAAATACTTAAGCCTAATGATCAATAGTCCACACTTCTTAAAGGCAGTGTAGTTTCAGCTCTCTGAGACTGCAGACATGTGTGCAAATTTGTGTGTCTACTGCTGACAAAGGACTTAATGGCCGAAAGCTATAATTGTGTGAATCTTTATGTTGTGCCTATCGTGACTCAGCATTTCCACTATATGGTGAGTAGCAACTTTCCTTCTCTGGTATTGTTATAGTCCAAACTTCTGATTGATTTCTGTCAGGTATATAACTGCTAACACTTATGAGCACTTATTATTCCAAAACTTTAAATTCTTAGCAGTGTCCATTAATCATTTATTAATATTAAGAATATGATTTAAAATAAGGTTTTATTGAGCTGTAAATAGATTGGATGTCATAAAATGCAATATTTCTTTATGAAGATGTATATTAATGTGGATGCCAGGGTTATTATAAAAAAGTATTGCTGTAAGTCAATCAATAGAGAACCATAGAGCAGACATGGACAGCCTTTTGTGACCTCCATGCCTGATTCACATACTCATTTAAGCACATGAGCTGCCTTATCATGATGTGACAGCACCACTCCTAGTGCATAAGTCAGAACTACTGTGACTGGGACTTCAATATTTATGAGGCAATACACTGATATGAGTGGCACCTCTTTCTGGCATGCCAGGCCAACAAAATATGCCTGAAAACACGTGTTTTTCAGAAAATATTTAGCGCATGTGACCCCACAGATCTTTCATGGGCTGGACTGAAACCACTTGTGGCCAGCTAATTGCCAACCCCCCTTCCCTGTGTATAGCATTGTATGTTAACCGGGGACCTAGAAACGATGGAGAGGCTCTGGCCCCATTGCAGCCGCAGTGGTCCACAAACCCATGATGTCTACCACAGACAAGAAATCTACTCTGTAGGAATCAGCATGGGTTTTGAAAAAGATGATTGGGTGAAACACAGCTCCCGCTATTCGTCCACGAGACTCAGAGGGCCATAGACAAGGGTTCACAGTTAGATGCTGTGTTTCTTGACTTCCACAAGGCGTTCGATACAGTTCCCCACAGTCGTTTAACGAACAAAGTAAGAGCATATGGACTATCAGACCAATTGTGTGATTGGATTGAAGAGTTCCTAGATAACAGAATGGAGCATGTAATTCTCAATGGAGAGAAGTCTTCCGAAGTAAGAGTGATTTCAGGTGGA